>NC_073258.2:73322500-73947500 GCF_029289425.2 Pan paniscus | reverse complement strand
GTTGACATTTTACTAGGATTTTCTGATTTCAACATGTTCTCATTAAGTACTATGTTTTATTAACTGCTAAAAATGAATGTAATTCAAATCCATGGACGTTCAAAAAGCTCAGTAAATACTTTTTAGAAATACCGCTTTTCGGCATAATTCAAGTACATAGATCTACTTAGTTTCACAATATCGGTATAGTTTGATGTGTATTAGAATAGTTACAAGGTTATTAATCCCACTAGTTCTTGAAAAAAGTTTACATTAATTTGTCTTACTTTCAACTTGACCCATTTTGTATAATAATTTAAAGGAAATTGACACATTTTGACTAAACATAAAAAACTTACTTTAAAAAACCTGATGGACTCTAAACTTTAATTATATGGGTTACACATGAGTAAATGTTTTCAAATGGACATATTTTATTACACAGAAATAAAAAATTCATAGGAAAATGGCGTTGCTTAATGTGACTTTTTAGAAAAGTTGGCTGTTGAAAATAGGTGATTGAATTGTGTTCTTTTGGAAATAGAGTTACAAAAATTGAGATTATCATTATACCTAATAAGTAATTAAAATTTTCTTGTGGAAGTATTAATACTTTAGAAAATATTAAAGTAAAAGAAAGAAAATATTAAAGTAATTATTTCGGGAAATAATATTTTAGAAGCCATCCAGTGTTTTGATTCTAATTGTCATTTGGATTTTCAGAACATTTTTACAAACACCTTTCCCACTAAAAACCCCCCAATTTTCCGTTTGCCAAAGATGATTCTAGTAGCATGAAATCAATATGTTAGATGTATATGTGTCTTTATGTAAAATGTTAATTTCTTTAGAGCACTCACCTAATATTAGTCAGTTAAACATATTTGTATAAGAATGCCTGTGTTTTATCTTTGCCAAAAAATATCTCTTTCAAAACAAACATAGTGAGTAACCTATGTGATCACTGGCCAGTGATTTTGAGTTGGAAGAAAGTGTGTGTGTGTGTGTGTGTGTGTGTGTCTGATTGTGCAGAAAGAGGGTGTAAGGTAGGGGCAGAGAATTAATACTAGTATAACTTCCCAACCAGGAGGAAATACTGCATTTCAAATTTCCAGTGCATTCATCAGATCTAATTGAATTACTGCCACCTTACTCAATATCAGAATATTTAGAGAGTTTAACTACCTCTGGTGCTTTTCTCTTCCATTGATGAAGTAATCTCAGACCTGAATTTAACTGACATTCCTGGGCAAAGAATGTTTGATAAGGCCGGGTGTGGTGGCTCACGCCTGTAATCCCAGCACTTTGGATGGCCAAGCCGGGTGGAACACCTGAGGTCAGGAATTCAAGACCAGCCTGATCAATATGGTGAAACCCCATCTCTACTAAAAATACAAAAATTAGCCAGGTGTGGTGGCGTGCACCTGTAGTTCCAGCTACTCGGGAGGCTGAGACAGGAGAATTGCTTGAACCCGGGAGGTGGAGATTGCAGTGAGCTGAGATCGTGCCACTGCCCTCCAGCCTGGGTGACAGAGTGAGACTCTATCTCAAAAAAAAAAAAAAAAAAGAATCTTTGGTAAGATTCAACAAATGCTCATGTCTGTGAATTAACTTGTTTTATATTATTGCTGATGATCTATGTTACATCTAAGCAATTGTCAAATATTCAGTACATATTGGGTATACTTGTCAGGACTCTGAGATAGCAAATGAAAGAAACCTCCTTCAAACTGCTTTAAGCCAAGAAGGGAATGTATCTGCTTGTATAACTGAAAATTGAAGGACTTCAAGCATGGGTGGATCTAGGGGTTCAAATGATGGTATTAGAATTCAGACTTTCTTTCCATCCATTAGCTCTGCTTTTCTGAATGGCTTCACTCACTAACAACTCTCTCCACATGGTGACCCCCAATGTGCCAGATTTATAAATCTTAAAGGTAGCAATCCCAGATTTTTCATTTTCCCAAATGACCAGAGTTGTTTTGCATAGCAGCTGCATCATTTGGCATTCCCACCAACAGTGCACAAGGGCTCCAATTTCTCTATAGCCTTGCCAACATCTGTTATCCTTTTAAAAAATAATAGCCTCCTAACAGGTGTGAGGTAATTAATATTTTATTGTGACTTTGATCTGTATTTCACTGATGGTTGGTGATATTAAGCAATCTAATATTTTTTATTATCAATTTTTTCCTCCACTATTAGCTTCTTACTTTTTAAATCCTATATTATTTTAGTAATTACCTTAGAGATTATAATATGCCTCCCTAACTTATTACATTACCTTGAATCATTAATCTTACTATTCCCCAATCCTTGTTCCAAATTAACTTTTTTTTTTGAGACAGAGTCTCGCTCTGTCACCCAGGCTGGAGTGCAGTGGCATGATCTCGCTTACAGCAACCTCTGCCTCTTGGGCCCAGGCGATCCTCCCACCCCAGTCTCCTGAGTGGCTGGGATTACAGGCGTGTGCCACCACGCCTGGCTAATTTTATTGTATTTTTAGTAGAGACAGGGTTTCACCATGTTGGCCAGGCTGGTCCTGAACTCCTGACCTCAAGTGATCTGCCTGCCTCAGCCTCCAAAAGTGCGGGGATTACAGGCATGAGCCACCTCGCCTGGTCCAAATTAACTTACTACAATCTACCTTGAATTAGTATTTTACTACCTCATGAAAAATATAAAAATCTTCTAGCAAGATAATTCCATTTAACTCTCATTTATGACTTTTTGGCTGTTAGACCTTTTGACTTTGTTCATGTCTTTTCTACTTTTTCAGCATTTTGTTTTCCACCCTTTTTTCTCTGTGTACTTCAATCTGAATATTTAACAAGTTTATTAATATACTGTTCTACTATTTTGAATCTGCTTTAAAAACTCATCTTTTGGGGATGGGAGTGGTAGTTCACACCTGTAATTTCAGCACTTTGGGAGGCCAAGGTGGAAAGATCATTTCAGTCCAAGATCAGCCTGGCCAACATGGTGAAATCCCGTCTCTACAAAAAATGTAAAAATTAGCCAGGTGTGGTGGTTCATGCCTGCAGTCCCAGCTACTTGGGAGGTTGAGGCAGGAGGATCACTTGAGCCCAGGAGGTAGAGATTGCAGGAAGTCGAGATCGTGCCACTGCACTCCAGCCTGGATGACAGAGGGAGACCCTTTCTCAAAAACAAAACAAAAAAAAACCTCATATTTTGGAATCTTAATGTACTTTTCAGTTCCAGGATTTTTATTTGACTTTTAAATACTACATTCCATATTTCTGGTACAGTTCTCCATGTTTTTCCTTTATCCTCTTAAACATGTTACTACTGATCTCTATTATATAATTTCACTATCTGAATTACTGTAGGTCTCTTTTAACTGCCTGCGGTTTTTCTTGATTTTTGGTAATTTGGGTCTTCTGTTTGATTATGACTCACAATATTGGACATTGTGGATAAAAACTGTAGAGGCTCTGGGAAGATGTTATTTCCAAAGAGGGTTAAGCTTTCTTCTGGCAGGTGGATAGAATGCCATTAGATCACCTTGATTCTGTTAGGATCTCTGGTTTTAGGCTTTTTAGGGCTATTCTGTTTCACTTACTCCTAGAGTTTTAACTGAAAATATAGGGTGCTTACCAAGACCCTTCTAATTTGACAAGACTTGAACTCTAACCTTTGTCTTCTCAACATCATGTAGCTGCTCTGATGCTCTGATCTCTGCTCACTCTTTGGCCTCTCGGCTATAGTTCTCTACTGGATTTCTTGGCATTTTACCCAACACCTGCTTTTTAGAAGTCATCTGTTAACCCAAGGGGAAATTGCATACAGATTTTTGGACTTGCTTTTCTGCAGTACCCCTCTTTCTAGACCCTTACCTCTCAAGTTCCTGTTCTTTTGGCATCCCTAAACTCCAACCTCTGTCTCCCCAGTCTCGTAAAAATGCCACTTTCTGTTTCTGTCCTATTTCTTTATACCATGATTCAACAAATGCCCTAAGGAAAAACATTAAGTTGAATTTAAGACTTACCTTGGTGTATTCCTCTTTTCCCGGGTGTCTTAGTCCTTTAAGTCCAGTGTGTGGTGGTGGTCTTTAATGCTGGCAGTTTTTTAAAAATGTATTTTGTTCAACTTTTACACTTTCCAGTCTAGAGAAAGGTAGTCTGATCCAAGTTGTTCTGTCATGATCAGAACCAATCTGACTTAAAATTTTTCCTCTACAACATTTTAAAGTTCATGTTCTTTTAAAGATTTTCTCTAATTTGACTATTTTCTTTTATAATGCTTGGAAGATAAACACAATTGTATTACAATTATGCAGAGCCCCAGTTTATAATGAGGATTATGAGAATTATTACATTTTTCAAAATTATTTTCTGTATGCTGACATTTGCTTAAAAATTAGAATGAGAGCTACAATAACTTAAGGCTTTTTGCCATTCTTATGTTTACTTAACCATACTTTTGTCCGTATCTTTCTTATTTATACTAGAGTTTACTTACCTTCCTTGAAATATTGTGGTTCACATTTGTATAACACTTTAGAGTTTGCAAACTGCTGCCATATCCATTATAGTCACATTTGATTTTTACACAACCCTGATAGTATTTAAGTATTATTATTTTACAAATGATAAAACTAAAGCTAAAAATGTTAAAGAGACTTAGGTAGTAAATAACAGAGTGGGAACTTGAATATACTACTACTTCCTAATTCCAAATCCTGTACAATGCTTTTAAAACAAAGCTTAATATTGAAACAGGTTTATAGAAAAATACATGTAAATGCCTTCACCATAGTAGACTACTTAATTCTCTTACTCCTTTTATCTTGCTCCTTTTATCCTCATTCTCCCAATTTCCTAATTAATTGTTCATGTTTCTACATAACCTTTATGTTTATTATTTTTTATTATTTTGTGAATTTTCCATTCTGCTTTCTTTAATTATACAACTGGGTTTGGACATTACCCTTAAGTCTACAGTAAAAATTAACTTTTTAAATTTTTTTCTTAGGATAAATTTCTAGGGCATTATTACTGGGTTAGAGAACCTAATCATTTGTAGGACTTCGATGTGTTGGCCCAGGTTACTTTTATTTGTATTCTTATATTCAAGTTATTAGCAAGTTTATTATTGTGTCTCTGTCATACTCAGAGACTATACTTTTAACTTCTTCCTTTTTTTTTTTTTTTTTTGAGACAGAATTTTTCTCTGCTCTGTCACCCCTGCTAGAGTGCAGTGGCATGAACACGGCTCACTGTGGCTTCAACCTCTTGGGCTCAAGTGATCCTTCCACCCCAGCCTCCCAAGTAGTTGGGACTACAGGTGCTTGCCACCACACCTGGCTGATTTTTGTACTTTTGTTTTAGAGATGAGGTTTCACCATGTTGCCCAGGGTGGTCTCGAACTCCAGGGCTCAAGATATCTGGCCGCCTCAGCCTCCCAAAGTGCTAAGATTACAGGTGTGAGCCACCGCACCTGGCCCAGTTTTTGGTTCTTAATATCAAAATTGTAGCCATGGAGCCTGCTTTTAGCTCTTCACACCTGCAAACACAGCATTATTAGAATGTTTAGCACTTCTTTATGGGAGTGTCAGGTTGTCATCTTGTCATTTATTAAACAAAAACTTTGTATTTGATAAGTACTATTACAACTTAGGGGGAAAACAGCTTTTTCTTCTGCAAGATAAAAGCTTACTTTTAGTTTATATGTAACAAAATACTATTCGGCGATAAAAAGGAATGAAGTACTGACACCTGCTACAACTTGAATGAACCCTAAAAATGTTTTGATAAGTGAAAGAAGTGAGAAACATAAGGCCACATATTATTTGATTCCATTTGTACTAAATATCCCAAAAAGGAACTCCATAGAGACAAAAGTAGATTAATTGTTGTTGGAAGTGGGGAGAAATGGGGAGTGACAGCTAATGGATACAGAGTTTCTTTTTGGGGTAGGAAAATGTTTTGGAATTCAAGCAGAGTAATGGTTGAACAACCTTGTCACCACTGAATTGTATACTTTAAAAAGGTGAATTTTGTTGTATGTGAATTATATGTCAATTTTTTAAAAGCTTTTAAGATAAACTACATCTATAAGATACAGTTTGCACTATATCTTTTTTTTGTTTTGTTTTTTGAGATGGAGTCTCGCTCTGTCGCCCAGGCTGGAGTGCAGTGGCATGATCTCGGCTCACTGCAAGCTCTACCTCCTGGGTTCAAGCCATTCTCCTGCCTCAGCCTCCCGAGTAGCTGGGACTACAGGCGCCCACCACCACACCCAGCTAATTTTTTTGTATTTTTAGTAGAGATGGGGTTTCACCGTGAGTTTACACTATATCTTAAAACATGGTCATCACAGAACTAGGGTACACACTTTAATGGGTTCCATAGTAAATGGTATCATCACATCCTTGCCGTGTGACTCGGAGTAAATTATTTAACATCTGAGTCTATTTTCTCATCTTAATGGGATCACTGCTACTACTACTACTGCTGCTGCTACTACTACTACTACTACCTTTTTCATAGAGTCGTTTCAAGGACTAAATGTGATAATACCTGTAAAGTGCGAAACATAGCACCTGTGCAGTGCCCACAAGGGGTCTTTTTAGAAGTAATAAGCATTCAGACTCCCTTGGCTCTCATAGGCCACACCTGACAAGAGGTTTACTGAGAAGGACAGAGTACAGGAAACACAATTTGCCAGTAGGGAAGCATCTAGCATTAATGGAAATAATTCTCCCACTATTGTATGTCTCGGTCCACATAGCTGACCAGTTATTCTGTTTGGTCCTCCAAGTGACAGGTCTAGGACAAGGGAGTGAGACACATTTGCAGAGCCAGCTTTAGCCCCTAAAGGAGACTAAAATTTTTTACAACAACTCTATAGACAGAGCTTCCAGTGTCCCTGTAAGGGACATGTCCGGATACACCGTACTCACAGAAGCCCAAAGCCTGGATTTTCTATCCGATATTTATTTATTTATTTATTTTTATTATACTTTAAGTTTTAGGGTATATGTGCACAACGTGCAGGTTAGTTACATATGTATACATGTGCCATGTTGGTGTGCTGCACCCAGTAACTCGTCATTTAACATTAGGTATATCTCCAAATGCTATCCCTCCCCCCTCCCCTCACCCCACAACAGGCCCCGGTGTGTGATGTTCCCCTTCCTGTGTCCATGTGTTCTCATTGTTCAATTCCCACCTATGAGTGAGAACATGCGGTGTTTGGTTTTTTGTCCTTGCGATAGTCTGCTGAGAATGATGGTTTCCAACTTCATCCATCTCCCTACAAAGGACATGAACTCATCATTTTTATGGCTGCATAGTATTCCATGGTGTATATGTGCCACATTTTCTTAATCCAGTCTATCATTGTTGGACATTTGGGTTGGTTCCAAGTCTTTGCTATTTTGAATAGTGCCACAATAAACATATGTGTGCATGTGTCCCTATAGCAGCATGATTTATAATCCTTTGGGTATATACCCAGTAATGGGATTGCTGGGTCAAATGGTATTTCTAGTTCTAGATCCCTGAGGAATCGCCATACTGACTTCCACAGTGGTTGAACTAGTTTACATTCCCACCAACAGTGTAAAAGTGTTCCTATTTCTCCACATCCTCTCCAGCACCTGTTGTTTCCTGACTTTTTAATGATCACCATTCTAACTGGTGTGAGATGGTATCTCATTGTGGTTTTGATTTGCATTTCTCTGATGGCCAGTGATGATGAGCATTTTTTCATGTGTCTGTTGGCTGCATAAATGTCTTCTTTTGAGAAGTGTCTGTTCATATCCTTTGCCCACTTTTTGATGGGGTTGTTTGTTTTTTTCTTGTAAATTTGTTTGAGTTCATTGTAGATTCTGGTTATTAGCCCTTTGTCAGATGAGTAGATTGCAAAAATGTTCTCCCATTCTGTAGGTTGCCTGTTCACTCTGATGGTAGTTTCTTTTGCTGTGCAGAAGCTCTTTAGTTTAATTAGATCCTATTTGTCAATTTTGGCTTTTGTTGCCATTGCTTTTGGTGTTTTAGACATGAAGTCCTTGCCTATGCCTATGTCCTGAATGGTATTGCCTAGCTTTTCTTCTAGGGTTTTTATGGTTTTAGGTCTAACATTTAAGTCTTTAATCCATCTTGAATTAATTTTTGTATAAGGTGTAAGGAAGGGATCCAATTTCAGCTTTCTACATATGGCTAGCCAGTATTCCCAGCACCATTTATTAAATAAGGAATCGTTTCCCCATTTCTTGTTTTTGTCAGGTTTGTCAAAGATCAGATAGTTGTAGATATGTGGCATTATTTCTGAGGGCTCTGTTCTGTTCCATTGGTCTATATCTCTGTTTTGGTACCAGTACCATGCTGTTTTGGTTACCATAGCCTTGTAGTATAGTTTGAAGTCAGGTAGTGTGATACCTGCAGCTTTGTTCTTTTGGCTTAGGATTGACTTGGCAATGCGGGCTCTTTTTTGGTTCCATATGAACTTTAGTCTTTTCCAATTCTGTGAAGAAAGTCATTGGTAGCTTGATGGGGATGGCATTGAATCTATAAATTACCTTGGGCAGTATGGCCATTTTCACAATATTGATTCTTTCTACCCATTAGCATGGAATGTTCTTCCATTTGTTTGTATCCTCTTTTATTTCCTTGAGCAGTGGTTTGTAGTTCTCCTTGAAGAGGTCCTTCACATCCCTTGTAAGTTGGATTCCTAGGTATTTTATTCTCTTTGAAGCAATTGTGAATGGGAGTTCACTCATGATTTGGCCCTGTGTTTGTCTGTTATTGGTGTATAAGAATGCTTGTGATTTTTTGCACATTGATTTTGTATCCTGAGACTTTGCTGAAGTTGCCTATCAGCTTAAGGAGATTTTGGGCTGAGACGATGGGGTTTTCTAAATAAACAATCATGTCATCTACAAACAGGGACAATTTGACTTCCTCTTTTCCTAATTGAATACCCTTTATTTCCTTCTCCTGCCTGATTGCCCTGGCCAGAACTTCCAACACTATGTTGAATAGGAGTGGTGAGAGAGGGCATCCCTGTCTTGTGCCAGTTTTCAAAGGGAATGCTTCCAGTTTTTGCCCATTCAGTATGATATTGGCTGTGAGTTTGTCATAGATAGTTCTTATTATTTTGAGATACGTCCCATCAATACCTAATTTATTGAGAGTTTTTAGCATGAAGCATTGTTGAATTTTGTCAAAGGCCTTTTCTGCATCTATTGAGATAATCATATGGTTTTTGTCGTTGGTTCTGTTAATATGCTGGATTATGTTTATTGATTTGCGTATGTTGAACCAGCCTTGCATCCCAGGGATGAAGCCCACTTGATCATGGTGGATAAGCTTTTGGTGTGCTGCTGGATTTGGTTTGCCAGTGTTTTATTGAGGATTTTCGCATTGATGTTCATCAGGGATATTGGCCTTAAATTTTCTTTTTTTGTTGTGTCTCTGTCAGGCTTTGGTATCAGGATGATGCTGGCCTCATGAAAGGAGTTAGGGAGGATTCCCTCTTTTTCTATTGATTGGAATAGTTTCAGAAGGAATGGTACCAGCTCCTCCTTGTACCCCTGGTAGAATTCGGCTGTGAATCCATCTGGTCCTGGACTGTTTTTGGTTGGTAAGCTATTAATTGTTGCCTCAATTTCAGGGTCTGTTATTGGTCTATTCAGAGATTCAACTTCTTCCTGGTTTAGTCTTGGGAGGGTGTATGTGTCGAGGAATTTATCAGTTTCTTCTAGATTTTCTAGTTTATTTGCGTGGAGGTGTTTATAGTATTCTCTGATGGTAGTTTGTATTTCTGTGGGATCGGTGGTGATATCCCCTTTATCATTTTTTATTGCGTCTGTTTGATTCTTCTCTCTTTTCTTCTTTATTAGTCTTGCTAGTAGTCTATCAATTTTGTTGATCTTTTCAAAAAAAACCAGCTCCTGGATTCATTGATTTTTTTTGAAGGGTTTTTTTGTGTCTCTATTTCCTTCAGTTCTGTTCTGGTCTTAGTTATTTCTTGCCTTCTGCTAGCTTTTGAATGTGTTTGCTCTTGCTTCTCTAGTTCTTTCCCTTGTCATGTTAGGTTGTCAATTTTAGATCTTTCCTGCTTTCTCTTGTGGGCATTTAGTGCTATAAATTTCCCTGTACACACTGCTTTGAATGTGTCCCAGAGATTCTGGTATGTTGTGTCTTTGTTCTCATTGGTTTCAAAGAAAACATCTTTATTTCTGCCTTCATTTCATTATGTACCCAGTAGTCATTCAGGAGCAGGTTGTTCAGTTTGCATGTAGTTGAGTGGTTTTGAGTGAGTTTCTTAATCCTGAGTTCTAGTTTGATTGCACTGTGGTCTGAGAGACAGTTTTGTTGTAATTTCTGTTCTTTTGCATTTGCTGAGGAGTGCTTTACTTCCAACTATGTGGTCAGTTTTGGAATAAGTGCAGTGTGGTGCTGAGAAGAATGTATATTCTGTTGATTTGGGGTGGAGGGTTCCTATCAGATATTTATAGTTAATTTTTAGTTTATCCCAAATTGATGCAGTTTGCCTACCAGGGTTTGTAAGCAATGTTGCCTAATAACACAGCTGACATTGTGTCTTCTCATCAGGTTTCTATTGAAACACAGATCTAGAAAGTTAAGCAAAGGCCCAGTTTCGTGCAGAGGGGAAAAGTTTTGTTTTATTTTGTGTTTTTTTAACCTTTTCCTTCACAGCCTAACACTTATTAAGTGCTTAATAAATATGAGTGGTTATTTTGCTTTTATCTGTCCATGCAGAATCTTCTAGATGTCTCATCCCCTGTAGTCCTTTCTTAACACCTAACAGCTTCTGGGAAAGTCTAGCCTGTATGTCATATGGTTAAGTTTATTCTTGTTTTATCCTCATTCTTCTGATGTCCTTGCCCTCCTCCACACTATTCACCCTTGCACAATAGTCCTTCACCAGTGTCTCCTCCTGCTTTGCTGAGCTTTTGCCAGTCTCCACCAGTGCTATTTCAGGCTTAGAAGTTTTTAGATGTAACTGCTCTAAGCTGGCCTCAGGCTGGTGAAACTTCTAATTGGTTTGTTTCAAAGTGGGGTCAATCTCCTTTGGATACTCAGAAAGGTCCTGAGGCAGTGTTGCTTTGGCCCCGGTGTGTTATAAGAGTTAATTGATTAAACATTGTTTTAGTTGTTATGTCCATCCCTTCTCCTCGAATGTATATGTGTATCCACGGAGTTGGGCAGGGGATGGTTTTGAGTAATAATTGTTATGTGGTACCCAGGTTTCGTGCTTCTCTTGTTCACCTTGGACTTACCAAGTCAGACTACTCAGATTTCACTCCCTCTTGTCTAAGGGGTGAATTCTTCAGTACCCTTTGCACTGTCGGTTACCCAAACATAAAGAGAGACTTTGTTAAGATTATGGGGAAATACAGAATTGCCTTATTCTTTTGCTTTTATTATCATGATATCTCCAACAGTGAGAACATTTTTCATAGTTGCTCTTCCATGTCTTACCTTAATGTCAGTCATCAGCAGCACTCGGGTTATTTCTCAATGTATGGTTGTTAGGCAAACTGTGACACTGTTTGATGTGTAGTACTTGAGATGGAAATACCAGGATTTTAATTCACAGGATTTTAATCTGCAATTTGAAGGACACTGAAAGTACTGACTTTTCCCCTGGATTTCCATCCTGAAGGCATAGTGTATAGTCCTTAGGATGAAGTCATTTTCTGTAAGCCTGAAAACTAAAATCATAATGATTGTACTTTTGTATTTTACAGTGTGTGGACCAGTTGACAAAGATCCAAACTGAATTACAAGAGACAGTGAAAGATTTAGCTAAAGGCAAAAAGAAATACTTTGAGACTGAACAGATGGCTCATGCAGTACGAGAGAAAGCTGACATCGAGGCAAAGTATGTGTTTTAACATTTCTGAGAAAATTATTATGCAAATAAATGTTATTGTTGCTAATAGTTTGTTCTCTATTAGTGAGCGTGGACCCATTCTCAGGTAGTGGTGGTTTCATTTGACCTACATGTGTTATATACTTTAGGTCACATTTTTTTAATTGGCTGATTTTTATCTGAATTAATATAGCAAAATGGGAATATTAGATTAGTCAGTTTTTCACATTAAATTGAATTTTGAAAAAGAAGATAAATGAACATTGTATTTACAGACTTGAAAGCTTATCAAAAGCCTGAAGTCACTGCTATGGTGTCTGAATATCAGGGTTTAAGAGCCTCATTTTTCTCGTGCTGGATTCTCAATCAGTTGTAGTTGGAAATTCCTGTGATCCTCAGGATGCCACTGAAGGTCCATGAACACATCAAGTGAACAAAAGCACTGACCTCCATGTAGAAACCCTGCCCCAGGCACTGTTTTTTTCTTTTACACAAAAATCTAGTGTATATATACATAATTTTTCATGTATGCTTTAGCAATTGTATGAATTCAATATATGTGAATTATAAGACCTTTTTTTAAGAATAAGTAGGAAAAGAAGGGACTGGCAACTGGTAATAGAAGGTGATATAAAGCAAGCAATATAATAGAGATTTTTGCAATGACAATTTGAGGAAAGATAAAAAGTTGATGAGAAAAAGCATGTTGTATAACTGGACTCTGAAGACATCTGTGAGAAGGAGAGCTGAGACTCAGGGTCAGTGCGCTGACTGATGCAAAATCTAGGAGTCTGAACTCCTAATCATAAGATCAGAAAGGCTTTGAACACCTGTACAAACAGACCAGCAAGGAGGGGGCTATCTTTCTAATACAGTTTTTATTCACAAGAAATGTAAGCAACCTTATAAGCAACTTGTGAAAATTCAGGGGCTCCGCGGTTTATCAAGGGCTGGTAAGTGAGTATTCATGAAGGACTTGATGTTACAGGAAAACACATTTAATATTTCTCTAATTTGTTTTATTGTATTTATTGTTTTATTGTTTGAACATACAAATATTTCCTGTACTTTTATAGAGTCAGTGAACCCATCTTCTCAATAAGACCTGAAGTTTTTAGATTAGATGTCCATTGGGAATATACTGTCATAGTCGTTTTTAGAAACTTGTTTTCTTAAACTTTCAGAGATCCTAGAACAGAGAATTGACAGATTTGTAAAGCATGTATAAACAACTAATTTAGCCACAGCCCACAGGATGAACATGAGCACAGTGGAGGGGCGTTTCTGAGAAGTGGGGATTTGATAGGGTCTGATTCACAGAGCTGATCACAAGGAATTGCCTTCTAACATGACCCAAATTCAGAGGGGATACAGCAAGCTAGACATATTAATATTAACTTTTCAACTATAGAGTAAGGAATGCCACTTTATCTTCATTTATTCGCTGTTTGTTGAATACTTTATATTGGATATGGTGAGTACAGAGATGAGTAAGGTAAGCTTTGTGCCCTCAAGGAATTTAAGGCCTAGAATTAGAAACTCAAAGAAATTAAGTGCCTAAAGTCACTTAATATTAACTAATAACTTACTTGCAGTAGTAATGTGAAAACACTTTTAGGAAAGCCTAGAAAATATAGAGGTTAATTTTGCCTAATGATAAACGAAAGCTTTATAGAAGAAGTGATGTTTGGATAGAATCTTGAGGAATGAGTATACATTTTCTAAGTAGAGATAAGGAGGAAGATCAGGAAGGGGAAGTTAAACTGTACTACCTATAGTTTTTATAGATGATTTGATAGATGGTGTGGAGATGCACACATTAGGAGAGACCATAGAAGGAAGAGGGATACAATTTGAAGGAGATGATGAATTTGATTTTGGATATGTTTATTCTGAAGAGCCTGGGAAACACTGGGGTGAATATGTTTGGAAGGTAGTCAAATATCTGGCACTTAAATGAGAATTTGGGCCTCAAGATCTCGCTTTGAGGGTCAGTTGCCTATCAGATGGTAGTTACATAGTATATAGAATAGATGAGAAGTTGAGTTTGGAACCCCAAGGAACATTAATTTTGAAGGGTAGGTGGTAAAGAGTAGCACACGGTATAGTTCATTATTTGTGTAGTGTTTGGGTGTAAAAATCCTGCCTTATTTTTTCTAGATTGAAATGTTTGAGAACAGGTACTGTTTTATTCTATCTATCACTAATACCTACCTTAATACTACACAAGAAGTATATTAGGATTAGGAAATAAAGCAGAAGCCAGAAATTTAAAACCTTATATTGGAAGATCTACATGCAACTCAGCCTATTTGGGTAATGACTGTAAAAAAAGGAGAACTGGGAATATCCCCAAACACAGTCTTATTCTGAAAAGGCTTTCTTAGAGATTTGAGTTTGTGGCCTTTACTTTTCTAGATAAAATAAACAGGAATATGATTAATAAAAGTAAAATAATTGGGGCCGGGCACGGTGGCTCACGCCTGTAATCCCGGCACTTTGGGAGGCCGAGGCGGGTAGATTACAAGGTCAGGAGATTGAGACCATCCTGGCTAACATGGTGAAACCCCGTCTCTACTAAAAATACAAAAAATTAGCTGGGCGTGGTGGCAGGCGCCTGTAGTCCCAGCTACTCGGGAGGCTGAGGCAGGAGAATGGCATGAACCCAGGAGGCGGAGGTTGCAGTAAGCAGAGATCACGCCACTGCACTCCGACCTGGGCAACAGAGCGAGACTCCGTCTCTAAATAAATAAATAAAATAAAATAATTATGAAATATGACTATGACAAAGTAAAAAATAACAGGAATCTTTTAAACCCAATTTTTTTAACAATGGGGAAGTAGTTGGGCTGCATATGTGTTCATCCCTGAATGTTTTCTCTTGTTAGAAAAATAAGAGGCTGCTTTTCCTATCCTCTTCACACTGGCTTTGCAAAGACTAACTGCTCCATCATCCAGTCCCAAACTGGCCAGCAACTTTACTTCATGAGGCACAGCTGCCAGCACATGTATTGAATTCTGTCATGGAAATCACCCTGACACTGAAGTCAGGACAAACATTGCAGCTTTAAAAAAAAAATCACTGGTCCTGGGAGTGTTGCTTGTTCCCTAGCATTTGTCTGTTGACTTTCTCCATATGGTTATCTGCAGCTGTTTGGGTAAAATCAACATGTTTGTACTACCTATTGTTAGATTATGGTTACTCTCCCAAACTGAAAAAGGATCAAGGGAAATAAGAACCCAAGAGTGGGAGAGGATTACATCATACAGGGCAGAGAGTCCCAGGACTTTCTCAGTAAGTTCAGAATACCCCCTTAGAGCAGAGGAGGCACACAGGCAGGTACCCAAACAAGAAGTACTTTTAATGGTGGAAATAATAGAAGTAAGGACTTCATAGAGCCTATTGATTGCATTATTGCATTCCTGGTCTTGTTAGAGTCTTTCACACACAGCCCTGAAAGTTTGCTGACACTGGCTTCCATAGGTTGATTGTCCCTGGGTCTCTCTAACCTTTGCAGGAACTAAAGTGTATGAAGTTGTATGGTACTGAGAATAGTCTATAGTTTGATGGCTCTTGTTTATTAGGAGACACCAATATATTTTGATTTTTTTTTGGTCAAGTTTTTTTTTTTTTTTTTTTGGTCATTCTGGATATTTGTCTTATATTAATCCCAGTATTTCCTGTTTTACCATGATAATAAATTCTTCCTGTAGTAAAATAAAGGAAAATAATCATTACTCTTGGTTTTCCATTTTTTCATTCTTTTTTAGAGCAGTATCTTCAAAAAAGATTATTTTTAAATTTTAATAATATATTTAGTAATTTTATTGTGATATAATTAGATGATTTTATTAAACATACTTTTCTATTTTTATTATAGATCTAAACTTAGTCTTTTTCAATCAAGAATCAGTTTACAGAAGGCAAGTGTAAAGGTAAGTTTTCAATAAGTGTATTTCACAACTGAGAAACCTCTTAGCTTGTAAAACAGAGAATTGGTTCTTTGAGGGTGGAGGTGGATTATTTCTACCTTAGAGAAGCATTTTAAAGTCACTGACTCAGGGAGAAACTTTCCCTCCCAGTTCATGGGGGTTTTGCACCCAGCTGTCAACACCTTGGACACACTTGCTTCTCAAGACTGCATTAGGGATAAGTTTCTGGACCTTACCTGCTTAGGTAGCCTGTTGTCTTTAGCTCTTAGTCCAAGAGACTTAATCCGGGGGCTTTGGAAAGCTCTACAAAATCTATTTCGTTTAGATTTAGACCCCTGAGTGATATTCTGGGCCAGATGTGAGTGAGTTTTTCCTTTGGAAACTTCACACTGTGGAATGCCTGATTAAGTAAGCTTAGAGACCTGGCTGTGGCTGCCAGGCTTCAAACTAGCATGCAGTTCATCTGACACATTAGGAGTGCTGATTTTTAAAAAACTGTTTTCTAACTCCACTAGATTTTACCCATACCTTTGAAGATAAGGTACTTATTTCAGAACCTTTATTTAGTCATTTGAATAAAATGGGCAAAATATTTTTAAGTTATCTACAAAGCTTTAGAAGTATGTTAAGCAAATATTTGAAAATGCTCCTGCCCTGTATAACAGTTCTAGTCACTGTCATTCCTCAGTAGTGATGAATAATTTTTATATACGTATAAATGTTTTCCGCACGTGGTTACCTTTATTCTTGTTGGGGAGCCATTAATTGCAAACTAAGAGTAGGATTCCTATGTGTTTTGCAGTACAATATCAGTTTGCACTGATTATTTTATTTTGCTATGTTTTAGTTAAAAGCCCGGCGATCTGAGTGTAATTCCAAAGCTACCCACGCAAGGAATGATTATCTTCTTACCCTAGCGGCAGCAAATGCACATCAGGATCGCTACTATCAAACAGATTTAGTTAACATTATGAAGGTAATACAGCTTTCATATCTATGGTAATTTTACTTCATTGAAAACAAAAACAACTTAAGTTGGGTGTTGGGTTTATGGGATTGAATCTATAAAAGAGTAGCCAGGCTATGTTGCATCTCATTGGAATATACTTGTTATTGTTTGGATAGCATCTGTTTCAGATAATTTGGAATTAATTTTTAGTTAAGAAAATGTTTACAGACAAGTCACAGTAAAGGATTATATTATTCCCTAGGTGTGGCAAACATTTGTTATCTAGTGGTTATTGATGTAGAAGATACAAGAGTGATGTAAGAAATAAAATAATAACTCAAACTGGGAAACTACTTCTGAGCTATTTTATGAGACTCATGTCATGGTTTCAATAAATTATTGAAGCTAGGCAAAATCTTCAGGTATCTTCTGAATCATCGGAGAAAGACATTTTGGCATAATTTTTGTTAGATTGTATCTGTATTTTTTAAAAAATTTTTATAAGAAAAGTTTTATGCAAAAGAATATTTCTATTAAAAATATATTTTTATAGTGTATCTCTTAGCCTGAATTTTTTATTAACTAGAATTTTGGACACAACTATGTCTAATGATAATTATGAAGCTTTTTTTAATTTTAATTTTTTAGAGACAAGGTCTCGCTCTGTTGTCCAGGCTAGAGTGCAGTGATGATCACGGCTCACTGCAGCCTTGAACTCCTAGGCTCAAGCAATCCTCCCGCCTCATCCTCCCGAGTAGCTGGGATCCAGGCGCATGCCACCATGCCTGGCACCTTTCTTTTATTTTTAGAAACAAGAGTCTTGCTATGTTGACCAGGCTGGCCTCAAACTCCTGGCTTCAAGTGATCCTCCCTCTTAAGCTTCCCAAAATGCTGGGATTACAGGTGTGAGCCATTGTGCTTGGCTATTTTTTATTTCTAAAAAAACTTAGATTTTTAAAAAATTTCATTACATTTATCCTGAATTTATAGGTAAAATTGCACATTGCTATTTGATGATTTTGAGCTGCGTACGGGACAAACAAAAGAATATGTTCAGTAGCTATATGAAGATGTCTGTCCTCTGGGTATTACTCTGAAATGCAGATAGATTAGATTACAGTTTGTGTACCCAAACTTGATCTAGCATTTCCCTGTTTATACCACCTATGATGTGTCTTTAACTTTCACTGAAGTAAAGAGAAGATAGTAGAGGAAAAGGAAACCTTTGTAATCTGTTGCCAGGTTTCTCCCTTGTTGCTGACAGGCAAGCTCTGCTTTGGATTGTATCTGTCATTCTTTCCTGTTTTCCCAAAACCCAAACAATTTATCATTTTGTTTTTTCTTATTTTCAACCCATCCCCCTCAAATGTATTGTTCTTAATGACTAACAAACACACACATTGCTGTAGTCGAATTGCTTAATTTACAAATCAGCAATTGTGAATGGGGATGCAGCCAGAGCAGGTGCTCTTTTTTCTGCAGTAGCTCTGGGAAAGAGGTCAACTCTGGCCAGAAACTGCAAGTTCTTTCCTTGAAAGTAGAGATGGGACAGTTCTTGGGACCTTCAGGCAAAAACAAGAGTGTTGAAGGGAGTCAAACTGGACTAAGAAGTATCCTATTGCAAAACGTTTTTTCTTTCCTTTTTGTTCACTGCCTGAAATCCCCTTTTCCTAGCTTCTGTTGTGACTTCTGCTTATTAGAATACAGGTTAGAAAATATAGAGACAAGGAACTGTTTTGTCATCTCAGATGAAAACTCTGCATATATTTTCCATAAAGTATTAGACCTAGAGGTTTAGGTGTTTTAGTATATATATTTTTTGAGACAGGGTCTCGCTCTGTCATAACAGGCTAGAGTGCAGTGGCTTGAACATGGCTCATTGCAACCTGAACCTCCTGGTCTCAAGGGATCCTCTTGCCTCAGCCTCCCATGTAGCTAGGACCACAGGTGCCTGCCACCATACCCAGCTAATTTCTTAATTTTTATTTTCGCAGAGGCGTGGTCTCACTTTGTTGCCCAGGCTATTCTTCAACTCCTGGGCTTAAGAGATCCTCCCACCTCAGCCTCCCAAAATGCTGGGATTATAGGGGTGAGCTACTGGGCCTGGCTGGTTTTAGTATCGTATTAGGTATTACATAGTGCTTCAGACTTACAAGGACCAACAGTTTCAAAGAACACATTTACTAAAGATGATTTTTAGCACAGCTTGCACTTAAGGTTGTAATTCACTATATCCTATATATGTCTACTATTATATCAAAGCTGTATATTTTTCCCTATGAATATTTTTAAATGAACATTATATTAACTTAAGCAACAGCAAAAACAAAATCCTATTTTTTTTCTATTGGATCTACAGCTAAAAAAGATGGCCTTCAATAAACCAGGGAAGGTACATTCTTATTTGGGGGATCTGCTCTCTGCCTAAAGCAAAGAGGAAGTTAAAGGGCCTGGCCAGCTCACAGATTAATATATGTTCTCGAACTTACTTTGAAGTCTTTATGCATATATTTGATCAGCATTGGGTAGGTTATGCTTTGGAGTATTCATTTAATTAAACATTGTGGGGTACTAAACTGATTAAAAATAGAGGCAGGGGTTGGTCCCTCCTGCCCCTTAAAAATGAGAAAACATACTTTCAGTTTTCATGTACTGTACATTAACTCATTTTCTTCCTCATGCTAATTCTATAGTCTGCAGTACAGGAAAACTCCTATCAATCATGCTGTTAGCTACTTAGTAAATTTCCACCATTGAATTGTCAGTGGCCCTTAGATGCCTTTCTTGAAAATATCTGTTTTTCTGAATTAATGTTAAGGAAATATCTATTTTTCTGAATTAATGTTAAGGTGATAATGCCCTATATGGGTAGCTTAAAAGCAGGGTATTTGATTTGTTGGTTTAATCATACACATTTAAGAGCCTCTTACAGCATGCTAACTACTGAGTTAGGCTTTGGGAAGAGACAGATGAGTAAGACATACTACTTATCCTCAAAGAGCTCAATATGGTAGAAGAGAGTGAGATGTATATATATACATACACATATATATACACACACATATATACATATATATACACATACATATATATACATATATATATACACACACACATACACATACATATATACATGATTGCAAATTAGAGTGATGGAAATCACTTACTGCTGGAGGACTGTGGTTAGTAATAATAATAGCTATCTTTTTTATTGCTTAATATTGCCTTGGCATTATCCTAACCATTTAATACATGTTATCCTTTCTCATTTTCTTTGTTATCCTTGTTAAAGTTCATAGCTCATTATTTAAATAATACTCTAACTTATATTCTTATCTTTGCCCTTCTTCAAATGAAATGGAATTGTAACTCTGATGAGCCCCCGTAACTGGATAATCTGTATCTAAGCAGCCAAGTACTGCTGAAGAAAAGTTTCGACGGAGCAGATTCATGATCATAAATTAATAGAGGAACCAGTGCAGCAGTTTCAACACTGCTTAGATGGCCTACTGTCTTTTCCCTAGTTAACTTTTCCTACTATTTTTAACAGTTATTTCAACTTTTCCCCCCTCTTCAAACCCCAAACTTACCCCTTCTCTTTTATGCTTAGCAAGTGGGTTTTCTTCCTAATTTACAGAGACGATAGAAACCGTTGGAAGACAGCTTCAATATTGTCCACTTCATCTGTGTTGAAGACTCTTCCAGAGTCTTGGTAGCAGTTGTTCCTGTCTAAAGGTGATCTTTTCACCTCAGCTTTGGATTATATCTCATCCCCTCCTGCCTTCTTAGGGAACAAAACAATTATTTTATGTTCTTTTCGTATTTCCTGGACATTCTGTTCTTACATTAGCAGTTATCTTGGTGATAACAACCCTCATTATGACTGTCTTTTGAGTTACGTTCTTCTAATCTGGACTAGTTGCCCTCTGTGTCAGATGCAAGTATTTATCCTGAGATCTTCCTATATGTCTTTGTTGTGTTAGATCTCCAGTTTTCTTTATGATATGTCTTATTTTTTTCTTGATTTATACTGTCCTTTGGTAGAGCACATCCTCCAGTACCTTCTTGCGAAAGTGGGCATGGGAAGTAAGTTTTTTGAGATACTGTGTTTATGAAAATGGCATATTCTTTGCTTGTACTTGGATATAGAATTAAAGGTTGAAAACTCTTTCATTGAAACATTGGAGTCCATACCTCATTGTTTTCTTCTTTACTGTGCAAGTATTGAGAATCCAAAGCCATCCTAGTTCTTGATTATTTGTATCTGATCTAATTGTTTGCTTTTTCTTTTTTTAGAAGTTTATGGAATATTCTCAGTGTACCCTTTGATTTCTTGGATTAATTCTTCCCTTTTGTTTTCTCTTTCTGGAACTTCCCATTATTAAGATATGATATCTCCTAGCTTGCTTCTTTAAATTTCATTTCTTTCTTATTTTCCATCTTTGTCATTATGTTGTACTTTTTGGGAGACTTCTTCAACTTTACAGTTTCTTTTATTGGACTTTTAATTTTTTCATAGTAGTTTTAATGTATGAGAGTTCTGTTTTCTCCACATCCTTACCAGCATTTTTTATTGCCTGTTGTATTAGTTCGTTTTCACACTGCTTTAAAGAACTACCTGTGGCCGGGCATGGTGACTTACACCCATAATCCCAGCACCTTGGGAGGCCGAGGTGGGCAGATCACCTGAGGTCAGGAGTTTGAGACCAGCCTGCCAACATGGTGAAAATCCATCTCTACTAAAAATACAAAAAATTAGCTGGGTGTGGAGGCATGCACTTGTAGTCCCAGCTACTCAGGGGGGCTGAGGCACAAGAATCGCTTGAACCTGAGAGGTGGAGGTTGCAGTGAGCTGAGATCGCACCACTGCACTCCAGCCTGGGCGACAGAGTGAGACTTCATCTCAAAAAAAAAAAAAAAAAAAGAAAGAAAGAAAGAGCTACCTGAGACTGGGTAATTTATGAAGAAGAAAGGGTTAATTGACTCAGTTCCGCATGGCTGGGGAGGCCTCAGGAAACTTACAATCATGGTAGAAGGCAAAGGAGAATCAAGTACCTTCTTCACATGGGGGTAGGAGAGAGGAAGCAAAGGGGGAAGTGCCAGTTTTAAACCATCAGATATCGTGAGAACTCAGTCACAATCATGAGAACAGCATCAGGGAAATCGCTCCTATAATCCAGTCACCTCCCACCGGGACCCTCCCCCGATATATGCGGATTACAATTTGAGATGATGAGATTTGAGTGGGGACACAGAGCCAAACATATCACCTGTCTTTTGGATAAAAGTCATTTGACCTGGGATGACATGCTATCTAATTATAGTTTTGATTTATGTTTCTCTGATGGTCAATGATATTGAGCACCTTTTTATATGCCTGCTTGCCATTTACATGACTTTTTTTGAGAAATGTCTATTCAGATCTTTTGCTCGTTTTTATTTTTTATTTTTATGTATTTATTTATTTTTCTTTTTTTATTATACTTTAAGTTCTGGGGTACATGTGCACAATGTGCAGGTTTGTTACATATGTATACATGTGCCATGTGGTGTGCTGTACCCATTAACTCGTCATTTACATTAGGTATATCTCCTAACGCTATCCCTCCCCGCTCCCCCCACCCCATGACAGGCCCCAGTGTGTGATGTTCCCCGCCCTGTGTCCAAGTGTTCTCATTGTTCAATTCCCACCTATGAGTGAGAACATGCGGTGTTTGGTTTTCTGTCCTTGCTATAGTTTGCTCAGAATGGTGGTTTCCAGCTTCATCCATGTCCCTACAAAGGACATGAACTCATCCTTTTTTATGACTGCATAGTATTCCATGGTGTATATGCCACATTTTCTTAATCCAGTCTATCATTGATGGGCATTTGGGTTGGTTCCAAGTCTTTGCTATTTTGAATAGTGCTGCAGTAAACATATATGTGCATGTGTCTTCAGAGCAGCATGATTTATAATCCTTTGGGTATATACCCAGTAATGGGATTGCTCAGTCAAATGGTATTTCTAGTTCTAGATCCTTGAGGAATCGCCACACTGTCTTCCCCAATGGTTGAACTAGTTTACAGTCCCACCAACAGTGTAAAAGTGTTCCTATTTCTCCACATCCTCTCCAGCACCTGTTTCCTGACTTTTTAGTGATTGCCATTCTAACTGGTGTGAGATGGTATCTCATTGTAGTTTTGATTTGCATTTCTCTGATGGCCAGTGATGATGCTTTTGCTCATTTTAAAAATCAGATTATTAGATTTTTTTTTCCTATAGAGTTGTTTGAGCTCCTTATATATTCTGGTTATTAATCCCTTGTCAGCTGGATAATTTACAAATATTTTTTACAATTCCATGGGCTGTCTCTTCACTTTGTTGATTGTTTACTTTGCTGTGCAGAAGTTTTTTAACTTGATGTGATCCCATTTGTCCATTTTTGCTTTGATTGCCTGTGCTTACAGGGTATTACTCAAGAAATCTTTGCCCAGTCCAGTGTCTTAGAGAATTTCCCCCAATGCTTTATTTTAATAGTTTTGGGCTGGGTGTAGTGGCTCACACCTGTAATCCCAGCGCTCTGGGAGGCCAAGGCAGGTGGATCACAAGGTCAGGAGTTCAAGACCACCTGGCCAATATGGTGAAATGCTGTCTCTACTAAAAATACAAAAATTAGCCAGGTGTGGTGGTGGGCACCTGTAGTCCCAGCTACTCAGGAGGCTGAGGCAGGAGAATCGCTTGAACCGGGAAGTGGAGGTTGCAGTGTGCCGAGATCATGCCACTGCACTCCAGCCTGGGCAACAGAGCAAGACTCTGTCTCAAAAAAAAAAAAAAAGTTTCATAGTTTGAGGTCTTAGATTTAAGTCTTTAATTCATTCTGATTTGATTTTTGTATATAGTGAGAGATAGGGGTCTAGTTTCATTCTTCTGCATATGGATATCCAGTTTTCCCAGCACTTTTCCCCCAGTGTATGTTCTTAGCACCATTGTTGAAAATGAGTTCACTGTAGATGTGTGGATTTGATTCTGGGTTCTGTCTTCTGTTCCATTGGTCTGTGAGTCTATTTTTATGCCAGTACCATACTGTTTTGGTTACTATAGCTCTGTAGTATAATTTGAAGTTAGGTAATGTGATTCCTCCAGTTTTCTTTTCCCCTAGCCTAATTATTCTGAAGAATAAGATCAGGCCTGGCACAGTGGCTTACACCTGTCATCCCAGCACTTTGGAAGGCGGGGGTGGGAGGATCACTTGAGTCCAAGAGTTTGAGACCAGCCTGGGCAGCATAGTGAGACTTTGTCTCCACAAAAAAATTTAAAAATTAGCACGTGCTTGTAGTCCCAGCTACTCAGGAGGCTGAAGTGGGAAGATAACTTGAGCCCAGGAATTGAAGGCTACAGTGAGCTATGATCCTGCCACAGCACTCCAGCCTGGGTGACAAAGTGAGACCTCATCTCTTAAAAAAAGGAAATAAAAAGAATAAGTTCATGTTGATATCTAAATACAAGTATTTGGACAGATTCCCCAAGAAATACTATTTATTTCTTATGCCAGTAGTTACTAGAGCAGATACTGAATATATCTTTCTCTGTCTGTATATTATTAGGCAGATTTCTTTAAACTCTAAACTAAAACAAACAAACAAAAAACTATTGCTAGACCCTGGAAATCAGATAACTGATTTCATCAAATCTACAGAAATCAACTCAGCTGGTTTGTGGTGAGATAATTTGTTCCTCACATGTTCCTTTTTCATAGCATGTTCTTGTGCAATATATGAACTAACATTTTTTAGAAGCTTGTGAAATATTTTCTTTGTGGTTTGGATGAGGAAGAATGAGATACAGTGTGTCACAGTAGAAAAGAGAACAAACGTCAATTTAATGGAAGATTTTTTAAAAGCTTAGTAATTCTTAATAGGATTTATTTCTAGACAAATATTATTTCAGTGGAAGCCAAACATAAATTGACTAGTTGATAATTTGGTGAAGTAATAAAAGATAAACATCTTTCTGTATGGCAGAAATCTAGAAAATATAATTTGACTTATCTTTTGCAGACTTTTTTTGATCAAATGAAGAGAAAAACATTAATATACAAATCCTTTCTAAAATTGATACATAATAGCTATATATTTACAGTGTATGTGTGATATTTTGATGCATGCGTACAATGTGTAAGGATCAAATGGGGGTAATTGAGATATCCATCATCTCAAATATTTATTATATATCATGGAGTGTTGAGAACATTTCCAAATCTTCTCTCCTACCTATTTTAGAATATACCATAAATTATTGTTAACTATAGTCACCCTGCTGTGCTATTAAACAGTAGAATGTATTCCTTCTATCTGACTGTAATTTTATACCCATTAACCAACCTCTCATTGGCCCCACCTTCCTATCCTTCCCAACCTCTGGTAACCACCAATCTACTCTCTACTGCTGGATATATATCCAAATGAATGGAAATCAGTATGTTGAAGAGATGTCTTATAGCACTATTCACAATAGCTAAGATGTGGAATCAACCTAAATGTCCGTCAGTGGATAAATGGATAAAGAAAATGTAGTATATATACACAATGAAATATTATTCAGCCATAAAGAAGATTGAAATCCTGTCATTTGCAATAACATGGATGACCCTAGAGGACATTATGTTAAGTGAAATAAGCCAGGAACAGAAAGCCAAGTTCTTTTTCGGCTTTTCTGGCTAAGCATTAATTCCAAAAATCTTCCTCATTCATATGTAGGCGTATATAACTCATCTTTTTTATTTTGAGTTGTGGCTCTTCTGGTTTCTCTGTCGTCTCTAGCTCTTGTACCTCTGATTCACCTGATGTCTGTTTACTTAATAAATTAGCATAGAAGTCTTCAATTCTATTAAATTCTGCTTAATTCTGCTTTAATTCTGTTAAATCTCTGCTTCTCTTGCTTTATATCCTTTTTTTTTTAATGCCCTCTTTCTTGGAGAGAGTAATCATTTGACTCAGTTCCCATAAATACCATATGATTCTCAAATCTGTCTGCAGCCTGCCCTTTAATTATTCATATTTGTGCCTTTACCACTGGTACTTGTGAATACTGAAAGTAACTAAAAATAAATGCATTTTAAAATTCTGTTTCTCAGTCCCAGTAGCCATATTTCAAATGCTTAAAGGCCACATGTGACTAGTGTCTACCATGTTGGACAGTGCAGATATAGAACATTTTTGCCATCTTAGAAAATTCTATTGAACAGCAGTGCTCTAAAGCTTATTTTGTTTTTACTTGTTATGGTTTGAATGTGTCCTCTAAAGTTCATGTGTTGGAAACCTAATTCCCAATGCAACAATACTGAGAAGTGGGACTTTTAAAAGGTCATTAGGTCATGAGGGCAGAGCCCTTATGAATGGATTATTGCCATTGTTGTGAGAGTGAGTTATTTATTACAGGAGTGGGTTCCTGATAAAAGGAAAAGTTTGGCCCCTTTCCACTTTCCCTCTTGTGTTCTGTTGCTCTTCTGCTTTCTACCATGGGATGATACAGCGTGAAGGCCCTTGCCAGATACAGGCCCCTACACCTGGACTTCCCAGTCCTGAGAACCATGAACCAAATAAACGTCTGTTGTTTATAATTACCCAGTTTGTGGTATTCTGTTATAGCAACAGAAAATGGACCAAAACTTTGTTTTCTTCCATCCCGCCCCCCGCCCTTACCTGTCTGTTATCAACTCTGCTGGTCATTTTTCCCAGTAACCACTTGGTTATATTTGATTATTTCACAATTAATTGCTCCTTCATTTGCACTCTAGGTCTTTACTTATATCTTGTTAAAGAACAGAGGTTGGCAAACATTTCCTGTAAAGGGACAGATAATAAATAGGCTTCTGTGTTGTGGTTACTCAGTTCAGCTGTTGCAGTGCAGCCATGAATGTGGCTATGTTCCAGTAAAACTTTACTTACAAAGCTGGATGATGGGCTGGATTTGGCCTACAGGCCTTAGTTTGCCCACCCTTGGTATAGAACTTTAAAAACTGTGTTATGAATGTTCTAACTATATAAATATGCTGAAAATAATAAAATGAGTACCCATTTACCCAACCACCAAGCTTCAAAAATGAAACACTCTCAGTACAGTGGAAACCTCCCAGGTGACCCCTCCCAAAACATCTCCCTTATGTTCAACAGATTGTAACTACCACTCTGACAATAGATAGTGTTGTCTTAGATAGTATCATGCCCTGTGATATTATGCAACTTGCATTTTTCTCACTCAACATTATATTTGTTGAGATTCATTTGTATGAATTTTTAACTTTCTTTGTTATCTTTGCTATATAGTATTTCATTGTATATATATATCATAAATAACTTACCCATTTTCTTTTCTTTTCTTTTCTTTTCTTTTTTTTTTTTTTTTTTTTTTTTTTTGAGATGGAGCTTTCCTCTTGTTGCCCAGGCTGGAGTGCAATGGCACGATCTTGTCGTCTCACCACAACCTCTGCCTCCTGGGTTCAAGTGATTCTCCTGCCTCAGCCTCCTGAGTAGCTGGGATTACAGGCACATGCCACCACACCCAGCTAATTTTGTATTTTTAGTAGAGACGGGGTTTCTCCATGTTGGTCAGGCTGGTCTCGAACTCCTGACCTCAGGTGATCCGCCTGCCTTGGCCTCCCAAGGTGCTGGTATTACAGGCATGAGCCACCGCGCCCGGCCATAACTTACCCATTTTCTTAATGGAAATTTTAGTTGTTTATTGTTTTACTGTTACAAACAGTGCTGTTATCAACAGTCTTGTACATTCTCCCTGGCTCACTTGTGCTAGAGATTCTTAAGGGAATATACCTAGAAGTGGTATGCATTAGAAGCTGTACAAAAGAGTGCCAGCTTACAATCCTTTTATTGTACCTTTCAGCATTGTTTGCATATCATTTTAAGCTCGGGAAGCATTTGAGTTTGTACTAGGTGATAGGCACTTGGTGATACAGAGATGAATTGGATGTGATCCATACTGTCATTGAGCCAGAAACAAGGTTATTCTCTGGTGCCGCCCACAAGGGGCTTATGGAATATGGGGTAATAGATTCTTTCCCTGCTACATTGGTTATTTTATGATTGGTTCCCTGTGACTCAAAAAGATAAAATTAGGATGCTTCTTGTAAGTCTTTACCAAACTTCTAAAGTAATTATTTTGAAATATTTTTAGCAGTTGAACAACTTTTTAAAACAAACTCCTACATGGAATCTTTATATATAAAGCAGATAAAAGGGAAGTTATTTGGTTAAAGCTTGTGAGCCTGTTTCCTCTTTGTGTGTTTTCCCCACTCCCTATACCTGCCTGTGACATCCTCTACTTTCCCATGGTTCCTAAGGCATCAGGCTGAATACTAGGGCACCTTGAAATATAGTTTGGAAAGAAATGTTCTAAGGCAGGATTTTCCAACTACCAAATTTCTTATAGAGGTCTAAGCTTTACCTAGATGATCTTAATTTTAGAGTTTTTTGAGGTAATCTCATAAAAATATAAATCAAAACATGGTAATCAGTTCACATCCTTCAGTGGACAGGTCTAACAGGTAATTGAATATTCTCATTTCAGAGTTTAATTTAATGTCTTGGGCTGGAGAATCAACAATAGATGAGGGGTACTGAAGCAGAGAATACATAAAACTATTAACGAGAGTATTGTATAGGGTGACAAGAGGCATAAGAAGAAAATTTTAAAGAGATTAACTCTTTTTAAATCAATTTTATTGAGGTACAATTAATATACAATAAGATGCCTCTATTTTAAAATAGGGTTGGTTGAGTTTTGACAAATGTGTATAACCATATTGTCACTATCATAATTGCAATCAATATCTAGAATATTTCCATCCTCCCAAACTTTTATCTCTCGTTCCTTTGCAGTTATATTTGATTTCCGTTGCTATGTAACAAATCACCACAAACTTAGAGGTTTTAAACTACCTCCATTTATTATCTCACAGTTCTGTAGGTCAGAAGTCCAAGTAGGCTTAGCCAGGTTCTCTGCTTAGGGTTTCACAAGGCCAAAATCCAAATGTCACCTTGGCTGCATTCTTATCTGGAGATTCTGGGGAAGAATCTCCTTCCAGGGTCATTCAGGTTGTTGGCAAAACCCAGTTCCTTCTGGTTGTAGGACTTAACTCTGTTTTCTTGCTGGCTGTAGGCTGGGGTCATTCTCAGCTCCTAGAGGTGCTCTCAGGTCCTTTGTACATAATTCTCCATTACCAAGCCAGCAGTAGTGTGTCCAGTCCTGTTCATGTTTTGAATTTCTGACTTTTTTGCTACTAGCTAGAGAAAACTCTGCTTTTAAAGATTCATGTGATTAGGTAATCGCAGATAATCTCCCTTTTGTCATTTAACGTAGCATAATCACAAGAGTGATTATGTTCTACTGACAGTCAAAGGAAAGGGGATTATACAAGGGCAAGGGTCACTGGGATCATTTTATAGTTCTGTCTACTTCAGCAGTCTCCACGTATTTTGTTAAATTTATTCCTAAGCATTTCATATTTCTCAATGTTACTGTAACGTTTAGGTTTTAATTTTTCCTTTCAGTTCTTTTTATTAATATATAAACATATGATTGATTTTTATATTTTGACCTGTTCCAGTTACTTATAGTGTTACTCTGCATGACAAGTGACTGTAAGGCTCAGTGGCTTAAAACAACAGCATTTAGTTTGCCTTCAAGTCTATACATTGGGCAGGGGGGTCAGTAGGGATAACTTATCTCCGTACCACTCACATCAGCTAGAGAAACTCAAATGTGAAGGTTGAATTCTGAGGGCTTGCTATCTCACGTTTCTCATTGATGCTGCCTATTGACTCAGACCTTCCCGAGGCTGTCAGCTGGAGCTTCTGCACTTGGCTTCTTGGTATTGCCTTTCTCACAATGTTGTGGTTGGGTTCCAAAGGCAAATATGAGGGCAGTGGGGGTTGGGGTATGTTTTGTCCCATTTTGTATACCTAGCCCCAAAATTGGTGTTAAATGAGTGAGAAAGGAGAGGTTCAGCGGCCTTTCTTCATGGAAGTCTTTTCTTCACAGAAGAATTCGCATCTCACCAGGCTTTGTATGTGAGTGGGATGTCAGCAGGCTGTGGCAGCAGACAGTGGCATTTCACAGGGATGGACTTTTATGAAAAGGGGAGTGAAAGTAATGCAGAGAAGAAACCAGTGGCTCCATTAATCTTGGAGAGAGCCATGAGAGTGCTAGCAATAGTTTTTAAGTGAGGTTGAAAAAAATTTGACCTTGAGGAAAGAATTCTAAAATGCCACTAAAGTAGCTTTGATTTTTTAAAACCAACCAGGTTAAAATGTGAACACATGATTATTTGTTATCTTAGTTTTAAATGCAGTTTTCTATAACACATGATATTTTTCCATTACATTTTATTGTAGGGCTTTTAGATAAAAGACAATTTTCATACATTAGAATTGTAAGTATTTTTACTCACTGGATTGTAGACTGTTAGGTTTTGGTAGTGTTCTTAGATTCTGTAATATTTATTGTTGGTTAAAAACTTGAGGTGGTGAGCACTGTTAGCATTAATTTTGGGGTTAAGAAAGGAAGTGGTATATGTATTATCTGTTCAACATTCTTAGCCATTTGTGGCTTTAGTGAGTTTTCTTGCTTTATCAGTCATTTATCAAGTACCTCCCTCTAGTTTTCTTTTTCAAACCATTTTGAAACAGCAAGTTGGGTTCATTTTACTGGTATTCTGATGACTGTTGATTGTGGTTCTCAGGCTGATGTAATCATGTCACAAAATACAATAAAGATGATATTCCATCACTGAGGTGCTTAGTCACAGATTAAAATAGTCCCTGGCCACAGACAAGTCTTTTTCTGAGCCCAGTCCCCTATTCCTGTAATAATGAGGGTCAGGTCTCACTTGTGTGCATTTGGTCGTGTTGTACCTAGCATAACCAATGTGTGTGTTTAAACTTCATCCAATAAATCATTTAAGCCTAAGAATTTTGCTTCTTTATCACAAATAACATAGTGTGGAGTTTGCTGAACTCTATTTTCAGACATGGCTTCATAATTTCTGACTTAATTGCATGTTAAGCCATTTTATTTGTTTTCTTATTAAATTAACTAGTCAAAACATACCGTATTTCATTGATTCTAACATTTGGGCTTTTTTCTAGTCTTTTAATGCTTTTTATATCTTCGATGCTTCTTGTATTCTGTGGTGTCTTAAAGGAGGATAATTTTGCCTAAAGTTCCACTTTGTACAAGGCACGGAAAGAAGTAAGGAAATGGGACAAATACTCTCTACCCTCAAAAAATTAAGACAAAGATTGATCTTTTTGTCTCTGTCCCTCTCAGTGTTTTTCTCTTTCTTTCTCAGACACATACTCTAAAAAATTAACTGAGGTGGCAAAACCTAAATGCCAACTAGCTTTTCTGCACAGTTCTAATCCGATTTTTATTCCTGATATAAATAACTCAAAGCCAAGTTAAATTAAATGAAACCATTCTAACATGATCCAAGAGGGAGAAAGTCTGTAGGTGAAGATAATAAACATTGGAATGCAGCTCCATCTCTCATAAGGTTTTTGAAGGGAGTAGGTAGACTGTTAACACTGATTTTGACATGGCTACACTGGACAGTTCAAGTATTAACTTAGTGCTGACAATGAGGAGGAGACATCTGGAGTCTGAGAAGACCAGCCACCTAAGTGATACCCCAGGTATACTATTTTAAATTGATTTCAAAGAAAATCTATATGAAAGGTAGTAGCATATGTATATATGTGTGTATATCATTAAAACCATGTTTTTCATATAAGATGAATCACTGGACAAAGCCTTAATATTATTACCTATCAGTTTTGAAGGAAAGGATAACTGGGTTTTATTTTTGTTTTGTTTACCAATTTATAGAAATATCTTTTAACGTTACTATAATAAAACCATTAAAGCACCAAGGAGAAGTGTTGGTCAAAGGATGAACCTTGGGTACACAGAAGCACTGCTGGTCTCTGGAGTGAGGATGACTGGTCAGAGCATCCTGACTTCTGTAAGCAGGCCTTATGCTCATGGGGTATATAGTTTATAGCCTTTAACCCTGCCAAGAACAGAGAAAGTTTGCAGGGCTTCTGAAATTCCATACCAGCACTATCATTTTGGAAATCAGAATAACCCCCCATTTATGGATATTGTAATTTATCATCTGTCAGCATAATTGGAAATACGTATTATTTGGCAAGAAGAGTTCCTCTTCAGGGCTCTCCATTAAGATACATGTGCCACAGTTATTCTGATCCTATGTATTGGAATCCCAGCCCTGGTTAGTCCTCATGGATTATCTTTCAATGAGACATCAAGACATAACTACAGGTAAGATAGCACATCTGAAAAATAGCCTCTGGAGAGGAGTAACCGTTTCTGAACAAAAGCTTAGGTCAACCTGAAGGTATTTTCTAGGAAACAGAATGATAAATTATAGTTTCAAATTAAAAGGCAAAGATCTATCAGTCTTAAGGACAGAGTACCAGTGTTATTTATCTGTAATTATTTTCATTTGTTCAGAAAGTAATTTTGGAGCATCTACATTGTACCCTACATAAAACCTTCAGTGGCTTCTTATCGCCCTTAGGATAAAATTGGAAAACCTCAAGATAATTCCAAAGGCCTTATATGCTCTGTTCTCTGCCCACTTCCTTTTTTTTTTTTTTTTTTTTTTTGGAGACAGAGTCTTGCTCTGTTGCCCAGGCTGGAGTGCAGTGGTGCGATCTCGGCTCACTGCAAGCTCCACCTCCCAGGTTCACGCCATTCTCCTGCCTCAGCCTCCTGAGTAGCTGGGACTACAGGTGCCCGCCACCATGCCCGGCTAATTTTTTGTATTGTTAGTAGAGATGGGGATTCACCGCGTTAGCCAGGATGGTCTCAATCTCCTGACCTCGTGATCCGCCCGCCTCGGCCTCCCAAAGTGCTGAGATTACAGGCATGAGCCACTGCACCCAGCCTCTCTGCCCACTTCTTTTTTAAAAAAATTAGATATAATTCACATACCATAAAACTCACCATTTTAAAATGTAAAATTCAGTGGTTTTATTATATTTACTAGGTTGTACAACCATCACCATATCTCATTCCAGAACATTTCTGTTATCCCCCCAAAAAGCTCTATACCCCATTGGCTGTCATTTTGTGTTCTCCCTACTCCCTAGTTCCTGGCAACCACTAATCTGCTTTCTGTCTCTGAATTTTCCTCTTAATGGTCATTTCATATAAATGGAATCATACAATATGTGGCCCATTTGTGTCTAGACTGTTTCACTTTGCATGTTTTCAAGGTTCATTCATGTTGTAGCGTATATTAGTAATAGTACTTTATTTTTTTTGTACCTGAATAATAGTCATATTGATATGGATGTACCATATTTTGTTTACCCATTCAAAAGTTGATGGGCATTTGGGTTGTTTCCACTTTTCGGCTGTTACCAGCCTATCTCTTTATTCTCATCTATTTCCCCCACTACACAAGGGTCTTTTTACATATTGCTCTTACTGCCTAAAACAATCCCTCTCTTCACTATCCTCATTTACTTTCTTAACTTTTTTTTTTTTTTTTTTTGAGAGGAGTCTTGCTCTGTCACCCAGGCTGGAGTGCAGTGGCGCGATCTCAGCTCACTGCAAGCTCTGCCTCCCGGGTTCACGCCATTCTCCTGCCTGAGCCTCCTGAGTAGCTGGGACCACAGGTGCCTGCCACCAGGCCCGGCTAATTTTTTGTATTTTTTTAGTAGAGATGGGGTTTCACTGTGTTAGCCAGGATGGTCTCAATCTCCTGACCTCGTGATCCGCCCACCTCAGCCTCCCAAAGTGCTGGGATTACAGGCGTGAGCCACCGTACCCGGCCACTTTCTTAACTCATAATCAGGGTTCACATCCCAGTCCAAATCTACTTCTTTAGGGAATCCTTCCTCAAACTATATCATATTCCTCTATTATATTTTCTTCTAGCGTCAGGTTTTTTTCCTTCAAAATAATCCTTGTAATTTATAATTATATACCTGATTGTATTGTCTCTTTGCCTTTTCCTCCTACCTTTAGTGTACTATAAACTTCTTGAAAGCAAAATTGTGTTTTCTGCTCACAATTGTATCCCTGGAATCTAGCACAGTAACTGACATATATATCTGTTGAATGTATTCATGCAGGAAATCTGTTTGCATCATTAAGTACTAGGGACACAAAGATGAAAAACCAGTCTCTCTTTGCAGGGAGCTTGCAGTGAAGCTATGCAGGCAAGTAAGTATTTTGTAAGAATAAATGCTGTAATTCCCGTATTAATATAACAAAGTAATATGCTCAGTTTAGGCCGGGCGTGGTGGCTCACACTTGTAATCCCAGCACTTTGGGAGGCCGAAGCAGGAGGATCACTTGAGATCAGGAGTTCAAGACCAGCCTGGCCAACATGACGAAACCCTGTCTCTACTAAAAATGCAAAAATTAGCTGAGTGTGGTGGCGGGCACCTGTAATCCCAGCTACTCAGGAGGCTGAGACAGGAGAATTGCATGAACCCGGGAGGCAGAGGTTGCAGTGAGCCGACATCGCACCACTGCACTCCTTCCTGGGCGACAGAGTGAGACCAACTGAAAAAAAAAAAGGCTTAGTTCAAAGAAGAATAATAAAGTGAACATCTTCCTTCTTGCCCTGTAGATGTATCCATCACGCTGGTAGTTATATTAAATGTTCCCATGCTTTTCTTTATTGTTTTATTACACAGGAATTTATCCATAAACAATGTTGTTTATCTTCTTCTCTTGCCTCATTGTTACTTTATGTGAATAGAATCATGTTTCCTGCCGATGTTTATATTTTTGAGATTGTATCTATATTGATACATAGAACTGTAGTTCATTCATTTCCCCTCCAGTATTGTGTTCTGTTTTATGACTGTATTACACACAGCATGGATTAATCCTGGTCATGAGGTAGAGCAACAGAATCTTATCACAAGAGATGACATACTGTGTGATTCTATTTATATACTTAAGAACATGCAAAACTAATCTGTGCTAATAGAAGTCAGAACAATGGTTATCTTGGGTGAGGGGTGTACATAGAATGGGAAAGAGTGCCTTCTGAGGTGTTGGAAATGCTCTAAATCTTGATCTGGATGGTAATTACCCAAGTATAATCACATTGAAGACTTATGAAGAGTCACATTTACATGTTATACTTTAACAAAAAGTTTCAAAAATAAATACATGAAAATATTGAGTTTTAAAAAAATACTATAATGGCAGTATGTACAAATGTAATTAGAACATAGGAAATAGAAGGAAAGTCACAAAAGGCTTTATAGAAGTAGCTTTTAAGTTAAGACTTATTTTGTCTCACCTGGTAGAATGTAAGGCATTGAAAGGAGGAACTGTGTATTGTTTCCTACTGTGTTTTAGTGCATAGAAGAGCACTTAGTAAAAATTCATAGAATTGAATCAAATTTAGTTTTCCTGGAAGACAGGCAAATGGAGAACTTTCCAAGTATAGAGGCAACAATAATTCTGGGCTACAGATAGAAGTAGTTCAATATTTCTACAGTATAATGTACAGCTGGAGTGTAGCAAGAGATGAGGCTGGATTCTAGGAAGTTATATGAATGGGGTTGTATCCACTGTTAAGAATTGTTCTACAGGCAATGGGGATCTATCAAAGACCTTTGAATTAAGAAGTAAAATGATTGGCCAGGCGCGGTGGCTCATGCCTGTAATCCCAGCACTTTTGGAGGCCAAGGCGGGCGGATCATGAGGTCGGGAAATCAAGACCATCCTGGCTAACACAGTGAAACCCCGTCTCTACTAAAAATACAAAAAATTAGCCGGGTGTGGTGGCGGGCGCCTGTAGTCCCAGCTACTCGGGAGGCTGAGGCAGGAGAATGGCGTGAACCCGGGAGGCAGAACTTGCAGTGAGCCGAGATCCTGCCACTGCACTCCAGCCTGGGCAACAGAGCAAGACTCCATCTCAAAAAAAAAAAAAAAAAAGTGAAATGATCAAATTTACATGTTTGGAAGGATTACTCTGGCAGCAATATGAAAGGCAGATACTAATAGCAAGAATACCAGTAAGGCTATTACCATAAAGACCTGGGGCTGTGGGTTGTAAAGGAGAAAGAGGTAGATTCAGAAGTTAACGCAGAAGATTCTGCTGCTGATGATGATGATAGAAGTTAACATGAAGAGAGTGCTTACTGTATGTCAGGAACTCTGCTAGACTCCAGACGAAAAGGCAACAAAAACACAGCCCTTGCCCTTGAGGAATGAAGAAGACAGATGTGTACTGTTAGAGGCATGTACACAGTGTGATAGGAGCACAAAGGGGAAGGAATAACCAACCCCATCTCAGGGAGTAAAGAAGACTTCTCAGACGTGGTTACATTTGTGTTGGGTCTTAAAAGATAGATGGTATAATGACATCAAAGAAGAGTTATAATGACATCTTAAGCAAAGGGAAGAGCCAGTGCAAAGACAATAGTACATGATTCGATGTGATGAGAACATAAGATTGGAACCATCAACCAGTTGTTCATTTTCCTGTACATATTGCACTGATTTTTTATAGTCAGGATATATTTGTTTTTGTTTCTTTAAAAGTAATTCTCTTGATTTCTGTTACATCATTTCAATCTTTAGAGAAATATTTGAATGCTGATTGTGTCATCCATAATTTTAACTATATTATCCATGTTTGTATCATCCATAAATTTGATAGGCTTTCCTACTATTTATTCCTTCAGGGATTAGTTAAGTCATTGAAATGGATAGAGCCCTGTGGTTACTTGGTAAGTAAAGATCTACTTCCAAGTTTACCCATCTATTAATTAGCCATTGTTATTCAACTGTGAAATCTATTCATGACACAGAGTTGTCATCTAATCCAGGGTCCCCAACCCCAGGGCCTTGGACCTCAGCGGTCCATGGCCTGTTAGGAACCAGGCCGCACAGCAGGAGGTGAGCCGAGGGCCAGTGAGCATTACTGCCTGAGCTCCACCTCCTGTCAGATGGGCAGCAGAATTAGATTATCATAGGTGTAAGAACCCTATTGTGAACTGCGCATGTGAAGAATCTAAGTTGCACACTCCCTATGAGAATCTAATGCCTGATCATCTGAGGTGGAACAGTTTCATCCCAAAACCACCCCACCCTACCCATCTGTGGAAAAATTATCTTCCACGAAACTGGTCCCTGGTGCCGAAAAGGTTGGGGGCTGCTGATCCAATCCACATTTTTTTCAGTCTTGTTCATAATCACACACAGCATAATGGCTAAAGAAGAGAAGTTTTTTTGAGCAAGGCAAATTTGGTTTGACTCCTGGTTTCACTGCTTACCAGTTTTGCAGCCTTGGGAAAATTATTTCCCTTCTGTATGCCTCACTTAGCTCATCTGTAATATGAGGCTGCTAGTAAGTATCCCAGATTGCTTTAGGAAATCTAAATGAGATAGTGCGTAGTAAATGCTCACTACTTTGCCAAGTATATAGTAAGCACATAGTAAATGGAAAAGTAGTCATCATCATTATTGCTATTAATAAGATGTTATTTAATTTTAAAATTTTTATTGAGGGTCTACTATGGGCCTAACACTGTTCTGGATATTTGAAATACATCAGTGAAACAAAGACAATATTTTTTTAAAAACACACGTAAAGTACTGAGTATATGCTAGGCACTGATCTAAATAATTTGCTTTCATTAGCCTACCAACTCTCTGTAGTAGGTGCTATTATTATCCCTATTTTACCAAAGAGGTAACCAAGGCACAAAGAGGTAACTTGCCAGCTCACACAGGTAAGCAGTTAAGTGGTGGAACTGGAGTTTGAACTCAACCAGTCTGGCTCCAGTGTGCCTTCTCTTAACCACTGTGTAATACTGTCACTCATCCAGAGTCACTTCCACTGATGCCTGCTGAAATCAAGATATTTAACTTTTGTGGCAGTTCTGTAATCTATTAACTCTAATTGCTTAAAAAAAATAGGAGGGACCTTTGTGATATCATTTTGGTGTGATTTTTTTTTTTTTTAACCTGTGCTGGCTCCTGGTGATTATTGGTATTTTTTAAATTACAAAGCTATTTGTTTAACCATCTTTTCCAGAATTTGATAGGAAATCACATTAAGCTTACCTCTCTGTCATTTGTTTTACATAAAGAACATTCTTAGTGTAAAAAAAAAAAGGGAATTTAGTTCATATCCTTAGTTGACAATGGTTGAAGAAAAACATCTCAAAAATCACTTAGTTTATATAAAGTATATTTTGTAAACTCCTGTTCTTTTTACAGTGAATATCAATCGCTTATACCAGAGGTTCTCAAACGTTTTTGTCTCAGGACCTCTTTACACTCTTAAAAATTATTGAGGAATCAAAGAGCTTTTGTTGATGTAGGTTATACTTATTGGTATTTAATGTATTTGAAATTTAAACTGAGAAAATTTAGAGACACAAGAATGCCCAAGTACAGATTTCATTAGCTGTCAGAGCGATTGCATCATCACGTTATTCAGCCTCTAGAAAACTATACCACATACTTGTGAAAGAGTGGGAGTTAAAAGGGCAGACAATGTCTTAGTATTATAAAAATAACTTTGACCCCACAGGTCCCTTAAAAGGGTCTCAGAGATTCCCCCCAGTGGTCCCTTGATCTTACCTTGAGAACCTCTGCCATATACTAAATAAACTTATTACTGTCTTCAGTTAGAAGAAACTCTAAGACTAAAATTGAAGATCTAGAATTGAATATTTCAATGGAATTCTTAGGTTTCAATAACAATGTTTATTAAGGGTTATCTAAATGTATTAGATACTTTCAGGGATGCAGAGATGAAACAAATACAACTTCTTTTCTCCAAGAGCTTTCTTGTTATGAAATGTGGCATTTACATATCGAGTTGAAATAGAGTGAAAAGGGGTGACATGTTTGTTGTCACAGTAAACAAACTACATACCACTGGACTCACCTTTGCAATTTATAAACTAAGTTACATAATTCTATAAAATATTTTTGACTATTGATGATTCTCTTGACACGTGATTAACTATAAACAAAAATGACAGCAATCTTTAGAGATCATTGCATTTTGCTTTAGGCTAGTATATTTAATAACTTGCTCTGAAAGATTTGGGCAAACAGGGTAGGGAATTGCTGTCTTCGAGTCACTTTAGATTCATTTCTCAAAAGTATCCATTTCTGAACTACACATACTTCCGCATTTAAAACAATAGTAGGCCAGGTATGGTGGCTCACGCCTGTAATCATAGCACTTTAGGAGGCCAAGACGGGAGAATCACTTGAGGCCAGGAGTTCAATATCAGCCTGGGCAACATAGTGAGACCCCATCTATTAAAAACAACAACAACAACAACAACAACAAAACTTCTTAAAAATAAACCAGGCATGATGGTACACATCTGTAGTCCTAGCTACTTGGAAGTCTGAGGTGGGAGGATTGCTTGAGCCCAGGAGTTCGAGGCTATAGTGAGCTATGATCCCACTCCAGCCTGGGCAACAGAGTGAGACTCTGTCTCAAAAAACAAACAAAAAGTACTAAATACAGAGAAATACAATTCAAAATGACCTAGAAACACCTGGATTTGATATACTTGTAGAGCAGCTAAGAATTGGGAGGGCAGATACCACATTTTAAAACTGAATATTAAAGAATAAAAACAGGGTGAAAAGTCACAGTGTTGGCGATGGAAAGCATTAGGTTTGAGCAGTGCTAAGGCAGCCTCACATGTGTGTTACCTCCCCATTCCTAGGTCACCATTTTCTATTTACCCTACTCTGCAACCACTAAAAAGTGCTTTAGATCAAAAGTAGGAAAACATAGTAAGTGAGAGGTATGTGTGCCTCTTTCCCTAAGCATAATTTACTTTCTCTGTCTTCACCCCCAAATTTCTGGCTCAGTCTTCTTATCTACAACTTGGGAATTCTTTTTATTAAAGCCTTTCTTTACCTGTATTCTTATTATCAGAGTATATTTCACACCCTGGGGTTCTTTATTATGCCCTGTCCCTTGCCCCATACCCTTTCTCCACATCAACTCCCAACATTATCAAAGCAGAGAGAACTTTCTGGTGGCTAACAGAATGGATACTATTTTACTAGAAATCTTTGTAACTTTAAAGGAATGGGAATGGCAAATAGGTTTTAGTTTATGTGTCAGTTGTAAGAAATTAATAGCAGCTGCATGGAACACTGGACCAAGAAGTATTATGAAACTGCTAGGCTCAAGTGCCATAATCCATTATTAGTCACTGTCATAGGTGTGAGAAGATTGAATGTCAACACATGGACTCCACATTTGAAGCCCCCTGACCTAGCAGATCTCTGCCTTTGAATCCATTTAAATCCAAAGGAGCAGCAGACTAGAGCATATATTCCATATGATATAGTTTGGATATTTGTTTCCTCCAAATTGCATGTTGAAATGTGATCCCCAGAGTTGGAGGTGAGATCTAATGGGAGGTGTTTGGGTCATGAGGGTAGATCCCTCATGAATCGCTTAGTGCCCGCCCCACAGTAATGAGTGAGTTCACATGAGACTGGCCATGGCATCTCCCCTCCCACCTTGCTCCCTTGTGACATGCCTGCTCTGCCTTCGCCTTCCACTATGACTGTAAGCTTCCAGAAGCCTCACCAGAAATAGATCCTGGCACTGTGCTTTTTGTACAGTCTGCAGAACTGTAAGCCAAACCTTTTTTCTTTATAGACTACCCAGCCTTACATATTCCTTTACAGCAGTGCAGAACAGATTAATACCCTATATTAATATGTGTTTGAAGTGTGTAGGTTTCTTCCTATATATCTGTGCTTTTAAAACTATCTTCCTCAAAGTTAGACTGAGGTCAGTGCATTGAAATATCTGAGGTATATTGATATCACACACACACACACACACACACACACACACACACACCCCCTAGAAACTTAAAATCAGGGAAATTTGAAGTATAGTTCTACCTCTGCTCATCAGCATATAATTTACATGATCTGTCTTGATCTCAGTTGGACCAGTGCCTGACATACAATATTAAATACTTCTATTGCTCCTTTCAGTAAACACATAGAAAGCTATTGGGAGCAGGTGCGTTGAAATGTCTATCTTAGCAATTTATTGAAACCAAGCCCGCATTGTGTGGAGACTTTTTATTTCATGTGGCACCTGACTGACTGTAGAAGCAACCCTAAATTGACGGTCTCAGAGTAGACTGAGCCTTTCTGACTAAAAAGACTGTGGGGCCAGGCGTGGTGGCTCACGCCTGTTATCCCAGCACTTTGGGAGGCCGAGGCGGGCAGATCATGAGGTCAGGAGATCAAGACCATCCTGGCTAACATGGTGAAACCCCGTCTCTACTAAAAATACAAAAAAAAAAAAAAAAAAATAGCCGGGCGTGGTGGCGGGCGCCTGTAGTCCCAGCTACTCGGGAGACTGAGGCAGAAAAATGGTGTGAACCTGGGGGGTGGAGCTTGCAGTGAGCCGAGATCGGGCCACTGCACTCCAGCCTGGGCAACAGAGCGAGACTCAGTCTCAAAAAAAAAAAAAAAAAAAAAAAAAAAAAAAAAACTGCTGGATATATGAAGTGGAAAAGAAAGAATAACAGGGAAACCAGGATTGAAATTTCTAAAATGGGTAAAGAGTATTGACAGAATCATAGAGACCATCTAAGCCTGTGAATCTCAAGTGGCTTGTCTCTCCTCTTGTCCTCCCAAGATTCTGATATGTAAGGAGATGTGTGTCCCATGCACGCATGGATGTACACACACACACACACACACACATACACACACACACACACACACATATCTTACTGATGAGTATATGTAATATCCTGTAGGAGTGCCGAAGCAAGAAAATAATTGAGAGACTTATCTATTCCAGTGCTTCTGTTTCCATAGATGGAAATGGGTAAGTTGTTTTGGCAGACTAGAATGTCCTTTTATGAAACAAGAGTCTGAATTTTGTGTTACTGTTTATTTTTTTCAACTTTTAAAAAGATTATTTCTTAGGGAGATTTGGTTAAAATAGATAATTTTTTTTCTTAAATCTGATTACTTTTAAGTGACTATAGATAAAACTTGGGAAGGAGATAAGAGACCTTTCTCTGAAGGTAGATTTTTAATAAAAGGAGAAAGTGGAATTGGTGAACTTGAGGTCGAAACTGATGGATCAGTATAGGAAAATATTGAAATACTCACTTATTAGATTTTGTTCCGTGGTGTTTACATAGAGTCCAACAACTGTTTTTTGTTGTTGTTTTGTTTTGTTTTGTTTTTTTGAGATGGAGCCTTGCTCCATTGCCCAACTGGAGTGCAGTGGTGCGATCTCAGCTCTCTGCAGCCTCCGCCTCCTGGGTTCCAGTGATTCTCCTGCCTCAGCCTCCCAAATACCTGGTACTACAGGTCAGCACCACCATGCCCAGCTAATTTTTATGTTTTTGGTAGAGACAGAGTTTCACCACATTGGCCAGGCTGGTCTCAAACTCCTGACCTCAAGTGATCCGCCTGCCTCAGCCTTCCAAAGTGCTAGGATTACAGGTATGAGCCACTGCACCTGGCCAGAACTTGTCACTTTTGCACTCTAGTCCTTAGCTCCAAAGGTTTTCCTCTGACTTGATTTAAAGCAAGCCATCTTTCCCCTTTGTAAAATAGTGGGAACACTTATTGCTGAGGTTTTCATGTGAAATGAAGCCAAAATCTTTTAAGATTACAACAGAGTACATTAAAGTAGTTAAATGGTGAGGTAAGAGTCGTGTGTTTAGACATATATGTATCTGTAGATTCAGATATTGTATACATTTATCATTCAATAGAAATGAAGAATAGGTTTTTATGTTAACTTTTTAAAATAATTTATGTTTATATAATTCCAAACTTGTAGAAAAATTGCAAGAAAGTACAAACTCCTATATGCCCCAGTTAACACTTTGTTGTTTGTTCCCTCTCCCTCACTATATATTTATGTGCTTGTGTATATATAAATATCTATATCCATTATCATTATTCTTTTTCTGATCCATTTGAGAGCAAATCGTGAACATAATGCCTCCTCACCTCTCAATACTCCAGAATTTATATCCGCCATGCAAGATTACTCCCTTACCTAGCCATCCAAATCAGGAAATCAACATCAGCAGATACTACCATCCAAACCACAGACCCAATACACATTTTTACGAGATGTTCCAAAAATATCTTTTTTATTTCTGACTTGAGATCCAATCCAGGATCATTTATTAAATCTAGTTGCCATGTCTCTTTAGTATCCTTCAATCTAGAAGAGTTCTTCAGTTTTTTTCCTTTTATGACTTTGACAGTTTTAAAGAGTAGAGTCCTTTGATTCTGTTGGATGTCTGTCAGATCATGCATTCTTGGCAGAAATACCTCAGAAATGATGCTGTGTCTTCTCTGTGTATCATATGAAGAAGTGCATGATGTCAAACTGTCTCACCCCTGGTGATATTAATATTGGTCACCTAGTCAATTTGGTGTCTTCTAGGGTTGGTTTTTTTTTCCACTATGAAATCATCATTTTTCCCCTATGCAATAGTGCTATGGTCTGAAGTTTCCCCAAAATTCATATGTTGAGGTCCTGACCCCCAAGAGGATAATATTAGGAGGTGGGGTCTTTGATTAAGTCATGAGGGCAAAATTAGTGCCCTTATGAAAGAAGTCCCAGAGAGACCTCTTGCCCTTTCCACCACGTGAGAAGCCACTGTCCATGATCCAGGAAGTGGACCCTCACCAGACACCAAATCTGCTGGCGCCTTAATCTTGGACTTCTCAGTCTCCAGAAGTAAGAGAAATTAATGCTGTTGATTATAAGTCAAAGTTGATTATAATAACCTGTTGATTATAAGTCACAGTTTATGGTATTTCTTGTATCAGCCTCAACAGATTGAGACAAATAGTATTTTGTGGGGAGACTCTGCCAATATCCTGTTCCTTGTCAGACCTCCACTCACCAGCCTTAGCATACTTTGATGAAACCCTCCTGAATCAACCACCTTTATGATGGTTGCCAAATGGTGGTTTTCTATTTTCATCATTTCTTCTACTTTTCTTAGTTGGCATTCTAATGGAAGGAAGAAGTTTCTATTCTCTGCCATTTATGTGCTTGTTTATTTATTTATATCATTATGTCCATGGATTTCTATTTTATTCAATGGATTGAAATTTGTTACTCTTACTATTTATTTTTACGCTCAAATTGCTCCATACTTGACTGATAGGAGTATGTCCCCATTGTTCTCTGAGCACCTCCTCTCTGGTGCAGGATGTTCCAGGCTTATCATGTACTTTCTTTGCCCCAATTCTGGAATCAACTATTTCCCCAAGAACCCCTGTTTCCTTTTAGTGGAAGATGATATTTAAAAACTAAGCACTTGGTGTGCTCATTGCTTCTGTGTGCTATTACTTCGAGTCCGTAGTGGGCAGAACTAGGAAATATATGTATGTATGCACTGTAATATTATAATTTGAAATACATGTTTGGTCTCTGCCCCCAAGTTCCTGGCACAGAGCTCCTAAGCCCTTGTAGATAAGGGGCACTAAGAGAATCTTTTGTTCCTATATTTGGTCTCTGACCCCAGTTCCTGTCACAGGGCTCCTAAGACCTTTCTAATTTCCTGAATGATAGGAGTGTCTGACACAGAGCTCCTAAATCCCTTGGAGTTCCTGGGTCATAGGAGAATCTTGTTTTAATGAAGTAACTCTTAGTGGGCTCCTGAATAGCGTCAGGATGGGGGCTGGTTGCCAAGGGATCCAAACATGATTAAAGGGTTGGAACTTTTAGCTCCACCCCACCCACCTACTTCAGAGAGGAGCTTAAAGGGTGACTTGATCACCATTAGCCAGTGGTGTAACCAATTATGCCCATGAAATGAAGCCTCTATGAAAAACCCAGGACAGGGTTCGGGGAGCCTCCTGGAGGGTAGCCCACCCAGAAAGGGCATGGAAGCCTCACATGCCTTCTTCCATACCTTGCCCTATGCATTTCTTCTATCTGGCTGTTCATCTGTTCCTTTGTAATAATGTTTTATAATAAATGAGTAAGTATAAATAAAATGTTTCCTTGGGTTCTGTGACCCACTATAGCAAACTAATCGACCCTAAGAAAGGTGTCATAGGAACGCCAATTTTTAGCTGGTTGGTCAGAAGTACAGGTCACAACCTGAGACTTCCAATTAGCATCTGAAGTGGGGAGCAGTCTTGTGGGTTAGCAGTCTGTGAGACCTGATGCTCTCCAGGAAGAGAGTGTCAGAATTGGACTGGAGGATGTCCAGCTGGTATCTGCCAGGGAATTGCTTGGCATGTGGGAAAGTCCCCACACATCTGAAGTCAGAAGTATTGTGTTGAGTGGTGAGTGAGGGTAGAAAAAGCACTTCAGTTTTTTCCTATCTTTATTACATACACATACAGCCAGATCTGTTTCTGTATATATCTGTGTGTGTGTTTGTATATGTATAGATATCAATTCACATTGAGATGTCTGATGGCAGGTTCAATACTTCAAGATTCTTTGTAGCCTTCCCACTTTCTATGTTTGTATGTAAATATCTTCCTTACCATTGATAAATTTGGCTTTCATCATACTCAATATATTTTCTTAATCTCTTTGTACACTACTCATCTCCTGACCAGCCTGGTTACCTACTCAGCCTTTGATTTTTCCCTCCCAAACTTGCTACTCTTTTGATCTTCCCAATTTCAGTAATGACAACTATATTCTTGGAATTACTCAAGCTAAAAGTATTAGTGTCATCCTTCTTGCCCCACTCCAAACCCCTCATTCATCCCATTAATAATTCCTTTAAATAGAATGATTTTTTGGCTGGGCACAGTGGCTCACACCTGTAATCCCAACACTTTGGGAGGCTGAAGGGGAAGGATCGCTTGAGCCCAGGAGTTGGTGATCATCCTGGGCAATGTGAGACCCCATCTCTACAAAAAATAAAATAATTAGCCAGGCATGGTGGCATGCACCTGTGGTCCCAGCTACTCAGGAGGCTGAGTTGAGAGAATTGCATGAGCCCAGGTGTTTGAGGCTTGCAGTGAGCCGCCATGCTGTGCCACTGCACTCCAGCCTGGGTGACAGAGTGAGACCCTGTCTCAAAAAAAAAAAAAAAAAAAAAAAAATTCCCCACATCTACTGCTAATATTCTAATAATCTAAGCCACCATTATTATCTTTGCATGTACTTTAGCAAGATTCTTCTAATTGGCTTTCTACTCCCACCCCTACCTTTATGTCTATTCTCTGCGTAATAGCCAAAGTCATCCTTTTATAACCTAAGTCAGATTATGTCATTTCTTTGGTCACAACCTACTAGTGGCTTCTGTTCTCACTAAATTTAAAATTCAGAATTCTTATCAAAGTCCTAGGTCATCTACTATCCCTTCCCTCACTGTAATTTAATCATATTGGCCTTTTACTGTTCCACACCAAGCACATTGTCACCTCTGGACTTTTACATGTGATGTTTCCTCAAGCAAGCTCTTAATGCCAGAGAGCCACAGAACTCGATACTCCCTCACTCCATTCAAGTCTTTGCTCAAATGTGACTCTAACAGTGAGGCCTTCCCTGACTACACAACATAAGGCGGCATCTTTTCTTCATTCTCTATTTCTTTTCTTTGTTTATGTTTATTGTATTTATTACAACCTGCCATAACATTTAAGAGCAAGAGTTTTTGTGTGTGTTTTTTTTTTCCCCATGCAGTGTCTCCAGTACCTGGAATAATGTCTGACAAATAGTAGACTCTTGATAAATATTTGTTGAGTGACTTTTTATGGATTCATGTTCAATAAATTCATGTGGTTGAAATTGATTTAGGTGATATATTAGCAGTATCTTTTATATAGCTGTAAATTAGATGATGTTTTACAAGGAGTACTAGTGTCAAATAAGCTCTCAACTGGCCTTAAGAGAGAGAATTTATTTTCCAAATGTAGATATTTCAGAAAGCAGAATTAGAGATTAAAGATTTTTTGAAAAAGAAATTGTGAAAAAGGAATTTTGAAAAAGGAATTGATGGGAAGTATACTCATCACCAGCAGTAGGTTTCTGGAGATCTAAGATCTGGAGTTTACCTCACTACCTTAGTTTCTAATGCTTGTCATGCTTTCTCAAGACCATTTCTCAAAGAATGTTCCTCTTCTCTAACTATACCTTTTCTTTCTGATCCAGCACTGTTAGGCGTCTCATGTTTTCTGGTGTGTTTTACTTTTAATATCTAATACTATGTTTATTTTATTTTCTATTGGAGCACAATAACTTCATAAATATCTCTTATTCTTTGCACTTTCAGTAACAAAATTTTTTCAAGTCAAAGTCTGCCAGCACCATAGAGGAGTAGTTGTGTTTGCTTCAGGATTGTCTGAGGCTTTAAAGCGGGTGAACTGCTGACCTTGAGGAAAAGCAGATAATTCTATCAAGAAAGCCTCCCTCCAGGAGTAGGCTTTTATTGCTTTATTATATATCTTAAACTGTAAGATCCTGTTTCTTCACCTATGGAAATAAGGTGAACAATATCCTTTTCATGAATTGTAAATATGTGTAAGTGCCTGGCACATAGTAGGTGTTCTGTAAGTATTCATTTATCTTTCTTCCTTCCCTTATCTTCCACTAATCCATATAACTTAATGTCTCATCTCTACCAATAAGCTCTTATGTATCTTAACCAAATTTTCTTACCAAAATTAACTATAGGCCAGGCATGGTGGCTCATATCTGTAACCCCAGCACTTTGAGAGGCCGAGGCTGGTAGATCACTTGAGGTCAGGAGTTTGAGACCAGCCTAGCCAACATGGTGAAACCTTGTCTCTACTAAAAATATAAAAATTAGCCGGGTGTGGTGACACATGCCTGTAATCCCAGCTACTCAGGAGGCTGAGGCAGGAGAATCACTTGAACCTGGGAGGCAGAAGTTGCAGTGAGCCGAAATAGTGCCACTGCACTCCACACTAGGTCACAGAGTGAGACCCTGTCTCAAAAAAAAAAAAGATAGTCAAACTTGGTGAACACAAGCAAACAAAAAAGTGTATGGAATTGTTTTTGCTCTAAAAATACTAGAGACTAATACTAGATTAGTGTTTTCCTTCATAGGCCATATATATCTTTCTGGTATTAAGATAGAGAAGAGAGAGTTGCTTCATCTGAGTGACCAAGCAAGACCAATATAAGTTAAAGTACACAGGGAGTTTCCAAGCATTAAACTCATGGGTGCTCTTCCTGTCTAATCTTGTCTTCATTTGGTAAGACATATGCAGACCTACCATGAAGCTTCAGGGAATTTTTGATTCTTGCCAAAAATAAAAATGCCCTGAAGTGTGCCTGTTGAAAATGCCAACAATATGTAGATTCTGAAAGTTATCTTGTAAGTGAAAGAAAGAGTATAGCTGTTACAGTATTCTTGTCAAATAGGATTTTCCCTAAGTTTTATGGGAGTAAGGACTTTCTCTGCTATACTGAACGCTAGCCTCATTTCCTCAGCAAGCATGATTGATCTCAGTTAGATATTAAGAATTTATAAAGAGATTGTGAAAGGGTAAACCTCAAATCAATGGGAAAATAACAGATTATAAAAGTCATGACATTGAGACTCTTAGGAAGAAAAATTTTGTTTCTTCCATCAAACCAGGCCAAAGTAAGTTATAGGTTTGTTAAAGATAAATGTAATAGAGAAAAACATGGGAGAATATTTATCTGATCTTAGTGTAGGGGTGAGATTTTTAAGGATTCTAGCAAAGGCAAGCACTGTATGGGAAAATGGTGATAAATTTTACAATCCCACAGTTCAGAAATGTGTAATAATAACACCAAAGCAAACATTTATTGAGCTAAATGCCAAGACTTGTAGTAAGTGCTTTACATATAAGTCAGTGCCAAGGTTGAGAAACTCTGCCCTAGAGCTGCGTAATCTGTCGCTCTCGTTTGCTGTGTTATCATATGCCAGATGTTTTGTCATAGTGTAACAAGGTTTACCAGCTTCCCAATCTGCAGCATCTGTTTCATCACTGCTTACAACTCTGCCACTTAACAGATGCCACCTATATTAGTTTTTTTGTTACAGCAATATCCTACACCAGATACTAATCCTGTATTAATTAGGATAAAGGCTAAACAATTAGAATAGGAAGACCCAAAATACAGTGGTTCACAAAAGATAGGTGTTAATTATTTCTAATGCAATGGTTTGGAGTAGATAGGTAGCATTTGCCTCATGAAGTTATTCAGAGACTCAGATAGCAGGGTAGTCCATCACTTTCTCTCATGGCCTGGCTAAACCTGTGTCATTGATTTACTTGAGTTCTAGCCAGTCGATAGGGGAAAGAGAGCATGGAGAAGACACACCTATTCTCTTAAGATCTAGTCCTTAAAGGAGCAAATGTTACTTCTGTTCACACTGAATTAGAGAGAATTAGTCACGTGGTCAATCTCACAGCAGGTATGGAGGCTAGGAAGTGTAGTCCCACAGCATGTGCCCAGGAAGAAAGGGATAACATTTGGCGGACAACAACAAATAGTTTCCACCGCAACTACTACCTGTGCTGCCTCTAAATATCTGAGAAGCCAAATGATAATGTGGGAGTTAAGTATTCTTATAAATGAAAAATTAAAATATCCTAAAAGAAATAAGGAAAAACTACAAATTCAGTTTTAAAAAGGGAAATACAAAAGACTACTAATCATACATCAGTAGCTGATTGTCAACAAAGGTACTAAAACAATTCAGTGGAGGAAAGAATAGTCTTTCAACAAATTGTACTGGCACAACTGAATATCCACATGCAAGAAGAATGAAGTTGGACCTCTACCTCACAGCATATATAAAAATTAATTCAAAATGAATCAAAGACTTAAGAGCTAAAACTATATAAAACTCTTTGAGGGAAAAAAAAAAACGCAAGTCTATGTTAACTTAGAATAGGCAACAGTTTCTCAGATATCACCAAAAACACAAGCAACCAAAGAAAGAATAGACAAATTGCAGAAATAAAAACTTTTGTGCATCAAAGGAATCTATGGAGAAAGTGAAGACAACCCACAGAATGGGAGAAAATATTTGCAAATTACATATCTGAAAAGGATTTAATATTTAGAATATATAAAGAAGCTTTACAATTCAATAAAAACAACCCAGTTTTTTTAAAAGGGCAAGGATTTTAATAGACTTTTTTCTCAAAGATGAGTAATACCTTTATTCATTAGGAATATGCAAATCAAAATCACAGTGAAATACCACTTCACATCCGCTAGGATGACTAAAATTTTTAAAAACGGAAAATAACAAGTGTTGGTGAGGAGATGGAGAAATTGGGTGAGAATGTAAAATAGAACAGCCATTGTGGAAAAACAGTGATGTGAACATTAGCATTTGGTGGTTTCTCAAACTATCCAACAGAATTGTCATATGACCCCAAAACTCCACTCTTAGATTTATACCCAAGAGAACTGAAAACAAGTGTTCAAGCAAAAAGTTGTGTACACAAATGTTTGTAGCAGCATTATTCATAACAATCCAAAGGTGGAAACAACCCAAATGTCCATCAGCTAGTGAATGGATAAACAAAATGTGGTAAACCCATACAGTGGAATATTATCAACCATAAAATTGAATGTAGTAATGATTTATGCTACAACATGGGTAGACCTTGAAAACATTGTGTTAAGTGAAAGAAGCCAGACACAAAAGTGTATATATTGTATGATTCCATTTCATTTGTCCAGAATAGGCAAATCCAGAAATGTAGAAAGTAGATTAGTGGTTGCCAGGCACAGGGGGAGAGGGCACTGACTACTTAATGGCTATAAAGTTTTCTTTTCTTTTCTTTTCTTTTTCTTTCCTTTCTTTTCTTTTCTTTCTTTCTTTGAGATGGAGTTTTGCTCTTTGGTGCCCAGGCTAGAGTGCAGTGGCATGATCTCGGCTCACTGTAACCTCTGCCTCCGGGGTTCAAGTGATTCTCCTGTCTCAGCCTCCTGAGTAGCTGTGATTACAGGCACCCACCACCACGCCCAGCTAATTTTTGTGTTTTTAGTAGAGACAGGGTTTCACCATGTTGGTCAGGCTGGCCTTGAATTCCTGACCTCAGGTGATCTGCCCTCCATGGGCCTCCCAAAGTGCTGGGATTACAGGCGTGAGCCACCACGCCCGGCCAGGTTTCTTTTTGTGGTGATAAAAATGTTCTGGAATTAGGTAATGGTGATGGTTGCACAACTTTGTGAATATACTAAAAGCCACTGCATTGTATACTTTAAAACGATGAGCTTAATGGTGTGTGACTAATATCTCAATAAAAAATAAGACTAGTGACTGTGAAAATCTAGCATCCCACCAGTAATCAAAGAAATGAAAATTATGCTGGGTGCTGTGGCTCATGCCTGTAATCCCAGCACTTTGGGAGGCCGAGGTGGGCAGATCACGAGGTCAGGAGATCCAGACCATCCTAGCTAACGTGGTGAAACCCCGTCTCTACTAAAAATACAAAAAATTTGCCAGGCGTAGTGGCGGGCACCTGTAGTCCCAGCTACTCGGGAGGCTGAGGCAGGAGAATGTTGTGAACCTGGGAGATGGAGCTTGCAGTGAGCCGAGATTGTGCCACTGCACTCCAGCCTGGGCGACAGAGCGAGACTGCCTCTCAAAAAAAAAAAAAAGAAATGAAAATTATGAATGTTAATCTTAATTGTATCCATTAAAATGGTAAGTTAAAATTTTGTTAATACACTCATATTCTATTATTGATAATGTAAATTGATACAGTTGTTTTGGAGGACTTAATTGGTAATATGTATCAAATGCTTTAAAATAAACTATACTCTTTGTCTCAGAAATTATGTTGTAAGAATTTATTCTAAGGATATAATAAATATCTATTATGATATTTATCTACATGCTTGATGATGACAATGAGATTAAAAATGGAAAGCAACTAAAATGTTGAAAAATGAAACATTCAGTAATTTTGAAGTAATTGAAATGTTTCATAATAAGCAGCCAATAATTTATGATATCCAATGGCTGGGCACAGTGGCTCACGCTTGTAATCCCAGCATTTTGGGAGGCTGAGGTGGGTGGATTGCTTGAGTCCAGGAGTTCAAGACCAGCCTGGCCAACATGGCAAAACCCCATCTCTACTGAAAATACAAAAATTTGCCAGGCCTGGTGGCACATGCCTGTAATCCCAGCTACTCAGGAGGCTGAGACAGAAGAATTACTTGAAACCCAGAGGTGGAGGTTGCAGTGAGCCGAGATCGCACCATTGCACTCCAGCCTGGGTGACAGAGTGAGACTTTGTCTCAAAAAAACAAAACAAAACAGACAAACAAAAAATGTTTGATACCCAAACGATGTCATAAAAATTATGTTGTATAAGATTATACCATTATAGTGCCATGAAAAATGTTAACACTGTATTAACTGATTAAAATGAGAATCATAAATAATATGTAAAATATAGTCTTGAATTTGTTTTTAAAGTCTGTTTTATAAGTTAATGTTCCCATATTTATGTGAGATTACCTGTGATTTTTGTTTTCTTTGGATTTTTCTGTATTTAATTTTCTTTATTGAGCATGTATTCTATAATCAGAAAATTATGTTTTCAATATGTTTTTTTAACTAATGATTTTATCACACTGTAATTTATAATCAGAAATCTATGAACTAACTTTTGGGAGATTTAAAGTAAGGGCTGTTCCAACAGAATGTGCTGGAGGATGGGAGTTCCTACACGTCCATTAGGACCAGCAATATAGTGGTGTGGCTATTAATCTTTCATTATAATATACCCATTTCTTGCTAGACTCAGTGACTCTGGTTGATTAGTTCATTGCTTAGAATAAGATCTTGTGGTCAATTCCTATGTGAGTCAAGTAAACACTGACTTTGGCTTTAGTTCTAGTCAGACAACTTGTAAGTGTGTATCACAAGTCAGAGGGGACACTAAATGGGAGAGCATAAGTGGATTTTTGTAGATCAACCATTGTTGTGGGAAAACCTCTTCAGTTCTGCTCCTCTTGGCCAGATGTGGGCCTGGGTGTGAGTCTGGATAAGAAGAGTTCAAACTTCTCTTGTGACACACAGCATTTCTTACCCAGGGGAAGTTTAAATAAATTTGAACATAAAACCTAGGTCTTCCACTTGGTTTAAAGCCCTTAACTAAGAAATAAGATATATTGGAAAATGCTTCGTACCTACAGCATTGTTGTTAAGAGATGTTGGCCCCATGGGGCATGCAGCTGTTGAACCAGAGTGACTCCCACACCCAGTGATGTGAGTATCATTTTCTTGGACCTGAATCTCACCTGGGGCCTGGGAAAGCAGGCTGGGACACAAGGAGAATAGCTCCTGGGTAGCTGGGTGAGCTATTGCATAGATGGCTGCAAAGACTAGTCCCACAAAGAGGGGCACCTGGTGCTGCCTTGTTGGCAGGCAGTCATTTTTGTCCTACATCCTTCTGAGTAGTCTTGTGAATATGAATGTTTACTTAAGCTTGAAAAATTTCCCTAGGCATTATACTTAACATCTTGGGACTCAGTTTCCTGCTCTGTAAAATGAAAATGTTGTCTACCTTAAAGGTGGTTGTAAAAAGTAGAGTTACTGCACAAAGCTCCTAGAATATAATAGATATTCTGTAAATGGTAGCTATTACTCTGTTTATACCATCGTATTTTAAAGGTAAAATATGCTAGATACTTCCACAATACCTATTTTACAGACTTGCATTAGAGGATATTGGCAGGTATTGACATTTTGAGCATTGTAATTATTGACCATGTAATTGTCTAGTTTTTTTAAATTATACTTTAAGTTTTAGGGTACGTGTGCACAACGTGCAGGTTAGTTACATATGTATACATGTGCCATGTTGGTGTGCTGCACCCAGTAACTTGTCATTTAACATTAGGTATATCTCCAAATGCTATCCCTCCCCCCTCCCCCACCCCACAACAGGCCCCGGTGTGTGATGTTCCCCTTCCTATGTCCATGTGTTCTCATTGTTCGATTCCCACCTATGAGTGAGAACATGCGGTGTTTGGTTTTTTGTCCTTGCGATAGTCTGCTGAGAATGATGGTTTCCAGCTTCATCCATGTCCCTACAAAGGACATGAACTCATCATTTTTTATGGCTGGATAGTATTCCATGGTGTATATGTGCCACATTTTCTTAATCCAGTCTATCATTGTTGGACATTTGGGTTGGTTCCAAGTCTTTCCTATTTTGAATAGTGCCACAATAAACATATGTGTGCATGTGTCTTTATAGCAGCATGATTTATAATCCTTTGAGTATATACTCGGTAATGGGATGGCTGGGTCAAATGGTATTTCTAGTTCTAGATCCCTGAGGAATCGCCACACTGACTTCCACAATGGTTGAACTAGTTTACAGTCCCACCAACAGTGTAAAAGTGTTCCTATTTCTCCACATCCTCTCCAGCACCAGTTGTTTCCTGACTTTCTAATGATCGCCATTCTAACTGGTGTGAGATGGTATCTCATTGTGGTTTTGATTTGCATTTCTCTGATGGCCATTGATGATGAGCATTTTTTCATCTATCGTTTGGCTGCATAAATGTCTTCTTTTGAGAAGTGTCTGTTCATATCCTTTGCCCACTTTTTGATGGGGTTGTTTTTTTCTTGTAAATTTGTTTGAGTTCATTGTAGATTCTAGATATTAGCCCTTTGTCAGATGAGTAGATTGCAAAAATGTTCTCCCATTCTGTAGGTTGCCTGTTCACTCTGATGGTAGTTCCTTTTGCTGTGCAGAAGCTCTTTAGTTTAATTAGATCCCATTTGTCAATTTTGGCTTTTGTTGTCATTGCTTTTGGTGTTTTAGACATGAAGTCCTTGCCCATGCCTATGTCCTGAATGGTATTGCCTAGGTTTTCTTCTAGGGTTTTTATGGTTTTAGGTCTAACATTTAAGTCTTTAACCCATCTTGAATTAATTTTTGTATAAGGTGTAAGGAAGGGATCCAGTCTCAGCTTTCTACATATGGCTAGCCAGTTTTCCCAGCACCATTTATTAAATAAGGAATCGTTTCCCCATTTCTTGTTTTTGTCAGGTTTGTCAAAGATCAGGTAGTTGTAGATATGCGGCATTATTTCTGAGGGCTCTGTTCTGTTCCATTGGTCTATATCTCTGTTTTGGTACCAGTACCATGCTGTTTGGTTACTGTAGCCTTGTAGTATAGTTTGAAGTCAGGTAGTGTGATGCCTCCAGCTTTGTTCTTTTGGCTTAGGATTGACTTGGCAATGCAGGCTCTTTTTTGGTCCCATATGAATTTTAAAGTAGTTTTTTCCAATTCTGTGAGAAAGTCATTGGTAGCTTGATGAGGATGGCATTGAATCTATAATTTACCTTGGGCAGTATGGCCATTTTCACAATATTGATTCTTCCTACCCGTGAGCATGGAATGTTCTTCCATTTGTTTGTATCTTCTTTTATTTCATTGAGCAGTGGTTTGTAGTTCTCCTTGAAGAGGTCCCTCACATCCCTTGTAAGTTGGATTCCTAGGTATTTTATTCTCTTTGAAGCAATTGTGAATGGGAGTTCACTCATGATTTGGCTCTCTGTTTGTCTGTTATTGGTATATAAGAATGCTTGTGATTTTTGCACATCGATTTTGTATCCTGAGACTTTGCTGAAGTTGCCTATCAGCTTAAGGAGATTTTGAGCTGAGACGATGGGGTTTTCTAGATATACAATCATGTCATCTACAAACAGGGACAATTTGACTTCCTCTTTTCCTAATTAAATACTCTTTATTTCCTTCTCCTGCCTGATTGCCCTGGCCAGAACTTCCAACACTATGTTGAATAGGAGTGGTGAGAGGGGGCATCCCTGTCTTGTGCCAGTTTTCAAAGGGAATGCTTCCAGTTTTTGCCCATTCAGTATGATATTGGCTGTGAGTTTGTCATAGATAGTTCTTATTATTTTGAGATATGTCCCATCAATACCTAATTTATTGAGAGTTTTTAGCATGAAGCATTGTTGAATTTTGTCAAAGGCCTTTTCTGCATCTATTGAGATAATCATATGGTTTTTGTCGTTGGTTCTGTTAATATGCTGGATTATGTTTATTGATTTGCGTATGTTGAACCAGCCTTGCATCCCAGGGATGAAGCCCACTTGATCATGGTGGATAAGCTTTTTGATGTGCTGCTCGATTCAGTTTGCCAGTATTTGATTGAGGATTTTTGCATCGATGTTCATCAGGGATATTGTTTTAAAATTCTCTTTTTTTGTTGTGTCACTGCCAGGCTTTGGTATCAGGATGATGCTGGCCTCATAAAATGAGTTAGGGAGGATTCCCTCTTTTTCTATTCATTGGAATAGTTTTAGAAGTAATTGTGTTGTTTTAACTCCATGTCATGCAATAGAAGTTAAAGTTGGCAGCATCACAATGAATAATGATTAAAGTCTGAGTATTTAATAGTCAGTTTATCTTCATACGTTCTTAGTGTAGTAGTTTACAATATTTGAACATGCCTTAGAACAAATATTTAATTATAGATGTGCTAACTGAAACTTCTTGCAGTTAATGAACTAATAAAATATCAAAATATAATGTTTATGTATCTTATTCAGCAAGTATTTCTTGAATAAATACTAAGTGTGAGGTATCATTCTGAGTGCCTCAGTGAACAAAACAGCCAATATAATTTTATATTTTAAATATGTAAAACATTGAAACATATATGTTCAAAAGTCAAATAGACTGACCCAGGGAATTCTCACTTCCATTTCTGTGCCCTTCATCTCCGTCTCACCTGTCATTCTCTTCAATTTCCTTCCCTTTCATTAAAGCTATTAATAAATAACCAAGGTAATATGAAGTTCACATTTACTATTTTCCCATAATCCATACTGTCCTGTGCTGTCTTTTTCCTGGTTCAGTGTCTCACTAATCCTTTCCTACTCAAACCTCTCCATCAGGCATCTTGGAATTCTATTCAGTAGTCCTCAGTTAATCCTAACTATAGTTGAATTAAGTAGGTTGAAGTTAAAGTGAGTGTTAAATGTAGATAGTAAATATAAAAGTCAGGGCTGGGCAAAGTAGCTCATGCCTGTAATCCCAGAACTTTGGGAGGTAGAGGTGGGCAGATCACCTGAGGTCAGGAGTTCGAGACCAGCCTGGCTAACATGTGGAAACCCCATTTCTAATAAAAATACAAAAAATTAGCTGGGCATGGTGACACGCGCCTGTAATCCTAGCTACTCGGGAGGCCGAGGAAGGAGAATCACTTGAACCCGGGAGGCAGAGGTTGCAGTGAGCCAAGATCGCACCATTGCACTCCAGCGTGAGCAACAAGAGCAAAACTCTGTCTCAAAAGAAAAAGTCAGTATTAATGAATTTGTGATTTAGCCAGGCATGGGGGCTCACACCTATAATCCCAGCACTTTGGGAAGTATGCACCTGTAGTCCTAACTACTTGGAAGCCTGAGGTGGGAGGATTCTTAAGTCCAAGAGTTTGAAGCTGCGAACTATGATCATACCACTGCACTCCAGCCTGGGTGATAGAGCGAGACCCTGTGTCTAAAAACAAAACAGTGAGATATGACTTCACATCCTCTAGGAGAGCCATAATAAAAATAAAATAAAATGAATAGCATAGCATATACCATAACATTCTATAGCATGTTTGTCAGTACTTTTTAATTTTAATAAAGTATGTATTTTCCGTTTGATTACCAAAGTACCAGAAGAAAATTTGAAAAGTACAGAAAACCTAAAGATAAATTAAAATAACTTCACATTGTAACAGTAAACCACTCTTACTGTCATCTTGGCATATCCTTCTAATCTTTCCTAGGCATGTATTGCATATACATGTTTCAAAATTGTTATACACGTAAGTCCTTTTATTTTTTCACATAAAATACATTCTGAGCTATTCCTGCCTGTGTTAGCCCATTTACATTGCTTTAAAGAAATACACAAGGCTGGGTAATATAAAGAAAAGAGGTTTATTTTGGCTCACAGTCCTGCAGACTGTACAGGGAGCATGCTGCTGGCATCTGCTTCTGGTGAGGCCTCAGGAAACTTACAATCATGGCAGAAGGCAAAGTGGAAGCCTGCATGTCATATGGTGAGAGATGGAGCAAGAGAGGAGGGAGCTGCCAGGCTCTTTTAAACAGCCAGCTCTAGTGTGAACTCATAGAGTGAGAACGCTCTCATTACTCTGAGGACAGCAGCAAGCCATTCATGAGGGATCCGCTGCCATGACACAGACACCCCCTGCTAGGCCCACCTCCAACACTGGAGATCACATTTCAACATGAGATTTTGAGGGGACAAAACATTCAAACTGTATCACTGCCTTTACATGTTACTTGAAAATGTGATTTTAATGACTGCATAGTATTTGATCATATTAATATGCCATTAACTTTATTACTTTTTTATGCTTTTATAAACCTTTTTTTATGCTTTTTAGTGAAGGTTCTTTTTTACAATCTTAATATACCTCTTTGATAACTTCCTTAAGATATCTTTTTTTGAAGCTACATTCCCTGGTCAAAAACAAAGATTGGTTAATACTTTTCATTTGGCTAGCTGATTGCCTTCTGAAAAGATTATATCAGTATATACTTCTGAAAGCAGTGTATGAAAGTGCCTATCCTTGCACCCTTGTCAAAACTGTGTTTTATATTTAAACAAACGTACATATATGAGCAACAATCTGGATGAAGGTAAAGAAATCTTAAGTTTTAATTTTTTGCTTACTAACAAATTGAACATTTTTATTTCATGTTGTTTAAACAACTCTTCTGACCAGTGATGAGTTAAAAGAAAAAATAGATCAATAAAAGAACAAAACAGTTAATGATAAAGTAATAATAAGTAATATATTAATAGAGTTGGGAGTCTATATTTTATACTAAGCAAACTGACATCCAACATAATTTATAATTTGTATTTTTATAAATATAAAAATTATATAAATTATAATTTAAGTATAGTTTTTATATCCTCTTAGATACTATTTTGGACATGTGGGATTCAGTGACTTAGCAAAGGTTTTTATTTGAGGCCATTCATTAATTCATAATTTAACAAATATTTACTGTCATTCTATGTGTCATTTACTGGGGACACATAGTGAACAAGACTCATGTGGCCTCTGGTCCCTTGAAGGAGAATAAAAATATTAAAATAGCTTATTTATTTATTTTTTTGACTGTCCTAAATTATGAGGTATGAATTTTACAAACTTTACTTACATTAGTGGTAACAGTGGAACTGGAGAGTTTTGCGCCTTCTCTAAGCTGCCCGGCAAGAACCACCAATAGCATGGTGGAACATATGGTCCTTTCCAAGCCCATGGCTCTTTCGGCCTGTAGATGTCAGCCCACGCATCTCCCTGTGCTTATAGACTGCTTTGGTGATCCATTGGGTGTCAGGATTTCTTCTGATAGCTTTATGGAATGGATCAATGAGGATAACCTCAAAAAATTTGTATGTGTAATCTTCACCAACCCAATAAGAATTCAGGACTCTAAGAGCCCCACAGTGGCATCCAGCTCACTCCTCTGCAACGGACTGAAGGCTTCAGGCAAACTTTAGCTGATTAACACCATGATGAACAGGCTTGCCATTAGTTGCACCCTTAGGAACTGGGCGTTTTCGGCCACCACGGTGAACATGAATCCTACATATAACGTAACCTTGCTTGGCCTTGCAGCCTGGTCGGTGCACTTTATCAGGCTGCGTGGGGCGGGGAGCCCTGTGGAGAGCAGAGAGCTGGCAGTACTGCCAGCAGCTGACTCTCAGAAGAAAGCGCATGACATGAGACTGCTTCTTTCTCCATAGCTCCTGGATGTGCGGGTATGCACCCATCTTGGCTTACCTGATGGCTACTGCCAGACAGAAAGGAAAATAGCTTATTTACTATTTATTGCCACATATTATACTAACCTCATTACATATATTATTTCCTTTAATATTAAAACAATATTTGGTAACTGCATTTTAGAAACTAGCATGTTTCTAATTAAACCTGTTTACATCAACTAAAATACTAACATGCTTTGTAAAAGGCCCTTCAGTATTGAAAGTGTAGTGCATTGTGGTAAGCATAATATAAACACGCAAAGCCCCATTTAGATATTGTGAGGCTTTCAGTATTTAGAATCTCAGTAGTGATGAGTTTAAAAGGCTAAGGATGATGGCAAAGCTGATTCCAACTTGGGGCTAAATTTTATTTGTCCTGCTTCTATGGAATTAGACCTGAGAGTCACCTATGGTAGGTCACAAATGCCTTTTCAATTTTGATTTGCTTGCATTTTCTATACAGGCTGTAACACTGCCGCATAAAACACTAGGGGCTCTTGCCAGAGGGGACTGTACAAGCAGTCCACAGATGTTCTCAAAGAAACTCCCTGGAACTTTACTACTCGGTTATACAAAGAGCCGCCAAGGCCAGGCATGGTGGCTTATGCCTGTAATCCCAACACTTGGGAGGCCAAGGTGGGCAGATCACTTGAGGTCAGGAGTTCAAGACCAGCCTGACAAACATGGTGAAACCCCATCTCTACTAAAAATACAAAAATTAGCTGAGTGTCTTGGTGGGCATCTGTAATCCCAGCTGCTCGGGAGGCTGAGGCATAAGAATCACTTGAACCCAGGAGGCGGGGGTTGCAGTGAGCCTAGATTGTACCACTGCACTCCAGCCTGGGCGACAGGGCGAGACCCTGTCTCAAAAAAAAAAAAAAAAAAAAAAAAGGAAAAGAAAGAGCCATCAACCGTCTTCATAGATTTCCTATAAGCCAGAGAATTTTCTCAGTGATCAAATTCTAACTGAGAAACTGAAATGTATTCATCAAACAGGCAGCTTTTAACATCTGAATAAATCTCTATAACTCTCTAGAGCAAATTAAGTTATAATTGTAGATACCATTAAACTGTGGAACATGGAAGTTGAAACTTAATTTTTGTTTAATAATTTAAAAACCATTCCTTAGAAAGGTTTTTGAGGCCCAATCTGTTGCAGCCACAATCTTACCGACTGGGGGAAAAATGCTTAGTTACAATTTTTAGGGGGGAATTACTGTCATGCTGCTGAGAAATGGATCCTGTCTTTTTTGACCTTCCTTCCTTCCTGAACGTCCTCTGCTAATGTTATTTCTGTGATTCAAATACTGCCGAGCACAGCACAAGTTTTTGCTGGAATTGACTTCAGAATGGACATGTGAGTGTTTATAATAAGGAAACAGATTCTTTTTTTTATAGGCTCTGTACTTAAAAGATTTATTATCCTGAATAACCATATACCCCCAAAAAAGTACAGTTTGGCTACTGTATTAAAATTTGAAAATATCCTGCATTACATGTTTAGTAGCTCAGAGGCCACTTTTATTAAATGTAAAGACCAAAACTTCTGTGACTCTATCCTTACTATATTTTTTTAGAAAATATTTACAATCTTAAATCAGCTTTAGAGTGCAACTCAAAAACCATTTTAAAACCTAATGAATTACATTATTAAGAAAACAAAAACCAAAATGATAAATTAGTCTTGGGTTAGCTTGATAAGATTTTTTTCAATAGTTTAGAACTGAACTATTCTGTTAATGAAAATTGTGACTAATGTAATTCTGAAGGACTTTCAAGACAGGTTCCTCTCTACTGTTTGTGTAGAATACGAGTAAAAGAATGATGAAAATTGACCCTCTCTGGACAAACCTATAGAGACTTCCACTACCTGCTAGAAGATGCCTAAGCTTCTCCATCTGGTGAGATGCTGTGATCTGCTCACCCCTCATTCAGTCAGGAAAAGGACACCTTGCAAATCCCTGACTTGTTTTGCTGGCTGTGGGCACACCTAGACACCAGCAAGGAAGAGAATAGAAGGCAAATTCTCCCCAAACCGGCTACTGCTTTGAACACCCTTAACTATCCTAGACCCTTCTGGTCTCAATCTTTGAAACTTTATCAGTTCTTCCAGCTATGCCAGGTTTCTTGAACTTCTGCTAATAGCCTTGTCTAATAGTCTCGACTGGCTGACATTAAATTCAAGTATAAATCTTGGAATTCAAACTCAAGAATCACTTGAACCCAGGAGACAGAGGTTGCAGTGAGCTGAGATCGTGCCATTGCACTCCAGTCTGGGCAACAAGAGCAAAACTCCGTCTCAAAAAAAAAAAAAAAAAAAAAAAAAAACTCCTTCATAATCTGGATAATACTGCCCCAGTCTTACCTTCAGCACTCTTCATTTATTTACCTCAGGTAACTAAATTCTGCCATTGAGGGTGCTGGGGATGTATTTCCCTACCTGGAATGCTTTCCTCCTATCTCAATTCATGTCATACTTCTTAGACATACTCCTTAGAGACTCCAGCCAGCATTATTCTGTTGTTTCCCTTACCATTCAGACATAACACTTATTCTTATCTTAAATTATATTAACAGCTACATCAGTCTTTGTTTCACATATTTGATCTTATGTTCTGTATTTCCCATGGTGCCTAGCATAATAACTGGGTGCACTCAGACATGATTTCCTATAGAAAATCATTTTTAAACCTCATGTTTGTCTAGGTGCCTCCTTCTAGCACCCTGTATAATTGAAATTATCCTGTTTGTTTGTTTCCAATGCTTGCCCAGGTTCTCATGGTTATGTATTCAAAAGCACATATACAAACACAGAGTTAATGCTAAGCATAGTTCTTGGCACAGAGTAGGTTCTAAAAAAATATTTTGGCCAGGCGCGGTGGCTCACGCCTATATTCCCAGCACTTTGGGAGGCCGAGGCAGGCAGATCATGAGGTCAGGAGATGGAAACATCTAGAGATCAGACCTTGCCTTTCCATTAATGGTCCCATATGTCCATGACATGTTTATTAACTCTTCCCTAAAATGTCAATGTAAGGAATACTCAAATTGGCCAGCATCAGAGATATTGTTTACTGAACTAACACTAAGACTATATTTCTTGCTAAATGCTTTCTGTCAGTTCAATACTTTGATGTCAAAAATGCACACAAAAGAGACTATTTAAATAACATGGCCAAAAGATGAATATAGGAAAATTCTCAGACTAAACTGAAATGCCAAGAATTTTTTTGTTTGCAGCAGTCCTATTTACTGTCTAATCTATACGTTTTTCTGATTTAGATACCTAAATATCTAAACTTCTGTTTTAGTTTCCCCAAAAGCCTTAAGAGTTCCTTCATCAAGCCTTTGGTCCTCTAGCACTGTCTTCCTCCAGCTATACAATTGTGTTCATATTCTGTTCCTCATCAGGACCACAGCTAAGGAAGAACTCCTCTTTGCTATTGGATGGTAGGGTTGATGAGCAGAAATCTGCTATTTAAATGTTTAATTTTTAACAAGATTATGAAGCATATAAAGAAACAGGAATATATAGCCCATACACAGGAATAAAAGGAGGCAAGAGAAACTGTCTCCAAGGAAGTCCATACATTGGACTTACTAGACAAAGATTTTAAATCGCCTATTTTTAATATATTTCAAAGAGCTAAAGGAAACCATGTCTGAAGAACTGAAGGGAAGTATGAGAATGATATCTCAGCAAATAAAGAATATCATCAAAGAGATACAAATTATAAAAAGGAATCAAATATAAATTCTGGAGTTAAAAATACAATAACTGAAATAAAGATATACTATAAGTGTTCAGCAGCAAAGTTAAGTTGGCAGAAGGGAGAATCTGAATTTAAAGGTCAATCAATTGAGATTCTTTTTTAAAAATTTTTATTTCTTTTCTAAATTAGAGATGGAGTCTTGCTATGTTGACCAGGCTGGTCTCCAACTCCTGGCCTCAAGCAAGCCTCCCATCTTGGCCTTCCAAAGTGCTGGGAGTACAGGCATGAGCCATGGCACCTGGTCGAGATTCTTGAGTTTGATAAAATCACACTGATAATTCCCAGGCAACCATGCCAAAATATATAGTAAAAAAAACAAGGGAATTAAAATGGTACATAGAAAATACTGATTTAACAGACCTCTTAAGGAGATACTATTTTTAAATTATTTTATAGATAAGGTAACAGACTTAGAGCAGTTCTACTGCTCAAGTAAATAATAGAGTCAGACTCAGAAGCCTAGTCTGTCACCAAAATTCCTTACTATAGTCTTACAAGGGAGATAGATGAAATTCTCTGGTAGAACATAGAAATGGTTAAGCCCTATTATTTTAATAACCACCATTTACACATACCATACTCTTATGATTCTGTCAGATAAGGAATGGAAAGCTCAAGAACGGTCAGTGTCTTCCCAGAGTGATGGTTGCTAGTAAGTGGTAGAACTGGGATTTGAATGAAAGTATATATGGTTCAAGGTTTTCTGTTGCCCATGATGTTTTGAGATGGCAACCTAAATATTATGTGGTTTTAGCACACTCACAACTGGGTGAGCATAAGTAGTACAGCAGACCTTTTTCAGACATCTGACTTATCTTGCATGCTAGTAGTAATGCAGGAGGATAACACAAGCTTTATAGAAAAACAGCATTGAAATTTTCCTTTCCTGGTTTTGTAATTTACAGACATAAACTTCCTTATTTGTTTCCTCTTTCACAGAACATGAAGTAACCTGAAGTAACTCAGTGCTTTTAAATAAAACAACCACATAAAAAATTAGATGATATGTTTCTGATTTTACTTTATATCAACTGATAAATTCAACTACATATTAAGATATTTACAGTAATGTAAATACAGCCCAGTACTTGTTTTGATTTCTTGTAAAAAGCTACTTTCTCTTTGTAACCTGATTAGGTGTAGCTTGGGGTCTTCTGAAAAAGATAAACAAAAGCAAGGAGGCAGTCTGTTTTCTTCCAGTATCAGCAAAGAAAGACTGTAGAATTTCATGATTTAATTTTAAGACAACTCACATTTATCATCATCTTGATATTTATATCCTTGACTTTTACCAAAGTCTATTTTAGAAATGCCCATTGCTCTCAGAAAAGAAGAGTTTGTTTTTCTAGGCTGCATTAAGGAAACTCAAGAGATTTCAGCAAAACTTTATTGCTAAAGAATCTGTGCCCCTCCTGGATCTAAATAAGGAGGGGACTGTTTAAAGTTCTTACTTTAGGGGAAATTACATCAAATGCTTAGGAAAATGACCCATTTTCCTTCCTAATTCATCATAATCTTCTTCTTCAAACAAGTTCTAGGACATTTACACTTTCCTGTAAAATAAATGTTCAGTGGAGCATTCCAGATTTCTAAGTTTCTGAATTTGTCCTTAGAATATTCCTTTTTTTTTCTTCACTATTTTGAGTATTTAACATTATGAGTTTGGGAGTTTAGGTTCCAAACTCAACTGATTTTAAGGATCAAGTAGATAAAATGAATAAAGAGGGCAGAGGTAATGTGTAAGGGAGTGTGTGGCCTAATAGCTACCTGGAAAGAACGTGGCTACTTAAAGGCATTCAAATTCAATTGTTTAAAAATATTGCGGAGTCATTAAAACATATTGCTGGTCAAAGGTCCCATGGTTTCTCAGTTTCTCAATTACTACAGAATTATTCCCTTAGAAATTTGTGTCCAATAGTCAAAAAGTTTGGCTATTTTTTTAAGTATATTTGGATAAATTACCTACCAAGTTTTTGCATATTGGAGACCACCAAGGAGTTCATACTGCCAGATTAACTCACATTTATATAAACCTTGAAAGAATGCTTATCCTGCCATTTCTGAGCATTTATAAGTGAATTCTATCATTGATTAAGAAATTTATGGCCAAGCACAGCAGCTCATGCCTGTGATCCCAGCACTTTGGGAGGCCGAGGCAAGTGGATTACCTGAGGTCAGGAGTTTGAGACCAGCCTGGCCAACATAGTGAAACCTTGTCTCTACTTTAATAAATACAAAAATTACCCGGGTATGGTGGTATGCACCTGTAATCCCAGCTACTCGGGAGGCTGAGCCAGAAGAATCTCGTGAACCCAGGAGGTGGAGGTTGCAGTGAGCCGAGATAGTGCCGCTGCACACCAGCCTGGGCAACAGAGTAAGACTCCGTCTCAAAAAAAAAAAAAAAAAAGGCGTGGCTCTTCATACAGGTCTCTTTGAATTGAAGTTTGTGCATATCTGTTCACTTAAACAAGTGTAAAGAACATTCTTGTGTTTTGCTCATTTAAATGTAAAATGCTAGACAAGATACAGATGCATCTTCATCATACGTGCCCTTCTCAAACTGTTATGATACTTTTATGATTTGTTGTAAGCTTTAAATAGCTCTTTTTTTTTTTTTTTTTTCTGAGACAGTGTCTTACTCTGTTGCCCAGGCTGGAGTGTAGTGGCGCGATCATGGCTCACTGCAGCCTCAACCTCCCAGGCTCAGGCAGCCCTCCTACCTCAGCCTCCTGAATAGCTGGGACTACAGCCACATACCACCACACCTGGCTAATTTTTGTATTCTTTGTAGAGATGGAGTCTTGCTGTGTTGCCCAAGTTAGTCTTGAACTCCTGGGCTCAAGTGATACGCCCGCCTAAGCCTCCAAAAGTGTTGAAATTGCAGGCATGAGCCACTGTACCCAGCACTAAATAGTTTTTACTTTACTTTAAATTTGTAAGAAATATATGCAGCTTTTGGACTGTATTTGCAATTCAGCTTTGACATAAAAATTGTCTGCTTTAAGCTTTGAGATCTGTTTAATTGAAGAGAACCAGGAATAGTAAGGAAAGCAATTGAATTATTATTACTTGCAATTTATTGTCCATGTGAATCAACTTTTTTTCCTTACAATGCAACCAAAAGACACAATTTGGATATGGCTAATATAAGTTGGGTATCATTTATTACTCTTTAGTAAGAAGTCTTTTGATTGCAAATAACAATGACCCAACTCAAAGTAGCTTAGGCAAAACAGAGGAATTTGTTGGCTAAGGTAACCAAATCACAGAAAGGATGAGATGGTGCTTGCTCAAGAACTACCCAATTGAAGGACACTGTCCCTGTCCTCTGCCCACCATTCCCATCTTCACTTTGCCAAATTTCTCATCACTGCTTTTCTCTGTGAGTTGGTTTAATTCTTTCCTACTACAGATAGGCACTATCTGCTTGGTAGGAAGAATAACTTTGGTGGGAAGGATAGGCCATTTTTGGACTAATCTTTCAGCCTCTATCCCAGGGATGACCTAATTTAAGTCAAGGGACCACCTCCACCCAGTAATTAGGGGCAGAGGACAGTGGTTTGAGGTTCTGTCTTGCATATCTGCCTACCCTGCAAGTTTACCCCTGAGATCAGGACAGCAGGATCTGTTGCTAGAAGGAAGAAGAAGGCATGCAAGGTTATATATATTTTATGTCTTGGAATTCCACATAAAAAGATGCCACTACTGAAAATATTTGAAAATTACTGAATTAGTTTTATGAAATCAATTACTCCTTTAACTTGTATACGATTTTATAAATGTTATGTAACATCATTAGATTTCTCAGTCATGGGGCTCAAGTATAGGTTTATTCATTTTTTGTAATCATGCGAATTCTGATTGGTGTTATTATTTGTTGAACAGATATTTATTGAGCACTACCAGTATGCCAAACCCTATGCTCAACACAGAAGATGGAATGGTAAACAGACAGACCTGATGCCTCCCTTTATGGAACTTAAACAAAAAGAGGGACATACAAACAAATATCACCAGTATGAGGTTGTATGCTATGATCAGGAGTTATGAAGCAAAAAGACAATAGAGATATCCAAGTAGATGATTAAGTGAAGAGACTAAGGCTGATAAGAGTGAGCTAAACCACGGGAGAGAAAGCAGAGAGTAGTCAAGGCAGAAGAAAAGCCTGTGTGAAAGCTCAGAGGCAAAAAAGGAGTATTGGAGAAGCCAAAAACTGCATTGTAGAGAAGGTGTAATAGGGAAGGAGAATGGGGAGTGAGTAATAAGTGAAGAAGCTGAAGAGGTATGCCAAGTTCAGATAATGTGGTCTGTAATGATTTTTTTAAAAGCCTTTTCCTAAATGTGATGAGTAGCCAGTGAACAGTGTAGAGCAGTCAAGTAAAATACACAATTTAGAAACATCCTCCTAGCTGCAGTGTGGAAATGAGTTGGTGAGAGGGAGAGTTGGATGCAGGGCAACAGAAGATTGCTGCAATAATCTGGATGAGACAGGATGGCCAGAGGGGAGTAGCTGTGGAGATCAGGAGGAGGGGTTGGGTTTGGTAAATATTTAAGAAGTGGAATCAATAAGATTTGGTAATTAACAGTATGTGGGGGACAAGGCAGAGGGAAAAGTAAATCTTCACTTCCAGGTTTCTGCCACAGGTTGGCAAGTGAATAGTGGCATCACACACTGAGGAACTCAAAAGAAAAGCAGATGGAAAAGAGAATGATTCAGTCTAAGAGGCAATTTGATGCACAGGTTAGAAAGTCAGAGGAGGGAAGTAGTGTCTGGTCAAAATATAAGTCAGTCTGATAAAAATTTAAAACAACAACAATGAAACAATAGCATTGACCCAGAATGCTATTGCAAGATCTTGTGAAGAATATACGCATAGCCCTGATCTTGTCTGTCTGTGCAATTCTATTTGACAGATGTTTGTCGGATACTGTTATGCAAGATGTAAGAAGAGTTTTTTGTGTTTTTGAGACAGGGTCTTGCTCTGTCACCCAGACTAGAATGCAGTGGTGCGATCTCTGTTCACTGCAACCTCCACCTCCCGGGTCCAAGCAATTCTCCTAACTCAACCTCCCAAGTAGCTGGGATTACAGATGCCTGCCACTGCGCCCGGCTAATTTTTGTATTTTTAGTAGAGATGGGGTTTCACCATCTTGGCCAGGCTGGTCTTGAACTCCTGACCTTGTGATCCACCTGCCTCCGCCTCCCAAAGTGCTGGGATTACAGGCGTGAGCCACCATGCCTGGCCAGAAGAGTTTTTAAAAATTAGAAATTATTTTTTAAATTTTTAAAATTTTTATTTTATTTAAAAAAAAATTTAAGGCTGGGCATGGTGGCTCACACCTGTAGTCCCAGCACTTTAGGAGGCTGAGGCAGATGGATCACTTGAGGTCAGGAGCTTGAGACCAGCCTGACCAACATGGTGAAACCTCATCTCTACTAAAAAAAAAAACAAAAAAACACAAAAATTAGTTGTGCATGGTGGTGCAAGCCTGTAATCCCAGCTATTCAGGAGGCTGAGCCAGGAGAATCACTTGAACCCGGGAGGCAGAGGTTGCAGTGAGCCTGATCGCACCACTACACTCCAGCCTAGGTGACACAGCGCGACTCCGTTTCAAAAAAAAAAAAAATTTAATTATTGTGGGTATATAGTAGGTATATATATATATATATATTTGTGAGGCACATGAGATGTTTTGATACAGGCATGCAATGTGAAATAAGCACATCATGGGGAGTAGGGTATCCATCCCCTCAAGCATTTGTCATTTGAGTTACAAACAATCCAATTACACTCTTAAGATATTTTAAAATGTACAATTATTGACTATAGTCACCCTATTGTGCTATCAAATAGTAGGTCTTATTCTATTTTTTTGTACCCATTAGCCATCCCTACCTCCTCCTCAACCCCTACTACCCTTTAAAAATTAAAAAATCATGTCAGTCTGAATAATTACATTTTGTTTTGTTTTGTTTTTGAGACAGAGTCTCGCCCTGTCACCCAGGCTGGAGTGCAGTGGCACGATTTTGGTTTACTGTAGCCTCCCTCCCAGGTTCTAACAATTCTTATGCCTCAGCCTCCCAAATAATTGGGACTACGGATGGGCACCACCACGCCCAGCTAATTTTTGTATTTTTGATAGAGACGGGGTTTCACCTTGTTGGTGAGGCTGATCACAAACTCTTGTCCTCAGGTGATCCTCCTGATCCCAAAGTGCTGGGATTACAGGTGTGAGCCACTGCACCCAGCCAATTACATTGTTGAAGTCAAAGAAAATATAGAGATGAATCTCTAAATTAAAAATGTTTTATTTGGAAAACAAGAATTGCATTTTGGGACAGATTGGGTGATCTTCAGTATGTACAAAGAACAAAGAAGGTTGGCACTAGTAAAGTTTTGAGGAGCTGGCAAGCTGTGATTGGTGACAGCAGTGGGTAGTTAGTCTTAGAGTCACAACAGATTGTTTCGGCAGCTATTAGATAATACTGGTTTCAGGTTACCACAGGCAGTTTCAGCAGCGGGCTTGCGGAGAATTACATTCATGGAGCAACATTATATGCCCTAAGTGCTTTTTCCTCCTGGCCCCTCGATTTAGTTGGATATGACAAGAATGACCCAATTTTTATAATCAACTTTCACAACATATTATTTTTTTCATCATAATAAAGGTGACCCAATTAAGATAAATGCCTCATTCTCTACTTCACTCTCAAAATGTTTCTTTGGTGCTTTCCCTCTTACACAACTGGAGTCTGCTTTTGTAGCTCAGACCCTTCTCAGTTTGATTCATTTCAATAATCATTTATTAGAGGCCTCTGCTAAGGGTAGGATAAAGGGAAGAAAGTGCTGCCTGTTCTCAAGGAATTAAGGGTCTTTTGGGAAAATCTGACATGTATATAAATGGTTTCAATATAGTGTTTTAAATACTGTGATGGGGAGTTTGTAAAAATTGTTTTCAAGCTCTTTGGTTCTATTTTTTGGGACAATTTTTATTCTGATCGTTGGCTTTTTAATCAAAGTCCATATAAATATTTATGCAATCTGCCTTCTAATCACAAACCATGTTGAGACAGTACTACCCAGAATTGCTTTGAACTTCATTTCTAGATGCCATCATTGGTTCAGACAATTGCAATTTAAGGCAGGGGGCTGGAGCAAATCATAGGGTTATCATCCACTTCCCGTGCTTTGAATTCCAACTGTTTCTTAATTTTTGTATCTCCTGCATTAACTCTATGCACACTAGCAATAATCCACCCAGGCCAGAAGGCCTCCAGCTATCTTACCCACCAGAAAATGAGTTCATGTGCAGGTTAATGAGTATCACAGCCTTGCAGAGGTGGTAATTAAAATTCAGGGAATTCTGGGTGTTGGATAGCTGAAAAAGATATTTTAAGATTAATCGCCATTGAAAGTGGCTTCTATTCCTCAGGGATCTAGAACTAGAAATACCATTTGACCCAGCCATCCCATTACTGGGTATATACCCAAAGGATTATAAATCATGCTGCTATAAAGACACACGCACACGTATGTTTATAGCGGCATTATTCACAATAGCAAAGACTTGGAACTGACCTAAATGTCCAACAATGATAGACTGGATTAAGAAAATGTGGCACATATACACCGTGGAATACTATCCAGCCATAAAAAATGATGAGTTCATGTCCTTTGTAGGGACATGGATGAAGCTGGAAACCACCATTCTCAGCAAACTATCGCAAGGACAAAAAAACAAACACCGCATGTTCTCACTCATAGGTGGGAATTGAACAATGAGAACACATGGACACAGGAAGGGGAACATCACACATCGGGGACTGTTGTGGGGTGGGGGACGGGGGGAGGGATAGCATTAGGAGATACACCTAATGCTAAATGACGAGTTGCTGGGTGCAGCACATCAACATGGCACATGTATACATATGTAACAAACCTGCACGTTGTGCACATGTACCCTAAAACTTAAAGTATAATCATAATAAAATAAAATAAAAAAAAGAAAGTGGCTTCTGATCACTTGGGCCTCCTCTCACCTACTTAAATAAGATTCAATCCATGACTGGCAATAATACCCATACAGCACATAGAAGAATATTGTGAAAACACTAAGGAAGAGCTAGTTGAGTCAGTTTTGTAAAGCACTTGGAACTCAGTAAGCCGTTAGTAAATGTCAGTTGCCTGTGTTAACCATCATTATCATTTAAGTATTTAAGTGGAAGAGAAGGGGGGAAGGACATTCTAGGCCAAGAGAATAACTTATTTGGGAACATGAAAGTGAATGTCATTTTCCAAAATGACTCAGTATAGTTGGGAAGTAGAGTATAATGCAGAGAACAGTGATGAGAGATGGTGCTAATGAGAGAGAGTTATGTTGGGACCAGATTGTAAAGAATCTTCAATGCCTGCTAAAGAATTTCTACTTTGCAAAATATACAGTGGGAGCCATTGAAAAAAATTTTGTGGAATTTTTTTTCCCTAATATGTTATTCAGGTTTTCTTTATGCTTTTTTATGAAAAATTTCCAACATACACTGAGGGGAAAAAAAAAAAAAGGCAGTATAATGACCCCCACATACTCATTATCCAGCTTTAACCATTATCAATATGTGGCCAATGCATTGATGATTTTAAAGCAAGGCAAGAAAGACTAACATTATACCACATCCTTTACCTTTATCCTTTATCTTCACTATGTCCTGTGGAGTATGTGGTACTCCCACTTTCCCTAATTATAAATGAGAAAATCATCAACATGATAAAGTAAGTAAAAGCTCTGGGATTCTAACCCGCATCCAACTGATTTCAGAGCTCAAGGTCGTTCCTGTCTTGCATCTGAAGTAGAGCATGATTCCCCGTTGAAAACAGCTGCTGATCCATCTAAGTAACAGTACCTATTGGTGCTCTTGACCCTATTCAGGATGGTAGGCTTCTCTGCCTGCAGCCACTCTCCTTCCAGAGGGTCACCAGAATCTAAGTCCACATAAATGCTCAACCTAGTCAGCTAAAGTAACTGTGCAGTCCAGTAGTTTTCAAAGTATGGTCCCAGGCCAGTGGCAAGTTGTTAGAAAATGCAGACTCTTAGGGCCCATCTTCAGCCTGCTGAATCAGAGACTCTGGGTGGGGCCCAACAATTTGTGTTACTGTTTTTTTAATCAGACTTTATTGTTTAGAGCAGTTGTAGTTCCACAGCAAAATTGAACAGAAGGTACAGAGATTTCCCTTACACTCCCTTCCCCTACATACAATTCCTCCCACTATCAACATCCCCCATCAGAGTGGCACATTTGTTGCAATTGATGAACCTACACTGACACCATCATTATCACCCCAAATTCACAGTTTACATTAGGGTTCATTCTTTGTATTGTACATTCTCAGTTTAGACAAATGTATAATGATATGTATCCACCATTGTAGTATCATACAGAATGGCCTCACTGCCCTGAAACAATCTGTGCTTTTATAAGCTCTGAAGTGATTCTCAGGCATGCTTAAAGTTGAGAACATCTAGTTTAGTTAGACCTTAGAAAATGGAAGGCAGCTTGTATCTGAAGGATCTTCCTTACCCTTAAAGGCTTACAGGGTTTTTTGCCTACCCGGAAAAGAAGAGAGGGCAAGACTGAAATACATTTGTTTTGTGCTTGTGAATTGTTAAGATAGTAAAAACTAGGATTTATTACTATTAAGTAGGGATTTCCCTTTTTAAAAAGAATGGTTCAAATCCCTGTTGGAAGTAAATCCTTTTCATATAAGTAGTTAGGTACTACTAGTGCACCAAGTCGCCATTTTTTTCACTCTTTTATGTTAAATAATGCACATCTGTATAATTCTGGCTGACATTCTTCCAACTTAAGTGAAGAAAGATGCTTCTACATCTAAATTCAAAACTATCAACAAAAGTTCAGTATTTCTAATCAACCTCCTTTTGTTACGGGATCTCTGGGGTGCCAGTTTTTCTGGCTAGAAACCTCTGTGGCCATGGTGCCTTTGCCCAAGTTCTTGTCCTGTGTCCTGGAAGTATGCGGTAGGCAGACAAGTGAAGGGTAAAGAAGAATTTTATTTACTGTTAAAACAGCTCAGAGGAGTGAGTAGCTCCTCTCTGTAGGCATATCGTCCCTTGGAGTGTTCAGCTCTCAGCAGAGAGGAGGCCCTGGAGAGGGTGGCTTTTGTCCACAGGCAAGTCATTGGGATGTCTCTGCAGGTCTCTGAAGCTCCCCTCTCTGCTGGCAAGTTGTCTCTGCAGCTCTCAATGGAGAGAGTACTCCTCTCTGCAGCTGGCCATCCCATTGTCTCCAGCTATTAGCAGAGAGAATACTCCTCTCTGCAACTGGTCATGCCATCCTCTCTCTACCCTATTCCTCCTCTGGCTATCCTCTGCTCTGCTCTGTCTGAGCCCACGGCTTTTATGGACCTCAGAATGGAGGAAGTGTGTGTGGATTGGTCTATGGGCAGCCATGGGAAGGCCCAGAAGAGGCACCACCAGTCCCCACTCTAGTCTGCTGGACTGGCAGTCCAGCCCCCAGTCTTCAGGCCCTCCCTGGCCTGAAGGTGGGGCCTTACTGGGAACCCACCCTCTTCTGCCCAGGACTCTGCCTCCCATTGCTATTCAGGGCCCTGGGGCTCAGCCCCAACCCCACTAATCAGAGTGGGCTCCAGGAGAAGAGAGAGGCCAAGCAGCGGGAACAGATATCCCCAAGCCAGCAGGGACAGGAGCAGGGGGCCCTTCCCGGCCCTCCCCCAGGAGCACAGGGAGGCTTGGATCCACAGCTGCAGGTTGGTCAGCTGTAGCCAGTCCCAGGAGGGTGGGGCTCCTGCCTGCTCCGTAGACCAGGAGGCCAGGGTCTATAGGTGCAGTTTGAGCGACTGCAGTGGTACCTGGGGAGCTCCCGTCCCAACTCAGAAGGGGCAGGGCTCTGTAGCCACTGGCTCCATGGAGTGTGCAACCCCAGCAATGCTTCCCTGCTCTAGCTGGCATGATGGCAGCAGCCACTGCCATCACTTTGGTAAGGCTTTGGCAGCCATTTCGATAATCGTGTCTACTGGTGGACCCTGGGATACGTGCGTCAGTTATTATCTCATGATGAGATAATATATGTTTTATTGCTGAAGTGAAATATACCGTGGCAACAAATTCCTTCTTGAATGTCTTTATGAAGTGTTTAGAAATTTATTTGTTTGTTTGTTTGTTTGTTTGTTTTAAAGATAGGGTCTCGCTCTGTTGCCCAGGCTGGGGTGCAGTGGCACGATCATAGATCACTGCAGATTCAAACTCCTGGGCTCAAACAGTCTTCCTGCCTCAGCCTCCCAAGTAGCTGAGATCATAGGCACAAGTCACTGTACCCAGCTAGAATTTTTAAAGTAGGATTTAAGAAGCTGAGTGAATGTATAATTCCTGATTTGTAATATACTTCTATCAAAATTAAAAGTACATTGCCTTTAGTAAGAAATATCTGTAATCAGAAATGATCCTGATTATGGTAAGGTCAAAAACAGAAGTACCAGCAGAACTTTGATTTTCTTTTCTTCAACTTTTCTCCTCCCTCTCACTTGCACCCATACAGCTAGCACAGAGCCTAGGCACAGTGGGTACTGTTTATATTGTACTGAGATAATAGAAACTGTGTGGGTATTTGGTTCACCTTAAAATCCATGCCTTATTTTTTTTTGAGCTCATGATGCCTGTATTACCATTTGCTGAACTCCAAATACTCCAATGGTTTCCTGCCAAAATGTAATCATGTTATGATTGTCCACCAAGACCATTTCTAAGGTAGAAACCTTACATCAGAAGATGTTATATGTTTCTTTTTCTAAACAAGTTCAGGAAAAGTATGTCCTGATACAGGAAATTTATTCAGACTTAACACCAGCAGTGTCTCTGGTTATGTTACATAATTACATGGAAATCATAGTAATAATATTTGCAGTGCCTAAATTTGAAGTGCTCAATGGTGTCCTCTAGTGGTGTAAGCACTATAGAAGGTGCAGCTTTATTACTCAGTGCTTTTGGGACAGAATTTGTGTATTAAAAAAAAAAAATTATAGTAAAAGTTTAATGGAACAGCCAAACATAAGATACAATGGAAGACTTCCATTGAGGATTCTTAGATATAGTACCAACACAGAAGCAACAAAAGAAAAATAGCTGGGTGGGGCGTGGTGGCTCATGTCTGTAATCCCAGCACTTTGGGAGGCCAAGGTGGGCGGATCACGAGGTCAGGAGATCGAGACCATCCTGGCTAACATGGTGAAACCCCGTCTCTACTGAAAATACAAAAAAAAAAAAGTCGGGTGTGGTGGCGGGCACCTGTAGTCCCAGCTACTCGGGAGACTGCGGCAGGAGAATGGCGTGAACCCAGGAGGCAGAGCTTGCAGTGAGCCAAGATCGTGCCACTGCACTCCAGCCTGGGCGATAGAGCAAGACTCTGTCTCAAAAAAAAAAAAAAAGAAAGAAAGAAAGAAAAATAGCTAAATTAGACTGCATCAAAATTTAAAACTTGTAAGCCAGATGCAGTGGTGAGTGCCTGTGGTCCCAGCTATTTAGGAGGCTGAGACAGGCAGATTACTGGAGCCCAGAAGTTTGAGTCCAGCCTGGGAAACATGACAAGACCTTATCACTTTTTTTAAAAAAGTAAAACTTTTGTACAACAAAAGAAACTTTCAAGAAAGTGAAAAGACAGCCCACAAAATGGGAGAAAATATTTGCAAATCATACATGTTGTAAGAATCTAGTATCCAGAATATATAAAGGATTCTTACAACCCAACAACAAAAAGACAACTTTATTTATTTATTTATTTTCTGAGACTGAGTCTTGCTCTGTCACGCAGAGCTGTATTTCAATAGCACAAACTCGGCTTACTGCAACCTCCACCTCCTGGGTACAAGCAGTTCTCCTGCCTCAGCCTCCCAAGTAGCTGGGATTACAGGCAGACGCCACTACATCAGCTAATTTTTGTATTTTTAGTAGAGACGGGGTTTCACCATTTTGGCCAGGCTGGTCTCGAACTCCTGATCTCTTGATCCGCCCACCTCAGCCTCTCAAAGTGCTGGGATTACAGGCGTGACCCACCACACCCAACCTGACAACCTAATTTAAAAATGAGTTAAGGACTTGAGTAGGCTTTTCACCAAAGAAGATATACAAATGGCCAATAAGCACATGAAAAGTTGCTCAACATAGTTAGTCATTAGAGAAATGCAAATCAAAGCTACAAAGATATACCGTTCCTAATCACTAATATGGCTTTCATAATTAAAAAAAAAAAAACCAAAATACAAAAGAATAAGTGTTGGCAAGGGTGTGGAGAATTTGAACCCTCATACATTGCTAGTAGAAAGGTAAAATGTTGCAGTCACTGGAAAACAGTTTGACAGTTCCTCAAAATTAAACATAGAGTTATCATATGACCGAGCAATTCCATTCCTGGGTATATTCCCAAGAGAAATGGAAACAGGTGCTCAAACAAAACCTTGTACACAAATGTTCATAGCAGCATTATTTATTTATTTTTTTAACTTTGCAGCATTATTTATAATAGTCAAAAAATGGGGAAAAGGCAAATTTATATCACCTGATTAATAAACAAAATGTGGTACAACTGAATATTATTAAGCTGTAAAAAGGAATGAAGTACTGATAAATCAATGAGCCTTGAAAATATTATGCTGGGCAACAGAAGCCAGGCACCAAAAGTCATATATTATATGATTTGATTTATATGAAATATCCAGAGTAGGCAAATCCATAGAGGTAGAAAGCAGACTAGTGGTTGCCAGGGGCTGGGGGAAGGAAGGGATGGAGAATGACCACTTAACAGGTACAGTGTTTTTGGAGAAGTGGTGGAAATGTTCTGGAATTAGATAATGGAAATTGTTAAACAACTTTGTCAGTGTACTAAAAGCCACTGAGTTGTACACTTTAAAATTATTAAAATGGTGACTTATATTGGGTGAATTTTACCTCAATTTTTACCTCTACTGATTGGCAAGACTTCAGAACCTTGATTATTATTAATTATAATTATTATATTTTTCCATAGTTATTGCTAGTGTATATGTCATATGTATATTCTGTTTTTTTAACCTAAAATTATTTGATACATACTTGTCATCTATACAGTTTCCACGGTTTTTATTTTGGTGACAGTACACATCATAGCTTAATCATTCCTCAAATGTTCAGTGATTTTCTCTCCTTTTTTTTATTTCAAAGATCCCTGTTACAAAATGTTTAAGGAAATAAGAATGTTTCCAACCCTTCATAGATATTACACTGGGTTTTCTTCCCCAAAGCAGTATCTCTGAGTCACTTTTCTTTTTTTAATATTTCTATTGTGTTTTTTCTGTCACTGCTGTTTAGTAAATATACATATACCAATGTATAATCCTACCAATAATGGATTGGGGGAAAACGGAGATTATTGTAGAGTGTCTACTCTTTTCCAGGCACTGCACCTGCATCCTTTCACGTTTATTATTTCACTTAACTCCTACACCTAAGCAGATGAGCAAAGATCAGAACCCACTTAGAGTTGTGTCCTGTTTTCCCACAGCTTTACCAATATTGGATCTTACCTCTTTTAGTTCCTGTTTATTAGAGAGATTCAACATTTTCTCAAGTGATTGTTAACTGTTCATATTTACTTACAATCTGTATCTTTTGTCCATTTATTATTATTAATAAATTTTAAACTGAACATACCTACTTTTCTCATAGGCAGAAGATATCATATGTCAAGGCTTTACTGTAATTTTTTTTCTTTTATTTACTCCTCTATTACAGGCTCTTGATGGAAATGTGTATGATCATCTCAAGGATTATTTAATAGCCTTCAGCCGGACTGAGCTAGAAACATGCCAAGCTGTGCAGAACACATTCCAGTTTTTATTAGAAAACTCCAGCAAGGTAAGTTACCTTTAGTGCAACGTGTAGTGTTATCCAACTTAGAAGCTAAAGTATTTCTGCATACAAAGAAAATGAAGGTACTAGTGATATTAGAAGAATGCATTAACGAACAAATTTCCTGGTAACAGCATTCCTTCTAACAAAGTTGGAGGAGATTCTGTTCTCCTTGTTGATGAGTTGAAGATGGCACCAAGGGCAAAAAGAGAGGTGCTGATACAAGGTAGCTTAGAACATTGGCCCATTGCCATGTGCATTGCCTTTGAGAAGGGTTTAAACAGTTTTGTATTCTACTCAGAGTTTAAATGCACTCTGCTCACATGGGGGAAACAACAGGTCATGTGTCAGTACAAAGAGTATTAAAAGAGCACGAAGGGAAAAGGAGCGTTTTGTAATTGATATAAAAACAACAGTGTCTTGGGTTTTTTTCAAATTAAGCCCTACTATCTATATGCTGTCATTCTTTGACAGCAGTCGTTTCATTTAAAAGTGTTGAGATCCATCAGGTTTGCTGACATGTCACATTGTATGCAGAGAAAATAAATGCAATGACTTTTCTTCAAGATTTGATAGATTAAAATGTTTTGCAGTCGTGAAACTATCCTTTGGAAGATAAATTGTTCCTGTGGTTAGCAAATGTTTTTTATCTGATAAATTAAATTCACAATAAATGTTTCCTGACTAAAGGAATGCATTTTTTAAAAATACGCATTTCATAACTGCTACTTTAAAAGATCCAGTTCAATTTTTTTTTTTTTTTTTTTGTCAGGGAGAGTGAGAACTGGCTAATACTTTTAGGAGAGGGATCAGGATATCCATTTTCACATGACAGTGTCCAAAGACAGGAAAGAAAAGCACAGACTCTTCATCCTGAATGCCTCTTGTATATATATTCTTGTTTTCACTGTACCAGAGCTCTCAATTCTGTGTTTATAAAAGTGTTAAAAATGCTAGGTTGATACGGAAATACAAAAATCACTAGCCTGGTGCTTTGAAGTCCTGTCATGTATCTGTTTTCCTATATTGTCATCCCCCAAAATCTAAGAGAAAAGGAAAATGTAGTAAAACATTAATTGAGGAATCTATGTAGTATGTATATAAGTATTTACTGTATAATTTGTTTGATTTTAATGTATATATATTTGAATTTTTCAGAAAAGAATGTTGGGGGAAAAGTCTATGAAAAAATCTTATCTTTGTTCCTTCTATGAAGTGGTTGATTTTTGAGTGAACAATTTTGTTGTTGTTGTTGTTGTTATTTTTAGTGGAGACAAGGTTTCAACATGTTGATCAGGCTGGTCTTGAAGTCCTGGCCTCAAGTGGTCCACCCGCCTTGCCTCTCAAAGTGCTGGGATTACAGGCATGAGCCACCATGCCCAGCCGTGATCAAATTTTTTATGTTTATTTGTCCATTTAGATTTTCTGTCTCTTTTTCAGTATATTTGGGTAACTTACATTTTCCTGGACAATTGTCCATTTCATTAAAATGTCCAATTTTCCTAGGCAGTTGTCCATTTCATTTATCAGATTTGATGTCATAAACTTGTTTGCTTCTAGAATTGTCTCTGTTTTTGTTTTTAATATTGTGTGTGCCCTCTGTCTTATTTTGACCAGACTTGCCAGTCTATTTTATTAATCTTTGCCAAGAACCAGATAAAATGACCTTTATTCTGCTTCTCAGTGTTGTGTCTATTTCCTTAATTTTTGCCTTTATATTCATTATTTCTACTGTCTTACAGTTTATGTTATTGTTCTTTCTCAAGCTTCTTTTTCTATTTAGATCCTATATTTTCAGTCTTTCTTGTTTTTAAGTAAATTTGTTTAAAGCTTTTAAAAAAGTGTCTTTCTGCTTGAACTGCATTCTGTGATATGTAGGGCTTTTGTTTTTATATCTATTTTTTTCTCCTTATTAACCCATGATTATTTAGAAATGAGTTTTTCAGTTTCCATTCAGTTGGAATATGTGGTAGGGTGACATTTTTATTTCTAATTTTATTATAAATTGTATTTTTAATCCAATGACATTTATTCTAATTTTATTATTAATTGTATTTTTAATCCAATGACATTTATTCTAATTTTATCAGAGAGGTTATCTTCTAGCAAAATTCTTTGAAATGTTTTTTTCCAAGAATAAGTTGGACTGGAGACACTACCCTTAGTTTATAAAACAGGAAACATTATAGTCGTAACAGATAGCTAATATTTTACACACACTTAACAATTTCTTAAGACTTTTAGCATGGGATATATCTTGAATCTCATGAGGTCGCCATTACCATGTTCATTTTATATGGAGGAAATTGGACTCAGAAGTTTATGTGGCTTGACCTGAGGTTACACACTCACACATAGTGCTTTCCATGATCTTCTACTATATTCTCTTTAGCTTGTATTATTTTAATAGAAAATGAATTAAGAATTTATGAACTAGTTTGGACACATAAAGAGATAAGCTTTCATTTTCTGCATTCACTCATATGAGTATCTCACTCCCCAGAAATGAGGAATAAATGAGATGCTCTTACATTTAAATTGAAAGTGGTAGGAATAAAAATTTAATAAGAATAATGTAGTGCCCTTTTGTTCCAAGTACCAGAAGAGGCCTACAAGTTTTATGCCATGTGTTTTTCTGTTATGAAGAGCTTGTTATGCTGCTCTTGCTATGCTGCTGAAAGCAACCTAAAGGGAAGTTTGACACTTTTTAGATTTTTTTTATTTTATATTATTATTACCATGTTCAAAATGTGACATATCCCCAAAGATATTTTGGTGGTAATTCATCCAACATACTGTAAATGTTAAAGTGCTTCCTATATCATTCGTCCCCTAAATGGAAACAGATGGCCCTAGGAGCTTTTGTTAAACTTTAATTATTTATGAAGCTTGCTTTTCTTCTTAATATTTTATGAAATGCTTTGTATATGTAACTGAAGCAGATGTTGTCATAGGTATTTTCTCTAGGATAGTAACTCTAAAGATAGCTCTACTGGCCTTTATAATTTGTTTGTGTGTGCTTGCTTTTTGTCTCCATAAGGAAATGCCTTCCAATTAATAACAAAGTTCATTTAAGAATTCAGAAAAATAAATTTAAAAAAAGAATTCAGAAAATAACAATGTTATTCTACATTTATTTGAAAATTAAATTGTCTAGTGTTACTGTTCTTAATACCTCGAAGTCTAACCAAAAAAAGTAGATAAAAGGAAGGAAAAAACTTCATGATCATTTCAATAGACACAGAAAAAGATTTGACAAAATTCAGTACTTTTTTGTGACAAACACTCAGCAAACTAGAATAGAAGGGAACTTACATAACATGATAGCATTTGTGAAAACCCCACAACCAATATCGTATTCAATAATGAAAGACTGAAGTCTTCCTCTGCTAACATCAGGAACAGAACAAGGATACCCATTTTCACCACCGCTATTAACCATTGTACTGGAAGTCCTAGACAGGGCAATTCGGTAAGAAAAAGAAATAAAAGGCAGCCAAATTGAAAAAGAAGAATTAAAATTACCTCTCTTTGCAGATGACATGATTATATTTGTAAACTCTCAGAGAGCCCATTAAAAAAACTAATAGAGCTAATAAATTTAGCAACATATAAGATAAAAACACAAAAATCAGTTGCATCTCTATATTCCATCAATGAATGATCCAAAAAGAAGGTTAAGAAAATAATTCCAACTACAATAATACTCAGAGAATAAACTATCTAGGAATAAACTTAACCAAAGGAGTTAAAGGCCTGTACACTGAAAACTATAAAACATTGCTGAAAGAAATAAAAGATATAAATAAATGCGTATAATAAATGTTCATGGATTGGGAGATTTCATGTTGCTAATATTGTAATATTCCCCAAAGTGATCTACAGATTCAATGTAGTCCCTATCAAAATTCCAATGGCCTTTTTTGCAGAAATGGAAAAGCCGGTCCTCAATTTTTTTTTTTTTTTTAATTTGAGACAAGGTCTCACTCTGTCACCCAGGCTAGAGTGCAATGGCATGAGCTCAGCTCACTGCAACCTCCACCTCCCAGGTTCAAGCGATTCTCCTGCCTCAGCATCCCAAGTAGCTAGAATTACAGGCATATGCCACCACGCCTGGCTAATTTGTTTGTATGTTTAGTCAAGACGGGGTTTCGTCATGTTAGCCAGGCTGGTCTTGAACTCCTGACGTCAAGTGATCCGCCTGCCTTGGCCTCCCAAAGTGCTGGGATTACAGGCGTCAGCCACTGCACTCGGCCCAGTCTTCTAATTAGTATGGAACTACAAGGGACCATGAATAGTTTAAACAATATTGAAAAGGAAAAATAAAGTAGGAGGACTCACACTTCCCAATTTCATAACTTACTATAAAGTTACAGTAGTAAAGATAGCGTGGTATGGACATAAGTATAGACATATAGACCAATGAAATAGAATTGAGAGTTCAGAAATAAACCTGAACATCTATGGTCAATTGATTTGCAACAAAGGTGCCATGACTATTCAATAGAGAAAGAATATTCTCTTCAGAAAAAGGTTTTGGGACAGCTGGATAGCCACATGCAAAAGAATGAAGTTCAAGCCAGGTGTGATGGCTCACGCCTGTAATCCCAACACTTTGAGAGGCCGAGATGGGTGGATCATGAGATCAGGAGTTCGAGACCAGCCTGGCCAATATGGTGAAACCTCGTCTCTACTAAAAATACAAAAATTGGCTGGGCGTGGTGGTGGGTGCCTGTAGTCCCAGCTGCTTGGGAGGCTGAGGCAGGAGAATCGCTTGAACCCGAAAGGTGGAGGTTGGAGTGAGCTGAGATCGTACCACTGCACTCCAGCCTGGGCGACAGAGCAACACTCTGCTTCAAAAAAAAAAAAAAAGAATGAAGTTCAATGAAGTTGTGAACCCTTACCTCACAAAATTAACTCAAAATTGATCAATGACCTAACTTATAAGAGAAAACAGAGGTAGATCTTTATGACCTTGATTTGGCAGTGCATTCTCAGATTTGACGTTGAAAGCACAAGTAACGAAAGAAAACATAGATAATTAGACTGTATCAAATTAAAAGCTTTTGTACATCAAAGGACATTATTAAGAATGTGAAATCAACCCAAATGATGAGAGAAAATATTTGCACATCACATATCTGATAAAAATTTCATATTCAGAATATACAAAGAACTCTTACAACTCAACATCAGAGACAACCCAATATAAAAGTGAACAAAGGAGGCTGGGCACAGTGGCTCACGCTTGTAATCCCAATACTTTGGAAGGCCAAGGTGGGGGAATTGCTTGAGCTGAGGAGTTCAAGAGCAGCCTAGGCAACATAGCAAGACCCTATCTCTACAAAAAAATTGTTTAAATTAGCCAGACATGGTGCTGCATACCTGTTGTCCCAACTACTCGGGAGGCCCAGGTGGGAGGATTACTTGAGCCCAGGAATTGGAAGCTGCAGCAGGCTATGATCATGCTACTACTGTACTGTAGCCTGGGTGACAGAACAAGACCCTGTCTCTTTAAAAAAAAAAAAAAAAAGTTGTGTACCAAAAGGTCAATGAAATTAAAAGCTAGTTTTTTGAAAAGATTAACAAAATTGATAAACCTTTTTTTCCCTTTAATTTTAATTTCAGGGGTACATGTGCAGGATGTGCAGATTATGTAGGTAAACTTGTGTCATGGAGGGTTTGGTACACATTATTTTATCACCCACGTATTAAGCCTAGTACCCATTAGTTATTTTTCCTGATTCTCTCCCTCCTCCCACCCTCCACCCTCTACCCTCTGGTAGGCCCTAGTGTGGGTTGTTCCCATGTGTTCTCATAATTTAGCTCCCACTTACAAATGAGAACATGTGGTATTTGCTTTTCTGTTCCTACATTAGTTTGCTAAGGATAGTGGCCTCCAGCTCCATTCATGTTCCTGCAAAGGACACGATCTCATTCTTTTTTATGGCTGCATAGTGTTCTGTGGTGTATATGTACCACATTTTCTTTTCTTTTCTTTTTGTTTTTTGTTTTTGAGGCAGAGTCTTGCTCTGTCACCCAGGCTGGAGTGCAATGGCGTGATCTCGGCTCACTGCAACCTCTGCCTCCCAGGTTCAAGCGATTCTCCTGCCTCAGCCTCCCGAGTAGCTGGGATTATAGGCGCCCACCACCGCGCCCGGCTAATTTTTGTATTTTTGTAGAGCTGGGGTTTTGCCTTGTTGGCCAGGCTGGTTTTGAACTCCTGACCTCAGGTGATCCACCCACCTTGGCCAAAGTGCTGGGGTTACAGGCATGAGCCACCACGCCCGGCCATGTACCACATTTTCTATATCCAGTCTATCATTGGTGGGCATTTAGGTTTATTCCATGTCTCTGCTATTGTGAATGGTGCTGCAATGAACATAAGCAGGCATATGTCTTTATAATAGAACAATGTATATTCCTTTGGGGATATACTCAGTAACGGGATTGCTGGGTCAAATGGTTTTTCTGTCTCTAGGTCTTTGAGGAATTGCCACCCTGTCTTCCACGATGGTTGAACTAATTTACACTCCTACCAACAGTGTAAAAGTGTTCCTTTTTCTCCACAACCTTGCCAGCATCCGTTGTTTTCTTAATTTTTTATTGATAACCATTCTTATTGGTGTGAGATGGTATCTCATGGTGGTTTTGATTTGCATTTCTGTAATGATCAGTGATGTTGAGTTTTTTTCATATGATTGCTGGCCACATGTATGTCTTATTTTCAGAAGTGTCTGTTCATGTCGTTTGCCCACTTTTGAATGAAGTTGTTTGTTTCTTTCTTGTATACTTGTTTAAGTTCCTTATAGATGCTGGGTATTAGACCTTTGTCAGATGCTTAGTTTGCAAAAAAAAAAAAAAAAAAATTCCCATTCTGTAGGATGCCTTTTTACTCTGTTGATAGTTTATTTTGCTGTGCAGAAGCTCTTAAGTTTTATTAGATCCCATTTGTCAATTTTTGCTTTTGTTGCAATTGCTTTTGGCGTCTTCATCATGAAATCTTTGCCCATGCCTATGTCCTGAATGGTATTGCCTAGGTTTTCCTCTAGGGTTTTTATAGTTTCGGGTTTTACATTTAAGTCTTTAGTCCATCTTGAGTTGACTTTTGTATATGGTGTAAGGAAGGGGTCCAGTTTCAATTTTCTGCATATGGCTAGCCAGTTATCCCAGCATCATTTATTAAATAGGGAATCCTTTCCCCATTGCTTTTTGTCAGGTTTGTTGAAGATCAGGTGGTTTTAGGTGTGCGGTCTTATTTCTGGGTTCTCTATTCTGTTTCATTGGTCTATGTGTCTGTTGTACTAGTACCATGCTGTTTGGTTGCTGTGGCCCTGTGTTATAGTTTGAAGTTGGGTAGCGTGATGCCTCTAGCTTTGTTCTTTTTGCTTAGGATTGCCTTGGCTATTCAGAATCTTTTGGTTTCATATGAATTTTAAAATAGTTTTTTTCTAGTTCTGCAAAGAATGTCAATGGTAGTTTAATGGGAATAGCATTGAATCTATAAATTGCTTAGGGCAGGCTGGGCACCTGACTCACACCTGTAATCCCAGCACTTTGGGAGGCCACGGTGGGCAGATCACTTTAGGTCAGGAGTTCAAGATCAGCCTGGCCAACATGGTGAAACCCCATCTCCACTAAAAATAAAAAAATTAGCCGGGCATGGTGGCACATGCCTGTAGTCCCAGCTGCTCGGGAGGCTGAGGCAGGAGAATCACGTGAACCCAGGAAGCGCAGGTTGCAGTGAGCTGAGATTATGCCACTGCACTCTAGCCAGGGCGACAGTGAGACTCCTTCTGAAATAAATAAATAAATAAATAAATAGCTTAAGGCAGTATGGCCATTTTTATGATATTGATTTTTCCTGTCCATGAGCATAGTATGTTTTTTCATTTGTTTGTATCATCTCTAATTTATTTGAGCAGCAGTGATTTGTAGTTCTCCTTTTAGAGGTCCTTCAATTCCCTTGTTAGCTGTATTTCTAGGTTTTTTTTTGTTTGTTTTCTTTTTGGGTTTTTTTTTGGTTTTTTTGTATATCAGTTGTGAAAGGGAGTCCATTAGTAATTTGGCTCTCAGCTTGACTGTTGAAAATCAGCAAACCTTTAGCCAGACTAGTGAGGAAAAAAAGAGAATAGCCAAATAAATAAAATCAGAAGTTAAAAAGGAGACATTACAACCAATACCACAGAAATTCAAAGGACCATTAGAGGCTACTGTGAACAATATATGCCAATAAATTGGAAAACCCAGAAGAAATGGATAAATAGGGCTGGGTGTGATGGCTCACACATGTAATCACAGCACTTTGGGAGGCCAAGGTGGGTGGATCACTTGAGGCCAGGAGTTCGAGATCAGCCTGGCCAACATGGCGAAACCCTGTCTCTACTAAAAATACAAAAATTATCCAAGTGTGGTGGCACATGCCTGAAATCCCAGCTGCTCGGGAGGCTGAGGTGTGAAAATCATTTGAACCTGGGAGGCAGAGTTTGCAGTGAGTCAGGATTGCACCGCTGCACTTCATCCTGGGCAACAGACTTTGACTCTGTCTCAAAAAAAGAAAAAAAATGGATAAATTCCTAGATGCATGCAACCTACCAATATGGTTTGGATTTGTGTCCCCACCCAAATCTCATCAAATTATAATAATCCCCAATGTTGGAGGAGGGGCCGGTGGGAGGTAATTAAATCACGGGGGTGGAGTTCCCCCTTGCTGTTCTCTTGGTAGTGAGTGAGTCCTCATGAGATCTGGTTGTTTAAAAGTGTGTAGCACCTCCCCCTTCTCTCTTTTCCTCCTGCTCCTGCCACGTAAGACAAAGCTGCTTCCCCTTTGCCTTCTGCCATGATTGTAAGTGTCCGGAAGCCTCCCCAGCCATGCTTCCTGTACAGCCTGCAGAACCATGGGTCAATTAAACTGTTTTTCTTTATAAATTACCCAGTCTCAGGTAGTTCATTATAGCAATGTGAGAATGGACTAATACACCTACCAAGATTGAGCCATGAAGAAATTCAAAACCTGAAGAGATGAAAAAACAAGTAACAAGATCAAAGCTGTAATAGAAAGTCTCTCAGCAAGGAAAAGCCTGGGACTGGGTGGCTTTGCTGCTGACTTTTACCAAACGTTTAAAGAATAACTAATACCAATTTTACTCAACCAATTCCAAAAAATAGAGGAGGGGGGAATACTTCCCATCTCATTCTCTAAGGCCAGCATTACCCTGATACCAAAATCAGACAAAGACACATCAAAAAATAAAAACTACAAGCCAGTATCCCTGATGAACATTAATGCAAAAATCCTCAACAAAATACTAGCAAACTGAATTCAACAACGCATTAAAAAGATTATTCATCATGACCAAGTGGAATGTATCCCAAGAAATGCAGGGATGGTTCAACATACACAAATCACTCTGTGTGAAGGGGAAAAACTATATGATCATTTCAATTGATACTGAAAAAGCATTTGATAAAATTTAACCTCCCCTTATGATAAAACCCCTCAATAAACTGGGTATAGAGGGAACGTGTCTCAATACAATAAAAGTCATGTATAACAGACCCACAATGAGTATCATACTGAATGGAGAAAAGCTGAATGCCTTTCCTCTAAGATTTGGAACATGACAAGGATGCCCACTTTTACCACTGTTGTTCAACATAGTACTGGAAGTCCTAGCTACAGCAGATGAAAGAAAGAAAGAGCATCCAAAGTGGAAAGGAAGAAGTCAAATTATTCTTCTTTGCAGATGATGTAGGCTTATATTTTGAAAAACCTGAAGACTCCACCAAAATATTCAAACTGATAAACACCTTTAGTAAAGTTGCAGGATACAAAATCAACATACAAAAATAAGTAGCATTTCTATATGTGAACAGTAAGCATTCTGAAAAATAAATCAAGAAAGTAATGTCATTTACAATAGCTACAAATACATTAAAATACATAGGAATTAACCAAAGAAGTGAAAGATCTCTTAAAATGAAAGAAATTGGGAGGCTGAGACAGGAGAATCGCTTGAATTCAAGAGATGGAGGTTGCAGTGAGCCAGGATTGTGCCACTGCACTCCAGCCTAGGCAACAAAAGCGAACATATGTAACTAACCTGCACATTGTGCACATGTACCCTAAAACTTAAAGTATAATAATAATAAAATAAAATAAAAAAGGAAGGAAGGAAGGAATTGAAGAGGACAGAAACAAATGGAAAGATATTCCATGTTGATGGATTGGGAGAATAAATATTCTTGAAATGTCAATACTACCCAAAGCAGTCTACAGATTCAATGCAGTCTCTATCAAAATACCAGTGCCATTCTTCACAGAGATAGAAAAAGCAATCCTAAAATTTTGACAGAACCACAAAAGACCCAGAATAACCAAAGCTATCCAGCTATCCTGAACAAAAAGAACTCAAGGAATCATATTGTGTGACTTCTAATTATACTACAAAGCTATAGTAACCAAAACAGCATGGTACTGGCATAAAAACAAATACCAGTGGAACAGAATAGAGAACCCAGAATCAAATCTACCTATCTGCAGTGAACTCATTTTTGACAAAGTTGTCAAGAACATACATTGGAGAAAGGACAATCTCTTCAATAAATGGTGCTGGAGAAACTGGATATATTCATATGCAGAAGAATTAAGACCCCTATCTCTTGCCATATACAAAAATCAAATCAAAATGGATTAAAGACTTAAATCTAAGACCTCAAACTATGAAACTACTAAAAGAAAACACTGGGAAACTCTCTAAGACATAGGACTAGGCAAAGATTGAGTAATACCCTGCAAGCACAGGCAACCAAAGCAAAAATGGACAAGTGGGATCACATCAAGTTAAAAAGTTTCTGCACAGCAAAGGAAATAATCAACGAAGTGAAGCAACAACCCACAGAATGGGAGACAATATTTGCAAAATATCCATCTGACAGAGGATTAATAATGAGAATATATAAGGAGCTCAAACAACTCTATAGGAAATTTTTTTTTTTTTTTTTTTTTTTAGTATTTATTGATCATTCTTGGGTGTTTCTCGGAGAGGGGGATGTGGCAGGGTCATAGGATAATAGTGGAGAGAAGGTCAGCAGATAAACACGTGAACAAAGGTCTCTGGTTTTCCTAGGCAGTGGTCCCTGCGGCCTTCCACAGTGTTTGTATCCCTGGGTACTTGAGATTAGGGAGTGGTGATGACTCTTAACGAGCATGCTGCCTTCAGGCATCTGTTTAACAAAGCACATCTTGCACCGTCCTTAATCCATTTAACCCTGAGTTGACAGAGCACATGTTTCAAAGAGCACAGGGTTGGGGGTAAGGTTATAGATTAACAGCATCCCAAGGCAGAAGAATTTTTCTTATTACAGAACAAAATAGAGTCTCCTATGTCTACTTCTTTCTACACAGACACAGTAACAATCTGATCTCTCTTTTCCCCACATTTCCCCCTTTTCTTTTCGACAAAACCACCATCGTCATCATGGCCCGTTCTCGATGGTCGCTGTCTCTTCGGAGCTGTTGGGTACACCTCCCAGACGGGGCGGCCGGGCAAAGGCGCTCCTCACTTCCCAGATGGGGTGGCCGGGCAGAGGCTCTCCTCACATCCCAGATGATGGGCGGCCAGGCAGAGGAGCTCCTCACCTCCCAGACTGGGCGGCCGGGCAGAGGTGCTCCTCACTTCCCAGATGGGGCAGCCAGGCAGAGGTGCTCCTCACTTCCCAGACAATGGGCGGCCAGGCAGAGGGGCTCCTCACCTCCCAGATGGGGCGGCCGGGCAGAGGTGCTCCTCACTTCCCAGACGGGGTGGCCGGGCAGAGGCGCTCCTCACTTCCTAGACGGGGCGGCCGGGCAGAGGCGCTCCTCACCTCCCAGACAATGGGCGGCCGGGCAGAGGTACTCCTCACATCTCAGGTGATGGGCAGCCGGGCAGAGGTGCTCCTCACTTCCCAGATGGGGCGGCTGCCGGGCAGAGGTGCTCCTCACTTCCCAGATGGGGCGGCTGCCGGGCAGAGGTGCTCCTCACTTCTCAGACGGGGCGGCCGGGCAGAGGTGCTCCTCAGTTCCCAGATGGGGCGGCCGGGCAGAGGCACTCCTCACCTACCAGACGGGGTGGCGGCCGGGCAGAGGCACTCCTCACATCCCAGAGGGGGTGGCCGGGCAGAGGCGCTCCCCACTTCCCAGACAGGGTGGCGGCCAGCCAGAGGCACTCCTCACATCCCAGATGATGGGCAGCCAGGCAGAGATGCTCCTCACTTCCTAGACGGGGTGGCGGCTGGGCAGAGGCGCTCCTCACTTCCCAGACAGGGCGGCCAGGCAGAGGGGCTCCTCACATCCCAGACGATGGGCGGCCAGGCAGAGACACTCCTCACTTCCTAGACGGGGTGGCGGCTGGGCAGAGGCTGTAATCTTAGCACTTTTGGAGGCCAAGGCAGGCGGCTGGGAGGTGGAGGTTGTAGCGAGCCGAGATCACGCCACTGCACTCCAGCCTGGGCAACATTGAGCATTGAGTGAGCGAGACTCCGTCTGCAATCCCAGCACCTCAGGAGGCCGAGGCGGGCAGATCACTCGAGGTCAAGAGCTGGAGACCAGCCCGGTCAACAGGGCGAAACCCTGTCTCCACCAAAAATACAAAAACCAGTCAGGCGTGGCGGCGTGTGCCTGCAATCCCAGGCACTCGGCAGGCCAAGGCAGGAGAATCACGGGAGCCCGAGGCAGGGAGGTTGCAGCGAGCTGAGATCACGGCAGTATCGGCAACAGAGGGAGACCAGAGAGATGGAGGGGGGAGGGGAAGGGAGAGGTGGAAAAAAATTAATAATTCGATTTAAAAATGGGGAAAAGATCTGAATAGACATTTCTCAAAAAAAGACATATAAATAGCAGACAGGGCAACATGCAATGGCTCACACCTGTAATCCCAGCACTGTAGGAGGCCAAGGTGGGCAGATCGCTTGAGCCCAGGAGTTAGAGACCAGCCTGGGCAACATGGTGAAACCCCATCTCTACAAAAAGTACAAAACTATAGCGGGGCATGGTGGCATATGTCTGTAGGAGGCTGAGATGGGAGGATCTCTTGAGCCAGGGAGGCAGAGGCTGCAGTGAGCTGAGATTGTGCCACTGCACTCTAGCCTGGGTGAGACTCTGTCTCAAAAAATAATGATAAAAATAAGTGGTAGACAGGCATATGGAAAGGTACTCAACATCATTAATCATCAGAGAAATGCAAATCAAAACTACAGTAAGATATTATATCATCCTAGTTCAGGTGGCTTTTATCCAAAAGATAGGCAGTAACACAGATGCTGGTGAGGATGTGGAGAAAAGGGAGCCCTTGTATACTGTTGCTGGGAATGTAAATTAGTACAACCACTATGGAAAACAGTTTGGCAGTTCCTCAACAAACTAAAAATAGAACTGCCTTATGATTCAGCAATCTCACTGCTAGGTATACACCCAAAAGAAAGGAAATCAATATATCAAAGAGATATCTGCACTCTCATGTTGATTGCAGCACTATTCACAATAGCCAAGATTTAGAAGCAACCTAAGTGTCCATCAACAGATGAACGGATAGAGAAAATGTGGTATATATACACAATGGAGTATTATTCAGCCATGAAAAAGAATGAGATCCTGTCATTTACAACAACATAGATAAAACTGGAGGTCATTATGTTAAGTGAAATAAACTAGGCACAGAAAGACAAATTTCACATGTTCTCACTTATTTGTGAGAGTTAAAAAATTAAAACAAATTGAACTCATGGAGATAAAATGTAGAAGGTTGTTTACCAGAGTCTGGGAAGGGTAGTCAGATGTAGGGGGAGCCAGGATGGCTAATGGGTACAAAAAATATAGTTAGATAGAATGAATAAGATCTATATTCAATGACACAATAAGGTGACCACGTCAGCAATAGTTTATTATACATTTAAAAATAACAAAACCAGCCAGGCACGGTGGCTCACGCCTGTAATCCCAGCACTTTGGGAGGCCAAGGTGGGCAAATGACGAGGTCAGGAGATCGAGACCATCCTGGCTAACATGGTGAAACCCTGTCTCTACTAAAAATACAAAAAATTAGCCAGGCGTGGTGGCGGGTGCCTGTAGTCCCAGCTACTCGAGAGGCTGAGGCAGGAGTATGGCGTGAACCTGGGAGGCGGAGGTTGCAGTGAGCCAAGATCGTGCCTGGGAGACAAAGCCAGACTCCGTCTCAAGAAAAAAAAAAAAAAAACCCCACATGATTATCTCAATAGATGCAGAAAAGGCCTTCAACAAAATTCAGCAGCCCTTCATGCTAAAAACTCTCAATAAACTAGGTATTGTTGGAACATATCTCAAAATAATAAGAGTTATTTATGACAGACTCACAGCCAATATTATACTGAATGGGCAAAAACTGGAAGCATTCCCTTTGAAAACCAGCACAAGATAAGGATGCTCTCTCTCACCATTTGTATTCAACATAGTATTGGAAGTTCTGGCTAAGGCAATCAGGCAAGAGAAAGAAATAAAGGGTATTCAATTAGGAAAAGAGTAAGTCAAGTTGTGTCTTTTTGCAGATGACATGATTGTATATTTAGAAAACCCCATTGTCTCAGCCCAAAATCTCCTTAAGCTGATAAGCAACTTCAGCAAAGTCTCAGGATACAAAATTAATGTGCAAAAATCACAGGCATTCCAGCAGTAATAGAGAGCCAAATCATGAGTGAACTCCCATTCACAATTACTACAAAGTGAATAAAATACCTAGGAATCCAACTTACAAGGGATGTGAAGGGCTCAACGAAATAAAAGAGGATGCAAACAAATGGCCATACTGCCCAAGGTAATTTATGGATTCAATGCTGTCCCCATCAAGCTACCACTGAATTTTTCACAGAATTGGAAAAAACTACTTTAAAGTTCATATGGAACCGAAAAAGAGCCCGCATAGCCAAGACAATCCTAAGCAAAAAGAACAAAGCTGGAGACATCGTGCTACCTGACTTCAAACTATACTACAAGGCTACAGTAACCAAAACAGCATGGCACTGGTACCAAAACAGATACATAGACCAGTGGAACAGAACAAATGCCTCAGAAATAACACCACACACCTACAACCATCTGATCTTTGATAAACCTGACAAAAACAAGAAATGGGGAAAGGATTCAGTTTAATAAATGGTGCTGGGAAAACTGGCTAGCTATATGTAGAAAGCTTAAATTGGATCCCTTCCTTACACTTTATACAAAAATTAACTCAAGATGGATTAAAGACTTAAATGTAAGTCCTAACACCATAAAAACCCTAGAAGAAAACCTAGGCAATACCATTCAGGACATAGGCATGGGCAGAGACTTCATGACTAAAACACCAAAAGCAATGGCAACAAAAACCAAAATAGACAAATAGGATCTAATTAAACTAAAGAGCTTCTGCACAGCAAAAGAAACTGTCATCAGAGTGAACAGGCACCCTACTGAATGGGAGAAAATCTTTGCAATCTACCCATCTGACAAAGGGCTAGTATCCAGAATCTACAAATAACTTAAACAAATTTACAAGAAAAAAACAAACAACGCCATCAAAAAGTGGGCAAAGGATATGAACAGACACTTCTCAAAAGAAGACATTTATGCAGCCAACAGACATATGAAAAAATGCTCATCATCACTGGTCATCAGAGAAATGCAAATCAAAACCACAATGAGATACTATGTCACAACAGAATGGCGATCATTAAAAAGGAAACAACAGATGCTGGAGAGGATGTGGAGAAATAGGAACACTTTTACACTGTTGGTGGGAGTGTAAATTAGTTCAACCATTGTGGAAGGCAGTGTGGCAACTCCTCAAGGATCTAGAACTAGAAATACCATTTGACCCAGCAATCCCATTACTGGGTATATACCCAAAGGATTATAAATCATTCTGCTATAAAGACACATGCACACATATGTTTATTGCGGCACTATTCACAATAGCAAAGACTTGGAGCCAACCCAAATGTCCATCAATGATAGACTGGATTAAGAAAATATAGCACATATACACCGTGGAATACTATGCAGCCATAAAAAGGGGTGAGTTCATGTCCTTTGCAGGGACATTGATGAAGCTGGAAACCAATATTCTAAGCAAACTATCACAAGGACAGAAAACCAAACACTGCATGTTCTCACTCATAGATGGGAGTTGAACAATGAGAACACATGGACACAGGGTAGGGAACATCACGCACTGGGACCTGTCAGGGGGTGGGGGGCTAGGGGAAGGATAGCATTGGGAGAAATACCTAACGTAAATGATGAGTTGATGGGTGCAGCAAACCAGCATGGCACATGTATACCTGTGTAACAAACCTGCATGTTGTGCCCATGTACCCTAGAACTGAAAGTATAATAAAAATAAAAACGTATAATTGGATTTTTTGTAATACAAAGTAAGGATAAATGCTTGAGGTGGTGGATACCCCATTTACCTTGATATGATTATTACACATTGTAGTCCTGTATCAAAATATCTTATGTACCCCATAAATATAAATACCTACTATATACCCACAGAGATTAAAAGTTAAAACTTTTTGAAAAAAAGGAGAGCGGGACACAGACAGGCACAGGGAGAAGATCACGTGAAGATACCAGAAGAAGGTGGCCAACTACAAGCCGACAATAATTACCGTCAGAAGAAATCAAACCTGTCAACACTCGATCTTGGACTTCTACAAAGTCACTTTTGCCAAATGAAGTAACATTCACAGGTTTTGGGAATTAGGACATGAACATATCTTTTGAGAGGCTACCATTCAGCCCACTACAGCTGTTCGTAAAAAGAAGCAAGCTTCCTGATGGAAGTAAACGTTACCTTCCCAAGAAAATAAATAAATAAACAAGACAAAAAACACCCATTCCAATGTATAGGAAATACTGGAAACAGAATACTACAAGGATGTAATAAAAATCACATCTTTGTCATTTCTTCCCAGACTGCAGGAAACTCTACAGAACAAAAACCCAGTTTCTTCAACAATTAAATTGCAAGAGGGAGGAAAGGAGAGATAGATGAAGAAACTAGTATATGAAAAGAAAGCTAAACAGCATCGTGCAGTTGCACTGTGGGGGCTGTATTTGTATCCTGATTTGAAAAACTTTTTTGTAAAAAAAAGAAACAATCAGGGAAATTTGAGAACTTGTTGCTTTGTAAGTACTTACTGTAAATTGTAATATGGATATAGTTTCTTAAAAGAGTCCTTATCTTTTAGATGTCATACTGAAATATTTATAAGCTAAATGATAGGTCTGGAACTTGTTTCAATATAATTAGGGGTGGAAGAGGTAGGTGGGCTTAAAGATGAAAGAATATTGGCCATAAGGGGATGTTTTGGAAACTGGGTGATGAAGACATGAGGATACATTCTATTGTTGTCTTTACATATGTATTTGAAATTTTCCATAACAAAGAGTTTAAAATTTTAAAAGGTTGAAACCTCCTCCTCAAGAGGAACAAAACAAAAAGGTTAATAGTTTTGAGGACAAGTTTGGCAACTAGAGAGGTGATCCTCTTAGCTTTTCTGCATGGTGATTAGAGAGGCTCTGAGGGCTGTGTAATGAGCTTTCACAGCTATTCTAGCTTAAAACTGGAATCCAAGAAGAGAACAAAGTACATTTCTCTTTGAGAATATGTTTATTCAGCCAGCCTTCCCAGACCATATTCTGACAACTCCTCACCTCATCTCACCCCATCATCAGCCTGGATTAAATATCACCTTGTTCTCTTCTCGTACCCTTTACACACTCCGTGGTGTATTTTAATTATGTAGTCTGTTTGGTTCGCCCAGTTTCCAGATTATAAATTCTTTGCAGATACTAACCTTGTTTGTTTGTCTTATTCATCTATATATCCCCCTTATCCCTGTGTTTCATGTTGGACCTGGTAAACTCTCTCAAGAAATGGTTGGTGGAGTGAGGGGGAGGGAAGCAGTAGAGACATGGGATTGCACTGGTAAACAAAATGCAATATACACCTACTACTTTTTGCGTCTCCTCAATTATCCCTTTTCCCAGGACTACTAAAGTAGAGGTACAGAGTTACTTTGAACTTTTTTTTTCTTCTGCCCATCTTCTAGCAGAGGTGCTAATGGGCTATAATATACTGTAAATGAAAGACAAGTAAGGGGTAAGCGATATGGTAGCAAAATAGAAAGTGGGGTTTTTTGCCCCATCAGATGCCGATTTCCACTCTTTCCCAAGGTATGTAAATGCAATGAATTCTTTTCAGATGGCTGCCTTTCTGTGCTATTTGTTATGCTGCCTTATCAGAATTCTCCTTTTATAGAAATTCCAGGCCGGGCGCGGTAGCTCACGCCTGTAATCCCAGCACTTTAGGAGGCCGAGGCCGGTGGATCACGAGGTCAGGAGATCGAGACCATCCTGGCTAACAGGGTGAAACCCCATCTCTACTAAAAAAATACAAAAAAATTAGCTGGGCGCAGTGGCGGGCGCCTGTAGTCCCAGCTACTCGGGAAGCTGAGGCAGGAGAATGGCATGAACCCGGGAGGTGGAGCTTGCAGTGAGCCCAGCTTGCACCACTGTACTCCAGCCCAGGTGACAGAGCGAGACTCGTCTCAAAAAATAAATAAATAAATAAATAAATTCCTTTCTAGCCTGTCTTCTTGGTATGCTGTAAGATGGTAATTAGAGTGTAACCTCCTCAAGAAGGTGCTGAGAAATACTCTACAAACACTATTTGGTGCTGTGGATGGGATTATATCTGGCAGTTTCCTAGTGGATGGCAATGGCCATGAAGCAGACTTTAAGAGGCCCATACAATTTTAGAGCTGGGAGAGATGGCAAAGACCAATGTGCTTCCTTATCTGCACACTATTCTGTGTTACACAGAATAGCTTTTTGTGTAAAAACTATCTTCTTGCTTTCTTAAGGTATTATATATTGTCCAGTCCCCAAATCTGATCTAGTTTCTGAACTATCACTTTCCAAATTTATTTTTGAGAAAATAGGACAGATAAATAATAACCATTGTCTAAAATGAAAAATAAAATGCGTAACATCATTTCTTTTTTACCACAGTGTTGGATGATTTCTCATTTGTATAGAAAATAGCAGAATAAATCTTAAACTTTATAATGTAATTGGACATTTTAACCTCATTAAAGACCTAAAGATATTTTATTTTCTCTTTAGGTGGTCCGGGACTACAATCTTCAGCTGTTTTTGCAAGAAAACGCTGTATTTCACAAACCCCAGCCCTTCCAGTTCCAGCCTTGTGACAGTGATACTGTAAGGGAATTACAGATTTTCATTTCATGTGTTGTTCAGTTGTGTTTGTGCTTAAGTAACAGTTACCCTTGGCATAGACAGACAGAAAAAGCTGAGTATATCTCATCAATTTTATAACAAAACTGTGAGGACACAGAATAATTATGACTTTTTTTTTCTGAATTGTGGCCAAGAAACTCAGTGTCTTTATGCTAACAACCTTCTACCAAATGAGGTTAAGTTATAAGACAAGTTACTGAAACCTGAAAACAACTGAGGGAAGAAGAAAAATATTCAATACATTTACTCAAATGTAAATTATATTTTCCCTGAAATTTTTTATGTTGTACCCCTCCACAGAAATCAGTGGTTAAATTTTAACCAGAGTAGGCCGGGCGCTGTGGCTCACGCTTGTAATCTCAGCACTTTGGGAGGCAGAGGCAGGTGGATGACCTGAGGTCAGGAGTTCAAGACCAGCCTGGCCAACATGACAAAACCCTGTCTCTACTAAAAATACAAAAATTAGCTGGGCTTGGTCGTGGGCCCCTGTAATCCCAGCTACTCAGGAGGCTAAAGCAGGAGAATCACTTGAACCTGGGAGGCAGAGGTTACAGTGAGCCGAGATCACACCACTGCACTTCAGCCTGGGTGACAGAGTGAGATTCTGTCTCAAAAAAAAAAAAAAAAAAAACAAACCCAGAATAGAATTAATAAATGGAATAATGAACATGTGTATGAAATATTTTGGTTGGTCTTATAAAAGATTATAGGCCTTTTATAATTCCTTTCAGATTTCTTAGAATATTAAAGCACTTACATAAACCTCAAATTAGCAATTTTTTTTAATGCCTCTACCCCTCTGCCATTTTTTTTATGGTAGCAGAATACACATAACACAAAAATTACCATTTTTAGCCATAAAGTGTGAGATTGATTCACTGTCACTTACTACATTTCCAGTGCTGTGCACTGTCATCACTTGGTAGTTCCACAACATTTCATCACTTTAAAAAGAAATCCTGACCCCATTAAGCAGTCACTCTCCCTATACTCCTCACCTCAGCCCCTGACATCATTAATCTACTTTCTGTCTGTAGATTCCAACTGGCAATTTTTGTTTTTATTTTTACTTATTTATTATTATTATTATTTTATTTTTGAGACAGGGTCTCACTCTGTCACTGGGGCTGGAGGGCAGTAGCGTGATCTCAGCTCACTACAGCCCCCCTCTCCTGGGCTCAAGTGATCCTCCCACATCAGCCTCCCGATTAGCTGGGGCCACAGGCACGCACCACTGTGCCTGGCTATTTTCTTTGTATTTTCAATAGAGATGGGGGAGTCTCACCATGTTGCCCAGGCTGGTCTCGAACTCCTGAGTTCAAGCCACCTACCCACTTTAGTCTCCCAAAGTGCTGGCATTACGGACGTGAGCCACGATGTCCGGCCCCAACTGGCAATTGTTTAAAAGCATACAGTAATCATCCTTGAGTTTATGGGAAATGTTTGCCATTATTTAAATTTTTAAAAAAGAACAAAAATGCTAATTTGGTAACATAAAAATTGAAATTTAACTTCTGCAAAATGAGAAGGCACGCATTGGCATTATTAGCACATTCTGTCAATGTAGGCAAGCCAAAAGGAAAATCAAATTATATTCATAAAGTATTTTGATAAATTTAGAACCAGAACCAAGGGAGTTTATGATATAGTTCCAGAGTTTAATGGTATCAGTTTAATAGAAACACATTTGCCAGCGATATCTTCATTACTTTTCTTATACTTTAAGTAGCTCTGTTAGCAGCTATATAAAGAAATGTAGGAAATCAGCATTTCCCTCTATATTACAACCTTTGCCCTTTATAGTAGTGCTTTTTTTTTAAATCAAATCAGCTTTTGCCAATGACTTATTCACATTCTCCTGTGATTTGACTTCTTTGAAGCCTGGGAGGGATGAAGCAGAGCATTAGAAGATACAGGGTATAGACAAGTGTGTCAAGCTTGTCTTAAAATTATGACTAATTTGATGTTATTTTATCATTGCTATTTTCCACAGAAAAAATCAGAATAACAGTGACTCTCATCTCACTTTTTCCCAGCCCAACTGCAGCCCTAAATCTTTTGTTTCTAAACACTGTGCTAAATGTTCTTAGGTGTTGTGTCCTTGTTTGCCTTAAATTTCTAACTCTATGCTATGTTTTTTGTCCTTGTGCAATCTTTATTGGGCAGAGTTTAAAAGCCGCCCAACTGGTGGATATTGAGCTCTCCCCTGTCAGTGCTCTGAGAATGACCATAGCTGAGGTATATGGGGTGTGGGTCAAGGGCGGGAGGGATGGGAAGTGTGGGTTTGCATGTTAATGAAGGGTGGGACCTGGTGTTGGGATGAAAGTTATGTATATACATGTATAAGAGGCCCTGATGCACCAGCTGTGTTTTCTCTTATAAATTAAGAATTTCCTTCCCTGTTTATAGTGACGAAATTGAGCTACTCATTTTTCAACTTGTGTGAAGCACCTTAATCTTCTTCAACAGGTGTGCTGGAGAGAACCTTAGAGCTAATCTTGTCTTTATTAAAGGGGAAACTGTAGCCTAGTAAGGGAGACTTGTCCAGAGTCATACGGTAAATTAATGACATGTTACTGTTGTGATTGCAATAGTAATGTTATTTCTGCTGTGCTATTCTGTCTTCTAAGAAGAAATGTTCAGGACTTGGGAAGCAATTAGTTTTTTCATAATGGAAAAAGATAAATGCCTATGATTTTAAAAAATCATTCCAGACCTTCAATCATTTAAAAAGTCTTTTTTTTTTTTTTTTTTTTTTTTTTTTTTTAAGATAGGGTCTTACTCTGTCACCCAGACTGAAGTGCAATGGCATAATCACGGCTCACTGCAGCCTCAACCTCCTGGGCTCGAGCAGTCCTCCCACCTCAGCTTCCCGAGTAACTGGGACTACAGCTGATTTTTATTTTATTTTTTTTTATTTTATTTTTATTTTTGGTAGAGAGGGGATGTCACCATGTTGCTTAGGCTGGCCTTGAACTCCTGGGCTCAAAAGATCCTTCCTGCCTCAGCCAGACATTTATTATTGTCTGGCTCTGATTATAATCATCCTAGTGGATGTGAAATAGTATATCGTGGTTCTGGTTTGCATTTCCCTAATGACTAATGATGTTGAGTATCTTCATGAGTGTATTAGCCACTCATATATCTTCTTTGGTAAAATGTCTATTCAAACCTTGTTTCTATTTTTTTATTGGATTGTGTCTACTTGTTATGAATTAGATCTTGAAGATGAATTGCAGTTTACTCTGCAAAGAGGGAGAAACAACATGCCAGGAAGCGAAAACAAAAATTGAAAAGAATAAAAATAATAGGTGACATTCATTGAACATTTATTTCATGCTAGACATTTTTCTAATGGCATTACCTATATTAATTTATTTTATCTTCACAACAACCCTATATTGTAGGTGCTATTTTTAATCCTTCTTTTACAGTTGAGGAAACTAAAGTTAAGAAATCTGGCTGGGTGCAGAGGCTTACGCCTGTAATCCCAACACTTTGGAAGGCCAAGGTGGGTGCATTGCTTGAGCCCAGGAGTTCGAGACCAGCCTGGGCAACACGGCGAAACCCTTTCTCTAAAAAAATAATAATAATAATAATAATACAGAAAACTAGCTGGGCATGGTAGCACACACCTGTAGTCCCTGCTACTCAGGAAGCTGAAGTGGGAGGATCACTTGAGCCCGGGAGGTGGAGGTTGCAATGAGCCGTGATCACGCCACTGCATTCCATCCTGGGTGACAGAGCAAGACCCTGCCTTTAAAAAAAAAAAAAAAAAAAAAGTAGAAAGAAAAGCAATTTGCTTTGCTCAAGGTCACTCAGCTAATAAGCATTAGAGCCAGAAAAGTTTGAAAGTACATGACTGTACCTGAAATAGCAAGTAGATTTGGTGATGAAAGTGGGATGCAACCAGGTGTTATTTTTGAGTTTTATATATGATGGTAAATGGAGAACTATATACTCAGGTAAGATAGTAATAGGATGAGATCCATTGCAGGGGCAGGACAGTATTGTTCTTTTATTTTGAATTTTATAGTTTGAATTAGGAATTTTGAACTGCTTATGGGTTTAACAAATTTATTTTTCATTTACTAAGCAGACACTTACATATACTTTGCATATGCCCTTGCCTTACAGACAAGAGAATTCAGCAAATATTTTATCTAAATTTACGTAAGATATAGTTAGGAAAGTTATAGGACTTTTAAGGTTACCACTGTGATAAAATGTAACTCTTTTCTTCTGATGATTTTCATAAACTGTCTTAAAATTTTTTTAACTTTTTAATATAACCCATTTCAAACTACACTGTTTTCCCTACAAAAGTCCAAGACACCCAATTGAATATGTATAGTCACAGTATTATTATAGTAATTTAATTAGGGCTTTTTTGGGTAGAATTTTAATATTAACCAAAAGATGACTACAAGTGACAGTGACCAATGGCAAGCTTTGTTCTTATGTAGTAACTTAATAGCTGTCTCATGGTTAATACTGAAGGATTTTCTTATCTATATTTCCATAAGAGAGTTACTGATTTCTAAAGTGTTCTTTCTTTATATCTTCAATTATCATTTCTCAGATGATACCAGAAAGCCAGAGCTCTTTCTAGAAAAAGTAAAATACATCTTTTTTGCTGAAATGACTTTTTAATGCAGAATTTTTCTGAGGAGGATATGGAATGTGCCTTTAAATCTTCCTGTCTATAATAAGAATATTCTGTGAGAGAGAACTGACAAACACATTTATTAGGATCTCAATGTTAGAGTCATTCAGCTGACACATGGATCACACTGGGGTTAGTGATTCATACAGGTGGTGTACAATGGAGAAAACATGGGTTTGGGTGTCTAAACTAGCAGTTTATTTACATATATTTAACTTTTGTGATTCAGCTTCCTCATGTGTAAAATGACAACAGTTGTCCCTTGGTTTCCATGGGGGATTGATTCTAGGAACCTCTTTGTGTACCAGAATTCACAGATGTTCAAGTCCCCTATATAAAATGATGTAATATTTGCATATAACCTGTGCACATCCTTCATATGTTGTAAATCATCACTAGATTATAATCCCTAATACAATGTAAATGCTATGCTAATAATGGTCCTATTACATTGTTTAGGAAATAAGACAAGGAAAAAAAGTCTGTACATGTTCAGTACAGACACAACTATCCTTTTTTTTTTTTTTTACTCTTTCTAAAAAATATTTTTGATCCACGGTTGGTTGAATCCACAGATACAGAACCCACAGATATGGAAGGACAACTATACCTTATTTGTTTGAAAATTAAATAGGATACTAAGCATTTGACTCAATGCCTGGCACATTGAGTCAGAATAGATGTTAACTGACTTCTTAAAATCTTTCCACAGGACAGCCGGGCGTGGTGGCTCACACCTGTAATCCCAGCACTTTGGGAGGCTGAGAGCTGAGATGGGCGGATCATGAGGTCAGGAGATTGAGACCATCCTGGCTAACATGGTGAAACCCTGTCTCTACTAAAAATACAAAAAATTAGCCGGGCGTGGTGGCGGGCACCTGTAGTCCCAGCTACTCGGGAGGCTGAGGCAGGAGAATGGCGTGAACCTGGGAGGCGGGGCTTGCAGTGAGCCGAGATCGCGCCACTGCACTCCAGCCTGGGTGGCAGGGTGAGACTCTGTCTCAAACAAAACAAAACAAAACAAAACAAAACAAAAATCCACAAGGCAAGCATATTTCTTTCTTTTCTTTTTTTTTTTTTTTTTTTAGTATTTCCCCCCTAATTGCTACAGGAAATACCAAATATCAAATATAGAAGACATTACAAATCTTGAAATACTTGCAATACTTTTGCAGTCATGATCCCTAGCTCTCAACTCCCTTATTGGATTGATCACTAAAAGTCCCTTGGGACTTTTGTTCTCCTACTTATTCCACAAAGAGGATCTCATCAACGGCCTTCTTGGCAGTTTGTACATCTGAAAGGCAATCTGTTTGGAATAATTTTAAGTACATGACTTGTACTTTTCAACATCTCTGCCCTACGTACATCTCAGTGACCTATCCTTTCATTACCAGAACTAGTGATGAGTGCCATTAGGGGCATTTTCTCACATCCTGTGAAAAAGGACAAAGCGAAGCTGGGATGGGAAATAATATGGGAAACATGCATGTCCACAAAACTTAGATAAGTATGATCTATACAGGCAGGAAAAACATGGAGACTTCCTCAGGTTTCCCAGTCGGGATGAGAATACACTTTCCCCTTTACCTTCTTTGAACAGCAAATAACAAGATCTTCACAGACCATGACAGTAAAAAGCTGACACTAAATTTCTGATGTATGATCTTTCCCTGTTATTCTAGATGCTATTTCTGATATTTAATTCTGCCTTCTATAGATTAACAATTATAGTAAGTAAAATGTCCACTTGCTGTAGTTGAGGATTTTTACACATTAAAGTTTTACATAAGGGGAGTGATTTATGCATCTATTAAAAAAAAATTTGGCAAAAATTTCCCTTGTCTATAAAAGTCTACATGGGGTTAATATACTGTGCAGGAAATGTACCTGAAAATTCTCTTTGTTATGGGTGGCTCTTTCTGCTTGTAGAAATTTTGTATTGCATATAGCGTTGTCTCATAAATGTGAAAAAGGCTGTGATAGAATTTGTGGGATGTCCTCCTGTTGAGTAAATAGGTACCATCCTCTTACACACGCTTGGCACAGTATCCAAAAATGAGAGGCTTTGACTAAAGACATGAGTGTTGCATTTTAGAATTAGCAATACTGACAGTTAAGTGTTCGTAATGGTTGTCCTAATTTCTTCAGCGTTTCACAAAAGGCTTTTTGTAAAAAGTCCACTATCTATGTGATGGGCCCTCTACTGGTTTAGTCACCTTTCTCCTGATCTGGTTCCTTGTCTAACCATCCAGAGTAACTAGATCTTTGCATAGACACATTAGTTATGTGCTGACAATAGGAGCCTGAAAGTTCCCCTATCTAGCTTGTGATTATAGCTCTTAAAGCAAAATCTCTATGAGAGCTACCAAAATAAAGGCATACTCTTTATAAGGCTGTTCCATCTAACCATGCCTCTAGGTATGTTCTCAAAAGTGTTAGACACAAGGTTTTTATGCCATTTTTGTTTTACTTTCATGTCATTACTCAGGGACATATTTTTTGCTAAGGTTTGCCTTTGGTACTCTTAATCCAAGACAAAAGAATAGCTCCTTTCAGAGTTCTCATCATTTCTTCACCCCAGCCTTAATGGGTATATTCCTTTTCCCCAGGTGTCCAGAGTTTTCCAGAATTGTCCCAAGGCTCAGTCCACACCAGTTCTTCTCCAGTGTGCTCTCCTGAGAGACCAGGCACACTCAGCAATTATCTAGATGAGTTCCCACTTCTTTCCAAGTGAAGGTTCTGCTATCCCAGCATAGTCAGAATAAGTTAAATTATGTCTCTTAAGAGGCACTGTTCCACTCCTCTTGAAGGTGTGTGGCATATTTGAAATATGTGACTTAAAAGTCTACAGTCTCTTTCCAAAAGCCTTGGGCCAAATACATGTCAAAATTCAGAATTTTCCAGATTTTAGAAAAGTGACCCATATACCATACATTGCATAAAACCCTGAGCAATGTATGGGGAAGCACCTGTGACCAAACATAGTATTTTTGCAGTGAAACATATGAATATTTTCATTCATATATGTATGTATGAAAGAAAAAACTATAAATAACCTCTTATTAGTTCAAATCACATTTTGACTCAAGTGAGTTTTGGCTCCAAACTTACCAAAAAATACTTATTCTTTTTCAGAGCATTTTGAATTTCAGAATTGTGGGATTGTGAACCTGTACAAACATGTGTAGTTGGAATACAGAGATCCAGATGCTTTTTACTTGAAGAAGTCCTTTTGAGGATAAATAATTAATAACTTTATTGAAATAATTAACCATATATTAATATACTTCATAAAGAATAAGATGGATCCAATATTTAATTCAATATATTAATATATATTTTTTGAGAAGCTCTGTCACCCAGGCTGGAGGGCACAATCATAGCTCCTGGCAGCCTTGATCTCTTGGGCTCAAACAATCCTCCTGCCTCAGCCTCCCATAGATAGGACTACAGGTATGTGCTAATTTTTTTTAAGAGCTGGGGTCTAGCTATGTTGCCCAGGCTGGTCTCAAACTCCTGGCCTCAAGCAGTTTTTCTGCCTTGGCCTACCAGAACACTGGGATTGTAAGTGTGAGCTACTGTGCCCAGCCCCAATATATTTCTTGTCTCTCAGTAAACTGAAAAATGTAAGTAGTACAAATTCCCTGAATGAGGGTTAACTAGAATGTTATGCCATTGGCCTAACAACCCCAACACTATCTTTTTTTGAAATGGGTTGGAATGCTAGTATTTTACTGTTAGTGATTTTCATTCATCATACGTGACCATCTCTTTTTCTCTCCTTGAAATGGTTATATTTTAGTTACAGAGTTAAAAAACTGATTGTTTTCTTCTGTGAAGTCAGCTTTTCTATCGCTGCTCACTCTGCTCAGATATCTGAGCCTTCTATGCCTTTGTATTAACCTTAAAATAAAACAAAATCATATCTTGAGAGAGCATCTAAGGACAAAATAGTTAAGATGACTTAAAGACTAATATATCAAGAATATTGGAATGCTGATTTCCTTAATTTAGTTCTTCAAAGTTATTTAATAACTTTATGAATGTTGAAAAGACTTTATTGTAATATTTTATTCTAAAGGGACTAGAGATTTTTTTTTTCTTTTTTTTTTTTGGAGACAGAGTCTCCCTCGGTAGCCTAGGCTGGAGTGCAGTGCCACGATCTTGGCTCACTGCAACCTCCGGCGCCAGCACGCCTAGCTAATTTTTGTATCAAATACATTTTTAAAAGATAAAGGAAAAATATTGGGCTGGGCATAGTGGCTCATGCCTCTAATCCCAGCACTTTGGGAGGTCAAGGCAGGAGGATCATTTGAGGCCAGGAGTTTGAGATGGCCTAGGCAACATAGTGAGATCTCATCTCTACTAAAAATCAAAAAAATTATCTGCGTGTGATGGCATATGCTGTGGTCTCAGCTACTTGGGATGCTGAGGTGGGAGGATTGCTTGAGCTTGGGAGGTCAAGGCTGCAGTGAGCCATGATTGCACCACTGCACTCCAGCCTGGGCAATAGAGTGAGACCCTGTCTTCCAAAAAGAAAAATGTTAAAAGAATGATCTAGGCCAGGCGTGGAGGCTCATGCTTGTAATCCCAGCACTTTGGGAGGCCAAGAACAGGTGGATCACTTGAGGACAGGAGTTCGAGACCAGCCTGGCCAACATAGCAAAACCCCCATCTCTACTAAAAATACAAAAAGTTAGCTGGGCATGGTGGTACATGCCCTGTAATCCCAGTTACTCCGGAGGCTGAGGAATGAGAATCTCTTGAACCCGAGAAGCAGAGGTTGCAGTGAGCTAAAATCATGCCACTGCACTCCAGTCTGGGTGACAGAGCGAAACTCTGTCTCAAAAAATTAAAAATAAAAATAAAAATAAATTTGCCAGCATTTTAAAAAGAAGCAGTCATTACGGTTTCTTTGTTAGAATCGACCACTGCTAATAACACTGTCTTAAAAAAAAAATTACCAGCCACGCACGGTGGCTCACACCTGTAATCCAAGCACTTTGGGAGGCCGAGGCGGGTGGATCACGAGGTCAAGAGATCGAGACCATCCTGGCCAACATGGTGAAACCCCGTCTCTACTAAAAATACAAAAAATTAGTTGGGCATGGTGGCACATGCCTGTAGTCCCAGCTACCTGGGAGGCTGAGGCAGGAGGATCACTTGAACCCAGGAGGCGGAGGTTGCACTGAGCTGAGAACATGCCACTGCACTCCAGCCTGGCCAACAGAGTGAGACTCTCTCAAAAAACAAAAAACAAAACAAACAAAAACACAAAAACATAATTATCTATACTAGATCCTGATTTATATTGATCTTTGATAGTGAAGGTGGTATTGGAACATTTCTCTGTGTATTGTTTAATAGCCTGGGCTGTATTCACCTTGTATGAAATTCTCAGTTTTCAAGACCTGTGTCTCAGGAGCTTCCACATGTATTCCATGGCTTGATTTCAGAATTCATGAAAAGGATAAATTAATTTGAGTTTTAGTTTTGTGTCATTCCCTACCCAAAGGATCTCAAAGCCACATCTTCCAATCAGTGGCATTAGTTACCTATCCTGATCATTGGACTCCCAAGTCTTAGTAGACACATAAAAAATAAGGGAAAAGCTCTATCTTGAGCACAGTGAATACTCAATAAGAAGGTATAAATTCTGTAAGGCAAATTGGGTTATGGCCCATCTGCAGCCAGCACACAATTTAAACCCCTTTACCTATTCCTAAAATGCTGGTCAGTAACAAAAATTAAATGTCTCTATCAGTTGCCTCCTTTCTCATCTAGCTACTCCCTACAAATTCATTCTCTTTGAGATCTGCCTTAATCTTTCAATATATCTTCAATCTTCGTTTTGGATTCATTGTTTAGGCTATTAAGAACCTAGGAATTATCTGGATTTTCTTATGAACAGTAATAAGAAAATTTTTGTTTCAAGTAATTTTCAATTGGGTCTTTAACATTAACAGTTACCATTACTGGATGCCTAAGATATTATGTAGATCCTATACCAGAATGTTTAAAATATGACCTCATTATAACCTACCAACCCTATGGAGATAGGTGACATTTTCACTAGTTTTCAGATGTAGCTACGACTCAGATAATTAACATGCCCAAGATCATAAAGCTAGTAGTGCCATAAAATGTCATACAATGGATTCAAACTAAGTCTTTCTGACTCAAAAACCCATTCTTGGACTCTTCAGAATTTATCTTTCTACTTTTACAGATCACATTCCTCTGACTTTTGTATATTTCATTTGTATCTGTGTCCAGAGTTTAACACTTTAATATTCCTGACTTTGAGAACAGATGTAAGTTTGAATGCCCAGATTCATTTGCAAAGCAAAATATAATAATAAAGTTCATTCCCAAACTTCTGATAACCCCAAAAATGAATTAGAATGTAAAATATGAATGTAAAGATGGTTAAGTTTGAATATTGATTATTTTGCTCTATTTCAATTTATTTGTCATTGTTATAATCTAGCTGAAATGTCTGTATAGAACAAAAATTTTTAAACCCTGCCTCATCACAATTCCCCCAACAAAAATATTAATTTTTAAAATCCAGTTTATCAATTTCTACTTACTCTATTAATTTTGAGCTATGAGACCTTGCAAAAGAATTACTAGGCCAGGTGTATTGGCTCATCCCTGTAATTTGAACACTTTGGAAGGCCAGGGTGGGAGGATTACTTGAGCCAAGGAGTTCAAGATGTTGAACTCCTGTGTTGCCTGGGCAACATAGTGAGACCTTATCTCTAGAAGGAAAAAAAAAAAAATTAGCTGAGTATGGTGACACACACCTGTAGTTCCAGCTACTCAGGAGGCTGAAGTGGGAGAGTCACTTGAGCCCGGAGGTTGAGGCTGCAGTGAGCCGTGATCAGAATTTCTAAAATTCTTTTCATTCTACAATTTTGCTGCTTTCTATATTAAAAGCCTCTTTGGGTAATTTATATTTTTTAAAAAAATTCCTAATTATCTCAATAAAGTTTGTTTTTCTTGGGTCTTTAAGAATTTAGAGAGAATTAAAATAGTTTTGTGTTTAATAGCTCTGATTCTGGAATCAGTCAATTAAGGTTGTAACATTTAACATCTAGGACATCCAGGAAAAATTAACCTCTCTAAGCCTCTGTTTTCTTTTCTATAAAATGATGTGGGACCCACATCATCAAGTTGTTAAAAAAAAAAGTTACATGAAGCACTTTCCATAGTACCTTGCACAATAGAAGTTAGCTATTACTATTTTTATTTAGATTTTGTGGTTTGTTCTTTGTAAATCAGAATCATAGCATTTTAGAGCTAGAAGAAACCCTTGGTGATCATTTGATCTAGCACCCTTATCTTTCATATGAAGCCTGGAGAAAGAGCAAAAGCTGGCTTTTGAGGTTTGGTGGCAAGTTGATGGTGAACCTCTAACGAGTTACGTCTGCCTTGGGGCAGGGGGAGGGGTGCAAGATTGTGTTGCTGTTATTATATTGTTTTGTTCTTACTTCTCTTTAATGATTCTTTACTCACATTTAAACTATTAAGTTGTTTCCATTTTTATTTATGCAATGATTTTATCACCATAGTAGGTTGGCATGAATACATTTTCTTCTTTGCTTACCTTAGCTAGCTTCCTTCCCACTCGGAAAGATAAGTCCATCACACCCAAAAAGATAAGTCTGCAGTATTAGAGATGATGCTTTTGTGTTCAGCAGTGTAAGACAAAAAGCTTATGGTCTTTAATGGTTTTATGCTGATCTTACTCTTCTGGTAACTTTCTGTGACGTTAAGACATTGCTTCCAGCAGTAGTGGAGCATGCCTCATGTTTTGAGTGCTGATTAAGTGAAGGCCTTCTGATCCATCTACAAAGAAGTAGTGGTTGCAATAAGGATAGCAATATTTTTATCTCTGTTCTCTCTTGTATTGTAGAGCCGACAGTTAGAATCAGAAACTGGGACCACAGAGGAGCACAGTCTAAATAAGGAAGCTCGAAAATGGGCCACACGTGTGGCACGTGAGCATAAAAACATTGTTCACCAACAACGGGTAAGTGTAAGAGAAAGTCCTAGTTACATTCACCTTAAGCCAAATGTCAAATAGTTTAAGGAACTGAGTTTTATTAATGTGAAAAATATCCTATATGTGTTTTGTTTTATTTGAGACAAGAGGCTTGCTCTGTCACCCAGGTTGAAGGGCAGTGGTGTGAACATGGCTTACTGCAGCTTCAACCTCCTGGGCTGAAGCAGTTCTCCCACTTCAGCCTCCCAAGTAGCTGGGACCACAGGCACATGCCACTATGCCTGGCTAAATTTTTTTAGATTTTTTGTAGAGATAGGGTCTTGCCATGTTTCCCAGGCTGGTCTCAAACTCCTTTGCTCAAGCATTATATGTGTTTTTTCTGTACTTTCTCAACACTCAGCAGTGTGCTGTCAGCTATCTACTCATGTTGGAATTTCCTTAAGCCCTCCATCAGCAATACATTAATTTACCTGTTTACCATAAAATTACCAAAGAAAACCTGTGATAGTGTATTATGGGCAGGGGAAGAGACATATGTTGAATTAATATAAGTTTTCATCCCTCAAGACATATTTTTTAAAAGACATAATTATAGCCGGGCGCGGTGGCTCACGCCTGTAATCCCAGCACTTTGGGAGGCCGAGGTGGGTGGATCACGAGGTCAGGAGATCGAGACCATCCTGGCTAACATGTGTTATGGTGAAACCCCATCTCTACTAAAAATACAAAAAATTAGCCGAGTGTCGTGGCGGGCACCTGTAGTCCCAGCTACTCGGGAGGTTGAGGCAGGAGAATGGCATGAACCTGGGAGGCGGAGCTTGCAGTGAGCTGAGATCACGCCACTGCACTCCAGCCTGGGCGACAGCGAGACTCTGTCTCAATAAAAAGAAAAAAGAAAGACACAATTATAGATTTCATGAAAATATATGTTTGGCTGGGCGCAGTGGCTCACGCCTGTAATCCCAGAACTTTGGGAGGCTGAGGCAAGTGGATTGCTTGAACCAGGAGTTTGAGACCAGCCTGGGCAACATGGCAAAAATCCCGGTCTCTACAAAAAATTCAAAAATTAGTCGGGCATGGGGGCGCACACCTATCTTCCCACCTATTCGGGAGGCTAAGGTTGGGGAGAATTGCTTGAGCCCGGGAGGTGGAGGTTACATTGAGGTAAGATCATGCCTCTGCACTCCAGACTGGGTGACAGAGAAAGACCCTGTCTCCAAAAAAAAAAAAAGAAAGAAAGAAAGAAAATATATCTCGAAGACTAAACTCTAAGCAGAAAGAAATTATTTGGAGTATAGTACTTTTTTTGTTTCATTTATTGATACCTATATCCGTCTCATTCTTTGCCTTCACATCCTGCTTCTTAAAAGAATTGCCTATGCTTATTATCTATAGAATCTCACCTCCCACTTACTTTTTAGCCCATTACATTTGAGCTTTCCTGTCCTTTCCTTCCCCTGTCTAAGCTTACCAAAATCGCCAATGATGTCTGTGTTGCAAGCTTCCAAGTGGACACTTTGATTTCTCATTTTTCTTAATCTGTCAACAATTTCATCACAATTAACAATTCCATGTCTTAAAATGTTATCTTCTCTAGTCATCCACGATTCAACATTGTCCTGGCTTTCCTTCTGCCTTTCTGGCCATACCTAGATTTTTTCATAGGTTCCTCTTTCTCCATCCCACAATGAAATATTCAGTTTCTCAGATTCCTATACTTGGCTATCTTGTTTTCTTATTCTTTACCCTCATATAAGCATTCTCAGTCACTTCCATGGTTTTACTTTACCACCAAATCATAAATTAATATCTTCAACATTGGGCCTTGCTACTACTGTGTATCCATATAATCTCTTGCCTGTTTTGACATCTTCTTTTCACTATCTCACAGGTGTCTCAAATTCAATGTTCCACTTATGTAATGTTGCTTAACAAACCACCTCAAACTTAATGCCATAGAACAAGAGGGTTTTTACATTATCTCTCACTAATCTGAGTATTGAATGGTCTCAGCTTAGCAGTTTCCCTTGGGGTCTCTCATGTGGCGGCAATCAGATAGTGGCTGGTCCTGGCTTCCCCACTGAAGGGACTGTCTGTAGTAAGTTTGTTACTAGTAAGTCTATAATTATTTCAAAATGTTCAAAAAATAAATAAATGAAAAAAATTATGGCTACTAGTCACTAAAGCCTTTTGAATTATGTAAATACTTTAATCACTTAAGGAAGATGAAAAGTAAAAAACAGTCATCATTATTGTCCCATTTTCTTTAATAGGTTCTAAATGATCTGGAGTGTCATGGAGCTGCTGTATCAGAACAAAGCCGAGCAGAGCTAGAACAGAAAATAGATGAAGCTAGAGAAAATATTCGTAAAGCAGAGGTAAGGTGGCAGCTAATTGTGGCATTTTGCCCAGGTCTAATGACACTGTCACAGCTGTGATATACATCTTTAAAACTGAGTTTCTACACACACTGAGATGAAGGTGATTCACCGTCTTCATTCGTGTCCACAGTAGTATTTGTTGAGTACCTGCTCTGTGGAAGGCAGTACATATAACAAAAAGATGCTGTAAAGTTTACAGTCATGAAACATTAAATACAAAAGATTTAAGTCACAATGAAGATACTAATTTTAAAGTTTCTACAAGGTACATAATAAACCACAGAGATTAATGGTAGAAAAAATGATGTATATATATCAATTTAGATATATATATCTCCTTATATATTGATATCTATGGAGACATATATTCATATATATATATATATTTTTTTTTTTTTTCAGAGCTTAGGAAATCTCCCCCATATGGAAGGTTCCCTGGATCCAGGGGCATGAGCTGGGCTTTTAAGAATAGGGAAGATTTGGTTAAGCAGAGATGGGAAAAATTTATAATAGTGGATTTTAATTTTTTGTGGAGTCATGGGACCTTTGAGGGTTGTATGAAAGCTGTGAAACATTCTCTCCCACGCACAAAAATGTACATTTTGTGTAGTGTTTAGAGTTCTTATGCCTGAGGCTAATACTCCCTGCTCTGGATAGGGAGAGGTTGGGATAGGAAACAAGAAAGTATTAGCAAAGGAGGAAGACACAGGGTATAATTTGGTAGCTGGATATGATTAGAGTGGAGGATTTTTGTGAGGAAATGTGGTAGAAAGTAAGTAAACTTGTTGTGGTTAGGGCCAGTTTATGGAGGACCTGTGCACACACTTTTATCTACTCAGCAGCAACGTGGTGAAGGGGTATGGAGGTAGACATTTATAAAAGACTGACACCATCCAGCCATTAAAAGATTACGTTCTTGTTAGAAAGGCATAAAGAATGCCAAAAATCACTAAGATGGTAAAGCATAACTGCTGAGGAGTGGTGCATTAAGTATAGTTGAAGAACCCAGAGGCCACAGAAATCACTCTGGGAGGGATTGTTGCGGGTGTAACACAGAAGAAGACTTAAGATGAATGCTGGCAGATGAATAGTATTTGATTAGTCAGAGAAAAGGGGATAGCACAGACTTACGCCATGCAACTTCAGGAGGTAGAATTTGAACCAAAAGATGAAGGTAGGAAAGAAGGAGATGTGAGTTTAGTATTGGGAAATACTTTCTAATAGTCAGATCTTCCCAAAGACAGAATAAGCACTCCTGAGACATAGTGCAGCCCTATAAGTGTGTAAGAAGATTCTGGGCAAGCATCTTTCAGGGACCCAATACAAGGAATCCCTGCACTGGTTTAGGTTTAAACTAAACTAATGGTTTTCTAACACCCCCTTAGAACTCCAGAGGTTTTGAGGAAGTGCTTCACTGGTTGTGGGGTGAAGGGAGAGGCAGCGTAGGCAAGCATAGAGAATATGAGCATGTTTTTGGTACAGCCCCATGGAAGTGATCTGAATCAGAACAGGCTTGCCATCTGCCTGGGCTGGAGAAACCCCAGTAACCCCACCTCCACTTCATTCCTGTTCACAGTCTAATTGACAGCCACCATAGTGAGGAGGGCAGGGTGTACAATGAATAGTCATTTTTCTCTTTGAATTCAGGGTCATGTCTAAACCACTATCTTAGGGTGCTGGCCAAGTAGTGTTGGCAAGCCCTCACCTACTCTAAGAAACACTGGCCTGTGGTAGAAGAGTTATTCCTGTTGTTTGTTTCTCTGCACTCTAGATGAAGCCAGTTTTTCAGAGCCTTGGTGGAACAGGAGTAATTATTTTGAGACAAGTCTCAGAGGTTTTCTGAGGGGTATTTCATGTATTTTCCATTTCCAGACCCCATGCATGGTATCACCGACTGGTACCCTAACTCCACGAAACCTCCCGCCATCCCCAGTAGTAGCAGTAGTAGGTATCAGGCACACAGAGTCTTCATTTAGGCCAGATGACCTATTATTTCCATAGTATGCCAAACTAGACTGTGTTTGTTAGTTTCAAACTAAAAATATGAAGTGAAATTCTCATACCACGATGTCTCACCTCTTCTAATGCAAGTATTTAAGTCTACATTCTCAAAAATAGTTTTCTTATCAAAAATGTTGAATATAGTATGCTAAAACCATTGTAGCAGATCCGTTTTCTCAGTTTTGAATATCTGTAGCATTTAATTAATTTTACTGTTAGCATAAAATAATCTCTCACTTGGTTTCCACTTAACAGATGCAAAAAATAGCCTAAGTAAAATTAGCCAGCAAATATGAGGGCATATTTATTGGGGTAGTACTTACAGGATTATCATAATAAAATTTTTGGATGGACTAGACCATGAGAGTCTTCAAAGGAATTAACAATAATGGTTTCTGCACATACCCTTTTCCTTTCTTCTGCCTGTATATCATTTGCAGTGGTTTTTCTTTTTCATCGATACTTTATTTATTATAAATACCTATACAAAAGAGAGAACACCGGTTATGTAAAATGTGAGTCCCCATTATTGCAAAGTTAATGACAAGAGTGACCCTGCTATTAAAACAAAATTTTTAGGCCAGGTGCAGTGGTTCATGCCTCTAATTCTATCACTTTGGAAGACTGAGGTGGGAAGATCACTTGAGCTCAGGAGTTTGAGAGCAGCCTGGGCAACAGATGAGACATCGTCTCTGTTACAAATGAAAAGAAATTAGCTGGGTATGGTAACATGTGCCTGTAGTCTCAGCTACTTGGGAGGCAGAGGCTTGATCCTGGAAGGTTGGTCTGCAGTGAGCCATGGTTGGACCACTGTACTCAAGCTTGGGCAACAGAGCAAGACTATATGTATGTGTGTGTATATATATGATCTTTTTTATATATATATATGATCTTTTATATATATCATCATATATATAAACTATATATATGATCTTATATATATAAACTATGTATGATTATATATATGATCATATATATAACATACACAGAGATATATATATATTTCTCATATATATATATTTCTAATCACATTATTTCCAAATTTATATTACCTCTGGGCCTGTTACTGTGAGGTTTCACTGTATTCATGCTATGTTAGCAGACCTCTTGACTAATCACTTTTATTTTTTACTGAAAATTTTCAAACATACAGAAAATATGAAGAATAAACATGTATTTCCTAACATCTAGATTCAACTATTATATTTTGCAATACTGGCTTTATGTGTTTGTTAGATTGACCCATTAATTGTGTTCTATAAAATGGAAGTTAGGTCTTAAGGCCTGATTAGAGGCAGGTTAGTGTTTTAGGCAGAAATAGTTCGTAGATGATGTGATGTTTTTCATCACATAAAGAATCATAATATCAAGTTGTCCTGCTATTAATGATACTAAGAGTGGTCTCTTAATAAGGTGGTGTGCTACCAGATCTTTCCATGATAAAGATTCTTTCCTCTTTGCAATTACCAAGTGCTAGTCACCTCCAGTGGTGGTGAATGGGTATTTTTTTTTCTTGGGTATTATTATGACCTCATTTAAAAAAAATTTTTTTTTTTTTTTTTTGAGACACGGTCTCACTCCGTCACCCAGGCTGGAGTGCAGTGGCACGATCTCAACTCACTGCCGCCCGAACCTCCTGGGCTCAAGCGATTCTCCCATGTCAGCCTCCCGAGTAGCTGGGAATACAGGCGCGCTCCACCATGCCTGGCTAATTTTTCTATTTTTTTGTAGAGATGGGGTTTCACCATGTTGCCCAGGCTGGTCTCAAACTCGTGGGTCAAGCAATCTGCCTGCCTTGGCCTCCCAGAGTGCTGGGATTACAGGCGTGAGCCACTGCCTCCGACTTGTCAGTCTTTTTAAACTTAGCCATTTGAGTATGTGTGTAATGGTATCTCACTGTGGTTTTGAATTGCATTTGGCTACAGACTAGTGACATTAACTAACTATGCTGAGCATCTTTTTATAAGTTTTTAGCCCTTCATATATCCCCCTTAGTAAAGTATTTGTTAATATCTTTTGCCCAAATTTGGATTGGTCTTATTACTGAGTTATAACAATTTATGTTTTCTGGATACTAGTCATTTTTTAGGTACATGTACTGCAAATATTTTCTCCAGTCTTTGGCTTACCTTTTCATTTTCTAGATTGGAAACTTTTAATTTTGATGAGATTAATTTATGAATTTTGTCCTTTATGATTAGTGTTGTGTTCTAAGAAATTTTTGCCTGATGAAGGTTGTGATATGTCCTCTCATGTTTTCTTCTAGAAGTGTTATAGTTCAAGCTTTTCTTTGTGGACTGTGGTCCTAAACATTTCTAGTTAAATTGTTGAGGTCTGGTATGAGTTAAGGGTCATGTTTGGTTTTTTTGTTGTTGTTTTGTTTTGTTTTTTCCTATACAGATAGCCAGTTGTTCCACCATCATATTTTAAAGAGTATGCTTTTCCCATTACCTTTGCACCCGTATTGAAAACAACTAATCATATGTGTATGAATATTTTCAATTTTATTCATTTCCATTGGTCTATATGTCTGTACTTATGCCAGTATCACAGTCTTAGTGACATTGTAAGTCTTGAAATCAGATAGTATAATTCCTCCAACACTATTCTTGTTTTAGAATTATTTGGACTATTCTCATTGCCATCAGCTTCTACAAAAAAAGACTGCGGGCATTTTGATTGGGATTGCATTGAATCCACAAATAATTTGAGGAGAATTGACTTTTCAACAATATTGAGTCTTCTAATTCACGAACATGATGTGTCTCTCTATTTATTTAGGCACTCTGTTTCCTTTTTTGGCTTCTTAATTTTTTATTGATACAAAATAATTGTACATATTTATGAGATGCATGTGATATTTTGATACATGCATACAGTGTATAATGATCAAATTAGAGTAATTAAGATATCTATCACCTCAGACATTTATAATTTCTTTATATTTAGAACATTTCAAATCTTCTAGTTATTTTGAATTAATTATTAACTAGTCACCCTGCTAAGCTATCAAACACCAGAACTTATCCCATCTATCTAACTGTTTGCTTCTTTCTATTCCCCAATCTCTCTTCTTCTCCTTCCCCATAATCCTTCCCAGCTTCTGATAACCATCATTCTACTCTGTACTTTTTTTTTTTTTGAGATGAAGTCTTGCTCTGTCACCCAGGCTGGAGTGCAGTGGCACATGCCACCACGCCCAGCTAATTTTTTTACTTGTAATAAAAGACAGGGTTTCACCATGTTGGCCAAGCTGGTCTCAAACTCCTGACCTCATGATCCACCCGCCTTGGCCTCCCAAAGTGCTGGGATTACAGGCGTGAGCCACCACGCCCAGCCTCTGCTCTCTTTTTTTTTTGAGACGGAGTCTTGCTGTCACCCAGGCTGGAGTGCAGTGGCGCGATTTCGGCTCACTGCAAGCTCCTCCTCCCGGCTTCATGCCATTCTCCCACCTCAGCCTCCCAACTAGCCGGGACTACAGGTGCCCGCCACCACACCCAGCTAATTTTGTTTTTGTATTTTTAGTAGAGATGGGGTTTCACCGTGTTAGTCAGGATGGTCTCAATCTCCTGACCTCATGATTCGCCCCCCTCGGCCTCCCAAAGTGCTGGGATTACAGGCGTGAGCCACCGCACCCGGCCCCAGCCTCTACTCTCTACTTCTATAATTAACATTTTTTAGCTCCCACACATGAGTGAGAACGTGATATTTGTCTTTCTGTGCCTAGCTTATTTCACTTAACATAATGACCTCCAGTTCCATTTATATTGCTGCAAATGACAGGATTTCATTCTTTTTTATGACTGAATAGTATTCCATTGTGTGTATATATCACATTTTCTTAATCCGCTGATGGACACTTAGGTTGATTCCACATCTTGGCCACTGTGAATAGTGCTGTAATAAACAGGGGATGAAGGTATGACTTTGATACACTGATTTCCTTTCCTTTGGATAAATATCCAAAAGAGAGATTGCTGGATCATATAGTAGTTCTATTTTTAGTCTTTTGAGAAACCTCCATGCTGTTTTCCATAATAGCTGTACTAATTTACATTCCCACCAACAGTGTATAACAGTTCCCTTTTTTCTGCATCTTCACTAGCACTTGTTATTTTTTGTCTTTTTGATAAATAGTGATTCTAACTGGGGTAAGATGATATCTGATTTTGGTTTTGATATCTGGTTTTGATTTGCATTTTACTGATGATAAGTGATGTTGAGTATTTTTTCATATACCTGTTGGCCATTATGTCTTTTGAGAAAAGTGGTTACACATCCATTGCCCAATTTTTAATAAGATTACATGGTATTTTGCTATTGAGTTGTTTGAGTTCCGTGTATATTCTGTATATTAGTCCCTTGTTGCATGAATAATTTGCAAGTATTTTCTTCCATTCTGTAGGTCATCTGTTAACTCTGTTGTTTCCTTTGCTGCATAGAGTTTTTAATTTAATATAGTCCTATTTGTCTGTTTTTTGTTTTGTTGCCTGTGGCCTTAAAGTCTCAGCCATAAAAATCTCCCTTGACCAATGTCCAGAAGCATTTCCCCTATGTTTTCTTGTACTAGTTCTATAGTGTGGGTGTTTGTTTGTTGTTGTTGTTGTTTTCTTTTTTTTTTTTTTCGAGACAGGGTATCACTCTGTCACCCAGGCTGGAGTGCAGTGGCACAGTCACAGCTCACTGCAGCCTTGGCCTCCCCAGGCTCAGGTGATCCTCCCACCTGAGTTTTTGTATTTTTAGTAAGATGGGGTTTCGCCATGTTGCCCAGACTGGTTTCGAACTCCTGGGCTCAAGGGATCCACCTGCCTCAGCCTCCCAAAGTGCTAAGATTACTGGTGTGAGCCACTGTGCCCAGCCATAATATTGGGTTTATTTTTAAAGTCTTTAATCATTTTGAGCCAACTTTTATATATGGTGAGAGATAGGGATCTAGTTTCATTCTTTGGCAGGTGGATATTCAGTTTTCCCAGCAGCATTTATTGAAGAGGGTGTCCTTTCCCCAATGTAAATTCTTAGCACCTTTGTAAATTGGTTGGCTATAAGTACATTATTTCTGGGATGTCTGTTCTGTTCCATTGGTCTGTGTGTCTGTATTTGTGACAATACCATGCTGTTTTGGTTACTAAAGTCAGGTAGTGTATTACCTCCAGCTTTATTATTTTTGCTCAGAATTGCTTTGGCTATTCAGGGACTTTTGTGGTTCCATACAAATTTTAGGATTTTGATAGCAATTGCACATGGATTCGTTTGTGTCCTCGTCAATTTCTTTCATCAGTGTTTTGTAGTTTTCCTTGTAGAGATCTTTCACTTCCTTGGTTAAATTTATTCCTGGGGTTGGGGTTTTTTGTTTTTTTGTTTTTTGGGTGGTTTTTGTTTGTTTGTTTGTTTGTTTGTTTTTGTCTTGTTTTGGTTTGGTTTGGGTAGCTATTTTAAATAGGATTACTTTTCTTTTTTTTTTTTTTTTTTTTTTTTTTTTTTTTTGAGACAGAATTTCACTCTTGTTGCCCAGGCTGGAATGCGATGGCGCGATCTCGGCTCACGGCAAGCTCCGCCTCCTGGGTTCAACCGATTGTTCTGCCTCAGTCTCTCAAGTAGCTGGGATTACAGGCATGAGCCACTGAGCCTGGCCCATTATGCCTTGATATATGTTTTCTGTCCTCTTCTATGATTTCAATTACATGAATATTAAATCACTTGATATTATCCTACATGTCATATGCAAAGCTCATTCCACACATTTTTATCTGGCCTTATTTTTTATCTCAGTCTCAGTTTGATGAGTTATTATTAGTGTCTATTAAAACCTATGGATATTTCCTCTATAGTGTATAAACTACCGTTAAGGCCATCTTGTGAATTTTTATTTCAAATGTTATATTTTTAGCTCTATAAGTTCTATGTGGTTCTTCTTTTATCTTCTAGTTCATTCCTATTTATCTTCATGTTTTTCTTTAAACCTCTAAGTATATTTATAACAGCAATTTTAAAGTTCTTGTCTACTCATTCCATCATCTCTGTCATTTCATTCTTTTTATTGACTGATTTTTGTCTTGGCTCATGTTTTTCTGCTTTTCAAATACCTACTAAGTTTTTACTGAATCTAGACATAGTGACTGTTTGGTTATTAAGTTTCTAGATTCTATTTTCTTCTTATAAAGACTATTGAGTTTTGTTTTGGCTGCCAGGTCAGTTACTTGCAGATCAGTTTGATCATTTCGAAGCTTGTTTTTAAGCTTTGTTTAGGTTAATGTAGAGATAAATTAGAAATTAGCCCTATACTAATGCCGTGGGTATACACCAAGTTCTCTCAACTCTGGCTGGATAGAGTTGTAATATCTTTTTTTTTGTTTTTTTGTTTTGTTTTGTTTTTGAGACAAAGTCTCACTCTGTCGCACAGGCTTGAGTGCAGTGGTAATGATCTCTGCTCACTGCAACCTCTGCCTCCTGGGTTCAAGCAGTTCTCCTGCCTCAGCTTCCCAAGTAGCTGGGATTACAGGTGCCCGCCACCAAAACCAGCTAATTTTTTTTGTATTTTTAGTAGAGACGGGGTTTCACCATGTTGGCCAGGCTGGTCTCGAACTCCTGACCTCAAGTGATCTGCCCGCCTCGGCCTCCCAAAGTGCTGGGATTACAAGCATGAGCCACCACAGAGTTTTAATGTCTTTCAACCCTGTACAAGCTCTAGGAATTTTTCAGTTCATAGCTCTACTGTAGATATTCTTTTCTTAGTAGTTATTGTTTGCCTCTCCTCCTGGAGTTCCACCTGACATCATTTCAACTTATTATAGATTTTTATCTATTTAGTATATTATCAATTCCAGTTGTCATTTTAAGTTCCATATTATCTAAAACTGGGAGTCCATTCAACTGACTTCTGTGTACTTTTGACATTACCCCCGTTAGTCCTTGAATACTTTCTTCCTAGTACAACAAGCTATCACAGTGTTCACCTTATATTTTTCCTGCCCAGACTTAGAATTAGCTGTTTCTCCAAGAAGCTCTGATTCTGTTAATAGAAAATGGTATTTAGACACTAAGGCCTGGGCTGTGAAGGTGCTTATTGTTCTAAATGTCATTTTCTTTTTTATCTTTTCTTTGTTGTTAGAGCTAGGGATAACTTTTTTTAAATCATGAGTTCATGTTGATATTTCCAATTAACATGGACAATTAGAGGGATTTTACTTATTTTTAGAGACAGGGTCTCAATATATTTCCCAGGCTAGAATGCAGTGACTATTCACAGGCACAATCATAGTGTACTATAGCCTTGAACTCCTGGACTCAAATGATCCTCCTGCCTCAGCCTCCAAAATAGTTGTGACTACAACTGCATGCCACTATGCCCAGCCAGAGGGATTTTATTGAACTTATTTGATTTCTTTGATTTTACATTTATTTATGTTCTTTTTGCCTTACACCAAAAAGTTTTATTCCTAATCATATTATCTAATATTTTATTTGCTTTATATATTTAAAAAAAGTTTTTTTGAGACAGTGTCTCTGTCACCCAGGCTGGAGTGCAGTGGCACTCATTGCAGCCTCCACCTCCCAGGTTTAAGCAATCCTCCCACCTCCATTTCCCGAATAGCTGGGGCTACAGACATGTGCCACCATACCCAGCTAATTTTTGCATTTTTTGTAGAGACAGGGTTTCCCCATGTTTCTCAGGCTGGTCTTGAGCTCCTGGGCTCAGGCAGTCTGCATGCCTCAGCCTCCAAAGTGTTGAGATTATAGACATGAGCCACTATGCCCAGCCTGCTTTGTATATTATAGAATAATAACTGCAGTATATATTAAGCACTTTCAGAACTACAACATAAATATTGCTATTAATAGTAAACTATTGAAAGTTTTAGATTTCTTTATAATTCTCTTTGAATGTAGAATAAATATATCTCTAAGAGACTTTCTGCTTCTTGTAATAGGTTACTAGCTTATATAAGACTATTTTAGATGACAATATTAATCTGGGGTAAAAATATTAAAACAAAAATTATTTAATAGAACTGGAAAATGACCCAAAGCATGTAAAACCTGGAGAGGAATTTCTCCTTGAAAGAACAAGACTATACTTAGTGATATTTCCATTATATAACCCTGCATCTGTAAGGAGCAGCACAACCAGAATTTAAGCAGAACCTCCATCTTACTGGCCTGAAGGTGGATGTCATTTGGAACAGAGACTCTAAGGAGCTTGGCAGGAAACAATAACTGAAAGGCAAAAAAATCCAGGAGAAATTTTAGCTGTTGCTTATCACAGGAGAACAAACACTAATCATTAAAAAAACTGAAGTGGCAAAACCCCATCTCTACAAAAAATACAAAAATTAGCCAGGCATGGTGGTGCACGCCTGTAGTCCCAGCTACTCAGGAGGCTGAGGTGAGGTAGGAGGATGAGGCTGCACTGGAGGCAGCCTGGAGGTTGAGGCTGCACTGAGCCGTGATCGTACCACTGCACTGCAGCGTAGACAACAAAGTCCAGACCCTGTCTAAAAAAAAAAAAAAATGAAGTGATCATATTAATGTTAGACAAAATACATTTTAGGACAAGGAATATTAAAAAGGATAATGCATAATGATTTTTTAAAGACATTTCATCATGAATATATTAAAATCCTGGATGTATATATAATAATAATGCTACAACATACATAAAGCAAAAACTGGCAGAACTGAAAGAAGAACTAGACAAATCTACAATTGTAGTAGGAGTCTTTAGGGTCCCTCTTTCAGTAATTGATAGAACAAGAATATAGAAAATCAGTAAGGATATAGAAGATGAACAACATCATTAACCAACTTTACCTAATTGGCATTCATCGAACACTCCACTGCATATGAGTAGAATATATGTTCTTTTAAAGTACACATAGAACATTCAACAAGACCATACACTGGACCATAAACCTGTTTCAATAAGTTTAAAAGGATTGATATTATACATAGTAAGTTCTTGATTAATTAGGCTTATATTAAAAATCCATAATAGAAAGATGGCTAGAAAATACCCAAATAATTGGAGATTATGTTGTTCAAACACAGTAATCTGTTGCTGCCTTTGAAAACCACCCCAAACTTTATGGCAAAAATAACAGTGGTTTATTATCTGTTGCCATTCTGGGTGCTGACTATGCATTTCCTTTTATTCTTTTATTTTCTTTTGAGACCATCTCACTCTGTCTCGTAGGCTGGACTGCAGTGGCACAACTCACTGCAGCCTCAACCTCGTGGCCTCAAGCAATCCTCCCACCTCAGCCTCCCGAATAGCTGGGACTACAGGCATGTACCACCAAACCCAGCTAATATTTTATTTTCATTTTTTATAGAGATAGGGTCTCGCTATTTTGCCCAGGCTGCCTCAAACCTCGAATTCCTGGGCTCAGCAATCCTCCCACCTCAGCCTCCCAAAATGCGGGGATCACAGGTGTCAGCCACTGTGCCAGGCCAACTAGTCATTTCTTTTGCTGGTTTTGCCTGAGGTTACTCAAGCAATTACTTTCAGCTAGAGGACTGGCCAGAGGGCTGGGCTCAGCTGTGATGGCTGGGTCTTTTCCCCATGTGGTCTTTCATCAGCATATAGGTTAAACTGGACTTCCCCAGCATGGTGGCAGCATATTTCGAGAAGTCAGATCCAAATAGCACTTACTGAGGGTCCTCTGTTTCCATTAAATTGGCAAATGCCCCACTAGCCAAAGCAAATCACATGGACAAGCCCAGAATCATGGTGGGAGTGGACTACATGGATACCAGGAAGCATGATTATTTGGGAACCTTTAATATAATGGTTTACCACAGTTGGTGTGACCTTGATTAAATCATTTTTCTCATCTATAAAATGGAGTTTTGGGGCTAGGGATGGTGGCTGACACCTCTAATTCCAGCATTTTGGGAGGCCAGGGCAGGAGGGCGGAAGGATCGTTTGAGGCCAGGAGTTTGATACCAACCGGGCAGCATAGCAAGACCCCATCTCTACAAAAAACTTTAACATTAGATGTGGTGGCATATGCTTCTGGTCCCAACTGCTCAGGAGAAATCCAAGGTTACAGTGAGCTATTATTGCACCACTGCACTCTAGCCTGGGTAGCAGAGCGAGACTCTGTCAAATAAATAATAGCTAGCTAGCTAGATAGATAGAGTTTATAATATTGACCCCTAGAATTGTTTTGTGAATTAAATGAAATATATGATGATATAGTTCCTAGTACCTATGATAAAAGCTGTTTGGAGCTTTTTTTTAAGGTACCAAAGATGGAGTAGCAAATACTATTATCTACCATTATTGATTCTATTCTACAAGTAAACCACTGTCCTAAATAGTAATACATTACACACAGTCCTTGTCCTTAGAGAAGAGATATGTTAAAGGCAAATGAATTAGTCCAAATTAGATTTACAGACTTGAAATTCAACTATAGTTTTACACTTATATGTGCTTATGTTAAATGTTGTGTTAAAATCTAGGTAATTGACTGTGTTTATAAACCAAGATTATGTATCCTAAAAGATCTGGATTTTTAAAATATTATTTTTAAAAGCTCTATCTCTTTAAAGCTTCCAAAAATGATTTGGTCAAGTAGTATCTGGAATGCCATCAAGTTTACAGAGAGCTATACTCTGAAAATTTTTAATAAGTTGGCAAATCATGAAAATTCATTTGAAAACACTAGAAAGTTCTGCTTTTAGACAATTTTTAACTTATAAGCAACCGAAATCCTAAAGGGAAGATAGCAGTGTTTAATTCTGGGACTGCAGTCTAAATCTGAGTTGGCAAATACCATGTTTATCTGTTGTTTGGTAAAATACTGACAAAATCTTATAAAAACTAGATTACTTGAATAACTGCTTTGAGAAAATAGAATGTACTGAATACTTCTCTCTTTTGTGCTTCAGCAATTAAATGACTTGCATATGTAATTTCTAAGAAAGAGCTTGTTGGTTCACTCTTTTAAAAAACAAAAATAAAAACATTTCATTGTTTTAAAATGAATACTAGAGGTCAGGCACAGTGGCTCACACCTGTAATCCCAGCATTTTGGGAGGCTGAGGCAGGAGGATCACTTGAGGCCAGAAGTTCAAGACCAGCCTAGGCAACATAGTGAGACGGCTGTCTCTACAAAAAATTTTAAAAAATTAGCCAGGCATGGTGGCATGCACCTGTAGTCCTAGCTACTGGGAAGGCTACAGTAGGAGGATCACTTGAGCCCAGCAGTTCGAGGCTGCAGTGAGCTATTGTCATACCACCACATTCCAGCTTGGGCAAGAGTGAGACCCTGTCTCTTAAAAAAGCAAAAGCATACTACAATGGTGCTAGGGGCAAGTGGATATCCATATGCAAAAGAATGAAGTTTGACCCTGTTAAAAGATAAACTTAGGCACATTAAATTTTTTTTTATTTGAGAAAATAGTGATAATTACTTGGGCAGCACCAGATCATATGCAGTTCAGGGTTCCACCAATGGAACACCAGAGGAATGCTTTTATAGGGTGAACTCAGAAGCAAAACAAAGCAAATATTTGATTGGTTAAAGTGGCACGGTAGTAGCCTTTTTTGGATCATTCCAGTGGAAAGTTTCTAGTTAGAAGGTAGTTGGCAGTTTTTGATTGGTTAAGCTTCAGTTTTGTTTTACCATTTATACTGTGTTGAGTTTTGGTTTGCTTACATAGAAACCCGGGATGCTGGAGCTGCCTCAGTTTAATGACCTTCCAGTTAATTATCTTAACAACCCCACTTTACATCATATATACAAACTAACTCAAAATGAATACCTAAATGTAACAGCGAAAGCTAATAAACTTACAAAAAAAACCACAAGGGTAAGTCTTTGTGGCCTTGGATTAGTTTCTTAGATATAACACCAAAGCCTAAGCAGCAAAAGAAAAACTAGATAAATTAGACATCATCAAAATTTAAAACTTTCATGTTTCAAATGACACTATCAAGAAAATGAAAGACAGCCCACAGAATGGGGGAAAATATTTGCAAATCATGTATCTGATAGAAACTTACTTCTAGAATATATTAAAACTCATAATAATAAAAAGGCAAAAATACTCAACTTAAAAATGGGAAAAGGGTCTGAATAGACATTTCTCCAAAGAAGATGTATGAATGACCAATAAATAAGCACATGAAAAGATTCATTTTTTTTTTTTTTTGAAACAGAGTCTCTCACCGTTGCCTGGGCTGGAGTGCAGTGGCGCGATCTCGGTTCACTGCAGCCTCCACCTCCCAGGTTCAAGCGATTCTCCTGCCTCAGCCTCCTGAGTAGCTGGGATTACAGGCACCCGCCACCATGCCCGGCTAATTTTTTGTATTTTTAGTAGAGATGGGGTTTCACTGTGTTGGCCAGGCTGGTCTCAAACTCCTGACCTGGTGATCTGCCCGCCTCAGCCTCCCAAAGTGCTGGGATTATAGGCATGAGCCACCGTGCCTGGCCTAAGATTTGTAACATTAATAGTTATCCAGGAAAATGCAAACAACAGTAAGATACCACTTTATATCCACTAGCATGGCTAGAGTCAAAAGACAGACATTAACAAGCATTTGCCAGGATGTGGAGAAACCCTCATCACCCTACTGGTGGGATCAAATGATAGAGCCCGTTGAAAAACAGTCTAGTATTTCCCCAGATGGTTAAACTTAGCATTACTTCATGATCCAGCAATGCCAGCCCTACATATAAACCCAAAAGAAGTGAAAACATGTCCACACTAAAATTTATACACATATGTTTATAGCAATATTATTCATAATAGCCAAGAAATAGAAACAACCTAAATGACTCCCAACTGACAAATGGATAAACATTCTAATGTATATCCATACAATAGAATGTTATTTGGCCATTAAAAAAATGAAATACTGATACATGTTACAACATAGATGAATCTTGAAAATATTATGCAAAGTGAGAGAAGTTAGTCATAAAAGACCATGTATTATATTGTTTCATATGTGTTAAATGTCTGGAATAGGCAAATCTTTATAGACAGAAAGTAGAATAGTGATTGTCAAGACTGCAGGGAATAGGGGGCTGGAGAACAATAGGTAAATGGTACATGGTTTCTTTTGGAGGTGATAAAATATTCTAAATTTGACTGTGGTGATGGTTGCATGTACTATGAATATACTATAAGCCACTGAATTTCAGACTTGAAATGAGTGAATTGTGTGGTTCTAAAAAAAAAGAAAAAAAAAAGTTGTGTGCCAAAAGGTCTTTGTCACCTGAACTATATGTCAATAAAGTTTTACCAAAAAAAGAAATTATGAAAAGAATAAGCAGATTTTTGCAAGAGTATTTACCAAATGGAGTGCGTCTAAGCCAAAAATTCCATTTGTCTTATATAAAGACGTATATGATACCCCAAACCATTGTATTGTATACTTTAAAATGGTGCAGATAGTAAATTTTATGTAATGTTTTACCTCAATTTTTATAAAAATCTATTTGCTTAAAAACGTTAATATAAAAAAAATTAATTCAGCAAAGAAAGCCCAGTGATACAAGTCAGAACATAAATTGTTTTTGATATCAACTCCCCAAGCAGAGAATTCGGAGGGAAATCAAAATTATGTACCTGTTGGGCACAGCAGTTCACACCTGTAATCCCAACACTTTTGCAGGCCAAGATAGGAGGATTGCTTGAGCTCAGGAGTTCAAGAGCAGCCTGGGCAAAAGAGCAACCACTCTGGCTCTAAAAAAAAAAAAAAAAAAAAATTATGTACCAAAGGTATTTGTCACTGGAGTGCAATGGCTATCTATTCACAGGCATGATCATAGCTCACTGCAGCCTCAAACTCCTGGACTCAAGCGAGCCTGCCTCCTCAGTCTCCTGAGTAGCTTGGACTCCAGGTACAAGCCACTGCACCAGCTCCAACTTGTTTGTCCAAGAGTCCCACAGAAAGCCACCAAGTGAGAGTCCTCAAAATTAACTTAGTGGAACCTTAAATGTTAAGGAAGAGATCACCACTTGCATATGTGAAACAATGAAGCTGAATGCATTACTTGCTAAGCAAAAGAGGCTGAATGTATTACTTGCTAAGCAAAAGAGAATGACACAAAACACATTGACTCTGAACAAATCAAGAGTTGATATATAGGGTTTTGAGAAGCTTGAATGTCAGGGATTGGCAGATTTTCAAAACTAGGAATGTTTAAGGGGTTGGCTCACTTTCAGCCTTGGTTTTTAGAGTTTGGAGGACTAGTAGAAGCAGAAGCTGTCACAGATTAGCTGACTTTCAGAGGCATGGCTGTTGGAGCAAAGCAGCAGTTACTTTCTGATCGGGAGGGGTTTAAAACTAGTTCTGTGGTTACTTGTTTATGGTTTATGGAACAAGGGCTAAAGAATAAGCAGTTATTCCCTTTCTTGAATTTGGAGAATAGGAACTTTTTATTCTCAATCTCTGCTATTTCTGCCAGCCACATCATAAATGTAGTTTAAAAGCAAAGACATTACTGTTAGTCAACAAACAAGTTAGTCAATAAAGGCAGCCAAGTCAAAGGGGGAGTTCTTTTTTTTTTTTTTTTTTTTTGAGATGGAGTCTCGCACCGTCACCCAGGCTGTAGTGCAGTGGCGCGATCTCGGCTCACTGAAAGCTGCGCCTCCCGGGTTCACGCCATTCTCCTGCCTCAGCCTCCCGAGTAGCTGGGACTACAGGCACCCACCACCACGCCCAGCTAATTTTTTGTATTTTTAGTAGAGACAGGGTTTCACCGTGTTAACCAGGATGGTCTCGATCTCCTGACCTCGTGATCTGCCCCCCTCGGCTTCCCAAAGTGCTGGGATTACAGGCGTGAGCCACCGCACCTGGCCCAAAGGGGGAATTCTTTAAGCTTGTGCTGAAGAATGTTAGAATTGTTAGAGAGAAGTTCTTTTATATTAAAAATTATTATTATTAAAGAGACACAGTAGTTTATAACTCAGTATCATTGAATGGCAGTCTTTCAAGATTGGTAGAGCCAATCTTGAAAGAATTGGTAGAGCCTGTTCAGTCTTTTCTTGGAAAAGTAGAAGCACAGTTATATAGGATATTTATTCAAAAAAGGTTACTGAACACATAACAGGAGAATAACGCTGAATGTCAATGCTCGAGTCTTAAAGGAGCCCCCAATTATATCAAACAGGCATACTTAGTTAAATAGCTAAGTATAATTTCGTGCCTATCACATTGTAATTAGATCTATATAGAGTGCTTTAGGAGCAGAGAAAAAGGAATTATTAACTGCCTAAGGAAGGTTGAGAAATACTTAGAAAAATCTTTGTGGAAAGGGTAATATTTGAACGGACTGTCAAAAGATAAGCACTCACCAGGCATCAAAAAGCAATGAGAAGGCATTTACAGAGGGACTGGCACGCACACAGGCACGCAAGCACATGATGGATCAGAGGAACAGCAAGTGGGACAGTGGGGTGGGAGCATAGTGGGATGTGGAAAGAAACAGTAGAAGGAAATAACTCAGCCAAACTGTGAAAGATATTTTTTATTCCTAGTTAAGAATTAGTTAATTCTTTACTCAGTAGATAGTCAGGAGTTATGAAAGTTTTTAAACAGGGGAGCAACATGATGAGGTCATTCACAGACTGTAAAAGATGGATTACAGAGGAGAAAAAGTCCAGGAAATGGGTTAGAAGGCTACTGAAAATGCTGGATTTCAGGGTGTTCTGAGGCATAGCCTTATGAACAGGAAAAGGAAACAGACTTTATCACTCTTGATCTCTTCCTCTTCACGAGTTATATTTGATCTATCATCAATACCATGCCCTTGTCAAAATGCAAGTATGTGCTCACTTCAGCATCACATATACTAAAATTGAAATGATGCAGAGAAGATTAGCATGGCCCCTATGCAAGGATGACACACAAATTCGTGAAGCATTCCATACTTTAATTTAAAAAAAAAAAGCAAGTATTCCATTGTTAGGAGACCCTGATTCCTTTCTTTTGTTCATGTTCTCTGTCTCTCTGCCTCTGTCTCTCTCTTTCTCTTCTTCCCTCCCCCCAACCCTCTCTTTCCCTTCTTCACTGTCTCCCCTCCCTTTCCCCTTCTCTTGTCCTGCTTCAAGTGAAAAATTAGCATCTGTGCCAGGGAAGAATTGCTAGTGAATATCAAGATTGTTGTAATTAATCGATTAGGAAGAACTTAATTAATTTGAGGGAAAAAAGCCTTGATTTCCTTTTTTTGTTAGGGATATAAACAAGAAGTTTATAATAAATGGTAACTTGGCTGGGTGAGGTGGCTAACGCCTGTAATCCCAGCACTTTGGGAGGCTGAAGCAGGTGGATCACCTGAGGTCAGGAGTTCGACACCAGCCTGGCCAACTTGGCAAAACCCCGCCTCTACTAAAAATACAAAAATTAGCCGGGTGTGGTGGTACACACCTGTAATCCCAGCTACTTGGGAGGCTGAGACAGGAGAATTGCTTGAACCCAGGAGGTGAAGGTTGCAGTGAGCCAAGATCATACCACTGCACTCCAGCCTGGGTAACAGAGTGAGACTCCATCTCAAAAAAATAAAAAATTAAAAAAAAAAAAAAGGTAACTTAAAAAGTAAAAGCTAAGCTGCATTGCCACAAAGAATACAGTTGTGCAAAAATATGTCTGCATGTGGACAAAGCCTTGAGAATATTTGCCATGTAAGACTGATAGGATCATGTATGATTTTTTTTCCTTTTAAGTAATTTCCTTTCGTGACGGTTATATAGTTTCTTGGTTTGTTTGTTTGTTTGTTTTTAACAGAGTCTTGCTCTGTCACCCAGGTGGGAGTGTAGTGGTGCGATCTCCGCTCACTGCAACTTCCCCTTCCTGGGTTCAAGTGATCCTCCCACCTTAGCCTCCCAAGTAGCTGGGACTACAGGCCCATGATACCATGCCTAGCTAATTTTTTTTTCAACTTTTAAGTTCCCGGATACGTGTGCAGGATGTGCGGGTTTGTTATTAGGGTGGTGCAAAAGTAATCCTGGTATGTGTGCCATGGTGGTTTGCTGCACAGATCAACTCATCACCTAGCTATTAAGCCCAGCTCCATTAGCTATTCTTTTTAATGCTCTCCTTCCCCACCCATCACCCTCTGACAGGCCCCAGTGTGTGTTGTTCTCCCCCACTCATGTGTCCGTATGTTCTCATTGTTCAGCTCCCACTTACAAGTGAGAACATGCAGTGTTTGGTTTTCTCTTCCTGCCTTAGTTTGCTGAGGATAATGGCTTGCAGCTGCATTCATGTCCCTGCAAGGGATATGATCTCTGTCCTTTTTATGGCTGCATAGTATTCCATGGTGTATATGTACCACATTTTCTTTATCCAGTCGATCATTGATGGGCATTTGGGTTGATTCCTTATCTTTGCTATTGTGAATAATAAAAGCCTTGATTTCCGACCATTTTCTTGGTTCTCTAGATAATTAAATTGAAAGCTGAAGCCCGGTTGGACCTGCTAAAGCAGATCGGTGTTTCTGTGGACACATGGCTAAAGAGTGCCATGAACCAAGTAATGGAAGAACTGGAAAATGAGCGATGGGCCCGCCCTCCTGCAGTGACCAGTAATGGCACTTTACACTTGGTACGATTTCTTTTCTTGGATATGACAAGTTGATTTTCACTGAAGCATGCTTTGACTCTGTAGTCAAACTTAATAATAGCCAAAATTTTTTAAAAAGATAATAGTTCGCTAGTGATTTAGGTTTTATTCTTCAGCCTATCACTAATTGATTTAAAATTATTGCGGGAAGTGAAAGAGAGGAAAAAATGAGTTTTTTTTAATGTATGATGAAGAATATGTTATCACTATTTGGGTTATCGATGCCTATCTACCAAACTCATCCCATTCATAGAGTAAATATGCTTCGTGTCTGGAAGTAATAGAATAGAAAACAATCTAGTGTCTCTGAAGTTCTCAGAGGTCTTCTTTAGTGAAAATGAAAATAAACATCCAGAGATTTGCACAAAATCTTAAGTGAAAGGAATGTTCTTCTTAGTACGTGGGCTTAGTCTGAAGGTGACTTCAATTCTTGACAGCTTTCATATTCTCCTCACATAGAGAGAGTGTAGGTGAGTTTTACAGACAAGGCCAGGACACAGCTTAAGTCTCCTTACTTCAAGTCCAGGGCTTTTTCTACTCTGATGTCATCTGGTTCAACCTTAGTTTTTCATGTTGGAGATCTAAGTACCAGAAAAATTCGGTTGATTTGCCTGATATTACATAGCTGGATATGTGATGCCTTGCTAGTCAGACTAATGTAATTCCTACTGTCACCTCCCCACCCATTACTCTCTGTCATCCTGTTTATTTCCTCAATGGTATTTATTACAGTTTGAACTTGCCTTCTTTATTTGTTTTCTTTTGTTTATTGTTGTCTTCCTCTCTAGAATGTAATTGCCATATCTTCCTGGTTCTCTGCTCTGCACAGCAAAGTGCCTGACACATAGTTGGTACTTAAATATTTTTGAAGGAAGGAGTGAATGGTTGGATGGGTGATGGCTAGTTGGAATAGTGGCAAACTAAAAGCTAAAACTCTAACCTCCCAACTTCCCACTGTCTTCATAGTGCCTCTTTAAATGCTTGAGCTCTTCAGATATCAGGCAGGCTTGCTAGCGAAACTGACCAAAATTTTTCAACATTCTTGGAAATTTTGTCAATTTTTTCACATAGCATTCTAATTTTCTAATGAGAATACACTTGCACATTTAAAAAGGGTTGTGTGTGGGTCTACATTTTAAGGAAAAACAATCTATTGAAGCTTTATTTTCATTTAACTATTAATGTTAATCCAGCTAGAGGGAAAAAGAAACATCACCCACTTGACTTTGGGGTTATAAGCACTTCCCCAGTTGTTATTAGAACAGAGTTGCTCTGGCCGTGCATGGTGATTCACACCTGTAATCCCAGCACTTTGGGAGGCCAAGGCAGATGGATCACCTGAGGTCAGGAGTTCGAGACCAGCCTGGCCAACATGGTGAAACGCTGTCTCTACTGAAAATACAAAAATTAGCCAGGCATGGTGGCAGACGCCCATAATCCCAGCTACTCAGGAGACTGAGACAGAAGAATCGCTTGAACCCGGGAGGCAGAGGTTGCAGGGAGCCAAAATCATGCCATTGCACTCCAGCCTGGGTGACAAGAGTGAAACTCCGTCTCAAAAAACAAAAAAACAAAACAAAACAAAAAACAGAACAGAGTTGCTCCATCTCATGGAATATCTCCTACTATTGCACTTTCTAAAAGTCATAATGCTTATCTACTTCAGATTGTTGTAGAGTTTTTGATGACAGCAAATTCCAGGCCCACTTGATTTGGGCTTCTACAGCAGGACTGTTTCCAACCAATCAAACCCATGATTTTCCTTCAGCTAGCACCTTTTCTAACCAAATCAATTGAGGGGCCACATACCATCTGACTTTGAACTGAGCAGGCACATACCATCTAACTTTGTACTTACTTCCTGGGCAAACTGAAGATGAACAAAACTTGGTCTCCCTCCTCATAGAATTTACAAGCTAGGAGACCAGACAGACCTTCATAGATCTTAATGATACATGGCAGTGTATGACTGGACTACTGTGTAGCACACTTGAGATTGCTTACTTCTAACTCATCTGCACACCTTGGAAAAAGTCACTTCTCTTGGGTTTCTGAAAGAAAGATTAAAAGACTCTGAGATTCCCACTCCCCACCCCCACCAACTCCAGAATCTCATGATTCTTTGAAATACTATCACAAAAGCTCAATATCAGCTAGAAGAATAGGGAAGAAAGTGTGCCCTATGGAGGATATGTCATTTGAGATAGTCTTTGAAGAATTTTAACAGGAGATAAAGAAGAAGGGCTGTTCTCGTTGTGAAGGAAGGGAATGAAGGAGCTGTGCCTAGTACAGTAGTAGTAAGCATTGAATAAATGAGTATTTTTGAGACCTGTCCAGAGAAATCACTCCTCTAGAGACATACATATCCTCTGTGAAGGGAGCATTTTGCAATTCCATCCGACGTTTTTCTTCCCCCTCATCACTCTTATGGAGCCTGCATCTTTCAACTGAGAGATTACATTTTGTGGAAGATCTAATAATATAAATAAAGGAGAGACATAGGCACAAAATAGCTTAATGAGGACCTATATTTATTTAATCTGCTTTTAAGTAACAGCACTGAAATTATTTAGAGGGGGTTGTATCTCTTCATACTGACAGCTAGCTGGCTGAGGAACATGAAGCAGAAATACACATTCTAGAGGCTAAATTATTTCTTCCATTACAGCTGCCAACAAAAGCATTCGTCATCTGGAAAACATGATTAATACTACTGTTAGACATTAATAGTGCAACTGAAAAGTGCCTTGTAGAAGATAAATGTTTTAAAAAGACACAGACTACTCCCTTACAGAATAAGGAAGGAACTATACTTACTTGGGTATTAAGTCTGCCTTCTGTATCATGCTATAGTACAGAATGTAAGATTGGAAAAAAGGAATCCCAGAGTATAGCAACATTGTTTTTAAAGGAGAACAGTCCACTGACACAGTTACTCAGTTGCAGGTGTCTGGAGCCTGCATGCAGCTTCCCCTGTTAGATTGCTGCCAGCAACCCCATCAGCCTGTGTCACTCAGCCTCCCTTCTCTTATCATCCTGCTTCTCTTATTCAAAAGCCATACCAAGATGACAACCTGACTTTTGATATTATATTAATTCTGCAATAGAAGAAGTTATATAAGCAGATTACCAAAAAATTGGAAAATACAATACAGAAGAAAATGATTAATAGCTCCATCCTTATAATAGCACAGCTAGCAATTTGGTGTATTTCCTTACTCTTATTTATTTTTTTTAATTGACAATTGTATATATTTATGGTGTACAACATAATGTGTATTTTTGTTTGTTTGGAGATGGTCTCCCTCTATCGCCCAGGCTGGAGTGCAGTGGTGCTGTTGATGGCTCACTGCAGTCTCAACCTTTGGGGCTCAATGGATCCTCCTGCCTCAGCCTCCTGAGTAGCTGGGACTACAGGCTCATGCCCCCATGCCCAGCTAATTTTTGTATTTTTCACCATGTTGCCCAGGCTAGTCTCAAACTCCTAGGATCAAGCAGTCCGCCCACGTTGGCCTCCCAAAGTGCTGGGATTACAGGCATGAGCCACCACACCCAGTCCATATTTTTATTTTTTCTACTCTTTTATTTGTGAGCCACTATGCCCACCCTGTTCTTTTATTGCTTACATTTTCAAACTATAGCCCACAATGTTAACATCACTTCCCTGTTTTCAGCCACTTTCCCCAACTAATGTGCAAGGGCAAAGTGCCAGTCTACTCTGTTGTACAGCCTCACTTAGAGTATGAACATCTGCAGAGTTGCATATAAATAAATTCTGACTTTGGTCGTTGTGAAGACCATGCTTAATAATGATGTTGGAGATAAGGGTAAGATAAGGAGTTTCTAAAACTGCTAAGATCATATGCTTTGGCTGGGTCATATAATAGGTATATATTTAACATTTTAAGAAACTGACAAACTGTTTTCCAAAGTGGTTATACCATTTTACAATTACATCAACAGGGTACTAGTGTTTCAGTTGTTCCACAACCTTATCAGTACTTAGTATAGTCAGTCTTTTTAACTTTAGACATTCTAATAGGTGTGATGTTGTAAATCATTGTCATTTTAATTTCCATTTCTCTGATAATGTTGAGCATCTTTTCATATGTTTATTTGCATCTATATATTTTCTTTGGTGAAGTGTCTGTTCAAATCTTTGTTTAATTTTTATTGGGTTTGTTTTCTTTTTATTGCATTTTAAGAGTTTATACTCTGAATACAAATCCTTTATCAGATATTTGATTTATGCAATTTTCTTCTAGTCTGTGGCTTATTTTTTTATTTCCTTAATACCTTTCAAAGAGCACAAATTTTTAATTTTAATGAAGTCCAACCTACCAATTTTTCTTTTATGGATCATATTTTTGGTGTGGTAGCTAAGAAATCTTTGCCTAAAACCAAGGTCATAAAGATTTTCTCCTAGGTTTTCTTCTGGAAGTTTTATAGTTTTAGGTTTTACATTTAAATCTGTAATTCAGCATGAGCTCATCTTTGATTATGGTAAACAGAATAAGTCAGAGTTCTTTGTCCCTTTTTTGAACTTTTTTTTTAACTGTCCTTTCGCCACTGAATTGCCTTTGCATCATTGTCAAAAATCAGTTATTCAGGCCTGCCACAGTGGCTTATGCCTGTAATCCCAACACATTGGGCTGAGTGGGAGGATCACTTCTGGCCAGGAGTTTGAGACCAGCCTGAGCAACATAGTAGACCCTGTCTCTAAAAAAAGAAAAAAAAAAATTTCAACTAGCCAGGCATTGTGGTACATTCCTGCGGTCCTAGCTACTCAGGAGGCTAAAGCAAGAAGGTATCTTGAACCCAGAAGTTCAAGGTTACAGTGAACTATGATTGTGCTACTGCACTCCAACCTGGGAAACAGAGCAAGTCTCTTTAAAAAAAAAATTAATCATATATGTATGGGTCTGTTTCTTGACATTTTGTTCTGTTCTATTGATCTGTTTGTCCAGCTTGATGCCGGTATTGCACTGACTTAATTACTGTAATTTTATAATAAGCCATGACTTCAGGTAGTGTAAGTCCTCCAACTTTCTTCTTTATCAAAGTTGTTTTGGGTATTCTAGGTCCTTTGCATGTCCATATGAATTTAAAATTGGTTTTCTACCCCAAAAAGCCTATCAGGATTTTTATTAGGATTATGATGACTGCATAGATCAACTGGAAGATAACATTGCCATGTTAAAAATATTCAGTTTTCCAATCCATGAACATAATATACTTCTCCATTTATTTAGGACTTTAATTTCTCTCAGCAATGTTTTGTAGTTTTCAGTAGATAGATCTTGCATATCCTTTGTCAGACTTACCCCTATTTCATAATTTTGGTGCTATTGTAAATGATTTTTTAAATTTCAGTTTCCAATTGTTCATTGCTGATCCATAAAAATACAGTTGATTGTTGTATATTGATCTTATATCCTGCAATCTTGCTAAACTCACTTATTAGTTCTAGTAGCTTTTTTGTAAATCCATAGGATTTTCTATATAACCATGTCACCTGCAAATAAAGACAGTTTTACTTATTCCTTTCCTATTTGGATTCCTTTTTCCTTCTTACTATAAAATTGCTGAATAGAAGTGGTGAGAGTCAACAGAAATCCTTGCCTTGTTCTTGAACTTTTAGCAAGAATGCATTCAGTCTTTCACCATTAAGTATGAAGTTAGCAGTAGGGTTTTTGTAGATGCCCTTTATCATGTTAAAGAAGTTTCTTCTGTTTCTATTTTGTTTGCTAATAGAAATGGATGTTGGATCTTGTCAAATGGTTCTTTTTTAGTCTGCTAATATGGTGTAATTGCATTGATGATTATTCAGATATTAAACCAGCTTCACATTCCTGGTAAACCCCACTTGGGTAATGATATATTATCTTTTTTTTTTTTTTTTGAGACGGCGTTTCGCTTTTGTTGCCCAGGCTGGAGTGCAATGGCGTGATCTCAGCTCACCGCAACCTCTACCTCCCAGGTTCAAGCGATTCTTCTGCTTCAGCCTCCCAAGTAGCTGGGATTATAGGCATATGCCACCATGCCTGGCTAATTTTATATTTTTTTAGTAGAGATAGGGTTTCTCTATGTCGGTCAGGTTGGTCTTGAACTCCCGACCTCAGTTGCTCCACCTGCCTCAGCCTCCCAGAGTGCTGGGATTACAGGCATGAGCCAGTGCGCCTGGCCTATCCTTTCTATATATTGATTGGAACTGGTTTGCTAGGACTCTGATAAGCATGCTTCCATCTCCATTCATTTCCTTGTAGTATTCTTGTCTGGTTTTGTTATAATGCTTGTCTCCAAATGATTTGAAAAGTATCCTCTCCTCTTCAAGTTTCTGGAAGCCTTGTGTAGAATTGTATGGAATTTCGTCTTCCTGAAATGTTTAGTGGAATTTGCCAGGGCTGTTATCTGGTCCTGGAGTTTTTTTTTTTTTTTGGAAGTTTTTAAATAATAGACTCCATTTCTTTAGTAGATACAGGGTTATTAAGGTTATTCTTCTGAGTGAACTTTGGTAAGTTGTCTCTTTTAAGGAATTTGTCCATTCCATCTAAGTTGTCAGATTTATTGGCACAAAGTTGTTTATAATATTCCTTTATCCTTTGATTATCTGGAAAATTAGTAGAGATATCACCTCATTCCTGATATTGGTCATGTCTCCTCTCTTCTGATCATTCTGCTAGAGGTTTATTAATTATATGGATCTCTATGAAGAATCAGCTTTTGATTTTATTGATTTTTCCCTCTTGTTTTTCTCTTTTCTATTTTCTTGATTTCTACTCAGGATTTTATTATTTCTTTTCTTCTGTTCAATTTGGATTTAATTTTCTCCTTTCTAATTTGTAAGGTAGAAACTGAGGTCATTGATTTGAGAGTTTTCTTCTTTTTGAATATTGGCATTAAGTGCTAAACATTTCCCTGTAAGTATTGCTTTAGGTCCATTGCACAAATTCTGGTATGTTGTGTCATCATTTTTATCCAGTTCAAAATATTTTCTAATTTACATTTTTTTTTTTCAAACAGAGTCTTGCTCTGTCACTCAGGCTGGAGTGCAGTGATGCAATCTCAGCTGACGGCAACCTCCTCCTCCCAGGTGATTCTTATGCCTCAGCCTCCCAGCACCACCACACCCAGCTAAATTTTGTATATTTAGTAGAGATGGGGTCTCACTATGTTGCCCACGCTGGTCTAGAACTCCTGAGCTCTAGCGATTCACCCACCTCAGCCTCCCAAAGTGGTAGGATTATAGGAGTGAGCCACTGCACCTGGCCTCTAATTTATGTTTTAATTTCTTCTTTTGACTGATGGGTAATTAAAAGTGTGTTACTGAATTTCCAAATATTTGGAGATTTTTCCAGATAGCTTTTTGTTGTTTATTTCTAGTTTATTTCCATTATAGTCAAATAACATACTTGAACCCTTTTAAACTTTTTGAGCTTTGTTTTGTAACCCAGTATAAACGTATATCTTGGTAACTGTTACATGTGTTCTTAAAAAAAAGAATGTATATTTTGCTATTGTTAGGGGTTATGTTCTATAAATGTCAATTAAGTCAGATTGGTTATAGTATTGTTCTAGTCTTCTAGACTGGAACGAACCTTTTACCGGTCCATGGCCTGTTAGGAACTGAGCCACACAGCAGGAGGTGAGTGGCCAGAGAGGGAGCATTACTGCTTGAGCTCTGCATCCTGTCAGACCAGCAGGCAGCATTAGATTCTCAGAGAAGCATAAACCCTATTGTGAACTTCACATGTAAGGGATCTAGGTTGGACCCTCCTTATGAGAATCTAATACCTGATGATCTGAGATGGAACAGTTTCATCCTGAAACCTTCCCTCATGGTACCCCAAGGGTCCAGTCCATGGAAAAATTGTCATCCATGAAACTGGTTCCTGGTGCCTAAAAGATTGGGGACAGCTGTTCTGTATCCTTACTAATGTTAATACTCTACTGGGTGCCCTGTGCCTTATGAGGTTTTTACTCTTTTAGGAGGGAGCAGGAGTTATTCTCAGACCTGTGTGAGTTCTGAGGATTATTTTTCCTAATCCTTTTTAGTGCTTCTAGCCCTAGCTTTGGGTAATTTCTTCACATATATGTACTGACCAATACTCAGCCAAAGTCTTGAGGAGGACCCTCTGCAGATTTCCTAAGTTCTGCGCATCTCTCTCTTCTTCATTACAGTCCCCCCTTATCTGTGGGGGATATATTTCAAGACCTCCAGTGCATGCCTGAAGTCGCAGATAGTACCGAACCCTATGTATACTGTGTTTTTCCCTATACATACATATCTATCATAAAGCTAATTTATATATGAGGCACAGTAAGAGATTAACAACACTAACTAGTAATAAAATAGAATACTATAACAATAGGCCAGCAGCACTACTCTAGTGCTTTGGGGCCAGTATTAAGTAAAATAAGGGCTACTTGAACACAAGCACCGTGATATGGTGACAGTCAATCGGGATAACCGAGATGGCCACTAAATGACTAATGGACAAGTAGCTTACATAGCTTGCATATACTCGACAAAGGGGTGATTCACATCTGGGGAGACAGACTGAAACACTAAAATTTCATCAGGCTACTCAGAATGGCACACAGTTTAAAACTTATGAATTGTTTATTTCTGGAACTTTCCACTTAATATTTTCAGATCATGGTTGACTGGGTAACTGGCACCATGGAAAGCCAAACCACACATAAGGGGAGACTGCTATACTCCGCATCCTGAGCTCTCTCCACTTTGGCTTTACTAAATCCCCAGTTTCATCTCCTCTGTTCAGGGAGGTCACCATCATGTGCCTGGGTTTCTTCTCCCTATGTCATAACCTAGAAACTTTCTTCATACAGTATGTTGTAGGAGTTTGTTTGTTTCCCATCCCCCAGGGATCACTGTCCTTCATGAGTGATGCCCAGTGTCTTGAAAACTGTTCTTTCATATATTTTGAACAGTTTTTCAGTTGTTTCTGACAGGAGGTTAAATCTGATCCCTGATACTCCATCTTGCCTGGAAGCACAAATCCATTTTCCTGATATTTTTAGCATCATCTTTTTCTTAACTTTTATTTGAAGTTCAGGGATATAATTGCAGGCTTGTTACATAGGTAAACTTGTGTCATGGGGGGGTTGTACAGATTATTTCATCACCCAGGTGTTAAGCCTTATACCCATTAGTTATTTTTCCTGATCCTCTCCCTCCTTCCACCCTCTACCCTCCGAAAGGCCCCAGTGTCTGTTGATCCCCTCTATGTGTCCATGTTCTAATCATTTAGCTTCCACTTACAAATGAGAATTTGTGGTATTTGGTCTTCTGTTCCTGTGTTAGTTTGCTAAGGATAATGGCCTCCAGCTCCATCCATGTCCCTCCAAAGGACATGATCTCATTCTTCTTTATGGCTGCATAGTATTCCATGGTGTATATGTACCACATTTTCTTTATCCAGTCTACCATTGATGGGCATTTAGGTTGATTTCATTTCTTTGCTATTGTGAATAGTGCTGCAATGAACATGCATGTGCATGTGTCTTTATAATAGAATGATTTATATTCCTTTGGTTAACATCATCTTTGATAACTTACTCATGTTGTATTTGGAGTGATGTCCACTGTGATTACTTCTCTGTCCAGTGGAGTTGAGAGGTTCTATTAGTAAATATTGAGGAGCTGTCTTCCTCTGTATTAGGTATTACCAGATTCTTTATCTGGATTCTCCCTTCCTCGTAAAAACAAAAGCTAATGCTTTATTAAGTATGCACCAAACATGTGTTAGGGGTTTTAAATATTTTACTTCATTTAATCTTTATGCTAACCCTGTGAAGAAGTAACTGTCTTCATTAGAGAGACGAGGTCATTGAAATTGAGGAGTTAATTTGCCCAAGGTCACACAACAAGTAAGTGACATAGTCAACATTCAAACCCAAGTTGGCCAGACCCCAAGACCCTGCTTTCTACCTCATGATTGTGCCATGAAGCTGAGCCCCTCAGAGGTGTTTTTAATGAGTACAAGAAGATGGCTCCCAAAACCAACTCAAAAAGATCATCTTTCCTGCCTCTGCAATAAGAGTAAGCATTTTGGCCGGGCGCGGTGGCTCATGCCTGTAATCCAAGCACTTTGGAAGGCCGAGGCAGGTGGATCATCTGAGGTCAGGAGTTCAAGACCAGCCTGGCCAACATAGTGAAACCCCCGTCTCTACTAAAAAAAAAAAAAAAAAAAAAAATATAAAAATTAGCTGGGCATGGTGGCACACACCTGTAGTCCCAGCTACTCTGGAGGCTGAGGCAGGAGAATCGCTTGAACCCAAGAGGCAGAGGTTGCAATGAGCCGAGATCACACCATTGCACTCCAGCCTGGGCGACAAGAGTGAAACTCCATCTCAAAAAAAAAAAAAAAAAGAGTAAGCATTTTACAACATCTAAGAAAGGATAAACGTTAGTATGGCTAGAAAGAATAGTTTTGATTGAAGTTCTGTCAAGTGACAAGAAGAAAAGGGGATGAGAGAGCAGTCCTTAAGAGACAGAGGAAGCATGTGATTTTAGAAATGCTGGGTCAAGAAAACAGTGTAACAGTTCAGTTAAGAGAGTGGAAGAGGAAAAAGGAAGAAATTATTCCGAGATGACATGCTTTGGAAAGCAGCTAGAGCAATGCAGAAGCATATGACAGTGACCCCTATTGCTGGCACAGCAGCCTTCTTACTGCCTTCCATGGGAATCCAAAAATCAACTCCAAATAAAGGAGGAAAAAAGGAATGTTTAGTATCAACCAGGTTGCCAAGATAAAATGTTTTGGATAGATTCCCAGTGTCAAAGCACAGTACATGTATATTTTTGGAAACTTGTTCTACCCACATTTTTATAAATGTATGGGTGTTGTGTTTTGTTTTGATTTTTGTAATACCCACTGTTTTTTTTAAATGCCTGTAACCTTTCCTAGAATATGAAGGCAATGTCTTCTAAGTATATATAATACGTTTCAAGTTAATTTTATGGCAATTTCTAGCATGATTCTTTTATGTGGCACAATGCCCTGTTGGAAAACAATAGAATCATAAGTCTGTGATTCTGAATATTATGCTCCTAACTAGTGAGTGGCAAAAGACTCAGTTTGATGTGAGACTGTTTTGCCACCGAACTGACTGATGATAGATGAATAATTTGTAAGAGATAGCACAGGATTTCCTCACTCAGCTGTGGAGAATTTTCAGTAAAGTTATCAATGAGAATATTTCAGCAGCTTTGAAATGGTGGCAATAAATATGTCAGGAAAAATATATAATTTATTATTCTGGAACTCTCCACAATTCTGTGTAATCTTTTCCCTTTTATTTTTATTTGACACATAATATTTATACATATTTATGGGATACAGAAGGACATTTTGATACATGTATACAGTGCTATAGAATTTTATTAGGCAAACAGTGGTTAAGAGGAGAGTCAGTTTTAAAACTTCAGTGATAATTACTCAAGAGAAAGCCATTTAATTCATGAAAAAGTAGAACTTGACAGCTAGGCAGCCTGTACTTTTGGACTCATCATATCCTGACTTCTCTCCAGTGGCCTCTTCCGCATTCCCAGGGCCATGCACTTGGCCTCTCCTTTTAGTATCCTTCACTCTAGATTGTGAACCACTGGAAGGAGACACTGTGTCCTTCGTTTTCTATCCATCAAAGAGGCTAGCATAGTTTTCTACATACAGTAGATATTTGATACTTTAATTAATTAATGTAATGGCTCTCCTATGAAGGCCAATCCTGCCTGTCCATTCTTTGTAACCTTAAATGTGTAAACATTGGTGCTTTTGTATGTTTGAATATGGGAAAAAGCAGCCAAATAAGTGCTTGTGTGTAGCGAGCAAGAAACAAATATTTGAGGCTGTTTGTCTCTTCTTTATTAGGTTTTTAATTTAAAAAGTAAAACATGCATATTCTAATAGTTCAAAGAGTATAGATGTATATAAAAAGCAAGTCAGTCATTTCCTCTATTCTCCAGTCTTTATTCTTCTCATTCTGCCTTCCCCTGTCAGATACGTATGCTCATATAAATATTATTTATATTCACTATATCACGGACAGTGCTCTAGGTAAGTGCCTGTGGATCTAACTCATTTTTTACACTCAATGCCATTTCAATTAATAAATGCCTTTTAGCTATGATGGGTAATATACCTTGAAACTGGGTTAAAAAATTATTCTCCTTGTGTTACATTTCAGAAGAGAGTGTGCTTTTCACGTTTGTTCGTGTGTATGGTAAAATATACAAATTTACCACTTTAAGTGTAAGTTTAGTGGCATTAAGTACATTCACATCATTGTGGAACCATCCCCACCATCCATCCATCTCCAGAACTCTTTTTTTTTTGAGATGGAGTCTCACTCTGTCACCCAGGCTGGAGTACAGTGGCATGATCTTGGCTCACTGCAACCTCCGCCTCCCGGGTTCAAGTGATTCTCCTGCCTCAGCCTCCTGAGCAGCTGGGATTACAGGCACCTGCCACCACACCCAGCAACTTTTTGGTCTTTTTTGTTTGTTTGTTTGTTTGTTTTTGAGACGGAGTTTTGCTCTTGTTGCACAGGCAAGCTGGCACGATCTCAGCTCACAGCAACCTCCGCCTCCCAGGTTCAAGCGATTCTCCTGACTCAGCCTCCTGAGTAGCTGGGGTTATAGGCATGCGCCACCACACCCGGCTAATTTTGTATTTTTAGTAGAGACAGGGTTTCTCCATGTTGGTCAGACTGGTCTCGAACTCCCGACCTCAGGTGAACTGCCTGCCTCGGCCTCCCAAAGTGCAGGGATTACAGGTGTGAGCCACCGCGCCTGGCCTAATTTTTGTATTTTTAGTAGAGATAGGGTTTCACCATGTTGGCCAGGCTGGTCTCGAACTCCTGACCTTACGTGATCTGCCTGCCTCGGCCTCCCAAAGTGCTGGGATTACAGGCATGAGCCACCGTGCCTGGCCCATTTCTAGGATTCTTTTCATCTAGCAAAAGTAAAACTTTCTGGCCATTAAGCAATAACTCCCCATCATGCAGCCTCTGACAATCACCATTCTGCTTTCTGTCTCTATGAATTTGACTACTCTGCATACCTCATATAAGTAGAATCAGAGTATTTTATCTTTTTGTGACTGGGTTATTCCACTTAGCATAATGGCCTCAAAGATCACCCATGTCGTATGCAGCATTTGTCAAAATTTCCCTCCTTTTTAAGACTGAATAAACTGGGCATGGTGGCATGTTCCTGTAGTCCCAGCTACTCGGGGGGCTGAAGTAGGAGGATCCCTTGCATCCAGGAGTTCAAAGCTGCAATGAGCTGTGATTGCACCATTGCACTCCAGCTTGGGCAGCAGAGCGAGACCCTGTCTCTAACCAGATAGATAGATAGGTAGACAGACAGAGAATAATATTCCATTGTATGTATGTATACCACATTTTTATTTGGTTTGTGGTATATACATACATTTTACTTATCCATTCATCTCTCAATGGACATTTGAGTTGCTTCTACCTTTTGTGAATAATGTGGCTGTGAACATTTGTTTACAAATATCTGTTCAAGTCTGTGCTTTCAGTTCTTTTGGGTATATACCCAAAATGGCATTGCTGAATTATGTGGTAATTCTGTGTTTAATTTATTGAAGAAACATGTTACTGTTTTTCCATAGCAGCTGTACCATTTTACATTCCTACCAGCAGTGTATAAAAGTTCCAATTTTTCCACATCCTTGTCAACACTTGTTATTTTCTGGGTTTTTAAATATATATATAACAGCATCCTAATGGGTGTGAAATGGTATCTCATTGTGGTTTTGATTTGCATTTCCCTAATCTTTAGTGATGTTGAGCATATTTTCATGTGGTTATTGGCTATTTACATAAATTATTTGGAAAGATATCTCTTCAAATCTTTTGCCCATTTTTAATTGGATTATTTGTTGTTGATGGTCAGTTTTAGGGATTCTTTATATATTCTGGATATTAGTCCCTTTTAAGATACATAACTTGCAAATACCTTATCCCATTCTGTGGGTTGCCTTTTCACTCTGTTGTTCTTTGATGCATACATATTTTTTATTTTGATAAGTTCAATTTATCTGTTTTTTTCTTTTGTTGCCTATGCTCTTGGTATCATATTTAAAAAACTCATTGAGGTGGGGGGATTGCCTGAGCTCAGGAGTTCGAGACCAGCCTGGGCAACACGGTAAAACCCCATCTCTACTAAAATACAAAAGATTAGCCGGGTGTGGTGGCATGCACCTGTAGTCCCAGCTACTTGGGAGGCTGAGGCAGGAGAATTGCTTGAACCTGTCAGGCGGAGGTTGCAGTGAGTCAAGATCACGCCACTACACTCCAGCCTGGGCAACAGAGGGAGACTCTGTCTCCAAAAAAATCATTGCCAAATCCAGTGTCATAAAGTGTTTCCCCTGTGTTTTCTTTTAAAGTTTCATAGGCTTAGGTCTTTGATCCATTTAATTTTTTCTGTGTATCGTATAAGGTGAGATTTCAACGTCATTCTTTTGCATATGGGTATCCAATTTTTCCAGCAACATTTGTTGAAAAACTGTCCTTTCCTCCACTGAGTGGTCTTGGCATCCTTGTTGAAAATCATTTAATCATGTATGTGAAGGTTTATTTCTGGGCTTTCTAGTCTCGAACTCAATTTTTAAAAAAACTTTTAAGTGCAAGAGTACATGTGCAGGTTTGTTATATAGGTAAACTCGTGTCATGGGGGTTTGTTTTACAAATTGTTTCACTACCCAGGTACTAAGCCTAGTACCCAATAGTTATTTTTTCTAATCCTCTCCCTCCTCCCACCTTCTGCCTTCAAGTAGGCCCCAGTGTCTGTTGTTCCCCTCTTTGTGTCCATGAGTGCTCATCATTTAGCTCCCACTTATTAGTGAGAACATGCAGTATTTGGTTTTCTCTTCCTGTATTAGTTTGTTAAGGATAATGGGCTCCAGTTCCATCCATGTTCCTACAGAAGACATCATTCTTTTTTGTGGCTGCCTAGTATTTCATGGTATATATGTACCACATTTTCTTTATTCAACTTGTCATTGATTAGTATTTAGGTTGATTCCATGTCTTTGCTAGTATAAATAGTGCTGCAATGAATATACACGTGCATGTGTGCATGTGTCTTTTTTTTTTTTTTTTAAGACAATCTTGCTCTGTTGCCCAGGCTGCAATGCACTGGCACAATCTTGACTCACTGCAACCTTCACCTCCCAGGTTCAAGCAATTCTCGTGCCTCAGCCTCCTGAATAGCTGGGATTACAGGCACACACCACCACGCCTGGCTAATTTTTGTATTTTTAGTAGAGACAGGGTTTCGCCATTTTGGCACCACCCGCTTTAGCCTTCCAAAGTGCTGGGATTACAGGCATGAGCCACCACTCCTGCCCATGTGTCTTTATAGTAGAATGATTTATGTACCTTTGGGTATATGTCCAGTAATGGGATTGCTGGGTTGAATGGTAGTTCTGTTTTTAGCTCTTTGAGGAATTGCCACACTGCTTTCCACAGTGGCTGAACTAATTTACACTCCCACCAGCAGTGTATAAGCGTCCCTTTTTTCCATAACGTCACCAGCATCTGTTATTTTTTGACTTTTTAAATAATAGCCATTCTCAGCCAGGCATGATGGCTCACTCCTATAATCTTAGCAATTTGGGAGGCCAAGGCGGGAGGATCACTTGAACCCAGGAGTTCAAGACCAGCCTAAGCAACGTGGTGAAACCCCTTATCTACCAAAAAAACAAAAACAAAAACAAAAATTAGCCAGGTGTGGTGGTGCACACCTATAGTCCCATCTATTTGGGAGGCTGAGGCAGGAAGATTGCTTGAGCCCAGGAGGTTGACACTGCAATGAACCGTGATTGTGTCACTGCATTCCAGCCTGGATAACAGAGCAAGACCCTATCTCAAAAAAAAAAAAAAAGCCACTCTGACTGATGTGAGATGGTATCTCATTGTGGTTTTGATTTGCATTTCTTTAGTGATATTGAGTGTTTTTTCACATACTTCGCGAACTTTATTTTTTTTCTTGTTTTGTTTTCTATTTTTTGTTTTGTTTTGAGACAGAGTCTCGCTCTGTCACCAGGCCAGAGTGCAGTGGCACAATCTCGGCTCACTGCAACCTCTGCCTCCCAGGTTCAAGCAATTCTCCTGCCTCAGCCTCCCAAGTAGCTGGGACTACAGGCGCATGCCACCATGCCCGGCTAATTTTTTGTTTTTTGTTAATAGAGATGGGGTTTCACCGTGTTAGCCAGGATAATCTCGATCTCCTGTCCTTGTGATCCGCCCGCCTTGGCCTCCCAAAGTGCTGGGATTACAGGAATGAGCCACCTCATCCGGCCGGCAACCTTTATTTTTAATGAGTGTTATTAATCTATAATATGGATACATCAGAGTGCATTCAAACATTCCCCTGTTGATGGACATATAGATTGTGTCCAGGCGTTTGTCACTACAGGCAGTGTTGCAGTAAACATCTTAAAATACATAGTCTTACACCTTGGTGCTTTTATTTCCCCATGATGTATTCATAAAAGCGGAATTGCTAGATCAATGGTATGTTTAGTTTTTAATTTCAGTGGACAGGTTGTTTTTTCAAAAGAATGTATGAATTCACATTTCTACCAGCCATAGATGAAATCCTGTTCTCCACATCCTTGGTAGCACTTAGCAACCTTTTTTTTTTTTTTTTTTTTTTTGAGACAGAGTCACGCTGTGTCGCCCCAGCTGTAGTGCAGTGGTGCAGTCTTTTTTGGCTCACTTAGTCTCCACCTCCTGGGTTCAAGAAATTCTCTTGCCTCAGCCTTTGCAGTAGCTGGGACTTCAGGCATGCACCACCATGCCTGGCTATATTTTTTTTCTATTTTTAATAGAGATGGGGTTAGGTTTCACCATGTTGGCCAGGCTGGTCTCAAACTCCTGACCCAAGTGATCCACCTACCTTGGCCTCCCAAAGTGCTTGGATTACAGGCGTGAGCCACCACACACCTGGCCTGAAACCTTTTTAATGTTCACTAACAGGATCAGTTAAAATTTAGAGGCCCTTGTCAGTCAGTACTTAACAGTGAAAAGTGAAAGGATACTGATAAATATTTCTTACATATTTGACAGAAACTTCCTTCTTGATTTAAAAAAAATCTCTGTCCTGGCCAGGCATGGTGGCTCACACCTGTAATCCCAGCACTTTGGGAGGCTGAGGTGGGTGGATCACACGGTCAGGAGATCGAGACCATCGTGGCTAACACAGTGAAACCCCATCTCTACTAAAAATACAAAAAATTAGCCGGGCGTGGTGGTGGGCACCTATAGTCCCAGCTACTCGGGAGGCTGAGGAGGCAGAGCTTGCAGTGAGCCGAGATCACGCCGCTACACTCAAGCCTGGCAACAGAGCAAGACTCCGTCTCAAAAATAAAATAAAAAAAAATCTCTGTCCTAGGCCTGGTGCAGTGGCTCACACCTGTAATACCAGCACTTTGGGAAGCCGAAGTGAGTGGATCACTTGAGGCCAGGAGTTCAAGACCAGCCTGGCCAACATGGTGAAACCCCATCTCTACTAAAAATAGAAAACAATTAGCCAGGTGTGGTGGTGGGTGCCTGTAATCCCAGCTATTCGGGAGACTGAGGCACGAGAATTCTTGAACCTGGGAGGCCGAGGTTGCAGTGAACCAAGATCACGCCATTGCAGTCCAGCCGGGGTGACAAGAGCGAAATTCCATCTCAAAAAAAAAAACTCTATTCTTTCATAACATGAAAAATATAAGTGCGAAAGATAGTCATTTCTATGCAGAGTTAAAAGGCAAATTAACATTTTGAAACAATCAGGTTTTAAGTGTTTTTCTGGCTTTCAACCATTTTCTTGAAGTAAGGAAACTAGCCAATGGTTTCTAATTTTTCTTAGCTTAATGCAGATACCGAAAGAGAAGAAGGCGAAGAGTTTGAAGATAACATGGATGTTTTCGATGACAGCAGTTCCAGCCCTTCTGGCACCTTAAGAAATTATCCACTCACCTGCAAAGTTGTTTATTCCTACAAGGTTTGTATTTCTCCAACATAATGTTATTAAATTCTGATTAACTCTGAAGATACACATGACTGTATCCATCCAGTCTCTCAAGCTGTACTTAGCATAAAATTGTTATTAGGTTAATATTGGGGCAACATAACAGAATGGTGATGAGTTTAGGCTCTGACTTGACGTCTTTCACTTGCTACTCCATCTGCCTAGCACTCTTTTTTTCCCCAAATCTCAGTTAGTTGTCCCCTGCTCCTCATTGAAGCTCAGCTCAAATAGTTCCTTCTTAAGGTCACCCATAACCCCCTAAATAAATAACCAACTCCTCAGTCACTACTTGTTATCCCATTGCCTCTTTTATTTATTATATAGCACTTCTGCTCAGCCAAACTTAATCTTATTTATTTTCATATTTCTTTGATGCTCCACTAAAGGTCCATGAAGGCAGAAATTTTGTCTGTGTATGTGTACCTTGTCTGTGTGTCTTCAGCCCCGAGGACGATGTCCAGCCGTAGTGGGTCATCAGTAGATAATTGTGGGATGACTACATGAATGTTGGAAGGGAGGCGTGAATACATGAATCTTCTCTTGCCCCTGTTCTGGTGGAGGCATGTGTGAGAAGGGGCAATGCGGAAGGCTATCAGAAGGGAAGGTCCTGGAGAGAGAATCCACCTGTCATGCACCAGATTCACTCCCCCGCCACATCCCTGTGTAGCCAAAAGGTGGCAGTGTTTGGTAACCTCAATATCAGTGATTCCCAGACTTGTTTTGAGTTTAACATCCTTTCATTTTATATTTAAATTCATAATACTTCCTGTTCATTGAAAGTGTTAGCATTTTTTTCCAATGTAAATCGTTTTGATAATCTTTTGAAAATTTAAAATCATCTTCTCAGATACTTGGAAAGGTATTACAGGGTATTATAAAACTAGCGTTGGAATTGTTTCCTGATACCACCTCCCATTATATTTACTTGAATGTCCCAGAACTAAAATTTAAGTTCCTTAAATAGAGAGATTCCTAAGTGTCCGAGTGATTTTAAACAGTTCACATTCATTCAACATTCCCTCTGTTGGCATATCCCAGGCACATCCCTGCGTTAAATAGACTATGAACATTTATTTAGTCAGTTAATCATTGAATAAACATATAGAGTGCCCAATATGTGATACACTGGGGGGATGCCAGAATGAATATGACATCTCTCCCCTCTAGGAATGGACAATCTATGAAGGGATAAATATTAAACTGGAAAATAGAACAAGTGTGAAAAGATTTATAGTAAAGATAGAGCCACTAATTCTACCTGGATCATTGGGAGAAATTTTACAGATGAGGTGGCATTTAAAGTAGGTCATGATTTAAGACCTTTCTAGATGCAATGAGAAGGTAGGGAGAGGAAAGAGCCTTCTAAGCAAAGAGAACAGCAGGTATAGAGACAGAGTGTGATGAGAGTGTGGGGTGTTCAGGAAATGTTAAATTCAGTGGTGTAGGAGTGGGAGAACAGAGGGGCTGTGCATAAAGGTGTTTGTTGTCAGATAGTAAAGGGCCTTGGGTACCAGACTTAGAGGTTTGGTTTTTATCCTGGCTAGGAAGATCCTTAGATGGCCTGAAATCAGATTGGACTTTTAAGAAGCTAACCTGGTCATGGTATAGATATTCTAGAGGACAGATTAGGATACAGAGGGACTGACTTTAAGCCTAATCATAATTCTTATAGTCCAGACCAAAAAGGAGGCCTCGAATAATCTGGTGAGAACAAAGAAAGCTATATTTAATGGTTAGAGTTGGCCAGGAATGGTGGCTCACGCCTGTAATCCCAACATTTTGGGAAAATGAGGCAGGTGGATCACTGAGGTTAGGAGTTCGAGACTGGCCCAACCAACATGGTGAAACCCCATCTCTACTAAAAATACAAAAATTAGCTGGGCGTGGTGGCGGGCGCCTGTAATCTCAGCTACTAGGGAGGCTGAGGCAGGAGAATCACTTGAACTCAGGAGGAGGAGGTTGCAGTGAGCGAAGATCGCACCATTGCGCTCCAGCCTGGGTGACAGAGCGAGACTCTCTCTCAAAAAAAAAAAAAAAAAAAAAAAAAAGGTTAGAGTCAAAAGCCTTAAGCATGTTCATAACTTTTGACCCTATTATCATCCATCCTAAGGAAGTAAATCATAATATAGAAAAGTTTTGGACACAAAAATGTCCTTTCATATAGTACTGCTTTATAATGCATGGCACTTCTGCCCAGCCAAACTTAATCTTAGTTTTCATATTTCTTTGACTCCCCGCTAAAGGTCCATGAAGGGAGAAGTTTTGTCTCTGTATGTTTACCTTGTCCGTGTGTCTTCAGCCCCTAGGACAATGCCCAGCACGTAGTAGGTCATTAGTAAATAATTGTGGAATGAATACTTGAATGATAGAAGGAAGGCATGAACAAATGAATCCTTCCCTTGCCCTCATTCTGATAGAGACATCAGTGAGGATAATAGAGGTCATGACTGGATGCAATGGCTCATGCCTGTAATCCCAACACTTTGTGGGGCCAAAGCGAGAAGATCACTTGAAGCCGGGAGTTTGAGACCAGCCTGGGCAACAAAGAAAAACCTGGTCTCTACAGAAAAATTTTAAAATTAGCTGAGCATGGTGGCACATGCCTATCGTCCTAGCTATTCAGGAGGCTCAGGCAGGAGGATCACTGGAGCCCAGGAGATCAAGGCTGCAGTGAGCCATGATTACACCACCGCACTCCAGCCTGAGTGACAGAGTGAGACCCTGCCTCTAAAAAATAAATTTAAAAAAAATTTAAATTTGGCAGTTCAATGAGAATAATTAGACATTCATATACTATAGCCATAACATATAATATTATGAAACTTATTGAAATTTTCATCGAGTTTTTCTATATAAGAAGAAACCCTTATGTCCTAATATTAAATTAAAAGGTAGGATACCAAATTGTATGTACCGTAAGAGCTCAATTATGCATATTTTCCAGCTTTTCTACGATGAACATGTATGATATAATCAGGAAAAACATATTGTTTTAAAAGAAATACAGGAAGTTTGGAGAGATACTGGTGGAAACGGAGCTCTGGTTGTCACTGGATACTAGGACTTAAGGAGACAGTATGAGAGTATGTGTGTATTTAATAACCATTTACTGCTCACTGTCTTTAGTTGGGGTAAGTGAGAAGAAATGTAGTCCCTAATTATTTCTAGTAGGAAGCTCACAAGGACAAACTCATTAGAGCATCATGGTAGTCAGTGTTATGGGGACGCTCAGAGAGCCTTTTAAGAACAAAAGGGGGGCTGGGCACGGTAGCTCACGCCTGTAATCCCAGCACGTTGGGGTGCCAAGGCAGGCGAATCGCGAGGTCAGGAGTTCGAGACCAGCCTGACCAACATGGTGAAACCCCGTCTCTACTAAAAATACAAAAAATTAGCCAGGCATGGTGGTGTGCACCTGTAATCCCAGCTACTTGGGAGGCTGAGGCAGGAGAATTGCTTGAACCTGGGAGGCAGAGGTTGCAGTGAGCCGAGATGGCACCACTGCACTCCAGCCTGGGCAACACTGTGAGACTCCGTCTCAAAAAAAAAGAGCAAAAGGAGGAGCAGCCTACTCATCATGAGTAGTCTGGGAAAACATATGCGCTCAGTCTCAAGTCAAAAGTAATCGTAACTACTATCTATCTATCTATCTATCTATCTATCTATCTATCTATCTATTTGTAATCCCTTCAATAACCCTATGAGGAAGATATCAAACACCCCATTCATTCAACAAATAGTGCTTGAGCACCTTCCATGTATCAGTGCTGTGGGCTTTTCTAGGCTCTGGGATATAGCATTGATCAAAACAGACAAAAATCTTTGCCCTCATTGAGCTTATATTCTAGTAGGAAAAAAGAAAACTGAGGTTCAAAGGTATCTTACAGTCACTTGCCCATAAAAACATACTGAAGCTGGACTTAAACCCACAGTAATCTAAGTCTGCTCATCAGATAGGAAAGAGGGAACAGAGCCTGATGGACAGAAGAATACCTATAAAAGCACAGAGGCAAGGAAGAACATGGTATGCTCAGAGAATAGAAATAGTGTGCAGGGGCCAAAGCGTCAAGAGGCCCACAGGGACCAAACTCTGCAGGGTCTTGATAGCCATGCAAAGAACTTGACCTTGTTAGGTGGAAGAATTGGTCATCACTGCTTTAGGATGGGATGATCAAGCTAGTGTCTGCTTACATTGGACAACTAGTGCTGCAGTGTTGAAAAACTTGCATGGACCTCCATGGTTTTTGTTTGTTTGTTGTTTGTTGTTTTTTTTTTTTTTTGAGACAGGGTCTTGCTCTGTCACCCAGGCTGGAGTGCAGTGGTGTGATCTCGGCTCACTGCAACCTCTGCCTCCCTGCAACCTCTGCCTCCCTGATTCAAGTGATCTTCCCACCTCAGCCTCCCAAGTAGCTGGGATTACAGGCGCTAGCTGGGATTACAGGCACGTGCCACCACACCCACCAATTTTTTGTATTTTTCATAGAGACAGGGTTTCGCCATGTTGCCCAGGCCGGTCTCAAACTGCTGGCCTCAAGTGATCCACCCACCTTGGCCTCCCAAAGTGCTGGGATTACAGACGTGAGCCACCTCACTCAGCCTCTCCATAGCTTTTTATAAGGGCAGCAGTTTATTTAAAAGTGTACTACCTCCCTGGTTTGCTGTCACATACATTAACGTCTGGTCGTGTTGATACTTTTTAGGTCTTGCCATGAAAAACATTTTTATTACAAAAATGCCTTTTGCTGGCATATTCAAGGCATAGTGTGGTTTCAGAGTAGTGAAGGAATTCCATTGGAAAAGCTATCAAGGGTAAATGAGTGGGGTTTTTTCGTCAATATTATTTTTCTGTCTCAGGGAGCTATGGCAACATCCAGAATCTGGATTTTGATGAAATGTTTTAATGGTCATAAAATGGGAAATTGATCTTGAAAAATGACCCCTTTTTTGCCTTATTTTTGTTTGTGTAACTTGGAGTTAATTTTACATTTTGAGATTGTGAGATTTTAAAAACTTTATGGTTTTAGGTGATGGTTTTAACCCATCTTGGGACTTGGGGAAAGCTTTTAAGACTGTTTTCTAGAGAGCCAGAAGCCAGCAGGCCCCTGTCTATTACACATGACAGGCAAGACTGTTAGGAAGCAAAGCCACACGGACTTTCCAGCCCCTCTGTGGAGCCTCAGAGCGTTTACAGATTTGGCAGTCTCAAGGGCAACATGTGGGTGGCTGCTGCTGGTGGACTGCTGCTGTCAGGGATAATAAAACCATTATGGTTAGCAGCTTGTACAGTAGCACGCAAATGGATCAGCTCAGTCTCCACACAGTTAAGTTGGAGCATAAGAAATCCAAACCATGACTGATCTCAATCATTTCCTTTCCTACAATTTTCTTCTTTTGGCCACTGCTTTACAGTGATTCCAGATCAATCCTAGGCACTGCACCCACTATCATCAAATTCACGTACATAGTTCTTTGCATTTTCACTGCATGCTTGTCCATGGGAGCCCTCTGGTAGCAGTTCCAATTCAGTGCCTTCTCCTTTGCCTTTGCTTCCCAAATCATCACAGTTCTGTGCTTATTCATCCCACATTGACTCACATCCTCCAGAAAATGGCAGGATTGTCATTTCAAAGAAATGGAGGCATCAAGTTGAATAACTTGATACAGAAGCTGGAGTTGGAACCCAGGTCCTCTGCTTCCAGGAAGTGCTCTCTTTTTTTGTTTGTTTGTTTTTTTAGAGACAGGGTCTCGCTCTGTTGCCCAGGCTGGAGTGCAGTGGCTCACTCATGGCTCACTGCAGCCTCAACCTCCCAGGCTCAAGCGATCCTCCCACCTCAGCCTCCCAAGTAGTTGGGACTACAGGCATGTTCCACCATGCCTGACTAATTTTATTTATTTATTTACTTATTTATTTATTTATTTATTGGTAGAGATGGGGATCTCGCTATGTTGCCCAGGCTTGCATGTTCTGTTCATTGAACATCATTGCCTCTTGAGGATTCAGTTTCTTGAGTTTTTGTTATGGTTTTATTCTGTTTAGTTTTTTAAAGTAAAACTTCACCTCATTATGGAAGTTTTACAGCATTTAAATTTTTATGTTCAACATGTTTCTCAAAATCATTTCAATATTTTGATCCCCAGTTTTTGTCATGATCAGCTCACATCTGCTCCTTATCTAACCTTTTTAATTTTGTCCATGACCATCCTACATTGCAGGCTTCTCAACCAGATGAGTTGACCATTGAGGAACATGAGGTGTTAGAAGTGATTGAAGATGGAGATATGGAAGACTGGGTAAAGGTATATTCCTTTGCTCATATCGCCCTTTCTTGTGACATTTTTAGGAGTTTGTTTTGGTCTTTGTTGTGCCCTGTCTAAATTGTGTGTGTAAACTTGTTTTGTCACATGTCTTTTACCCAGGCTCGAAATAAAGTTGGCCAAGTGGGTTATGTGCCAGAAAAGTACCTACAGTTTCCCACCTCGAACAGCCTCCTGAGCATGCTGCAGTCCCTGGCCGCTTTGGACAGTCGGTCACACACGTCCAGCAATTCCACGGAAGCAGAACTCGTTTCAGGCAGCCTCAATGGAGATGCCAGTGGTAAAGACTGAAACAAGGCACTCTTTATTTGGTCACGTTTGACCTAAACTGTATTGCCCTGGAGTAAGCCTTCAGTAGGATAAAAAGCACAACTTTCCTCCTGTCCTATAATATGCTTTTCTTTATATGGTCACGTTTGTCCTGCACAGTAGAACCCTAAAGTTAATCATTCATCAGTGAGTAAAAAAATTACAACTTTAATCCTATTCTGTATGATGCTCTTTTAGTTGTCATGTGAGCATAGGGGTGGTTGCAAAAGCAACCGGCTGTTAATTATCTTACCAGATTTGTTTTTCTCTTGCTCCCTAGTATGTTTTGTGAAAGCACTTTATGATTATGAGGGCCAGACAGATGATGAGTTATCTTTTCCTGAGGGAGCAATAATCCGTATCTTGAACAAAGAAAACCAAGATGACGATGGCTTCTGGGAAGGGGAATTCAATGGGCGTATTGGAGTTTTCCCATCGGTGCTAGTGGAAGAACTTTCAGCCTCAGAAAATGGTGACACTCCATGGATGAGAGAGATTCAGGTACCTGAGAGGGGAGACAGTTGAATTAAAAGATGTTTAAAGAAAATTGCTCCCAAAGGGTCTGTGGATCCACACAAAAGTGGGCTGCAGTCTCTGCCTTACCCTCACCGGTCCTTGGTTGCCAGTGTCTGCACAACTCAATTTGGGAAACCAGAGACTTGTCAGTCAGTCCCTTGTGGAATATGGCCATCCTCCCACACCTCCATCTTCCCACATTCTCTCTCTTCCTTGAATTGGTTAACCAAAATGCCAAATTATATGTGACATACCAAAGATCGTTTTGGTGGAGAGAAAGAAACAAACCGAAGAGGGAAGGCGTTGCTCTGTGGTTAATTTACGTAGTAAAACTCTTAGCTGGCTCTCTCTCTCCCTCACTGTCAGAGCCTCCTTGCCTAGTCCAGGTCCTGCCAGTCTATTTCAGAGAATTAATGAGCCTGCCAGAGCCCCCAATCCCCACTCAAGTGACCCTAGACTTAGTTCATCAGAGGGAAACAGCCTTTAAAGGAACCTCTAATTCAGTCAGAGTTTAGTTTGTCCCCTCAGGGATCTATCACTGCAGGCCAGACAGGTAGAGGAAGAAGGAACGTGTTTGCCGATCTTGTTTGCATGGTGATTGTGACCCCCTTAGCCTAACATGCACAAAACCTGGGGAAGTCAGAAATTCAGCAAAGTATTTTATCTTCACCCCAAAAAATCCAACTTGTTCCTTTTGTTGTTGTTGTTCTTTGCTAAGTTTACTGAATTGACTAATTTGGTACATTTTCAATAGAACCCTAGAGAGTAGCTTCACTTGATAACTGTTTAAGATAAACTAAAATCAGTAATGTGATGGGATCTGTAAGAGGAAAAAGTGAAGTGCAATGCAAAATTGGAGCTTGAGGTGGTTATTTAATGCTCAGTTGCCTCTAATGAGGTTGACAAGTTTCAACAATCAGCTTAGCTTCAGAGAAAAGGGATGAGTACAGAGCAGTCAGAGAAGCAGCCAGGCTCTCCTTCCTGGAGGGGAGCACCGGGTAACCTCGCTTCCCTTTGCTGCAGATCTCTCCTTCCCCCAAGCCACACGCCTCCCTGCCTCCACTGCCGTTGTACGACCAGCCTCCCAGCAGCCCCTACCCCAGCCCAGATAAGAGGAGCTCCCTGTACTTTCCCCGGTCTCCTTCAGCAAACGGTAAGGGTTCTCCTGGGCATGGGTCTAAATGCATTTTCACTTCAGAAACCTGCATATTCGCCTGAAGGGCGAAAAAAACTGCATTTGCTTTTTTTTTTTTTTTTTTTTTTTTTTTGGAGGCAGAGTCTCACTCTGTCACCTGGGCTGGACACCCAGGCTGGAGTTCAGTGGCATGATCACGGCTCATAGCAACCAACTCCTGGGCTCAAGTGATCCTCCTGCCTCAGCCTCCCTAGTAGCTAGGAATACAGGCATGCACCACCACACACAGCTAATTTTTGTATTTTTTCTGGACAAAGGGTATTATTCTGTCACCCAGGCTGGAGTGCAGTGGTGGGATCATAGCTCACTGCAGCCTTGAACTTCTGGCCTCAAGTAATCCTCCTGCCTCAGTATCCCAAAGTGCTGGGATTACAGGCTCAAGCCACCATGCCAGCCTTGCATCAGCATTATTGCTCAACAACTCAAGTAAAATGAGCTTCTTTGGTTTTCTCCCTTAGAAAAAAGCCTTCATGCTGAGTCACCAGGATTCTCACAGGCATCAAGGCATACTCCTGAGACCTCATATGGCAAACTGCGACCTGTAAGTCTCTGATCTTGCAGGATTATCGAATGCATAGTTCTTCCAAATTGAAAGTAAGGAATTAATGTTTCCCCGTGGCCCCTGTGTTGTTACTGACTATGCCAAACAAGGATGAACTGGGTTTGGGAAGGTAAAAAGAGCTATTGAAAAGGAAGGCCATAGAAATCAACTCATCTCGGGACATTTAATCTACACTGGAACTTTTTTCACTGAGCCACAGTGAGATTGCAAGATGATGGCTATGAAAGTGATTTAGATTAGAACAAACTTTATGAGCATTAAAGCGGGCTAATTGTGAAACACTTTTTTCAGTAAGCATTTAATTTTCCAGGCCTCTATTTGCCTCTTTGAGGAATACCAAGATGAAATAATAAGCTAACTTCATGGCCTTAAAGAGCGTTTATTCTTCGGGTGAATATATTATTGCAAAGTTACCTCTCCTCACCCTTCACTCTACTGCCATCTGCATTCCACCCACCACTGTACTCCAAGGTCATAACTTGCACGGTAATCCAGTCGGATACTTTGCAATTTTATTTTCCTTGACCTCTATTAGCTTTTGATACCATTCCTTTACCACTGGCTTCCTTTGGCTTCATTCATTCAGCAAATATGTATTGAGTGCCTTCTTAAGGACTTGAGTCTTTATCCCAAATGAGACAGGAAGCCATTGTAAAGTGGTAAGCTGGACAGTGTTGTGGCTGGTGCATTTTTAAAGCATCGCTATGGCAGCTAAGAGGCGGATGGATAGAGGGTGGCAGAAAGGATATAGGGAGCGATTAGGAGGCTGGAGCAGCATCCAAGAAAGAAGTGGTGGCAAGATGGACTGGTGGGTAAGAGTGGGAAGAGAGAGCAGTGGGCTGATGTGCTTCTCTACATTTGCCTCATTTGCTTTCTTCCTCTCTGGTCCTACCTTTCTGTGGACCTTTGCAGCCTTGCTGCCACCTGTCTCTGCTGATAATTCTCATGGTTCTGTCACTGGGCTGCTTCTCTTGAAGTTGTTGAACGCACTCTTGCCGAATGACCTCATCTACTTCCACAGCTACGATAACCATTTATATGCCAGCAAGTCTCAGATTTATAACTGCCAATCCGATCTCTTCTCTTGAGCTTCAGATGTGTGGATATCTCAGTTTATATGTCCCAGATCCCCAAAACTCAGCAAAAATGAGTTATGTTCCCTTCCAGACATGTTCCTTCTCCCATATTGCCTATCTTGGTAAATGGAACCCCCATCCTACTGGTGTTCTGGCATCATTCTTAATACCTCCTGCCCCTGCCTCCCACAGTCATTCCCAAATCCTGCCAGGTATACCTTGCAGAGAGCTCGCAAATCTTTCCACTTCTCTACTTCCCCTACTGCCAGTACCCTTGTTTGGGCTATTGTCAACTCTCATTCAGAGGATTACAAAAGTCTCCTAAGTTGCCTTCTTACTTGGACTCTTGCTTGCCTATGATCCTTTCTCCAATTGTTACCTGAGTCATCTTTTCGCAGATCTGATATTGCTTAAAATCCACCAAAAATTCCCCTTTTGCCTACAGAATAAAGCACAGATTTATTTTTTTCTTCTTAAAGCAGATGTTTAAACATGGTTTAACAAGGCCCTTCACAACTTAACCCTAGCCTACCTTTCTAGCCTTCTCTTTTGTAACTCTTTTCCCAAGACACACTGAAATGTTTCATTTCTCTAAGCATTGCTCTCCCTTGCTTCCAGCCAGACCTTTGCTTTGGAGGATGTGCTAGGATCTTAGTCATGGGACTTGTGCCCATGAGGTTTTTAGCCTAGGCAAGAAGCTGATTTGTGGGCTTCAACTGCTTCTCAGTGTAGGAAATAGTGAAGATTAGGTTGAAAGCACGTGCTCACAACATTTCTGAGACCCCTAGGGTGCCCATGTCCTTGGACAGATGAGTGATTAGGTTTTGGGGATGCTTCAGATACTGAGTCAGGAACTGACTGACAAACTACGTAATTGTTTCCTGCTCAGGTCCGGGCAGCTCCCCCTCCACCTACACAGAATCACCGAAGGCCAGCAGAGAAGATTGAAGATGTGGAAATCACACTGGTGTGATGATGGGCTTGCCCATCCATTACTGCTACAATCAAGGCCAGGCTTGGAGTTTGGCCAGTCTTGTTTTTTAGGCACCTTTGCATGATGATGACTCTTGAACAGAGCAAAAAACAAGGAGGATTATGTGTGACTGGGTGGCCTGGTAGACTCCTCCCACGTTTTGAATATTTCGTGCCTTTTTTTTTTGTTGTCATTTTCTATGTCATTTCTCCTACCATAGCACAAATCCTAGCGGACCCTAGGAGCAAAGAGGGGGGCAGCCCTCATGCCTAACAGTGGTCTGTTTTTATATGAGACTCAAGACCAGGCCTCATTCCAGGGCACAGTCCCTAAATTACTGATCATGTGCACTCGTACAGTATATTACTGTGACCACAAGGATGTGGCAAAGATTCTCATCTTTCTTCAAGTGGCTTTTGCTCATCTGATTGAGAATTAATCAGATCATGTTGGCTACATAAGGAAACAGAAGGAGGGATTTCAGGAGAGGCTGGCTCCTCCCCAAGGTTAGTCCCCAGACTGAGAAAGTGAAACCTTATTGGGAAAAATTGGACTGCCCTGAATTTAGCACCAATTGCATTAACGCACATCTCTTCCACAACTAACAGACTTAAAATAACAGTGTCCTTCGTATTAATATCTGTGCCATTCATTTAGAATTAGCAGAGCTAATATGGAGGGGCTGAACTAGTAGCCACATCTTGTTCATCACATAGACTAATAGAAAGGAGGCTGTGGCTAAAGCAGAAATGGAACTTCCTGATCTGAAATTAGCCAATATAATGTTCTTTTGTATTTGGGTATTTTTCATCTTAATTTTTACAGCATATACTCTTCTTACCAGTATCCTTAGAATCCAAATGTCTAGATAAGTTGAGGACACATACCTGCATTGTTGAGCTTCTCTACTGGGGACGCCCCGGCATTATTTTATTCCCAAGCCAGCAGACCGGCCCAGACAGCCAGGCTGTGGCTGGTCCAGACCAACTGCTATGGTGGAAAATGCAGCTTCCAGGTCCCACTACCCTGACATTTCCGTGGAAGGAAGAACCTGGTGGCTCGTGGAGGAAACCAGCTTTCTATGAGAAAGGACTGAAGGATTGCGCACCCTGCACAAGTACAGATTGACCAGGAAAAGACAAGTGTCTTCTGTGTGTCACAGGGAAAGCCAGGAGTGGCCTTCTCTGCAGGCCAGCAAGCCTGCAGCAGCAGGTGCCCCCACGTCAGGTGCTGACTGTCCGCTGTCCGCTCCTGTAGAAGGTAGGGAGCACAATACCTAGGGACTAAGGGATGTTCGCCGGTTGTGGTTTGTTTTTTTTTTTTTTTTCCTTGGTTAAGAAATCAAATTTGCAGAATTTAATCTACAAGTTGTATTATGCTTTGAAAACTCCATCCCTCCTAAGAATCTTAAAAAACTTGAAATGCTCGCCAAATGTCCCCATGGGATTTTTGACCAAAAGTAAGGTGATAACTGAAGAAATTTTTAGTTCTTTGATCACTTCAGTGACAATACCCATTGATGAATCTTCTCCATGATTTGGGGTTTTTTTCGTTGTTGTTTTTTACACTTCTTAACCTGTTGATCTATTTGAGGTCTTTTGTGTTTATCAAACTTATTCTTAAGTTTAAAAAAGAAATTAAAAGGGTGGTTTTTTTTAAGATTTTAAAGTTTGCTAACATATTAAAAATCTTCAAATGCTTATTAAATAGAGCAGTTCTTGCCACCCAGTCTTGTATTCTGTCTTTAGCTAGCCAAATTGTCCTTGAATTTGGGTTTTCCACAACCTCAAAGGGTTATTTGAAATCTTTTGTTGTATTTTAAAATATTTTTTGGAAGAGCTGCTAATTTTATTTTAAAAAACAAAGTTGTGAAACATGCCTCCTTTTTAAAAAATAACCCCTCCATCCAGGATATGGAATCCAGCACCACAGTGCACAGGTCAGGGCTCGGAGGGAGCCTCTGTGCAGATGTGCTTTCTTTACAGTGGCTGTAAAAAGTTTGTATTTATTATGTATAAAATGTTGAATAATAAAAAAAATGGAATTATGTTTTCTAAGTTTTAATATAGAAAGGTTTGGGTAAACAGACCTTTCCAAAAGGCCCATGCTTCTTATAAAAACATTCCTGGGCCCTCCTTTAAACCAGCTAACAGACAGAGAGAGGAGAAAGTAAATTAATCCATCTATGAGACAGACAGTCACTGAAGCCCCCATGTGCTAGGTGTAATATCCTGGGTACTAGAGATGGCAGTAAATAGGTTACGGTCTTTGCTTTTCCCATGGGAAAAAAAAGAAATACGTGAGGACAGTACTGTGGGACATGTGCTAGAAGGGAGGGGCAGATAGCATAGAGGCAGCTGAGGAGGGAGCTCTGATTCTGCTGCTGGAGGGGTGAGAGGAAGGTCACTGAAGTCCCCTTGCCGGATGTGACCACTGGCTTCCAGGAAGCAGGCATTCTGGATGCCTCTCCCCTTTCCTAAACCTCCACCCTAAGGAGTAATGAATTGTGTGAAAGGAGATTTTCTCGGTCCCAGGGGTGGATGGAGCATTCTTAGTCAAAGGCTGAGTCCCCCTGGCTTCCAGCCAGCCACACTGAGGACCAGGACACAGCCTGTTTGGGGAAGGGCCCCACAAGCTCTCCTCTTTCCTGGAGCTGGGGACATGCAGTAAGCATTTTTCCAGACATTATCCTGTGCATAAGACTCTTAAGTGTACACACTGCTTGTTTACATAAAAATGTGTTCAGCCGGGCGCAGTGGCTCATGCCTGTAATCCCAGCACTTTGGGAGGCCGAGGCGGGCGGATCACTTGAGGTCAGGAGTTTGAGACCAGCCTGACCAACATGGAGAAACCCAGTCTCTACCGAAAATACAAAATTGGCTGGGCATGGTAGCTCATGCCTGTAATCCCAGCTACTCTGGAGGCTGAGGCGGGAGAATCGCTTGAACCTGCGAGGCAGAGGTTGCGGTGAGCTGAGATTGTGCCATTGCACTCCAGTCTGGGGAACAAGAGTGAAACTCTGTCTCAAAAAAAAAAAAAAAAAATATGTTCCAGTATAAATGTTGGGTAGATTCCTAAGTGTGGAATTTGAGGGTCAAAAAGGTATGTATTTAATTTTGTTAGATTTTGCCAAATTGGCTTCCTATAAGGACTATATCCATTTACACTCCCACCAACTGCATATGGACTTAGGAGCCAGGAGGTCTGGGTTAAATCCTGGCTCTGCCACTTGACAGCCATGGGGACTGAGCCTGTGTCCTCATCTGGAACCTGAGAATAAGACTGTGGTTCCAGGAAGGCCATATAAAGTGTGCCACAGGCTGGTCACCACGAACTCTTCTCACCACCACCTCTCCTGCCTTTTCTCACCACCACCTCTCCTGCCTTTTCTCACCACCACCTCTCCTGCCTCTTCTCAGTGTCCTTCCCTCCAGAACTAGGGTCCTTGATAGTCTTCCAGGCCCATAGTAACGCACAGAGTTGTCATAAGGCCCAAGGGAAAGAATGTGTGTGAAGTGCTCTACCAAAAATGTGGGAAGGGCTGTCAGGACACGAAATGTCATTTCCGTCTTCTGACTTCCCTGCCAGTGAAAGCTGCTTTCGGTACTGGAGGTTCCGTCTGTGACCAAGGGCAAAGCTCAGCTAACTGCCTAACCCCAGCGTCATAGCTAAATTTTGGTCTCCTTCATCACAGGAACTGACTTGATGCATGATGCAATCAAGCCACAGGTTCTCAGTACACCACCTAGATCCCCTTCCTCTCTGACCCACCACCCCAGCCACATTCACAAGCCAGAGACCCAGTGGGAGGGCATCATCTGGCCTTAGCCCTGCCACTGCTTGATGGAAGACCTTTCCCTCTTAGCTGCCACATCCTCAATTGTAAAAGGAATGGAATGATGGCTGGGCACGGTGGCTTACGCCTGTAATCCCAGCACTTTGGGAGGCCAAGGCTGGTGGATCACCTGAGATCAGGAGTTTGAGACCAGCCTGACCAACATAATGAAACCCCGTCTCTTACTAAAAATACAAAAATTAGCCAGGTGTGGTGGCGGGTACCTGTAATCCCAGCTACTCGGGAGACTGAGGCAGGAGAATTGCTTGAACCCAGGAGGCAGAGGTTGCGGTGAGCCAAGATCATGCCACTGCACTCCAGACTGGGTGACAGAGCAAGACTCTGTCTCCAAAAAAAAAAAAAAAAAGGAATGGAATGAGGTTATCTCCAAGAGCTTATCTAACTCTCATGCCCTGGATGAGTTGTTTCTAGATACAGAGAACATCACACAAAAAAGGTCACAATATTTGAAACCAGACTTACTAATACACAGACTTCTTTGGATGGCAAGAAATTGAAAAGAAAACAAGCCACTGGACTCTCCCGCTGGGACCTGGGACAAAACAAACCTTTATCCTCTAGATTGCAACTGCATCCCAGGCTGCTCTATCCACTCACTGCCTGAAGAACCCAGCCGCGGCTTTTGGTTTTGTGGCCAATGACTGCCCAGCCCTCTCCCAGTGGCCTTAGGATGAAATCCAGCTGCTCTGAATCTTCGCATTTATTTTGTTCATTGTGAAGTTGTTTTTCATGACAGAAATATAACTAAATTACAGAAATTTTAGGTTAGAAGGGGGAGGATTGTAATTTATCCCCAAATCCTGCAACTTTTAAGTTTCCTCCTAGACTCTTCCTGTGTTTGCCTTGTTACTGCTCGATCTGCCAAGAACCAAATGAATGCCAAAGAGCATCTTGTTCCTAGACTATTTTCCCTTGGTCCCAGAGGCCAAAAAACACACTTTTTCTGTGTCTGTTTCTGAGAGCTCTGGTCTGGGAATATTTTCCTGAAAAAAAAAAAAAAAATTTTTTTTTTTTGAGACGGAGTTTCACTCGTCACCCAGGCTGGAGTGTGATGGCACTATGTCAGCTCACTGCAACCTCTGCCTCCTGGGTTCAAGCGATTCTCCTGCCTCAGCCTCTCAAGTAGCTGGGATTACAGGCATGTGCCACCACACCCGGCTAATTTTTTTGTATTTTTAGTAGAAACGGGGTTTCACCATGTTGGCCAGGCTGGTCTCAAACTCCTGACCTCAGGTGATCCACCTGCCCCAGCCTCCAAAAGTGCTGGGATTACAGGCATGAGCCACCTTGCCCGGCCTTTCCTAGAATGTTTTATGCTGAAACATTGACAGAAATGAACCCAGGGACAGGACTCACAGCCCTTCTACACTGCGCATAGAACTCACTCTTCACCACTTGCTCCTGTGAGGAACAGAAAAGAGCACAGCCAAAGGAAATGTATTCCAGTCCCCAGGCCACCTCAGATTAGCTGTGACTTGAGGCTCATCCCTTCACCTTCTGGACCCTGCTTTCCTCATCTGTAAAGTAGGAACAAGCAGATAGTGCAACTTCTAAGATCCAGGAGGATGAAATAGGGTAATGTACAGATAAGCTGAAAATGTTTGTGATGAGTGAATGTGCCTCCAGTGGAAGAGCCTGTATCCAGGCATGGATATGTCTGAATCTCACAGATGGGTCCACGTCTGATGGTGTCAGATCTCTCCAGAAACCACCTCTATTCAATACAGCAAATGTGCTGCCCCAGGTAGTGTTCAGGTCTCTGGAGCCTTGTCACTGAGGGGCTTGCATCTGGTGGGAGAGACTCAGCGCAACAGCAGACTGAAGCCAGGGACTGAGAGATGACCAAGGGGCAGTAGGAGCACAGGATAGGGGCATCTGTCATTTCTCCCTCCCTGGGGTCTCAGGCTCACTAAGGCCTGAGATTGGGCAGGGCAGGCAGAGGCCATGGTCCTCATGCCTACAGAACAGCTCTGCAGAAGAGCCATGTCACTTTTGGGGAGGCTTGGGGCAGGAAGTTTCACAGGTGGGGATATGAGCACCTGGAAGTCACTGTGACCTGCCCAAGATCTCCCAGGAAGACAGAACTGGAGAACCTAGAACTAGGCCTCCAGAAGCCCTGGCCAGCCCCTTTGCAGAATCTGAATCCAGTTTTTAGAAAAGCAGGAATCAGAGGTCTGGGTTCTTATCCCAGCTCTGCTCTGTGACCCGAAGGAGCTGCCCCATCTCTGGGCCTCAGTTTTTATACCCATGAGTGCGGGCCACTCCAGATTTGACCTAGGCACCCGAATTCAGGCAGGCAGCCCCTGAGCACCAGAGTTCTGAAAACCCGGGCAGTGACTGCTGAGAGCCTGGAGGAGCTGTCAACGTCTATTTTCACCTCTCTGCTGAACGGGACTGAAGAGGCTGGAGGGAGGAACAGCCTTCCCGCTGACATGCCCCTCTGAACTCCTCTGCTCAGTCTGTGAGCTCCTCTTCCTCCTGCCTACCTCATTCCCGGGAACTCCTTGGCCTGTTTCTGGCCTTACAGACTTGTTCCTCCAGGAAGCATCCCCTCCTACTGGGAGGGGGACCTCCAAGCAAGTTAAGGTGAACATGTGCTCCCTGAGAGAGGCAACTCCACCCGATGGCAGCAGTGTGTGTGGTAAGATTGACGCCCATAAAGTAGAAGGGAAGGTTTTGGGGGAGAGAAGGGCTCACTGTCCCAGAGATCAGTCAGACCATTTCCTGAGCACCTCTTCTGGGCTCTCTAAGCAGTCTCCACTACAACCCTGTGAAATGAGGGAGAAACGCAATGGCGCAGCTGGCCTCCCAAGATTCAAGTTCCCTCACTCCTGTGTCCCTGCATGTCCCTCACTTCAAGGGATACTAACCGTCCAGGCTCAGGACCCAGAATAGAAAAGGGTGAAGATGTAGGGAGGGAGTCAGGTTAGACACAAGGCTAGCATCACACCTCTACCCCCGTGGTAGCAGGCAGGGGGCACACACACCCTGGGGGAGGGGGCATCCCCCGCAGCCCTGCCTAACTGCGAGTCTGAACACCTTGCTTTAAAAAGAGTGTGTGTAATGCAGCCACAGTCCAGCTGCAGGGCTTCTCTGAGCTCAGTTTTCTCACCTGGGAAACATGGTAGCTACATGGCAATGTAGTTGGGAGGAACAAATAATGCTGCAGAAAGGGTGCAGGGCAGGGCCTGGCACCTCCTAAGGGCTCAGTCACGGTGGCTGCAGGAGTGTCGGTCTCCCCAGCCATGTGTCCCTGGAAATGGGAATGGCCTCAGTAGACTAGGCAGCTGGTGACCCCTGGTGGCTGCTGGGAGCCAGGGCATGAGGGCTGGGGCAGAGTAGAAGGCTGAGTATCGAAGAATGTTGGAGCCCAAGGCTCTTAGACCGTTAGACTGGCTGAGTCCTTGAATAAGAGAATTTTGTTGTTGTTGTTGAGATGGAGTTTCACTCTTGTTGCCCAGGCTAGAGTGCAATGGCGCATTCTCAGCTCACTGCAACCTCCTCCTCCTGGGTTCCGTGATTCTCCTGCCTCAGCCTCCCAAGTAGCTGGGATTACAGGCATGTGCCACCATGCCCAACTAATTTTGTATTTTTAGTAGAGACAAGGTTTCACTGTGTTGCTCAGGTTGGTCTTGAACTCTTGACCTCAGGTGATCTGCCCTCCTTGGCCTCCTAAAGTGCTGGGATTACAGGCGTGAGCCACCGCATCCAGCCTGAATAAGAGAATTTAACCACTTAATAAACATTTCCTGAGTCATTCTCTGTGCCAGGCCTGATCCCAGGAAATAATCTATTCCCATCCTGGCCTCTTCCAAGAGTTCCTTGACTTAAAATGGAGGAGGCAGATACAAAAGGGGAGCTCAGGGACAGAGGAGGCCTCTACCCAGCCTGGCAGGCGAAGGAAGGGGAATCCTGAAAGAAAAATTTGAACTGGGGGCTGGGAGGGAAGGAGAACATTCTGGGAAGAAAGAAAAGCATGTCTGAGATGCACTCATGATAGCAAGGAAATAGCCAGGCACAGTGGCATGCACCTATAGGCCAAGCTACTGGGGAGGCTAAGGCAGGAGGACCACTTGAGCACAGGAGTTTGAGACCAGCCTGGGCAACATAGTGAGACATCATCTCTAAATGAGTAAATGAATGAATGAATAGCAAGGAAATGAAGATGAAGCTGAGAGGCTAGCAGGGTCACATCCAAAGGGCTCCAGATTTCATGCTGGGGTTGCGGGTGGTCTCTGAAGGCAGCAGGGGAACTCCAAAGGATTGGACTTGTGAACACAACACCCTAGAAAGTCACCCTGTTGGGCCGAGCATGGTGCTGTGCACCTGTAATCCCAGCCCTTCGGGAGGACCAGGTGGGAGGATTGCTTAAACCCAGGGGTTTAAGGCTGCAGGAGTTTGAGGCTGCAGTAAGGTTTTTTGTGTGTCTCAAAAGCAACAACAACAACAACAAAAGTCACTCTGGCCATAGTAAGGGAAAGGATTGGATGGGGAGACTGCAGGTCTAGAAGGTGGCCCACAGTGGCAGGAGGGTGGAGGAGTACTAGAACCAGCAGCACAAGGTCCCAGGGACATGGGGTGCAGGAGGAACGGGTCACTTGCAGGGGAGATGATGGCCAGGAGGCAGCTAGACCAAAAGTAGTGAGTGGTCTGGGAGTCAGCAGAGTGTAGGTGTTGCCATTTAACCAACACCGTCTCCACAGGCCTGTGCCCAGTCCTAGGTTGGTGAAGGAAGTTGGTTTGCCCCAACTCTGCCCTGTGGGCTCTGCCTTGTAAGCAAAGCCCCAGGCCCAGATCTGGCCCACAGCTGCCCTCCCCCAGGCACAGACACACAGAGGCCTTGCTCTGCCCCACCCTGGGCACTACCCCTGGAGGAAGAACGCGGACCCAGTCTAAGGGAGGCCCTGTGGACCAAGGACTTTGATATCACTACCTGGGTTTTTAGTATCTTCCCACCGGGACCCCTCTGGGCTGCCTCCCTGCCCTCTCCTCAGAGCTCCCCCAGCCCCTCCTCAGCTTCAGTCTACCCTGAGTGCCTGAAGCAGGTGGGCCCAACATGTTGCTTTGGCCTCAGGACCAGGGTGGACCAAGAGTCACATCCATGGCTCTTTGCTGCCTCAGGGCCTTTCTTCCTGCTGTTTCCATGGTTAGACTTGAGCAGCACCTGTCTCTGCAGGCAGAGACTCGGCTGGCTGCCTCAGCTCTGTATGGAAGGAGGAAGGGGGCCAAGCCTGGATCTTCCAGAGCCCACTAGCCCAAAGGTCTCTGTACCATGAATGCTGCAAAGAGGTAGGCAGACGCAGTTCAGATATCATTTTTTTCTACTTTGGGAGAAAAAGTGAGGAGATAGAGATAAAAATACAAAGAAAAACTAGCGTAATCCCCCAACCCATACTTCATTTTTAAACAAACAGGCCAGGTCCTGCCAGGCCTTCTTCCCCATTAAATCCCAAGGCCAGCTCCAGTCCCAACCCCAACCCCTGCATGGCGCCGAAGGAAGCTTCAGGCTTCGGGCAAGAGCTCCAGCCCAGGCAGGCAGGTCGTGGCCCTACTGCCAGAGCACAACCTTCCTGCCCTGGTCCACGCTCACCATGTGGCTCCCGGAGTAGCACCAGGCCACGGCGTTGACAGCAGTGCTGGGGAAAGGGAGGGGCAGGCTTCAGGGGGGCTTCAGGAACTGCGCCTGCAACCTGGCTCTGCCCCGACTGCTGGACCTGGGTAGTTTGAGGCCCTCTCTTGAGCCTGTTTCCTTATCTGTAAAGTTAGCTCACAGGGCTGTGGAAAGGATGGACCCAAGTGCGTGTGGAAAGTACCTTGTGAACTGCAAAGGGCTCTGGTCGGGTGGAAGGTGGAGGGACAAGGGCTGGGGACTCCAGGGTCCCAGTATGTCAGAACCTGGAATCAGCCTGGCAGGACTGGGGCCAGGCAGGTGGCCAGGTGGAGGCCATGCTCACCAATGGGGTCCCTGAAGTCTGCTCTCCAGTTTCCCGGTGTCCACATCCCAGATGTAAAGGGCCCCATCACAGGAGCCTGCCAGTGCATAGCTTCTGTCCGGGCTGTAGTGGCCACAGCAGAGCAAGAAAACGGGGTCAGAGGGGAGGGCACACACAGGGTCCGGCAGGGCACACTAGGACACAGGCATATGCTCTCACGGACATACCTGAACACAGCTTTCGTCCAGTCAGAACCACACTTGAAGCCATCGGCCCTGAGGACAGACATGGCTGGGGTCAGAACAGAGGTCATCACTAGTCTCTGCCCTCTGCAGGGAGCTTCCAGAGCTTCCTCTTTGTCGAGGGGTTTGGTACCTCAGCAGGACCTGGTCTGGAGGGGCCTCCAGGGAGGGCTCCAAGAGGGTCTATTACAGGAGAAGAGAGGCTCAGCTGTCCCAGCAAAGGCCACAGGGTCAGCAGGCATGAGGCTGGTACCTGAACACCTGGCGGATGTTGCTGACACGCAGGTCGATGACCTTGAGTGTGTTGTCTCGGGAACAGCTGAGCAGGTGCAGTTGGTCGTGGCTGAGGCTCAGGGAGGTGACCCGGCCCTGCACAGGGATGACCTGGGTGCAGTGGGGCCCCCTGAGGAACAAGGACAGAGACAGGGATGAGGAACAGCCTAGCCAGGCCACTCCTGACAGGAAGGGGCCAGGCGCAGCAGCTTTCCTAGCTAACCAAGTCCGGAGGAACCCCAGGGCCCTGGATCGCTGGGGTAAAGGCTGTGAGTGACTCATCTCCCTTCTCCCCACTGCAGCCAGCTGCCTCCATCAAGGAACTTAGACAGACTTTGATTTGAAAGCTGGAGCCTTTGAAACCTTTGGGTCACTAAATAAGAACCATATCATCTGAGCAATGAAGTCTCGTCTTTAAAAAATATGAGAGAGAGAAGGAAGGGTTGCAAACAGTAATTGCTGGAGATCAGTGAGTAAAGGCTTGAGGCAGGCCTAGCACTGGCTCTAGCTTTGTTTTTTTGTTTTGTTTTGTTTTTGGTTTTGGTTTTGTTTTTGTTTTGAGACATCTCGCTCTGTCGCCCAGGCTGGAGGGCAGTGGCGCAATCTGGTCTCACTGCAACCTCTGCCTCCCGGGTTCAAGCCATTCCCCTGCCTCAGCCTCCCAAGTAGCTGCGATTACAGGCATCTGCCACCACACCCAGCTAATATTTTTAGTAGAGACAGGGTTTCGCCATGTTGGCTAGGCTGGTCTCAAACTCCTGACCTCAGGTGATCTGCCCGCCTCGGCCTCCCAAACAAACAGCTGGGATTACAGGTATGAGCCACCACGCCCGGGCTCTAGCTTTGCTTTTATAAACAATTCAAGCCCAAAGTTAGGGTCTTTGGTTTAAAAAACAGTTAAAAGAATTTTTTTCCTTTTGATATAAAAGTGGTAACTAAATGGAAAAAGGTACATCTCCATCTTGGTTGCAAGGTCCAGGCGGAGTCCAGCATTGGACCAAGAGCCATGAAGACAGTGGCACAGCTTCCTGCGGGAGCTGAGCCCAGCCGAGAGGCACTAGCTGGCAGTGCCAGCCCCACAGCCTTGCCTGCCCAAAGTGCCACCAAGACTCCTCCTGCCATGGCCAGAGAAAGGAACAAGAACTTGGGAGCCCTGTCCCCAGCCCTCCCCAAGTCCTCCCCCAGCCTGCGCCTGTCACCTGCTGTCCCAGAACCGGATCTTCTGGTCATTGTGGCCACTAATGATGATATGGTCCCCACACACCACGTCATTACAGTAGGAAAGGACATTGATGGTCCTGGAGCCTGGGGACCAAGCAGCAGACCCCAGGGCCTCAGAGGAGGGTTGTCGGGAGCCACCCCACAGGACATATGGAGAAGCTGAGGCCCAGAACCCGGTGTCCTCCCAAGACTAGAACCCAGGTCTTCTGCTTCCCAGCACAGGGCTCACCCACGTCTTTTTCCTACCCACAGCCTGAGGTCACCAAGAAACCAGACAGAAAACACCATTGGGGGATACCATTAGGGAACTGGAGGGCCTTGAGAGGTTTCACCCCCAAATGCCTATGAATCTCAGAGCCACTCCCAGAGAGCAGGTGAGGTCCCTTGTGCCCTGGCCTGGGGCTCCTGGCTGGTGGGGAGGGGAGGTGGGGCTGGGGCTCGGGCTCACAATAGGCACGGCCGAGGTCCCACTCCTTCACTGTCCGGTCGCGGCTCCCAGTCACTGCCTGGTGCCTCGTTAGCTTGAATTTGGCAGCTGTCACCTTATCCTTGTGTCCAGACAGTGTCTCCTGTACCCCGGCCCCAGGTACGGATCAAGAGTTTGGCCAAGACCCCATAACAGGCCCCCTAGTCCTGAGGTATGACCTCTGACCTCCAGGCAGCCTCCCCAGTCAGGCCTCACCTTGGACTGTGCCTCCCCCACCTTCCAGAGCTGGGCAGCCTGGTTGTAAGTTGCTGCTAAAACCTGGTAGCCCTGGAGAAATGGGAGAGGAAGTGAGAGGTGCCAAGCCGGAGGCAACATTCTTCGGGCCACAGAATGAGGCTAGGGGCTGCCTCACAGCTTCCCACGGCCCAGGTCACCAAGGCAGGCAAAGGAGCCTCCGGCCCAAGGAGGAGGATCTGTGTAAGAGCCCAGGGGCCTGGTTCTAGGGTATCCATGTTGCGCCCTCAGGTCCCACAGCCCCCACCTGCCCAGTGTGGAGATCAGAGAGGGCACAATCCCATGCCACTGGGGCAAAGTTCCTCACCGAGGGGTCAAAGTCCACACTGGTGATGCTGCCACCAGCTCCCTCCAGGGTCTGGTTGGCCTCCAGGCGACCTGGGAGGACCAGGGGAAGGGACAGTTGAAATGAGGTCTTAACCTCACAAAATGGAGGAATTGGGATTGAGAGCGGAAGATCAGTTCCCGCCCCACCCCCCGACACATCCCCAGGTTAGAAGACAGAATCGCTGGGTCTGTTCTGCGGGCCTGGGCTGGAGACTACACCTCCCCTAACTGCTGGCACTGGGTCCCAGGGACAGCTAGTCATTTCACAGACCAGGCTAGAGAGGACCAGGGAGAAGGGACTATGTAGAGCACGCAGCAAGCCATGATCAGGCCAGCCAGAAACTTGCCTTTTCTAGGAAGCCCCCAGGAGCCGGCTCTGACTCCCCAGGACACCCCCTCTCCAGAGCACAGAGCTTGGGACAAGGCCAACAGTTCATACTTGTCTCTTACCTGAGTTCTGAGAGCTCAAGTGATGCTAGAAGAGGGTCACCTGGTAGACTCAGGGAACTGCTCTTCAAGGGCCTGTCCCTGTAGGACCTCATGATAGGGGACCCCCACCAACCCCCATCAGGGACCATCTGAACTCAGCCCTCCCCATCCTGCAAATCTGGACCCTAGGAGCCAGGAGGCTCCACCCTTCTTCAGAACAGTGAGCCCAGAGTCTCACTCTTTCCAAGGCATTGTCTAGTCACTGGCCACAGAATATTCCAGATAGAGAAACACAAAGAGATCCAAGACCTCTGCCCACCAAGGAGTGAGCTGAGGAGAGGGTCTGGAGAGAAGCACCAAGTTGGCCTGCAGGGGAGGGCTCCTTACTTCCCACAACATTCCAGAGGTGGATCAGGTGGTCAGCCCCTCCAGTGGCCAGGAGGCTGCTGTTGGGGCCAAAACGAACAGCATTGACCTCAGAGAGGTGGGCATCCTGTGGGGAAAGGGGAGGTTGGTGCCCCGGCCCTCCCCGCGCATGTCTCTGTGAGTGCTCACGGGCCCTCTTACCGGTGCCTGTGCAGACACAGCCTGCTGCAGATGTGGTATCCCCCTCCCCAGTTTCTCTGTCCACACTCTGAGTTTCAAACCCGACCCCACCAGGTGTTCTCACCTCTGCCTGGACCCCTGCAGCAGCCTCCGTGCTATGCTACTCTACTCTCCTGCCTGGCCTCCTGGCCTCCCAGCCTCCTCTCTCTCCCTCCCCGGCTCATGCCCACATCATAACATGCTTGAGTGGCTCCCACCACAGGCTGTGGGAGGCAGCCTCCTGCTCCTGCTGAGGAGCCCAGCCTTGCTTCCCTGGCCTCTTGGGACCACCCCTGGTGCCGAGACCACCCCTGTGCCTGCACTCTCTCACCACTGCCCCACCCATGTGGCTCAGCTCCTCCCTTACCAGCACATCCTGAGCCCGGGTAGGAAGTCGGGCAGCCACACACACAGGGATGATCTGGTATCGCTGCTCAGGGGCTCCCCCAATTGAGTGACCTCTCCTCTTCTTAAAACTGGGGTAAGGTGGGTTGGGGTCAGGAGGGCATTCAGCAAGTCCTTCTCAGGTGGGAGCCTCCAGCTCCCCTGAGGCATCAACCATAGGAAGCAGACATGGCAGGCGGCAGAACATGGCCCCAAGGAGCAGCGAGAGCATTCCCCAACCCAGCCTCGACCCCAGGGGTTGGTGTGGAGACGGGGTGGGGAGCACACAGAGGCAGACACAGGAGCAGGGTAGGGTTGGTGGGTGCAAAGAAACCTCAGGGCCGGGGTTTCAATCCCAGTCTTGCCACTGCTTGGCTCTGTGACTCTGAATGAGTCCCTGACATTTCAGAGCATTTTTCCCAATTGAGTAGGAGCTCCTGCCCTGCCTGAGGCTGGAGCTCTTGGTCCCCTGTGACGACCTTGAATAAAGACAGACCCTTGTGAGGACAGAACCTGGAAGACAGCTGAACCGGGGCCGGGGCTGAGGCCATTCACCTGGCTCCTGTCTCCAAGGTCCAACAGACTCACAGGCAGACAGCTGCACATCACAGGGATGGACAGGTCGAGGCGCAGACACGGACCAAGCCTGGGCTGGGGAGCCCGACACACACGTGGGTGCACACACAGGCACACACACACTTACTCCAGAAACCCCTTCACCACATCCACACAGTGGGACAGCGTCAGGGAGGTGGCTGAGGCAGACCTGAGACAAAACCAAGAGAGATATGCTAAGGGACTGGCTGGTGTGTGTACAAATGGCTGTCCATCATCTCCACACTTTGCCAGAGACCTGGAGGCTTGTAACCTCTCAAGTCTGGGATAAGAACTTGACTTCTCCAAGATCAGGAGACTAGGGTGACCCAGATCAGTCCCAGGAAGGTCGGGGCAGCAATGGATTTGGTAATGAAAGTCTCCCAAGGTCTCCCTCATGATGGGAAGAACTGCCTTACCCTACTAGTACCCACCAACAAAAGTTCCTGGGAAGCTGAGCCGGGGCCTACAGGGAGGAGAGATGCTGAAGGTTCCCCCAGGCTGGGGATGGGAGGAGGGGGGAGCCTAGGCTCACTGGGTGACCTCAGCAATGCCCAGGAGAGGGTGTGTCCTACAATGACTTGGCCCACAAGGGCTCCCAAGGACTTTGGGGACTGGCATCTCATGCCCCTCCCCACGGTTTCTTCACTGCCCCAAGGCCTGGACACCAGGGACCTGCAAGGAAAGACTGAGAAGAGGTGTTAGGCTGGGGAATGGGGCCCAGAGGGGGCAGCCTCAATGACAGGCAAATCAAGAAGGATGGAGGAGACCCTGCGGACAGTCACCCAAGGTCTGAAGCCCCAATCAGGTCCCACAAGTGTGAGCACACATCTACACATGCTTATATATTCACACATACAGATGGGCTCAGTCAAGCTTGTACACACCTGTGGCCTCATGTCCCTGCGGATGCACATGCTTGCACACCTATGGCTGCGCACACATGCCTGGCATGACTGGGCTCTGGGCTTTGCCCACAGGTTCTCTCCTGGTGACAGCTATTCAGAAGCCTGACACCCCACCCCCAGAGCTCTGATCCCAAGAAGGAAAGGGTTGAGGGTAGGGGTTGGGGGGGGGGGGTGAGATGGAACTGACCCCAAGTGGCTCCAGACAATGGAGGTCAGACTAGCCCTGGGAGATCTGAGCTTTCTGGCCTCTCCTCAAGCCCCCTCCCAACCCAAGAGCTGACTCCAAGGTCCAAGAGGAAGACCCTGGCAGCCTCTGGGGTGGGGCTCAGCTCAGAGCTCTGAGACTGTCACCTGGGTCCTCACCTGAAGGGCCTCTTCCACTTCTCACAAGCTTCCTTCTCCAGGGGCTCTGGCTCAGGGGCCAGAGCCAGAGTCTCCCTTCTCTCCCTCATCCCATCGCCTAGGGTGTCCGGGCCCCTAGGAGAGGTAATGAAGTTCAGAAAGGCCAAGGGACCAAGCCAGCCCCTCCCGACCCCAGCACAGGATACGCTGAAGACAGGAATTCCCAGTGATGAGGGTTCTGTGTGGGTGTACACGTGCAGCGGTCACGCATGCAGGCTCCTACGACCACACGGTCCTCTGCAGGTGTCTCGTGGGCCCCGACCACTTGGGGGCCTCAGGACGGGGCTATGCACAAGTACAGTCGGCAGCCTGGGTCGCCGCATGCAGGCGGGGCGGGAGGCAGAACGCAAGGGTCGGACCGGCCCATCCCCACTCTTACTCGCTGATGCTCACGGTCCGCTTGGCAGCCTTCTTCAGCTCCTGGGACACCCGCGCCTGCTTGGCCCTTGTTGGGTAAAAAGCATCCTGAGACCCTGGCGCGGCGCCTCGCACGTAGGCGGGGCTAGACCCGGTCCCTTCCTCCAGCGGGCGGCTGCTGCCCCTTTCCCTTCCAGACACCAGCGAAGCCCGACTCCTCCCTGCAGGGGCGGGGCCTTTCCTCAGGAGGGGCGGGGCCTGCTCCCTCACCGCTCCCGGCGCTCGTTGCGCAGGTTGCGCTCGGCCGCGGCGCGCGCCTTGCGCTGCACGAGCCTCTCCAGCAGGTCGCGCGCCTCTTCCTGGAGCCTGCGCAGTGCCGCCTCCCGGAGCCCGACGTGCGCGCGCAGCGCCTCGTAGGCTGCCCGCTGCACCGCATTCTGCGCCCGCCACTCCTCCACCTGCTGGGCCTGTTGCGCCCGCGCCTCTCGCAGCTGCGCCACGCGGGCCTCCAGGGCTGCCAGCCTGGAGGACGGAAAGAGCGGATAGTGGGTCCCAAGCTTCCCCCGTCACTGCCCAGTGGGAATATGCCTCGGAGCAGAGACAGACCTGCCCATGCCAAACGCGGCTAGCCGGGTGGCTAAGCCAGGTCTCCCCCAAGCCTTCGCCCTCAGAGCCCAGCCGTTCGGTCCTCTGGCACCAACCGATGGGGTCAGGGGGACGTAGGGAAAGATCTCGGCCCGCGCCATTCCCCCCGCCTCCCGCATAGTTGGCCCCGGGCCTCCCTGAGGTGGGCGCGGTCCCTCCCGCCCCCGCCCCCGCCTCACCTGCTTTGCCTCTGCTGCAGCTCCGACTCCAGCGTGCCCAGGGCCGCGCTCTTCTCCACCACCTGGTAGGCCATCTGGGGGCGGACAGGTGGGCACGGCGGCGCTGAGGCCCCTCCAGGCCTCCAGTCCCTCCGGGGCCGAAGGCGCTAAGGGAGTCGGCTGCTCCCCTGCCCGCCCCCTTCCTGAAAAGCAAGCTGAGCCCCACACAGGTTTGGGACCTTGCACAGGGACGCGCTGTTGTTTGTGGAGCAGTGGAAGGCCCTCGGGCTCTGGAGTCAGCCCTGGGTCCCAATCCTCGCCGTGCCGCTTCGTTTCTCTGCGACCCTACTAGGAACCTCTCTGGCAAGAGCAACCCGCTCCACTGCCTCGCCTGAAGAGTGGGAAGCCAGCGCTCCGCTCCCAGCACCATGCATAACCACTGCGAGGACTCCTCGCGCAGAGGCTGCCAAATGCCCATCCGGCCCTCGGGCGCCATGATGTTCCCAGCAGGCTACACGCTCCTTCCATCCTCACCACACCGGGAGGCTGGTACTGCCACTCTCACTTCACAGACAAGGACACCGACAGAGAGGTTTAAGTGTCTTGCCCAAAGTCACGTAGCTAAGAGATTTGGGCACAAGCCACCTACCTAACTGCATCACCCTCCAGGCTGGTCAGGGGAATGTGAGTTCTGTTCCCCACCCCTCCCTGCTGGCTTCCTGGCCTCACCCAACCCAGGCCTGCCCAAGCACAGGTCTCAGCATCGAGAGGCCCTGCGCAGAGGCACACAAGGCTAAGATCAGGCGACTCGGGGAGCCAGGGCCCAGACTCAATATGGGAACAGTGCTGGCAGCCCAGGAGAGTGGGTGAGGGTCATTTCATCTGCACTCCCGCCTCACTCGTCATGCCTTCAACCCAGAGCCAAGCAGGGTCGGTGGGAGAGACAGACCCCAGGCAAGGCAGCTCCCACCAGTGTGACAAGAGAACATGAGGGCCAGAGGCGCCTCTGGCCCAGGCCAAGGCTGGGGGCTCTTGTTGCTAATCTGTTCCTGTGTTCTCACGTGGGCCTGATGAGGACAGACTGAGGAGCACGGTTGGCGCTGCCACCTGCACTGACATGACGCGCTATGTGAGTGAGTCTGCGAAGAAGGAATCTGCACATGCGGGTTGGGGCACCTTTATTCATAGTTGGCCCCATTTATAACATAATTCTTTTCACCACTGAGCAATCTGATCACCACCTCCACTTTCTCACTTGTCACTTGCTTTCATTTATGTTGTGTTGTACCATTCAATATTTTATTGTATGCCTTTCAAAATTCAAGTAGTAGGGGTGGAAAACAGATTAGTACTTGCCAGGGGTTAGGGATGGTTGGGGGGAAAGGGGTGAATGTGACTAAAAAGGGGTAATAAGAAAGAGATCTTTGTAGTGGTGAAACAGTGCCATATCTTGATGGTTACACAAATCTACACGTGATAAAATGACAAAGGACATATACACACTTCATACCAATCCCAGTTTCCTGGTTGTGGGTACTATAGTTATGTAAGATGTAGCCAGCAGGAGATGCTGGGGGAAGGGGATGCAGGAACTCTGGACTATCCTTCCAACTTCCTGTGAATCTATAATTATTTTAAAATAAAAAGTTAATAATAATGATAAATGCTTGTGATGTGTGGAACTACTAGAGAAATTTTTACAAAAGAAAAGAAAAGGCCGGGTGCCATGGCTCACGCCTGTAATCCCAGCACTTTGGGAGGCCAAGGCGGGCGGATCACGAGGTCAGGAGATCAAAACCATCCTGGCTAACATGGTGAAACCCCGTCTCTACTAAAAATACAAAAAATTAGCCGGGCATGGTGGCGGGCGCCTGTAGTCCCAGCTACTCGGGAGGCTGAGGCAGGAGAATGGCGTGAACCCGGGAGGCGGAGGTTGCAGCGAGCCGAGATGACACGACTGTACTCCAGCCTGGGCAACAGAGCGAGACTCCGTCTCAAAAAAAAAAAAAGAAAGAAAAGAAAAAGCCTCCTCACTGCCCCCATCCTCTGGCGCATCCAATAGGTACTGGCTGGTGTGTGTCCTGGGAAGGAGTGCTGGGGGCCAGGGAAAGTATCCCAGGCAAAGGGAGCTGGGAGCTCAGAGATGAGCGTGGCAGGAAATGCGACAAGAGCCTGGGGAGCTCGACGGGGGAGCCAGGCTAGGAGCTTTGGAAGATCTACAGCACACTAACCATGGGGACAGAGGTAGTAAGACGGGCTTTTACTTTTTACTCTATGGCTTCTATTCTCTTGACTTGTTTACAAGCATGTTTTGTGTATTGCTTGTCTTTAATGGAGATCTTTTTTTTTTTTTAATTAAAATATGTCACTCTGAAAGCTGTATGGAGAAGGGACAGAGAGTGCTAAAGAAGTGTTCCAGGGCAGGATGAAAGTTACTTGTACCATGTCAGATATGGTACAAGAAACAGAGAAACATTGATGGATTTGGAGATAGAGTCAACATGAGCTTGTGACCAGCTCAGGATGGAGGGCTGGGAAGAGTCAGAGGTGCCCCTGCATTTCCAGCATGTGTGAGAACGACTGGGGGGCAGTCACAGGAAGACAGGAAGGACAGCCCACCTCATTCATCGCTTAGTCTACAAATAGTCATTAGTATGGAATGGACTGTGGACACAGGCCCTAAGGATATAGGTTTGCCTCGGAGGCAAACCAAGACATCCCAGGGCTTGGGGAGTTCACAGCCCAGAGGCTGGGGGTGGTGTGGGGGTCAGATGTTTGAGAATCACCTCTCAAACAAATATTAAATTGGACCTACAACAGCAGCTCTAGGGAAAGGTTCTCAAATGAGTCCGTACCTATGCCCGCATTTCTGTTGGGCAGGTGACTTGCCATTCTGTGACTGGATGTGTATTTCCTGGGCTATCACAGTCTCTTTCAGAGGACTGGAAGCCCCATGGGGCCAGGTCTTGTTTATTGTTGCATTCCCCGTACTTTGGATATAGCAACTGTCAATAGATGTTGAGAGAATGAATGGAGAGCACAGAAGTTGATTTGTGTGAGAAGGGCTCAAATCCTGGCTCTACCTCTCCAAGCCTCAGTTTCCTCCTCTACAACCATAAAGTTGTGAAGGATTAACTGAGACAATGTTTAGCCCAATGCCTGCAAGGAGTCAACTCTCAAAACGGTGTGGGCCAAATTCTGGGGGAGATGGTGAGCCTGATTTTAGATGTGATCTCCAAAAAGCAGCTGAGCAAGAGAGTCAAGCTCAGAAAGAAGGCTCGGCTAGAGACAGAACTGAGAGTTGGCAAACAGAAAAAATGGGGGTCAGTGAACCCCAAGAACACCCACATTTGAAGGGACGGGAATAGGGAGGAGGGGAAGGAGCCAGTGAAGGAAGTTCAGAGGCAACAATCACAGAAATGAGAGGGAAACCAGGAGAGCATGGTGAAAGAGAAGCCAAGAGACACTGTTGCAAAGGGGCAGGGAACGCGGTAGTGTCAGGTGGAGCGTCCACACCCTGCCAATGCGCTAAATGAACCTAACTTCTGTAGTCTGCAAATGTATATTGAGCATCAACTGGTGCTAGGCCTTGGGGATGGCTGGGCGAGGGGTGAGCCATGGAGTAGTGAGCAGAGCAGGCTAAACCATGTGGAAGGGAAATGGGCTGCCAGGCCCTTGCACACCTAACTCCCTCCAGCTGCTGTTGGAGCCCACTTCATCCTGGGCTGCCCAGGGCACTCTGACCCCTGCTCAGCTTCAGGTCAGGGCCTGGCACACACTAGGGCTCACTCAATGCTTGCAGCACTGGGCTTGGAGAATTCAGCAAACACAGGAGTACCCCTCACTGGCTGGCTCCCTTGGACCACATCTCTCTACCCCATTTTCAGACCCCTTCCCAACTTACCTCACCACAGACCAGCCGGAGCCCCTCCTCCTCCTCCTGCCACTTCACCCTCAGTGCGACCAGTGATGGGACTTGGTCTGAGTCAAGCTCTGACTCCTCCCTGCCAACCAATCAGAGTGGTGCTCAATGTCCCCCGGTTCACCCAAGTGCCCAAAGGCACCCAAGCGATGCTACATGAAAAGCCTAAAACAAGAGCCATTAACTTCGTCCTGGGAAGATGGAAGCCAGCAAGCCAGTAAAGGAAAAGGCAAGTCTCTAGAAATGAGCTGTCCATGACTCCTCTGCTCTAAGATTCCCCTAGGCCTTGGCCAAGGACCCTTCTCAAGAAGCACCTCCCAGTCAGGCGTGGTGGCTCACACCTGTGATCCCAGCACTTTGGGAGGCTGAGGTGGAAGGATCACAAGATCAAGAGATCAAGACCATCCTGGCCAACATGGTGAAACCCCGTCTCTACTAAAAATACAAATATTAGCCGGGGGTGGTGGTGCACGCTCCAGGAGGCTGAGGCAGGAGAATTGCTTGAACCCAGGAGGCGGAGGTTGCAGTGAGCTGAGATCACGCCACTGCACTCCAGCCTGGGTGACAGAGCCAGACTCCGTCTCAAAAAAAAAAAAGCAAAGCACCTCCCAACTCTGAGCCCCAACCTATTCCTGGTTCTCATCTTTACTCCCTCTTTGCAACAGGTAGCAAGACCCTTTCTTTAGGCATCAGGCAAGGAACAGGGAAATGGAAAAAGACTGAGAAAGGGAAAAGACATAAGTATAGGGGTGGGAGGGGAAGGAGATGGGACAAATGCAGAGAGATGGACAAAGAAAGGTGGAGGGGAAAGATTCTAAACAGCTGGCCTGTGGGAAGGCCAAGGGCCTGCCTCCCCCACCACCCCCACCACCTCCACCACCCCCACCACCCCTGGGCAGCAGCCAAGGGCTGATGAGGCACTAGGGAGAGAATGAACCCAGCACAGGCAGCAGGGGCAGGGCCCCAGCACAGGCAGCCCTTTGTGACCACGGACCCACATACACTCACCAGGGGCCCTGGTGGGTGGTGGGAGTGACACTGTTTGGCTCCGGCTGCAGCTTCTTTGAGAACTTGTCCAGCAGCTCAGCCTTCTCTAAGAGATGGTTATCTGGAGAGTGCAAGAGAGTGAGCCTGGGGCAGAGACAGATACCCAGCAGCCCCCTGGCATGCAATTTATCTCCAGCTAAAAGGGCTGCAGGAGCCCAGAGATGCTAGGGATGGGGAAGCTTCTGGCAGGCTGGCCTCCGCCCTGTGCCTGAGGGGCATCTGTGCAGTTCTACAGGACCTTCAGCCCTAGCAGTGTCCTCATAGCACCGGTCCCCAGGCCCACGTGGAAGAGGACCTGCTCTCCCAGGGACAGAAGGATGACCACTGCGGGGTACTGCCCGCTGAGGGTCCTGAGGGAAGGAAGGGGCCTGGGATTGATTCATCCCTGCCTCAGAGCAAGGCTTAGCCCCAGAAAGTGATGAAATAAACCGAGCTCTACCTGTCAATGGCCTTTGGCAAGTCACTTCCCCTCCAAGGGCTCTAGCTTTCTGCACTTAAAAATAATCCCCGGCCGGGCGCGGTGGCTCACACCTGAATTCCCAGCGCTCTGGGAGGCTGAGGCGGGCGGATCACGAGGTCAGGAGATCGAGACCATCCTGGCTAACACGGTGAAACCCCATCTCTACTAAAAAATACAAAAAATTAGCCAGGCGTGGTGGCAGGCGCCTGTAGTCCCAGCTACTCGGGAGGCTGAGACGGGAGACAGGTGTGAACTTGGGAGGCAGAGCTTGCAGTGAGCGGAGATCACACCACTGCACTCCAGCCTGGGCAACAGAGCAAAGACTCCATCTCAAATAAATAAATAAATAAATAATCCCAACTTCCCCAGCCCTGGTGTAAGGTACCCCCAGGCCAGAATAGAAAGTCCTTGAGCAATTATCCAGCAGACATTCTGGAGGTTGGTGGTTTGACCCTGGAATACCCTCCCCCATCAACAGTCACTTCCTCTTTTCTCACCAGTTCCAGGGGAGGGTGGGGTGGTAAGTCCGGGCCTAGCTCCCTTCTCATCAACTTCCTTCCCACACTCAGTGCCCTGTCACCTTGACTGAGGCCCTGGGCCTGGCCTAGTTCTCATGAAAACCCCACCTCAGCCCCCAGGGTACTGCAGCACCCAGCAAACCTAAAGAAGGTCTCTATACCCAATTAACAAGTAAGAAGACTGAGGCTTAGCGATGTGATCTGCCCAAGGTTTCAAGACTGGCCCTTCAGTCTGATTTCAGCTCTCCAGGTCTCTCTAGTCCCTCAGACTCACAGCTCTCTGGGTCGAGGCGGGGGGCAGGGGTTGGGGGGGCGGTGACCCCCTCCCTCAAACTGGACGGTTCCACTGTCTGTCTGAGCAGTGGAGAAGTGTGGCTGCTGGAGGTGGGGGCTGGCCTCGCAACCCTGAAGGTAGAGGACCAGCAGCCTGGAAGCTTGCAGAGAAATTTTCCTGGCTAAGAGCAGATTTGATTGTGGGGGTTTGGCCAAGATTAGCCCCAGTGAGAGAGCCGCAGGGATTGTGGTTAGACTTCCAACCACAGACATAAAATCGCAGGCGGCCAGAGGTGCGACACACAGGCACACCTGTTCATCCCCTCTTGAAATGCCACACCCTATCCTGACCAGCTGCCCAGAAACAATTCTGAGAGTCCGACTTCGCTGGGCTCAGCCAGCATCCGCCAGCAGCCCGGGGCCCCCTGATGCCCCCTCAGGCTGGGTAGGCTGACAGGGAGGTGTTCCATAAGCCTGTGCTAGCGTCGCCTGTCAGCGGCAGAGCCTGAGATGCACAGCCTCCTCCTTAGAGGTTCCGAGTGTCGCCCCTCTCCGGATGGGCCAATAAGTGGCTGCTCTGGACAAGTCCCGCGTTCTTTCACTGCGCTACCGAGACTAAGTGCACTGATCAAGCCCCTGCCCCGGGGACTGCCCGGGTAGGGAGGCAAAAGAGACCCTGCAAAACCAACACCCGAGGACGCACTTGCGTCTCGGAAGCCCAGCTTGTGGGAGGCAGAGCCCGTCCTGAGGGGCGACGAGGGCAGGGGGACCAGGAGGGGCTCGTCCAGGTTCTAACCAGAGCCTGGATGGCAAGGGGCGGAGTCCTGGCAGTCGGGATGGGCGTAACGCACAGGCTCAAGGCATAAGGCACAGCGCACTCGGGTCACAGGCGGAGGAGCCAGCCAAACCCTCTCCCCGCGCCCGTAGCCGCGTCCCCTCAGCCGCCATCCTCTCAGCACCGGGGCGCACTCACAGGCCGGCACCAGCTCCAGGAAAAGCGCCTTTTGCGTACGGTCCCGAAGCCGCAGCTGCCGCACGATGTGGCGTTTCCAGCGCGCTGCGGGGGCACCGGGGACGCCCGGCCCCGCCATGGCCGCGCTCTCCCGCCTAGCGGCGCGTTCCTCCCGCCCAGGACGGCGCCAGGCCGGGGCGGGGCCTCGCGGGGACTCCGTGACGCCAGGGGGCGGGCGGCGGCGGGGAAATCCCCGGCTTGTCCCAAGAGGGCTTTGGCGGGGAGGACCGAAGGCCGACGCCGGGAGGAGCTGCCTCCGGGAGGAGCCGCCTCCGGGTCTGAACCGCCGGGGTCCCGTCCGAAATGTTCACCTAAGTGGGGGCTCCTGTGGCTGCGAGGGTCATAAGCAGGAGCGAGGTCGGAGCCTCCGGGGCGGCTTCCCCCACGCGGGTGGAGCGCTCCGGAGGCGGGGCCCTCAAGGCCCGGGTCTCTTAACCCCGCCGCGCCCGGGCCGAGTTCGAGAGCCGCTGATGCTTCCCAGGCCGTCGCGCTCCTGGCCGCGCGCCCAGCCAGGGACCCAGAGGCCCCGGGCTCTGCGCGTACACTGAGGGCGCGGCGCAGCAGGACAGCAAGATAAGGAAGCAGAGACTGAAGGGAGGAATCCCCGCTTTCCGGGGATGATGGCGTTCGAGTTGGGTCTGTGAGGGATGAAATAGGAGTTGGCCAGAGGGAGAGAGGGACTCTAGGCCTCGAGAAGAGCACGTGCAGAGGTTCCGTGACACGAAAACGCCAGGTGGGTGCGGGGTTGGGAGGACAGGAGGCAGAAGGGTTTACGGCTCCACATGGTCGCCGAAATTTTAGGTCCCTGAGAGTAAAGGGGTGCAGCTGATTTCATCTAGAAAGCCCCTGGCCGGGAGGAGAGAACGAGCTTGCTTGCCTGGGGTTGCAAAGGAGTGGGTAGCTGAGACGGCCAGCACCCCCAGCATCCTGACTCAGGGCCAGACGCTTCACCCCATTGGGCGGCGTCTGGAGGAGCAGACACATCTCTTGTGGGTACCCTCGAAAGTGAATCATGGGTCGCAGGGAACTGTGGTCAAACCGTCTCTAGCTAGATGCTAGAGAGCCAGCTCTGCAGGCTCAGGCTACTGTGAGACACGAAAGGAGGGACTCGCTGGGCACAGCCTCACCCTGGGGCATGCCAGCAGGCCCTGCCCTCTGAGTGTTGGCAGACTTGAACATCCCTAGGGAACGAGAGAAGTTGGGCAACGATGGGAGAGCAGTGCAGGCCCTGGAGGTGACGAGTCTGTTGAGATTCTGATGGGGATGGGTCAGAGGACGTAGAAAGCAGTGAAGGCCTAGACGCCCCCAGGTCAGTGTAGCCTGCTCTGCTTCCAGTGAGCTGGGCTCAGTCCCCCACATGTCATTGTCTTAGACGCCCATGGCCTTTGCACAGGCCGAGCCTGATGTTTGGAACATCGTCGCCTCTAGGGGGCCTGGCTCCTAATCATGCATCACCTCCTCCAGGAGAACTTTCCTGCCCCTACACTGAGTTCAAGCTTCTCAGACACCAGCCCCAGCTGAGTTCGAGTTATAACCGTCACCAGTTATCACACCATCCTGTAATCTGTGCGGTGCCCCTTAGGGCAGGACCTGGGTCCCAGATGTCTCTGTACCTCTAGCCCCAACCCAGGCCTGACCTGTCTCTTGAAGGAGTATTTGTGTTGAAGATGGGTGGTAACGTTCAGCAAAAGCCATGCCCAGGAGACAGGCACAGTACCCATGGAGACCCAGGGCCAGCTGATGACAGTGATGAATTCCCTTTAGAACTGGCGGACTCTTGGGTGCTTGGAGACACTATATAAATAAGGAACTCTGGCTGTGTGCATGGGAGAGTATATTAACAGGGCTTGGCCTGGCTGTGAGGTGCAGAGATGCCGTTTCTCTCAGGTAAGGAGCCATATTGGGGCAGGGTTTCCTAATCCTTTTTTGACTCGCAAAATACACCTAGGAAATGTTAAATAAATTGTCATTTTTGAGTAGTATATGATAACGAAGTGATTGATTTTGACTAAAAATATTCATGTTCTATTTTTAGAATATGAAAGATTGTATTGTAAAGATCACTTGAAATAAAATTTTAGATAATATATGGAGACAAATTTCTGCTTTTTACATTTAACTTGCTGTTTAATGTATCTCAAATTATTTATGTAAGAGATATATGATTTGACCAATAAATATTTAAAAAGTTATACCATAATCTGGGGACCTAATGTACTTCACTTTTTTTGTTCTGTTTTGTTTTTGAGACAGGGTCTCTCTCTGTTGCCCAGGCTGGAGTGCAGTGGCCCAATCATGGCTCACTGCAGCCTCATCCTCCTGGGATTAAATGATTCTTCCACCTCAGTCTCCCGAGTAGCCGAGACTACAGGCACATGCCACTATAGCTGGTTTTGTTGTTGTTGTTGTTGTTTTGTTTTGTTTTGTTTTGTTTTTTGAGACAGAGTCTCTGTTACCCAGGCTGGAGTGCAGTGGCACAATCTCGGTTCATTGCAACCGCCTCCTCCCGGGTTCAAGCGATTCTCATGCATCCGCCTTCCGAATAGGTGGGATTACAGGCATGCGTCACCACACCCAGCTAATTTTTGTACTTTTAGTAGAGACAGGGTTTCACCATGTTGGCCAGGCTGATCTCCAGCTCCTGACCTCAAGTGATCCACCCGCCTCAAGCCTCCCAAAGTGCTGGGACTACAGGCGTGAGTCACCGTGCCCAGCCGCCCAGCTCATTTTAAATTTTTCTGTAAAGACAAGGTCTCACTATGTTGCCCAGGCTGGTCTCTAATTCCTGGGCTCAAGCAATCCTCCTGCCTTGGCATCCCAAGTGCTAGCATTACAGGCATGAGCTACTGCACCTGGCCCTAAAGTACTTAAAATGTAATTTAAAATTTGCACCTGGGAGGCCAGGCACGGTGGCTCACACCTGTAATCCCAGCACTTTGGGAAGCCAAGGCAGGTGGATCACAAGGTCAGGAGTTCAAGACCAGCCTGGCCAGTATAGTGAAACCCCATCTCTACTAAAAATACCCAAAAAAAAGCCAGGCTTGGTGGTGGGCGTCTGTAATCCCAACTACTCAGGAGGCTAAGGCAGAGAATTGCTTGAATCCGGGAGGCAGAGGTTGCAATGAGCTGAGATCGCACCACTGCACTCCAGCCTGGTGACAGAGCGAGACTCCATCTCAAAAAAAAAAGTGCACCTGGGTTAGGCACCTCCCAGAAGCCAGAGTGATTGTTCAAAAACTTAAATCAGGCCAGGCACGGTGTCTCACACCTGTAATCCCAGCACTTTGGGAGGCCAAGGTGGGCAGATCACCTGAGGTCGGTACTTTGAGACCAGCCTGACCAACATGGAGAAACCCCGTCTCTACTAAAAATACAAAAATTATCCAGGCATGGTGGCGCACGCCTGTAATCCCAGCTACTTGGGAGGCTGAGGCAGGAGAATCACTTGAACCCAGGAAGCAGAGGTTTCAGTGAGCCAAGATTGCGCCACTGCACTCCAGCCTGAGCAACAGAACAAGACTGTCTCAAAAACAAAAACAAAAACCTTAAGTCATCTCAAGTTCCTCTTGCTTAAAACCCTTGAAAGGCTCTCCAGCATAGTCAAAGCAAATACCAAACCCTTTACCATGGCCTTCAAGGCCCTGCTTGATCTGGCCCCTGCCCACATCACTGATCTTACCTCTTCCTACTCTTTAGCCTTATTCACTGCACTGAAATCCCACTGCCAAGCTTAGCCCCACCTTGGAGGCTTTGCCCTGGCTGCACCCCCCTCCTAGTGCTCTTCCTCCACAACTTTTAGGGGCTAGCTCCTACATACCAGGCGGATTTCAGAAGACCTTTCCTGTCATCCAATCTGAAAAAGCTCCCATCCCAATCAGCGTCTATCACATCACCCTTGTTCTTCCTTTCAGAGCACCTAATACTCCCAGAAAGAATCACATTTCTGTGTTTGCTAGTTGTTTATTATGTCTCTTCTACCAGGCTGGGAACTTCAGGAAAGCCAGGACCAAGTCAATCTTGATCTAGGCTCTGTCTTCAGCATCTAGAACCAGGCTTGGCACCAACTGAGTAGGTAATCCATAAATAAATTGCTGTTGCTGTGTATCAAAAAGAAAAAACCAAAGTTTGCATGGTCCAGTGCTTAGAAGTTTTGAAATAAAAAATGTAGCTATTTTTTGGCTGGGTATAGTGGCTCACGCCTGTAATCCCAGCACTTTGGGAGTCCGAGGCGGTGGATCACCTGAAGTCAGGAGTTCGAGACCAGCCTGGCCAACATAGTGAAACCACGTCTCTACTAAAAATACAAAAATTAGCCGGGAGTGGTGGCAGGTGCCTATAATCCCAGCTGCTTGGGAGGCTGAGCGGGGAGAATCACTTGAACCTGGGAGGCAGAAGTGGCAGTGAGCTGAGATCGTGCCATTGCACTCCAGCCTGGGCGAAAGAGCAAGACTCAGTTTAAAAAAAAAAAAGTAGCTATTTTTTAAATTGGAAAACCAATCACATGCACATAGCAAAGAATTGAAATAGTACAAAAGTGAGCCTGTTTGCCTCATACCTTCATATTGATCAGGATAGGACAGGCTGGTCTGTGGTTACAGTGATTTCTTTTTTTTTTTTTTTTTTCCAGAGATGGAGTCTCGCTCTGTCTCCCAGTCTGGAGTGCAGTGGCATGATCTTGGCAATCTGGGCTCACTGCAACCTCCGCCTCCCAGATTCAAGCAATTCTCCTGCCTCAGCCTCCCGAGTAGCTGGGACTACAGGCACACGCTGCCACACCTGGCTAATTTTTTGTATTTTAGTAGAGACAGGGTTTCACCACGTTGCCCAGGCTGGTCTCAAACTCCTGAGCTCAGGCAATCTGCTCGCCTCAGCCTCCCAAAGTGCTAGGATTACAGGCGTGAACCACCGCACCTGGCAGTACAGTGATTTCTAATATTGCCCATGACTGTTGGCTGAACTCAACTGGTGATTCTCACTTTGAATGGCTTATGTGACTGCGATCACACCAGGACTGGAGTTACCTGAAGACTCAGCTGGGCGGGTTACTGTTGATGGCTCACTCATTTGGCTGGCAGGAGATGCCATCTATTGGCTAGAGGGTCGGAGCTGCAAACCAAAGCACCTACATGTGGCCCCTTCACATGGCTTAGGTTTCTCAGAACATGGTGGCTAGATTCCGAGAGGGAGGCATCCCAAAACATGCATCCAACAGTATGAAAGCTGCCAGTCTCTTACGGTTTGACCCTGAAATTAGAACACATCACTTCCTCTGCATTCTATTAACCAAAGCAGTCACGGACCAGCCCAGATTGAAGGAGAGGGGACATAGGCCCCAGCTTTCAATGAAAGGAATGTCAAGCCGGGCACGATGGCTCACACCTGTAATCCCAGCACTTTGGGAGGTCAAGGCGGGCGGATCATCTGAGGTCAGGAGTTTGAGACCAGCCTGACTAACGTGGTGAAACCCCGTCTCTACTAAAAATACAAAAATTAGCCGGATGTGGTGGCGCACGCCTGTAATCCCAGCTACTCAGGAGGCTGAGGCAGGAGAATCGCTTGAACCCAGGAGGTGGAGTTTGCAGTGAGCCGAGATTGTGCCATTGCATTCCAGCCTGGGTGACAGAACGAGACTCTGTCTCAAAAAAAATTAAAAAAGGAATGTCAAAAAAGTCTGGCCATCTTTAATCCACCACATGTGGATACTAAATAAAACTCCAAATCTCAGTCGCTTAACACAACAAAGGCTTATTTCTTACTCATCCCACATTAGACAATGATGGTGTGCTGTTCTCCCCCAGCAGTGACTTAAATCCTTCTGACATCACCATAATCTCAGTTATTTGATTCCAACTGCTCAGATTGGGGTAGGGGAGAGGGAAAAGATTGACACTAACACTTAATTGCCTTGGACTGAAGTGATACATTCTTCTGCCCAATTCCGACTGGTGACATCACATCTACTAGGAAGGTTGAGAAATGTAGTCTTTCCATATTCCCTGGAAAAGAGAAATGGGTGTGGATACATCACTGTGGCTAACACACACCACTTTCCCAGTCTCCTCCTCTAAAAGCATCACCACTAACACTACAGAGTGTATACTTCCAGAAATATTTATGCATATACGACACATAAAACACAAAGGGGAACAGGCACAGTGGCTCACGCCTGTAATCCCCGCACTTTGGGATGCTGAGGCGAGCAGATCACTTGAGCCCAGGAGTCTGAGACTAGCCTGGGCAACATGGCGAAACCCTGTCTCTTCTAAAAATACAAAATTTAGCCAGGCATGGTGGCACGTGCCTGTAGTCCCAGCTACTCCAGAGGCTGAGGTGGGAGGATCACTTGAGCTCAGGAGGCAGAGGTTGCATTGAGCTGTGACCATGCCACTGCACTCAGCCTGGGTGACAGAGTGAGACCTTGTCTAAAACAAAAAAAAACCCACAGAAAAAGAGTAGCATTTACACACTTCCACACTTTGCTTCTTCCTCTTTTTTTTTTTTTTTTTGGACAGAGTCTCACTCTGCTCTCCAGGCTAGAGTGCGATGGCACAATCATAGCTCATTGTAACCTCAAACTCCTGGGCTCAAACAATCCTCCCACCTCAGCCTCCTGAGACTAAAGATATGAGCCACCACACCTGGCCAAGCAAAGGATTTAAGTAGACATTTCTTCAGGCCAGGCACGGTGGCTCATGCCTGTAATCCCAGCACACTGGGAGGCCAAGGCGGGCAGATCACCTGAGGTCAGGAGCTGAAGACCAGCCTGGCCAACATAGTGAAACACCATATCTACTAAAAATACAAAAATTAGCTGGGTGTGGTGGCACTTGCCTGTAGTCCCAGCTACTTAGGAGGCTGAGGCAGGAGAATCGCTTGAACCCGGGAGGCAGAGGTTGCAGTGAGCAGCGATCACATCACTGCACTTCAGCCTGGGCGATGGATTGAGACACTGTCTCAAAAATAAATAAATAGACATTTCTTCAAAGTAAATATACAAATGGCCAATAAGCATGTGAAAAATTGCTCAACATCATCAGTAGGGAAGTGCAAATAAAAAACCACAATGAGCTAGCACTTTATATCTACTGAGATGGCTGTAATTTTTTTTAAAATAAAATAACAGTGTCAGGGAGGAAGTGGAGAAAATAGAACCCTCATGCATTGCTGGTGGGAATGGCTGGTGGTGCAGCTGATGTGGAAAATAGTTTGGAAGTTTCTCAAAAGGTTAAACGTACAACCATCATATGATCCAGCAATTCCATTCCTGGGTTCATATCCACAAGATCAAAAGAATCAAAAGCAGGGACTTGAACAGATATTTGTATGCTGCTATAGTTTGGATGTTTGTACCCTGCAAATCTCATGTTGAAATTGGATCCCCAGTATTAGAGAGGCCTAATGGGAGGTGCTTGGGTCATGGGGGCAGAAACCTTATGAAGACATAATGCCCTCCCTGGTGGGCAGGAGTGGTGAGTTCTTACTTTATCAGTTCCCAGAGAACTGATTGTTTAAAAAGGGCCTGGAGGCCTGGAGCAGTGGCTCACTCCTGTAATCCCAGCACTTTGGGAGGCTGAGGCGGGTGGATCACCTGAGGTCAGGAGTTCGAGACCAGCCTGGCCAACAGGGTAAAACCCCATCTCTACTAAAAATACAAAAAAATAAATTTAAAAAAAATCAGCCAGGTGTGGTGGCAAGTGCATGTAGTCCCAGCTACTTGGGAGGCTGAGGCATGAGAATCACTTGAACCCAGGAGGTGGTGGTTGCAGTGAGCCAAGATCATGCTACTGTACTCCAGCCTGGGTGACAGAGGGAGACTCTGTCTCAGAAAAAAAACAAAAAAAGGGCCTGGCCCTCCCATCTCACTCTCTCTTGCTTCCCCTCTTGTCATGTGATCTCTGCACACCCTGGCCCCCCTTCACCTTCCACGGTGAGTGGAAGCAGCCTGAGGCCTCACCAGAAGCAGATGCTAGTGGCATGCTTCTTGTACAACCTGCAGAACTGTGAATCAAATAAACCTCTTTTCTTTATAAATTACCCAGCCTCAGGAATCAGAGTAAGATATACACCCATGTTCATAGCAGCATTATTCACAATATCCAAAAGGTGGAAACAATGTAAGTGTCCATCAACAGATGAATTGATAAGCAAAATGAGTGTATACATAGAACAAAATATTATTCAGCCATAAAAAAGAATGAAATTCTGATACATACTACAACATGGATGAAACTTGAAAACATGCTAAGTGAAATAAGTTAGACATAAAAGGACAGATTTATAAATCCACTTGTATAAAATATACAGAATAGCCAGGCTCAGTGGCTCATGCCTGTTATTCCAACACTTTGGGAGGCCGAGGCAGGTGGATCACCTGAGGTCAGGAGTTCAAGACCAGCCTGGCCAACATGGTGAAAATCCATCTCTACTTAAAATACAAAAATTAGCCAGGTGTGTTGGTAGGCACCTGTAGCCCCAGCTACTAGGGAGGCTGAGGCAGGAGAATTGCTTGAACCCAGGAGGCGGAAGTTGCACTAAACCAAGATCACACCATTACACTCCAGCCTGGGCAATGGAGGGATACTTGTTCTCCGAAAAATAGTAATAATAAAAATAAAACAAGGCTGGGCGCAGTGGCTGACGCCTGTAATCTCAGCACTTTGGGAGGCCGAGGTGGGCAGATCATGAGGTCAGGAGTTCGAGACCAGCCTGGCCAACATGGTGAAACCCCGTCCCTATGAAAAATACAAAAATTAGCCAGGCATGGTGATGCACGCCTATAATCCCAGCTACTCAGGAGGCTGAGACAGGAGAATCGCTTGAACCTGGGAGGCAGAGGTTGCAGTGAGCCGAGATGGTGCCATTGCACTCCAGCCTGGGCGACAGAGCGAGACTCCATCTCAAAAAAAAAAAAGAAATTAAAATTAAAAAAAATAAAATATATAGAATAGACAAACTAATGGAGACAGAAAGTAGACTAGCGGTTACCAGGGCTTAGGGGGAAAAGAGGAACGAGGAAATATTGCTTAATGTTTACAGAATTTCTGTTTGGGGTGATGAAAAAGTTTTAGAAATAGTAGTGGCCAGGCACAGTGGCTCATGCCTATAATCCTAGCACTTGGGGATGCTGAGGTGGGTGGATCACTTGAACCCACGAGTTTGAGAGCAGCCTGGGCAACACAGGAAAACCCCATATCTACAAAATATATAAAAATTAGTGGGGGCGTGGTGGCATGCGCCTGTCATCCCAGCTACTTGAGAGGCTGAAGCAGGAGAATCACTTGAGCCCAGGAGGTCGAGTCTGCAGTGAGCATGGCTATACTACTGTACTCTAGCCTGGATGACAGAGTGAGACTCCGTCTCTTAAAAATAAAAAATTAAAGTATGGTTAAAAAGGCAATTTTTGTGTTACTTATGTTTTACCACAATTTTTTTTTTTAAACCTCACTCAAAAAAGAATGACATCATCTTAGGAGGCCGGGCGCAGTGGCTCACACCTGTAATCCCAGCACTTTAGGAGGCCAAGGCGGGTGGATTGCCTGAGTTTAGGAGTTCAAGACCAGCCTGACCAACATGGTGAAAGCCCGTCTCTACTAAAAATACAAAAATTAGCTGGGCATGGTGGCACACGCCTGTAGTCCCAGCTACTTGGGAGGCTGAGACAGAAGAATCACTTGAACTCAGGAGGCGGAAGTTGCAGTGAGTCGAGATCGCACCACTGCACTCTGGCCTGGGCAACAGTGGAAGACTCCATCTCAAAACAAAAACAAAAAACAAACAAACAAAAGCAAAGTAGGCCGGGCGTGGTGGCTCATGCCTGTAATCCCAGCACTTTGGGAGGCCCAGGTGGGTGGATCACCTGAAGTCAGGAATTCGAGACCAACCTGGCCAACATGGTGAAACCCCATCCCTACTAAAAACACAAAATTAGCCGGGCGTGGTGGTGCGCTCCTGTAATCCCAGCTACTCGGGAGGCTGAGGCAGGAGAATTGCTTAAATCCAGGAGGCAAAGGTTGCAGTGAGCCAAGATCGCTCCACTGCACTCCAGCCTGGGCGACAAGAGTGAGACTCAGTCTCAAAAAACAAAAACAAAAACCAGAAAAACAAAGTAGTAAAATCCAGAAGATAGAACTTCTACAAATCAACCAAACTGAAAACACAATATAAAAATGAGCAATGGCTTTCATCATCAGAAGAGAAAGAAAACTCACTGATCTTGCATGCCCCCCAAAAAAGAAAGGAAAATAAAAGTTAACCACAAAAAATTATAACGTAAGTTAAAGTACAAATGAGGGGTCATTTTTTTACTCATCATATTGGCAAAAGTTAAGACATTGCAAGATATAATCATGCACTACATAAGGATGTTTTATGCAACAGACTGCAGATAAGACAGCAGTCCCATAAGATTATAAGACTGTATTTTTACTATACCTTTTCTATGTTAAGATACACAAATACAAACCATTGTGTTACAGTTGCCTACAGTATTCAGTGTAGTACATGCTGTACAGGTTTATAGCCTGGGAGCAAAAGGTTATATCATATAGCCAAGGTGTGTGTGGTGGGCTATACCCTCCATTTGTGTAAGTACACTATGATGTTCACACAAGGTTGAAATCACCTAACGATGCATTTCTCAGTGCGTATCCTGGTTGTTAAGTGATCCATGGCTATATTCAGAGTTGGTGAGAGCGTGGAGAAAAGGGAGTCCATTGTTCGTTGCTGGTGGGAGTGTAAATTGGTTTAATCTCTTAGGACAATTTGGCCATCTACACACTGATATATATGCACATCCTTGGACCCAGCAGTTGCACTCCAGTGTGCAACAGGATGAATGGTTACAGATATCATGGTACATTCATAAGACAGAATCCAATGCAATTCAAAGAAGGAGCTGGATCTATGTGTCCTGACATTGTAAGTATATGTCGGAAATACTTCATAATACTTCTTAAAACCCGACAGGTTTATTTTTGTTTCTAATGTTATATTCTGTTTCTTTGTCTTTTTTTTTTTTTTTTTGAGATGGAGTCACGCTCTGTTGCCCAGGCTGGCTGGAGTGCTGTGACACGATCTCAGCTCACTGCAACCTCTGCCTCCCAGGTTCAAGCGATTCTCCTGCCTCAGCCTCCCGAGAAGCTGGGATTACAGGCGCGCACCACCATGCCCAGCTAATTTTTGTATTTTTAGTAGAGACGGGGATTCACCATGTTGGCCAGGATGGTCTCGATCTCCTGACCTTGTGATCCGGCCGCCTCGGCCTCCCAAAGTGCTGGGATTACAGGCGTGAGCCACCGTGCCAGGCCTTCTTTTTCTTTTTTAATTGAGACAGGGTCTCTGTCTGTCACCCAGGATTGAGTGCAGTGGTGTGGTCATAGCTCACTGTAGCCGTGACCTCCCGGACTCTAGTGATCCTCCTGCCTCAATCTCCCAAGTGGCTGGTCCTGCAGGGGCATGCCATCACACCAAGCTTATTTATTTATTTATTTATTTATTTATTTATTTATTTATTTATTTATTTAGAGATAGGGCCTTGCGCTGTTGCCCAGGCTGGAGTGCAGTAGCATGATCTCTGCTCACTGCAACCTCCACCCCCAGGCTCAAGCAATCCTCCCATTTCAGCCTCCCGTGTAGCTAGGACCACAAGCATGTGCCACCACACCTTGCTAAGTTTTGTTTTTTGTTTGTTTGTTTGTTTTGTAGAGAAAGGTTTTTGCCATGTTGTCCAGATTGGTCTCAAATTCCTGGACTCAAGCAATTTGCCCACCTTGGCCTCTCAAACCGCTGGGATTGCAAGCATGAACCACCTCAACCAGCCATATTCTGTTTCTATTATAAATGATGAGATTAAGCGTTCAGACTGCTGTTTGCAAACAGTTTTCACAAATGACACCTTTAGGGGCAGGTTGGCTTTCTTCTCAGTATATGAAAAACCGAATGAGATATGATCATCATGTCTACTTTTTTTTCCTTCCAGCCGTGGTTTTGCAGCCTTAGTGACATCTGGATATGAGTTTTGAGCAGATAAATGCAAGAATCTGGTAACAATCAGCTTGAGGCAAATTTGCAGGTTTATTTTTATGCTTCTTTTTAATTAGTTATTTATATCCATAACCAATAGCCCACTAAATATGATAAACTAATATATTAATAGAATTAAAAACTAAACAGGTCAGGTGTGGTGGCTTACGCCTGTAATCCCAACACTTTGGGAGGCCAAGGCAGGAGGATCACTTGAGCCCAGGAGTTCGAGACAAGTCTGGGCAACATGGCAAAACCCCATCTCTACTAAAGGTAAAAAATAAACTAAACAGTTTAAAAGTCTGAAATGGTTAAAAACATCCATTGTATGGGGAAAGTGGGTTCAGCTGTAGCTGTGTTAGTCTTTTTTTTTTTTTTTTTTTTTTTGAGATGGAGTCTCTCTCTGTCGCCCAGGCTGGAGTGCAGTGGCGCGATCTCGGCTCACTGCAAGCTCCGCCTCCCGGGTTCACGCCATTCTCCTTCCTCAGCCTCCCGAATAGCTGGGACTACAGGCGCCTGCCACCACACCCGGCTAATTTTTTGTATTTTTAGTAGAGACGGGGTTTCACTGTGTTAGCCAGGATGGTCTCCATCTCCTGACTTTGTGATCCACCTGCCTCCCAAAGTGCTGGTATTACAGGTGTGAGCCACCGCGCCCGGCTGCTGTCTTAGTCTTTTGGGGCTACTATAATAAAACACCCTAGAGTGGGTCATTTATAAACAAGAGAAATTTATTGCTCACATTTCTGGAGGCTGGGAAGTCCAAGATCAAGACACCAACAGATTCAGTGTCTGGTGAGGGCTGCTGTCTGCTTCAAAGACAGTGCTTTCTCTCTCTATTCCCACATGGTAGAAGAGGCCTGGGAAGCTCTCTTGAGCCTCTTTTATAAGGGCACCAATTCCATTCATGAGGGTGGAGCCCTCATGATTTAATCATTCCCCCAAAGCCCCACGTCTGAATACATTGGGTATCAGGTTCCAATGTATGGATTTTGGGGTGATACCAACATTCAGACCATAGCAGTTGCTAATGGGGTCTCAGCACTCCCTGACCTTGTGTGCATACCACATGCACTCACTATTCACTATTATTTTATGAAAGTTGCCAGAATCAAAATGGAGTCACTTGGCCCAGAGCGGTGGGTCACACCTATAATCCCAGCACTTTGGGAGGTTGAGGTGGGCGGATCACTTGAGCCCAGGAGGAGGCTAAGCCTGCAGTAAGCCCTGATCACGCCACTGCACTCCAGCCTGGGCAACAGAGGGAAACCCTGTCTCAAAAAAAACAAAAAACGCCGGGCGCGGTGGGTCACATCTGTAATCCCAGCACTTTGGGAGGTTGAGGTGGGCGGATCACTTGAGCCCAGGAGGAGGCTAAGCCTGCAGTAAGCCCTGATCACACCACTGTACTCCAGCCTGGGCAACGGAGGGAAACCCTGTCTCAAACAAAAAACGCCGGGCGCGGTGGGTCACATCTGTAATCCCAGCACTTTGGGAGGCTGAGGCAGGCGGATCATGAGGTCAGGAGATCTCGACAATCCTGGCTAACATGGTGAAACCCCATCTCTACTAAAAATACAAAAAGAAAATTCACCGGGCGTGGTGGCGGGCGCCTGTAGTCCCAGCTACTCGGGAGGCTGAAGCAGGAGAATGGCGTGAACCCAGGAGGCAGAGCTTGCAGTGAGCCGAGATCATGCCACTGCACTCCAGCCTGGGCGACAGAGCAAGACTCCATCTCAAAAAAAAAAAAAAAAAAACCAAAAAAAAAACAGCAATAACAAAACAGAGTCACTAGTATTTAAAAAAAAACAAGGCTGGGTGTGGTGGCTCATACTTGCAATCCCAGCACTTCAGGAGGCTGAGGTGGGAGGATTGCTTGAGCCCAGGAGTTCAAGACCAGCCTGGGCAACATGGCAAGACCCTGTCTCTACAAAAAATTATAAAATTACCCAGGCATGGTGGCGCACACCTGTAATCCCAGCTGCTCAGGAGGCTAAGGGGGAGGATCACTTGAGCCCAGGCAGTAGAGGTTACAGTGAGCCGAGATCGTGCCACTGCACTCCAGCCTGGGCGACAGAGTGAGACCCTATCTCCAAAAAAAAAAAATTAATCAGTTAATTTTAATAATTTATTTTAACACAAATTACCTAGAACTTAGCAGCTTAATTAATTAATTAACTTAAAAAAAAAAACCCTGACAGTACAGTCAGGGAAGGATATGAAGAGAGAATTGTTATGCTTATATGCCTCCTAAGAAAAATAATCACAGGCCAGGCATGGTGGCTCACGCCTGTAATTTCAGCACTTTGGGAGTCTGAGGCAGGTGGATTACTTGAGGTCAGGAGTTCGAGATTAGCCTGGCCAAAATGGTGAAACCCCGTCTCTACTAAAAATACAAAAAAAAAAAATTAGCCAGGTGTAGTGCCCCACACCTGTAGTCCCAGCTACTTGGGAGGCTGAGGCAGGAGAATCACTTGAACCCAAGTGAGCCAAGATCGTGCCATCACACTCCAGCCTGGGTGACAAGAGTGAAACTCTATCTCAAAAAAAAAAAGAGAAAAAGAAAAACAATCACAGGTCGGGCACAGTGGCTCACACATGTTATCCCAGCACTTTGGGAGGCCAAGGCAGGAGGATCACTTGAGGTCAGGAGTTCGAAACCAGCCTGGCCAACATGGCGAAACCCTGTCTCCACCAAAAATACAAAAATTAGCCAGGCATGGTCGCACACGCCTGTAATACCAGCTACTCGGGAGGCTGATGCAGGAGAATCGCTTGAACCCAGGAGGTGGAGGTTGCAGTGAGCCGAGATTACACCACTGTACTCCAGCCTGGGCGACAGAGCCAGACTCTGTCTCAAAAAAAAAAAAAAAAAAAAAAAAAAAAAAAAAAGAAAAACAATCACAAATGACTATAAAAACCACAACCTGCAACCTTCCACACAAAAAAAGAAAAAATTAATTAATTAAAAAAAATAAAAATACTTCTGTGAGGGAATCTGCCCAGCAACTGCCTGGCTAACCCCAGACTGGTGTCACCTGATCTCTGTAGCCAAGCATAATTATTTCAAAACAATTATATAATCCTCCTCATTTTTTCCCTTTGAAAACATTTGTCTTCATTTACCTCCCTGAATACACACTGGTTTCTATAGCATGTGTATTCCCATTGCGATGTTCTATTCCCAAATAAACGTCATTTTCTTTTAAAGAGCCTCTCTGTTATTTAGGTTGACACCTTAAAGGGAAAACAGTGTTTGGGATGGAGTGAACTGAAATTATACCTTTCCTCCCTCCAAGGGAAGAATCAAGCATCATTCAATATTAGCTAATGTGGAAAATGCTTTGAAATGGGCAAGAGATGCCAGGCGCAATGGCTCATGCCTGTAATCCCAGCACGTTGGGAGGCCAAGGCAGGTGGATCATTTGAGGTATGGAGTTCAAGACCAGCCGGGCCAACATGGTGACACCCCATCTCTACTAAAAATACAAAAAATTAGCCAGGCATGGCGGTGTGCATGCCTGTAGTCCCAGCTACTCATGAGGCTGAGGCAGGAGAATCACTTGTACCTGGGAGGCAGGGGTTGCAATGAGCTGAGATTGTGCCACTGCACTCTGCATGGGTGACAGAGCGAAACTCCATCTCAGAAAAAAAAAAAAAAAAAAGGCAAGAGAGAGGAAGATGACCCCATATTATTTTAAAAGAAGCCAGGTCAAAGTCATGTGAATAAAAGGAATACAAATTTGTTTGGTATGAGACGTGGCAGAGGTGGATTGGGATGAAGTGGCAAGAGGATCCCCTCACAAAGAAGTCAGACCCTCTATGGAAGTGTGTTTGGTTTCAAGAAGTGTTAGAAGGAAAACCAGGCACAGCCACAGGGAAGCTTCCTGTCACAGTACTCCCCCTCCCAGCAGCAGACAGGCCACAGGCTGCCCCTCTGCAGAGATCTCAGCTGACCCCAGGAGAAAGCCACTAGGATCAGAGAAGAGAGGTGGCTGTGAAATTCCCAAGACACAAGAAGGAATCAAGACTGGAGGGGGTGGGGAAACTGACTAGAAAGTCTTCAAGGTAGGAGACCATGAGAGCTCAGATCAGGAGAAGGGGTAGAAAGGTGGGACCTCCTCTGCAGCCTCCACCTTGAGGCCCAACCCCTTGTCAAGAGACAGGGATGAGGGGGTGGAGCAAATCGGGCCCAGTTTCTACCTTCCCCCACCTTGAAATCCTCCCAGCTTTCTAAGGTTTTAGGATATTGATCTATGTGAAAAACAGCCGATTCAATGTGACGCAGTTTGTGGGCAGTGGGTAAAGAGGGACCTGGCCCAGTGAGGAGTAGCTGCCCTCCAACCAAAGAGTCAGAAAAAAAAAAAAAAGTCAGTTTTGAACACATCTAGTTTAAGGAACTTGTGAGTCGACCAGAGGGAGATGTCCTAGAGGCAGGAGGAAGGCCTGAGCTGGAGGTTTGGGGGCTATAAGCATATGGATGGAAGTGAATGAGGTCATCCCAAAAAAGTGTGCAGAGTAAAGAGAGGGTCTGTGGCAGACCTGGAGGACACCAGTATTTCAGGCTGTCCTAGCCCAATCAGCCAAGACCACCAAGGAACAAACCCATGGTTTGATGAAGTCAGGTTTCTTGTCCCCTTGTAATGAGACAGACAGCACACTGGAGAAACCAAGGAGTGTCCCACTAAGCACAAAGGAAGATAGTTTTACAGGGTTTGGGAGGGGGTGGAGATGAGGTGAAATTTAAATGAAGCAATATTTTGATAGGCTCAAAGCAAAGCAGAACTGTGTATAAAGGGGCTGGCATCAGTTCTGGACTGCCACAGGACCTACAGTCCTGTTTCTTTGGAAAAAATAAGATAGATGTAGAATATTGTGTTCAAAACTTCCTTACCTGGATCTCTGTACCTGCATTATAAACCCTGTCTATTTAGTGACTTAGATCTTCCAGGCAAGTGTTTTTCTTTTTCTTTTTCTTTTTTTTTTTTTTTTTTTTGAGCTGGAGTTTCACTCTGTCACCAAGGCTGGAGTACAGTGGCATGATCTCAGCTCACTGCAACCTCTGTCTCCCGGGTTCAAGCGGTTCTTCTGCCTCAGCCTCGAGTAGCTGGGACTATAGGCACGTGTCACCATGCCCAGCTAATTTTTGTATTTTTAGTAGAGACAGGGTTTCGCTATGTTGGCCAGGCTGGTCTCGAACTCCTGGCCTCGAGTGATCCCCATGCCTTGGCCTCTGAAAGTGTTGGGATTACAAGCGTGAGCCACTGCACCCGGCCTATTAATACAATTTTGTAAACCAAAAAGTACCTGAGACAGGTCTCTATCAGTTTAGAGATTTATTTTACCATGGTTGAGGACGAACCTGGGAAAGAGACAACAGCCACGGTAGAATCTGTGGCCCATACTTTTTTTCCAAAGAGGAGTTTGAGGCCAGGTGGGGTGGTTCACGCCTGTAATCCCAGCACTTTGGGAGGCAAGGCAGGAGGATTCCTTGAACTCAAGAGTTTGAGACCAGCCTGGGCAACATGGCGTAACCCTGTCTCTACAAAAATCACAAAAAATTAGGCTGGGCGCGGTGGCTCACACCTGTAATTCCAGCACTTTGGGAGGCCAAGGCAGGGGGATCACCTGAGGTCAGGAGTTTGAGACCAGCCTGGCCACCATGGTGAAACCCCGTCTCTACTAAAAATACAAAAATTAGGCCAGGCATGATGGCTCACGCCTGTAATCCCAGCACTTTGGGAGGCCGAGGTGGGTGGATCATGAGATCGGGAGTTCGTGACCAGCCTGACCAACAGCGTGAAACCTCGTCTCTAAAAAAATACAAAAAAAAATTGCTGGGCATGGTGGTGAGCACCTGTAATCCCAGCTACTCAGGAGGCTGAGGCGGGAGAATCTCTTGAACCCAGGAGGCAGAGGTTGCAGTGAGCCAAGATCACGACACTGCACTCCAGCCTGAGCGACAGAGCAAGACTCCTTCTCAAAAAAAAAAAAAAAAAAATTAGCTGGGCGTGTTGGTGTGCGCCTGTAATCTCAGCTACTTGGGAGGCTGAAGTAGAAGAATCCCTTGAACCTGGGAGGCGGAGGTTGCAGTGAGCCAAGATCGTTGCAGTGAGCCACTGCACTCCAGCCAGGGTGACAGAATAAGACTCCATCTAAAAAAAAAAAAAAAAAAAAAAAAGGCAAAACATAATTAAAGTTAGAATTAAAAAAAAATTAGCCAGGTGTGGTGGTGTGTGCCTATAAACACAGCTACTCAGGAGGTTGAGGTGGGAGAATAGATTGAGCCCAGGAGGTCCAGGCTGCAGTGAACAATGGTCTTGCCTCCAGCCTGGGTGACAGAATGAGACCCTGTCTCAAAAAAACAAAAACAAGGCCGGGCACAGTGGCTCACACCTGTAATCCCAGCACTTTGGGAGGCCGAGGTGGGCGGATCACAAGGTCAGGAGATCGAGACCATCCTGGCTAACACGGTGAAACCCCATCTCTACTAAAAAAATACAAAAAAAAAATTAGCCCGGCGTGGTGGCGGGTGCCTGTAGACCCAGCTACTCAGGAGGCTAAGGCAGGAGAATGGCATGAACCCAGGAGGCGGAGCTGGCAGTGAGCCCAGATCATGCCACTGCACTCCAGCCTAGATGACAGAGCAAGTTTCCGTCTCAAAAAAAAAAAAAAAAAAAAAACCACAAACGAACAGCCCCTGCCCTCCCCCCAAAAAAGACAAACTGCATCTCACACACAGGTGACCCCTGTGAATACAGTCTCTGAGGAGTGATGGAAGAGGAAGCCCTGTGAGAGGTGCAGACTGCTACCCTCTAGCCAGGATGCCTAAATAGTAGAGGGCAGTTTCATTAGTGACATCAGTTTGCAAACTGAAAAGAGACACTCTCCTGTAGGTACCAAAGGTGCTCTCTCTTTGTATAGGGAAAAGGCAGGCTGGTTGTTTTTTGTTTTTGTTTTTTGAGACGGAGTCTCGCTCAGTCGCCCAGGCTGGAATGCAGTGGTGCAATCTCGGCTCACTGCAACCTCCACCTCCCAGGTTCATGCCATTCTCCTGCCTCAGCCTCCCAAGTAGCTGGGACTACAGGCGCCCGCCACCACACCCAACTAATTTTTTTATATTTTTAGTAGAGACGGGGTTTCACCATGTTAGCCAGGATGGTCTCAATCTTCTGACCTCGTGATCCGCCCGTCTTGGCCTCCCAAAGTGCTGGGATTACAGGCGTGAGCCACCACTCCCGGCCTAGGCTGGTTTATGACTCACAGGGTCTGTATTTCACAATAATCATACATATTCAGCAGGTTTTGGGGAAAAGCTATACATATTTATGAGGGGACGTGAGTGCATGCACAATGGGTAAACACCTGTAACATACATTCCATGTTCACTTTGGGATGGGGTTTTTGCGTTAAAGTGAGGTGGAATTTGGTTCTTTGCATCATAAGGTGGACTATAGGACACAAACACAGTTTGCGTGCAGTCTCTATGAGCTTGCTGAAACTGGCCTGAGGTCTGCAGTTACTTATCAGGAAAGAATGTTTGTAAGGCCTGTCCTCTGTCGATCAGCGTTGTAGTGGTCTGAGTTGTAAATCTCAGTAAAGAAGAGTCTGACAATTTGCCTGATAGCTCCTATTGCTAGGGGTTTAGTAAGAGTGTGGTTTTTCTGGCAGCAGTAGAAATTTAAGAAGTTGCCATGCCAGCTGACAGCTGAGCCCTGAGGTAGGCAACGTTTGTTTCCTTAACCTTAACCTCAAGGTCCATCGTAGTTGATAAAAAGGCATCTGGCCAGGCCTCATGGCTCACGCCTATAATCCCAGCACTTTGGGAGGGTGAGGCGGGAGGCCAGCAGTTCTGGGGCCACTGCACTCCAGCCTGACAGACAGAGACCCTGTCTCAAAAAATAAATAAATAAAAAAGATAAAGGGGCATTTGTCTTGATCGCTCAGATCACACAACTAATAAGTAGCATTGTTTCTAAAAGCCGCAACAATGCTACTCCTCTCTTATAAGAGCTACTGTGTAACTCCTGCCCAACTCAAACCCACAGGCCCAGGCTCAGAACACTTGGCTCCATTGCTTCACTGTTTCCCTGCTAGCACGAACCCCCCAAACTCCATCTCCCAACATGCCGCGGGCCCCCTTTCTGTCAGCCTGACTCTTGAGCTCCTGAGAAATGTAGTTTTTCCAGCGGCCCAGCCCCAGAAAGGTCCTAGCCAAGAACTACAGTTCCCATGTGGCAATGCGCGCGCCATTCCGGTGGAATTCACCGCGGTCTCCAGTTTGCCGTGATGGATGCCAGAACCTGCACCTGGGGCTTGGTGACGCGATGACTGAGATGCTGGAGTCCCCGGTCAGAAGGACGATGCCGAGCGCGCCGTATTTTCTCCTGCCTCTCCTCAGATCGCCGCCGTTGTTGGGCTGTGGAGACGTCTCAACCAAAGTGGAGCCGACAGAGGCCCCGGGAGCCGTGGTGACAGAGCGGCCACAACCACTAGGGGGCGGGAGGCAGAGCGGCCCCTAGTCCGCCCCTAGTCCGGGACCTCTGGGCGGTCCCGGGCGGGAAGCGCACGCGCAAACGCGGGGCTTCGCGGCCGCTGTAAACACCAAAGAGCGCCTGCGCAAGCCGAGAGTCTCGGGATCGACACGTGGGGGCGCCTGAGCGAAGATAACCGTAATAAATAGTAACCTAACGGTCCAGTCATCGTTCTGTGGTCCTTTCTTTTATGATTCACAAGGAATGACCCTCTTCATCGCCTCTCCTAATTCAGTCCTCACAACAGTCCTTTTACAAATGGGACAGCTTTACAGTCCTTTTACAAATGGGACAACAGGTTAGAGGAAGTCAGGCAGATTCCCAGCATCATAGAGAGTAAAGGACCAGGGAAGGATCAGGATTCAAGGACTGCACCCAGGCTCTGCTTCCAGCTTGCTGTGTGACTTTGGGTAATTTTGTTCCCTTAGGGAACTGAGCTTTCTCATTTGTAAATGCAAACAGGCTGTTGGGAGGATCAAATGAGATCCAGGGGTGAAAACAGCTTAGTTTACTTTCAGGAATTTACCCACGCGGTATATAAAGGCAAAATATTATTATAGTCAGGTGATTGTAGATTGAGGAACCCATTTCCTCATTCTGCAAATTGCAAACCTGAGGGCCCAAAGAGGGACAGGGGCTTGCCCCAGGTCTCAGCAGGCTGTGAGCAAGAGCTAAAGCCTAATCCTCCTGCCTTTGGGCCTGGAGCCCTTCCTTGTACCCCAGGGGTCAGTGTCTTTGTTGGATACAGGCTTAGATTGACTGACTGTACCCTGAGAACCTAGGGGAGTCCCTGTTCCCAATTCTTCTCCTACCCCCACCTTGGCCTGATGGAGGAAGACCCTGCTGTGTTGAGATGAGCACCAGAGCCAAGAAGCTGAGGAGGATCTGGAGAATTCTGGAGGAAGAGGAGAGTGTTGCTGGAGCTGTACAGACCCTGCTTCTCAGGTCAGTGGCCCAAGTAAGGGAAAGAACCCAGGTGTGACAGATGAGGGGGCAGCACTAAGGGGACAGACTCTGAATGGAAAGGAGTGGGAAGGCAGTGGACACTGTTTCTGAGCTTGGGAGGAATTGGGTACTCAGGTGACTCCATCTGGGGGCAGTGGAGCTGGAGGTGATACCTGGGCTGGCCTGGGTGATGAGAAGGGGAAGTGATGCGCATTGAGCTGAGGTCTAGGAGCCACTCCCCAGCCAGGTGAAGCGAGGTGGCACCTAGGCACACCATGGCACCTGCAGGATCATGCAGCTACCCCCAGGGAAGGGGACTTTTCTCTGACCCTTGGAGCGGTGGAGCTGGGCTGTATGCAGCTGATTCTCTCTAGAGTGCTCTTAGAGGTTTTGGGGGTAGGTTGGGGGAAGGGCTGGGAGACCCTGAGGTCTCGTTACAGATTGGGCCTCCCCAAGCAAGTCATGAAAGGCAGGTATATGTAGCAATAGAAATCCAAGATCCTTCAAGATATCCCAGATAGGCCAGGCACGGTGGCTCACGCCTGTAATCTCAGCACTTTGGGAGGCTGAGGCAAGCGGATCACCTGAGGTTGGGAGTTGAGATCAGCCTGACCAAAGTGGAGAAACTCCATCTCTACTAAAAATACAAAAAAAAAAAAAAATTAACCGGGCGTTGTGGCGGGCACCTGTAGTCCCAGCTACTCGGGAGGCTGGGGCAGGAGAATGGCGTGAACCCGGGAGGCGGAGCTTGCGGTGAGCCGAGATGGTGCCACTGCACTCCAGCCTGGCTGACAGAGTAAGACTCTGTCTCAAAAAAAAAAAAAAAAAAAATTAGCCAGGTGTGGTGCTGCATGCCGGTAGTCCCAGCTACTCGGGAGGCTGAGGCAGAAGAATCGCTTGAACCCAGGAGGCGGAGGTTGTCGTGGGCCGAGATGGTGCCATTGCACTCCAGCCTGGGCAACAAGAACAAAACTCCGTCTCAAAACAAAACAAAACAAAACAACAAAAAGGTATCCAAGATAATTCAATGGAATTATCTGGAGGTGGATCTTGGATTCACCTCCAAGCATTTAATTATCTGGGCCTTCACTTATCATTTCTGTTTTTCAGCCAGAGAAACTGAGGCTAAAGAAGGAAAAGGACTCTTTTTTTTTTTTGAGACGGAATTTCACTCTTGTTGCCCAGGCTGGAGTGCAAGGGTGCGATCTTGGCTCACTGCAACCTCCGCCTCCTGGGTTTAAGCAATTCTCCTGCCTCAGCCTGCCAAGTAGCTGGGATTACAGGTGCCCACTACCATGCCTGGCTAATTTTTTGTATTTTTAGTAGAGACACGGTTTCACCATGTTGGCCAGGCTGGTCTCAAACTCCTGACCTCAGGTGATCCATTCACGGCCTCCCAAAGTGCTGGGATTATGGGCATGAGTCACCACGCCCGGCCAGAAAAGGACTCTATTAAGGACACACAAGGAGTTGGGGTAGAACTGGACTATGACAGGGATCTTTCCATTACATGGCAGTAGTCAAACATCTTCATCAAACATTTATTTAGTGTCTAATGTATACTCCGAGAAGGACTACCTTGGGGTAGCAAATAGAAGCCAGGATTGCCCTCAGACCTGGCTTTTAACCAGCCCTCCCAGTGATTTAAGACTGTGACCCCAGGTGAGTCCCTGCCCCTCTCTGAGCCTCAAATTGTCTGTAAAGTGGGGATGCTAAGCCTTGGGACTGTCTCAATGTTTACCTATAAATTAAATGAGTTAAGACCTGTTATCAAGGTTTACCTATAAATTAAATGAGTTAAGACCTGTTAAGTGCATAGACCAGCACCAGGCCCATGGTAAGCATTCAGTAACTGTTAGCCACTGTTGTTACTTGTGAACACAGGTCAAGGCAGGCCGCAGATGGGGTTCTCCAAAAGTCAATGCAGGGGCAGAGAAGCAGCAGCCCCAGGTCTGACCATCTCTAGATACCTCCACACCCTGCCCTGGGTGCCTGCATTTCTGAAAGTCAAGGGAGGACCCATGTCCCCATCTCCTCCTCCAGTTCTGGGAACCTGGCAGGGGAGAAATGTCTCGAGTGTTTACACCTGCACATGCACATGATTCTCTTCCCCACAACCTGAGGCCAAGAGTGAAGATGGTTTTTACTCAAAGCTACACATTACAGCCCTGGACAGTCAGACCAGAACAAGATCCTGGGCTCTTTCTGGCCCTTTCAGGGTGTGGGGTTGTGCATGAGCTTCCTCCCTGCATGGCAGAAGTCCATGAACGCTAACAGCAGGTTCTTGGTCCTCGTTTCCCCTCATGGAGCAGGGGCTGGGGGAAGAGGGGCGCCTGGGTGGGAGACAGGGCCTGACATCAGATACCCCCCGGCCCACCTTGTTAGTAGTTGGAGGCCTGGCCCTGTGCTCACTTCAGCTCTGTTTCAGGCTTCCCTGATGGAAGTCTGGTTCAAACTCCTTATTTATAGAGGAGGAAAGAGAATCCCAGAGAGGCCAAGAACTCACTGAGAGCCCCACGGCGAGGTAAGCGTGAGTCTGGTCCAGAACTCAAGCCTCCTGACTTCAGGTGAGGGCTCTGCCCACAGCCACATGGGAGGGGGCAGGGCTTGATTCCACCTCTCCTCCCCCCACTACCCTCATAGTCATGCTTGGAGCCAGCTCCCAATGTAGCCACCTGGGTGGGCTGTGGTTTGCAGGGAGGGTTGGGAAGATGGAGAGGTAAGGGAAGGAAAGTACAGGGCCCAGTCGGGAGAAACCCAGGGCCGGTCTGGGGCGAGTGGGGCCGAGAGCTCTCCTTGGTGTGCATGTGGCTGCTGCAGGATTGTGGGGCCTTCATCAGTCTGAGGCAGCAGAGGATGCAGATCCTGTGGGAGCACATTCCTGGAGGAGGGGAGCAAAGCAGGCTCAGAGGAGTGAGTCACAGAGCCCAAGCCCTAAATTTAGAAGGTGCTGAAAGAGGCAGTCTTCCCCCGGGAAGCCTGTGGGGATACCTGCTGACCCAGAACACCAGGGACTCACGGCAGGGAGCAGTGGTTGGCAGGAGTCCCCAGATAGCAGTGCCCATGGAAGCTGAGCCTGCTGCAGGCCTGTTCCAGGTGTGGGTTTGGAACCTAGGGTGAACCTTGACCCAGGGCAGAGCCTTCAGCCCCATTCTCAGACACAGCCCCTAGAGAATTCCGCCCACACCAGTCCTCATGCGGTCCTGGGAGCCAGCCCCTGGAATGTGGACCTCTCAGTGCCATGCTGCCCTCTGGCTAGACATGGCCAGACCCCCTGTGCCTCACTGCTGTCCCAGCATGCAGCTGTCAGACATTGAGGAGGGGCTGTGTGGGTGCAAGGAGCAAATGCCATTGACACCAGGCCTTTTGCAGCTCTGCTTGGATTGGGGGTGAGGGAGGGGGACAAGATGTCATTTCAGCTACCTCTCTTCCCTCTTAACCCTCCAGGCTCTAGGTTAACCCCACTCAGGAGAAAGAAATCATTGCCTCCAGACTGAGGAACAAAGATGTAGGACAGAGGCCAGGCCTCGGAGACAGATGCCAGACCTGGCGGAAGGAAGCTCAGGAACTGAAAACTGATAGTAGCTGTGGCAGTTATTGAGCACTCACTGTGTGCCAGGCACTGTGCTAAGCACTCCACGGGATTAACTCACTTCATCCTCATTGTCATGACAGAAATTCTATTAGTCCACCCAACTTAGATGGAACAACTGAGGCCAGACACAATGGCTCACACCTATAATCCCAGCACTTTGGGAGGCCAAGGCAGGAGGATTGCTTGAGGCCAGAAGTTCGAGACCAGCCTGGGGAGACCCCATCTCTACAAAAAATTAAAAAGTTAGCTGGGCGTGGCAGTGCACACCTGTGGTCCCAGCTACTCAGGAGGCTGACGAGAGAGGACCACTTGAGTCCCAGATTTCAAGGCTGTAGTGTGCTATGATTGCACCACTGTACTCCAGTCTGGGCAACAGAGCAAGATCCTATCTTTAAAAAAAAATGGGCTGGGAGCAGGGGCTCACGCCTGTAATCCCAGCACTTTAGGAGGCTGAGGCAGGCAGATCACAAGGTCAGGAGTTTGAGACCAGCCTGGCCAACATAGTGAAACCTCATCTCTACTAAAAATACAAAAATTAGCTGGGCATGGTGGCGCATGCCTGTAGTCCCAGCTACTTGGGAGGCTGAGGCAGGAGAATCACTTGAATCTGGGAGGTGGCGGTAAGCCGAGATCGTGCTACTGCACTCCAGCCTGGGCAACAGAGTGAGACGCCATCTAAAAAAAAAAAAAAAAAAAGGCTGAATTTCAGATAAGCAACAAATACATTTTTACTATAAGTACATCCCAAATATTTGCTAAATCTGGTAATCTTACACCCAAGGCACTGCCTCACCCACATTGAGAAACCTTGCAGTGCGACACAGTCACACCCCAGCTCCCACATAGGCCTCAGTCACTCGTGCTCCTGGAGAATGTGCACACCAGCACCGAGGTGACAGAGGTCTGTAGGTTGTCACTCACACACGGCTCTGCACACCCTCTCTAGGGAGGGGCACTGGGCACAGTAGGTGCCTTTCACACTTGGTCTCACCTTCGTAACCCCTTCAGGCAGAAGGTCAGGCAGGGACCGTTAGCGCCATCGGACAGATAAGGAAAATAAGGCCCAGTGAGAGAAGACCCTACCCCAAACGTCCCAGCGTATGGTCCCTGGGTATGGAAGCTGGTCTATACCTGAGGCCATGCTATCTCCCTGGGTAGGTCCAGGATCCCCAAGCAGGCCCACAGCACTCAGGCCACAAAGCCTCCCAGAGGAGCCCCTTCCCTCAGGAACAGTAACAGTCTAGGCTATGTTTTGGGGCTGCCCCCTCCAACCTCTCCTATCACCCAAACGGTGTCCCTGAGCCCTCCCCAGAGGCCCCACCAGTTCCAGGAGGTGGAAACTGTACTGAGTCAGGACACTGAGGCCCCAACTTTGAGATAAAAAAGAAGAAGAAACCAAAAGAAGGAAGTTGTGTGGGTTGCCAGAAAAGAAGCTGTGGTCCCAGGGCTGGAGTTCTTGCCCACCTTGGTGGAGGAAGGCCTAGACAACCTTGTCCTTCCTGAAGACACAAGACACCGATGCCCCCACCCCCACCCAGCCTGAGCACAGAGCTGAAGGGAGGGCCTGGGGTCAGGCAGATGGATCAGGCGCCTCTGACAGGAAACTCCCGGGCTTTTGGAAGGACGCATCGACCCCGCAATCGAACTGAGTTCCTGGCAGGCGCCAGTGTCCAATAGACATCGACAGCGGGAGGACCCAGCAGGCAGAGCGGGGTGTGGCCATCTGGGCCTGGGAACCCTCCGGAAGGAGAATCCACCTGGTTCTGTTTCAGGCCCTGCCCACCTGGGACAAGGCTCTGGCCCTCTCTAGGCCTGTTCTCCTGTCAAGAGGCCTCCCCACCTGCTGGGGATTCTGTCAACTCTGAAGTCCTGTATGGTGGTGGCGGTAGGGATTGCAGCTAGACTTCTCCCTCCCCTGAGCCTAGGGGAGGCAACGGCCCCTGCAAGGCCCAGAGGGCAGCTCCCAGGGTTCAGAGGTGCAGGGATCAGAGGATGGGGTGGGGAGAAGGCTGGAAGAGGAAGCAGGACAGATGCCACAAAGTTCCCTGCTCAGTGGTCTTGTATAATGGCTTGGCCAGGCCATCTGGGTTGAAACTGCTTACTTAGTGGTGTGTGGTCTAGAACAAGTTACTTAGCCTCTCTGTGTCTCAGCTGTTCCATTTCCTTATTTATTTATTTTTTTTGGACACAGGGTCTCTCTCTGTCACCCAGGCTAGAGTGCAGTAGTACGATCATAGCTCACTGCAGCCTCGAACTCCTGGGCTCAAGTGATCCTCTCACCTCAGGCTCCTACTTAGTAGCTGGGACTACCAGCATGTGCCACCATGCCCAGCTAAGTTTTACATTTTTTTGTAGAGATGGCGTCTCACTATGTTCCCTAAGCTGGTCTCAAACTCCTGGCCTCAAGCAGTCTTCCCACCTTAGCATCTCAAAGCACTGGAATTATAGGTGTGATTACAGGTGTGAGCCACTGCACCTGGCTGTCGTCCTGTATTTTATCTGGCAACTCCACTTTGGCGCCATGTGTGGCCTGGCATGATCAAGTGTGTGTAGCTGTGTAGGTCTGGCCCTGTGTAATACCAAGGTGGAGTGTTTCTGTGTGGGACTGTGACAGGACATTAGGAGAAGTGCAGGTGGGGGTGACCCTGACCTGCACTGACTTTGAGGCTGTGCACTACAGTGTGGCTCCCTGAGGCTCCAGCAGCTCCCTAAGGGCAGGTGTGAGCTGTTTGCTCAGTGAGGCCCAGCAAGGTATGAGACCCACCCTGGGCAAACACTTAGATCCGGCTCCAGGTGGGACTGGGATGGAACACCTATCGCCACTGTGAAGGACACATCCCTCTCAAGGCCGAGCCAGCCCTGGGGGCCTCAGAGTTCTTGGTGCTGAACCTTTTTTTTCCTTTTTTTTTTTAACTGGAGACAGAGTCTTGCTCTGTCACCCAGGCTGGAGTGCTGTGGCACCATCTCAGCTCACTGCAGCCTTGATCCCCCGGGCTCAAGCCATCCTCTTGCCTCAGCCTTCTGACTAGCTGAGACCTCAGGTGTGCACCACCATGCCCAGCTAATTTTTAAATTTTTAGTAGAGACGGGGTTTCACCATGTTATCCAGCCAGGTCTTGAGCTCTTAGCCTCATGCAGTCTGCCTGCTTTGGCTTCTCTAAGTGCTGGGATTACAGGTGTGAGCCACTGCGCCCGGCCTGCTGCACCCTGAGGGTCTCTGGAACTCCTCCTCCATGTCACTGCTTCCTGATGACATCACACAGGTCACTGCCTAATCTTCTAGAACAGTGCCAGGACACTGCCTTGTTGCCCTGCACAACCTGTGAATTTGCTCCATCAAAACTGGCAGGCAGGGTTACCCCTGAGGAGGGGGTGGGGGAGAAGGGGTAGGGGTGGGACCCTATCATCTCCCAGAGGGGAGATCAAGGCAGCCATCATCTGTCGAACTAGATGGTGAGTAGGGGTGGGCATCCTGGAGCAAGGCTAGACTTTCAGGCCCCTCACTGTCCAGGACACTGGGCAGGTTGGGGGCCACCGAGGGAGGCTGACTCTTGAGGCTGAGAGAGGGCAGTGACTGTGTTAAGGTCACCGGCAGGCAAGTGGAAGGTGTGGTATGTAATACGGGGTGGGAGGAGCAGGAGCCTCAGGTTAGGAGCTGAGAGGCCCAGGTTCTTATTCCTTTTTTTTTTTTTTTTTTTTTTGAGACAGAGCCTCGCCCTGTCACCCAGGCTGGAGTGCAGTGGCCCAATCTCTGCTCACTGCAACCTCCGCCTCCCAGGTTCAAGCGATTTTCCTGCCTCAGCCTCCCGAGTAGGCTCCCAGGTGCGTGCCACCACACCTGGCTAATTGTTGTATTTTTAGTAGAGATGGGGTTTCACCATGTTGGCCAGGCTGGTCTTGAACTCCTGACCTCAGGTGATCCACCCGTATCGGCCTCCCAAAGTGCTGAGATTACAGGTGTGAGCCACCACACCCGGCCCCTAGGTTCTTATTTCTGCTTTGTCCCTGCTAGTAGGATCTTTGTTTCTCTATCTGTACAGGGAGGGGGTGGGGCCAGATGCCCTTAGTCTGAGGGGTCTTTAGTTCTGCTGTGGGGAGTTGAGGGGAGTGTTAGGGACCAGGTCATGGGGTGGCTGGCTCCAGGCAGGTGCCCTGACCCCTCCCCCAACAGCCATCCGGGGGTAGTGAACAAAAAGTCTGGTGTGACTCTTTCCAAGTGCTCCCTTCCCCGGTTGCAGGAGTCTAGATCAATCCTGAGTTACTGGAGTCCCCTTAGGGCTTCTGACTTGCTGTGTGATGCAGGGGTGCCCCGTGCCCCCCACAACCTCAGCTGCTCTGTCTGCGAGGGGCACGTGTGAGATCCAGGCCTGCCCAGTGCCCTGTGTAATGATGCCTCACATTCCCACGCCGCTTCTCAGTTTGTCAAGCGCCTTCTCGTACACAGTCTCACCTTCTATGCCCACTCTGGCTCCTGCTCCGTGATGCCCCATTCTGGAACTGGGACCCAGAGAGCAGCCAGACCTGGACTCTGGCCTGGGGGCTCAGAGAGACACCTCAATTCACTTCCTGTGGAGGGGACCAGATCTGGGGCAGGGGACTGCAGTGGGCAGAGCAGGGGTCATGCTTTGCCAAAACTGTTTCCATTGTTTGATCCGTGAGAATCAAAACTTGCCAAACCATCATGTAAAGATGTTACCTTAACACTTTTTGTTGGAACCATGCATTTTTGGACAGTGTATTCCTCCCTGCCCCAGTCACCCCCACCAGTTATATTTTTAGTTACTTATCTGGGGGTGAAACTGGCACATATACAACTCTTTTCCCTGCCACAATTCTCAGAGGATAGGTATTATTATTCCAGATGAGGAAACTGGGGCTCAGAGAAGGCCTGTCACCGGCTTCTGGTGACACAGCTAGGAAATCAGAGGGCCAGGATTTGAACCCAGCTCCACAGGCCCTTTGTGCTGCTAGGTCGTGGGTCCTCCCCAGACTCCTCTCCCAGAGCCCCTCCAGCCCTCCTGGGCTCATTCTTCTGCTCTGGAGCAGATGGGGCCCTTCTCGGCTGCTTAGGGGTGTTTTGAGAAGGATATGAATGGGCTTTGTCACGTTTGAGAGGTTTTCATGAGACCCAGAGCCAGAGATACTGAAATTCCTGGGAGGGGTGGCATTTGCAAGGGCAAATTAATGATGAGTAGAATGAGGTGATACCCTTCTACCCACCTGCTGGCGAGGTAGCCTGGCCTAAACCTAGGACCCAGGGGATGAGCCCAGGGCCTGGCTGCCTGCCAGGTCGCCCACCTTTACTGACCCAAGATCCAAAAGATTCTTGGTTCTTCTGTGTTTGGATCTGAGTGATGGTTTCATTCTTGCCATCTGCACCTCTCTGAGTTTTTATCTCTCTGGCAGCTCTCTAGGGTGGGGAAGTCCTTCTATCAGTCTGCCCTCACTGCTACCTCCTGGCCTTGTCTTTTTTACCCTGGACTGGATGGTGGGTATGAGAGGTTTGCTGCCCTGGTACCTGCTATCTGCTGAGGTGTGTTTTATTGGGGCCCTAAAAAGGCAGGAGCCACCAGGCCAGTGCTGCCACCTCTTTTCCTCGTGGCAGATCCAAGAGGATACAGTTCACAAAGCAAAGCAGGCTTTGGCTCTAATGGGGTCCCCTTTGGGTTTTATCTGATACCCACACTGCCTGAGTGTCCCACCCAGGCAGTGTGGGTATCAAGTAAAACTGCTGAGGCCTGGGGAGGGGCAGTGACCTGCCTAGAGTTAGAGGCAGAGGAGGTAGATAGCAGAGAATCAGAGCCTGGGCATCCTGAGCCCAGAGCCAGCCCCCTGCCACCTACTCATTCCCAGACACTTTTCAGGAGTGTGGTTTAGAAGGGATGGGGTGATTATCTGACTGTGCCTCCCACACTGCAGATGGAAGGCCTGGAGATCTAAGGTCATTCACACAGGCCTCATGAGGACCTGCAGCACATTGTCCAGGATTCACTTTGCAGGATGCCCTTTAGGGTCACTTGCCATCATAGCTCCCCGCTCACCCCCACTCATTTTTAAAATGTGGCCTAATTTACAAACATCTCAGTGCTTTAAGCACTTCAGGAAGAAACACCTCTATTTGTGAAGCACCGTGACAAATCCTCGACTCCTCGTTTTTTTCTTAGCACATTTAAGAAAATCTGTTCCATCCTAGAGCTCTAGGCTGGTGAGGCTAGGAGGCACCTTAGGGTTATCCATTCTGATTCCCTTTTCTGGAAATGGAAAACTAAGGACCAGAGAGGAGGAGGCAGCGGGGCACAGACAGGAACGGAGGTGGGAGGAGGCTGAGATCTGCGTGCTGGTCAGGATGACCGTGGCAGGTTCTTGTTGGGCCCTGTTAGTTGCTCATCCAGAGGAGCTCACCACAGTCACTGCCACAGACTGCCACACTCACCCTGGCCTGGCCTCAGAGAAGTTGAGCTACTGGCCTCAGTTCACACAGAGCAGATGGAGGAAGAGCTGGCACTAGGACCCAGGGGGCAGGGGGGAGCCTCCCTGGCTGGAAGGGATGGCAGGAGCGCTGGTGCAGGTAGCTATGGAGCTCTGGCCAACTCTGCCTGGGGAGGTAAGAGAGCCCAGAGCCCTGGGCCAGATGCTCTTGAGAGCCTAGTCTAGTCCATAGCAGGTGTGCGTGTGTGCGTGCATGTGTGTGTGTGTGTGTACACGCGCGTTGTGTGCATGCTGAGAAGGGGTGCTGGTGGACAAGGGCCAGAGTGTGGGGCTGGAGGGAGTCCCGGTTCAAGCTCCCAGGTAGGAGTGAGACTGGGGTGGAGATTTTGCCCACATCTGGCCAGCTTGTGAACCTTGAGCCTTGTGGGTTGGATCGGCTTCCTGCTGGGTTTGCACAGCCCAGTGGGAATGGGGTTGGGTGTGTGTAGGCTTGGTGTGCCTCTAGCTTGGTGGGGGATGCAAGCTGTGGGCATCTCTGAGCTGCTGTGGGGCTGTCATCCCTGCGAGTTAGTCTCTTGATTGTCATGGGGGTGTGTGCCCATCTTTGGATCTCTGGGGTATTGCATGGGGGCGTCTCTGGGTTGTTCTGGGGACAGCGTGCCTGTGTGTAAATACTGTAGGTTGTTGCAGAGGTGTGTACCTGTGAGTATGGGAGGTGGTGGAGAGAAGGGGTTCACCGTTAACTTCCAGAATTCCTCTTCTTGCACCTCGTGGCCCTTCCTCGCAGAGCCCACTCTGTCTTGGCATCTCCTCACCCCTTTCCCTGTTCCCGCTGGGGACTTGCCCCTCGCGCGCAGGGTCCCCTCCCAGGGCCGGCGGGGGCGGGCGCTAGGACCCTGCGGGGTGGGGCGGGGCGGGGCTCGGAGATCCGTCAGCTTCACCTCCGCAGCCTGGAAAATCCCGAGCCGCGGCCGCCGAGCCCCCGAGCCCCCAGCCTAGCCGGGAGGGGCGCGCGGGGCTGGGTCCCGGGGCGGGGCCGGGCGGCGGGACCCACTGCTCCTCCCACCAGAGCCCCCGCGCGGCCCCGGGTCTCCTGGGCAGCTGCGGCGGCGGCGCTGGCACCCCGGCCCCGGCGGGCCCCGGCGGAGCGGCGGGCAAAGGTGAGCAGCCCGGCCTGGAGGGCGCCCCTCCTGCCCCGCCACCCGCCCCGCGCCCGCCCGGCGTCGCTGCGAGTTAGTTGAGCAGGTCGCTCCGCGGGCCCCGCCGCACCGTCCCTCCCCTCGGGTCCCGGCCAGTCCCTGGGTCCCGACGGGCGCCCGCCGGCCACCGCGTCCCATACGCAGTCCCCACGCCGGCCCCAGGGGGTCTGGGGCGCTCCTCGGGAGGGGGACCCCGAGGCTGTCCAGCGCCCGTCCGCCCTTCCCTGGGGCCAGCCCCTACCTCTCTCCAGCTCCCCACCCGCCAGGACCCCGAACAGCCCCACCCGCGCCCCCAGCGCACTGATTCCCGTCCCCAAACCGGTCTTGCAGGTCCCAGGAAGGTGGCGTCAGCATCTGCAGCCGCGTCGACGTTGTCGGAGCCTCCGCGGAGGACCCAGGAGAGCCGGACTAGGACCAGGGCCCTGGGCCTCCCCACACTCCCCATGGAGAAGCCGGCGGCCTCTACAGAGCCCCAAGGGCCTCGGCCGGTCCTGGGCCGTGAGAGTGTCCAGGTGCCCGATGACCAAGACTTTCGCAGCTTCCGGTCAGAGTGTGAGGCTGAGGTGGGCTGGAACCTGACCTATAGCAGGGCTGGGGTGTCTGTCTGGGTGCAGGCTGTGGAGATGGATCGGACGCTGCACAAGATCAAGGTAGGGTTGCCCGCTATACCTGCAGCCTCCACTGCACCCTTACTGCCTCTCTCCCGGAGTCTCCTGGTCCTCTCTCCGGGCTAGACACCTGGCTGTATATCTGGGCCCAGAGAGAGTCTCCTGCCAGGGACCGGGAGGAGACACAGTCTGCTGGGCCAAGCCCCATCACACAGATGGGCCAACCGAGGCCTGGAGAGCAGGAGTGACTCACCCTGCCTCCCTCAGCTGGAACCCAGGCTTCTGCATGCCCCTGCCTGTTCCAGGGATCTGGGCTGCTGCCAGGCCCTTCTAGGAGAGTGGTCTCCCTCAGGGACCCCTCTGCTGGGGAAGCCTGCACCTGGTTCCTGACTTCAGTTACTCCAGGTGGGAGACTGGGCCCTTCTCTCCCTGATTCCTGGTTCTCAGCCTGAGCTGGGTCTCCTTCCCCGCTTTCTGCACCCTGGGGTGCCCAGGACCCTATTCCTTACTGCCCGATGCCCTGCTCTTGCTCTTTCCCTTCCCTCCCTCCCTGGCTGCTCCCTTAGCCTCCTGCAGGGACTCAGGATTGTGGCTGGCAGATCCTGAAGGCAGGGCTCCAATACCCCTGCCTTGCACAGAGCCAGGCTACAGGTGGGCTGGGGAAGGAAGGGGCCTGGGGTCAAGGGAAGCCAACATAGGGAGCAGTTGAAGACACATCAGTCGCTCAAGCCATCTCCCCTGCTCCTCCCAACCCCACAATTCTCCTCTCTTTGCCGTGCAGGGCAGGCTTGGGGTTTGGGACCCTGGGAACGCATCTCCCCCAGGGGACCAGATGGGGCAGGGGCTGGTGAAGACTCTGGTTTAAGGGCCTCAATAGCTGCCCCCAACACATCTGATGTTGCTGTGGGTGCTGCATTTCCAGGGCTGGTAGGTCCCCCTGCAATGGGCTCTGGCAGTAGGCTGTGCCCTTCGCCTTCCTCTTCCTTGCCTTCTCCCTTCTGCTATCCTCCTGGAAATGTGGAGGAGTCCACCCTCCCCTTCTGCCTGGGACCTAGTCTCAGACTTAGTTCAGGCACGTATCTTGGCCCCTTACCAAGACCTGAGATGTCTGACCTTTCCCCTCTGACCCTGAGCCCTTCTGCCTCACTTTGTCTTAATCATTTACATATAGTTCTGTCCATCCCCACACGATTATCTGCTTTTCACTTTCTGCCTCCCCTTCTCCCCTCTGACTCTGTCTGTACCTTGGCCATCTGACTGTTTTTCCCTCTGGGTTTCCATGTGTGTCTCCCACTTTGGGATTCGCTGCCCAGGGCCTCAGAACCTGTGTCTGAGCCTGAGGAGCAGGGAAGGGGAAGGCAGCTGGCATGTCCCAGCTGGTTGTTCCCTGACAGCAGGGACAGGTCTCCTATCCTTTTTTTTTTTTTTTTTTTTTGAGAAGCCTCACTCTGTTTCTCAGGCTGAAGTGTAGTAGCGAGATCTTAGCTCACTGCAATCTCCACCTCCCAGGTTCAAGTGATTCTCCTGCCTCCCAGCAGTAGCTGGGACTGCTGGTGCACACCACCACACTCAGCTAATTTTTGTATTTGTAGTAGAGATGGGGTTTCACCACATTGGCCAGGCTGGTCTTTAACTCCTGACCTCAAGTGATCCACCCGCTTCAGCCTCTCAGGTCCTGTCCTCTTTGCGTCCCCAGTATCCAACACAGTTAGAGTAGGGATATTGGTGGAAGAGAGGGGGGAGGAAAGAACCAAGGAACAAATTGAATGAAAGGTGAGAAGGGAATTCACGAGAGCCTGACTGTGACCTGGGAAAGGCTTCAGGCGGGCAGTGCACACTGGGGGAGAAGTGTAGTTTCCCCACCAAGCTGGCACTCCAGAAAGTCAGAGGAGGAGGGGTCTGAACTGAGGCCAGTACTCCCACCCTCTGTGTCAATAGGGCGGAGCTACCTCCTCCATCTGGCTTGGTTAATGAATAAACCCTACCCAGCCCAGGCCTGGAATTGGTGGGTCTGGGGGCCAGGCTGACTGCAACAGACCACTCGTGGCCAGATCAGACTTGTCAGGTGGCCTTCCTTGTGGGTGGCGGAGACTTGGAAAAACTGGGGTGTTGTAGGCTTCTGGACAGGCATACACCCTGGGCAGCCAGGACCCTACCCTCCTTTTCTTTCAGACTGAACAGATGTTGGAGGTGCCAAAGGGCCCTTGGTAATCCCTATGTCATACCCCTCCTGCCACTGGGATGCAGGCAAGGATACTGGGGCTCAGAGAGGGGCAGGGACCTGCCTAGAGTCACACAGCTGTCTCAGCAGAGCTGGGTCTGGAACCCAGATCTACAGCATCTTGGCAGTCCTCCTGCCTTGCTTCTCCCTGCAGGGTGCCTCCCCAGCTTTGCTCCCTACAATGGAGAGAGGGTGGGGAGAGGAGGTGAGCAGAGCCCAGACCCAGGAAGGAGGCTGGGACCCTGGTTATGGGCACCCCAAGGTGCCAGCTCCCACTCCTGATCCTCTCAGCACAGCTAGTTGGAGCTCTGGGAGAGATGGACAGAGGCCTGTGAGCTTCCCATCCCCAAGATTGCAGGACTCCCAGGTTCCATGCAGATAATCTCATTTCTGATAATGAGAGCCCTGCTCTGAGCCAAGCATTTCTCCCCCTCATCTAATTTACCCCGAGGCTAGTCTGGGGCAGTGTAGTCTTGTCTCCGTGTTACAAACAAAGAAACTGAGGCTGAGTGAGGTAATGTTATTTGCCTAAGGTCATGCCACAGCTGAGGCAAGAGTGGAACACATGCCAGCCTGGCTCCAGAGCCCCTGCCCCTCTCCACATGGGCTCGCATCTTAGTCAACACTGTGGCCTTTAACCCCATCAATAACTCTTTGAAGGCCTGGAGGACGCGGTGTTCTCATCATCCTATTCTTGTTTGATGGATGAGAAAGCCGAGGCCCACAAAGGGGAGTGGCTTGCCAAGGTCACCCAGCAGGTCTGGAGCCAGAATCCCTGGGGATGACTGGGTCACTCCAGGAGGCTGGGACTCAACTGCAGGTGTTTGCTGAGCTTCTGCCCCCCTTTCCCCCTCCCCTCTCCTGCCTCAGCCTGCTCTGGGCCTGTCCCCAGAGCTGGGAAAGCCAGCTGACCCCTGGATATGCCCCGTGCTCCTGATCCCAGGGTGGGGGTGGGACTCCACCTAGCTATCTACCTGATTCAATTCCTCTTCCTCATCTCTCTTCCCCTTACCTGGGTCCAGAGGTCCCTGGAAGCCACTGTGGCTCAAGGCCCAGTAGTTGGAGCCAGGACAAAGAGAAAGGGGCTGTTGGAGGCCACCTCCACCCCTTCCCTCCCTCCTGGCCTCCAGCCTGACCTGGCCCCAGGGCTGCACTGTGCTCTGAATACTGGAAAAGAGACAGACACTACCTCCTGACAGTTCAGTCCCTGTCCCAGGGACAGATGCTGAATGTGGATCCTGGGTACAAGGCAGGGGGCAGCTTGGAGCCTGAACTCAGGTCTCTCAAAGCCCAGGTCAGCTTCCTCATGGCACCTGTATTGGTGTGAGAAACGGGAGACCAAGAGCTTCTGTCAGTCATTCAACCAGGGCCAGCTGGGGTCCAGTCCTGGCTGTTGCATGTGACGTTGGGCACATTCCTGCCCCTCTCTGGGCTGCTTGCCCGTCTGTGCCATTGGGCCCTCTTGGCTCCAAGAGCCTCTGAACTCAGCACCCGGCTGGGGAGAGATGAGGAGCAGGCAGACAGCAGAGGACGTGGCCTGTGAGGCCCTGGCCTGGATGCTCACGTGCTCTGTTCTCCTGAGGCCGGCCGCATGAGAGGCAGGGGAGACCTGCGTATCTCCTCAGAGGTCTTCAGACCCTGGTGGAGAGAGGACAGACAGTTCCAGGTGACCTCCCACCCACTGCACAGGCAGCCTGGGGGCAGGAATGAGGCCTGATAAGAGCCTGGGCCCATGACAGGAGAGACCTGGCCCTGGAGCAGGTGTGGGAGGGGGTGTGGCTGAGAGCCTGAGGCTCTGCTGTCCACAGGAAGCTGGGCAGTGGGGACCTGTCTCCTCTGACTTCCTGTCCTGCTGCTCCTCCCCTTCCCCTTTGGGAAAAGCTCAGGTGGCACCTCCCAGCCCTGTCTCACTGTCCACCTACCCCACACCACAGGCCACCTGGGTTCCAGACACCAAAGCCAGTGCTCAGCTCATGACCCCTCAGCACCTCACCCTCTCACCCTATGAAATGCCAGATGGCTCAGGGGTCTCCAAGGCCCTTCCCACTCTTACCAGTCTCTGGGACTTAAAAGGGTCATGGGGAAGGTCAGGGCCACGTGTGGGACAGGTCTCCTTAATCCCATCAAGCAGATGTGGAAACTGAGGCTCAGAGCAGGAATTCACTTGTGCACAGCCAAACAGCCGGACATGGCTGAAGCTAGATCAGGACCTAGGTCCTTGACTCGCCAAGGCTGAGATCTCGCCACTCCCTGGGGCTGGGTTATTAACATGATTGGGCCCGTGGGTCTCCCTGTGCTGTGTCATTGTGGGAGGGCACCTTAGAGGAGACCCAGCTGGGCAAGAGTCCAGTCCTCACTATGTGACTTTGGGGGTCATTTCACCTTTCTGGGTCAGTCTTCTTATCGGCGGTGGCAGGCGCACGACTTCATCTAGTTTTAGGGCCTTGGACTGGGTCAGTTCAGGCTCTAGCTTGGCTCTGCCTGCTGTGGGGCGCAGTTTCCCCATACAGGAAGTTGCTGGGCAGGTGGTCTGTAGAGGCTGTCCTAACCTTAGGCCAGCGTAGGGGAGGCTGCCCTGCTGGACACAGAGTGAGGATGGTGGCTAAGGTCTTGCCAGTCTATGCCATCAGAGAGGTCCCTAGAAGGGGATCCAGAATCCAGGGTTAGGCCCTGAGCTGCCTGGTTCCAGCTCTGACTTGGCATGGGGGGAACTGGAAGAAGTAGTTCCAGAGCTCTCCTCGGGGAACAGGCTCCCAGAGAGCATGACCCCAGGTAGTCAGTGTCTAGACTTTGGGTTGGAGGAGCTCAGACAAGGGAAAGATCAGAGGCGGCTGGAGGTGTTAGGGAAGTCTTCCTGGAGGAGGTGCCTGGGTTGGGTTGAAGATGTTGGGGAAAGAACACCAGGATCCAGAGTCCTGGCTGTGTGGCCCTGGGCAAGTTCTCTGCCTGGGACTCAGCTTCCTTATCTGCCCTGCCTGTCTTCAGAGACTTCATTCATTCACACATTCAGCAAGCATCCATCATTACCCTCTTTCTGCTTGGCCCTGTGCTGGAGGTGGGGGATGGAGAGGGCAATCAGATCCAAGCCCTGCCCTCAAGGAGCCTCCAGGTGGGTGCTGAGGACACACACTTGTCACAGGAGCTCTGGAAATCCAGAGAGGGCATCTGAATCAGCCTTGGGGGTCAGGGAAGGAACTCCACGGAGGAGGAATGTTCAGGTGATCCTTTTGGGTGGGGAATGAAGATTACAAGCTTGATCGTGTCGGGAGCATTCCATACAGAGCAGCAGCTGTGCAAAGGCCCAGAGGTGGATCACAGGGTAGTGCATTTGGAGAATGGGAGGTGGTTCAGTGCAGGCTCAGAACTCAGGGGGCTGGAGGTGATTAGAGAGCTAGACCGAGGCCCCACGCCTTGAGTCTTAGAGGCTCTGGGGTGCCAGGGGAAGGTTTTAGACAGGGAGACTGGTAAGAGGGCGCTGCTGCTGTATTTGTCTGGGCAGAGGTGCCAAGGCCCACCTTAAAGCCAGGTTGTGGGGAATGGAGCAAGGGATGGAATCCAGAGAGCCTTAGGAGTGATCATGGATGGGATATGATGGTTATAGCATAACTCTTTGCGATGTGCGCACTGTGAAGTGTTGTGCAGGCTGGGATGCAGGACGGCATGGATGTACAGCCATCCTGTACATGGATGGGGCCTGCATCCTAAGCAGGCCAAGGAACCCTTATGAGCCAGAGTGGAGTGGAGGGTGACTCCAGGCTGTGTCCCTGCTGGGACTAGAGAAGCCCTCAGCCCCCAGGCTGGCTCTGTGCCCTCCACACCCAGCTGCCCAAGCTCCCGCTTTTAAACTTTAACGAGCCCCAGCTCAGTTTCCAGCCGAGAGTCTTTAAAGTTTCAGGAGATGAGAGAAAGGGAGTCCTGGAGACAGATGGGTTTTCTTTCTTCCCCTGCATCTCCATGCCTGGCTGGGCCACTTGGAGCCAGGGCTGTGGATGCCGTGACCCCAGAGGCCTGTGCTCTGTGGGGCTCCGGGGCCTCTGCGGGGCTGTTCCAGCTTGTTCTCGAGGAGCAGGAGACCTGGCCTGGGTGCCTGGTTGCCACTGAGGATAGATGGGGATAGAAACCTTATTTCAGCCCCGATCCCTCACCTTTGCCCCTGACTGGGCAGATGGTGGTGCTCTGGCAACAGGTTGGGGAAAGCAGCTCAGACTACGTGTTGGGCTTGAGACAGCCCCACCCCTCCTGGTGCCTCCCTTCATCCCCTCTGGCATGCTTGGACTGGCCTTGATGCCCTGGGGCCCCTGGAGACTCAAAAGTATGGGCAGCAGAGGGTACCATGCCAATCACAGTAGATTCCTTTCACCTGTCTTTAAAGAGAGCCTGGGGCAGGTGGCACAGGGCAGCTGGAGCTGTTCTCTGGGGCTTTAGCATAACCATTGCCTTCCTGCCCCTCAGCCTGGGCTCCCTGAAGGCAGGTACTTGCCACCTCTGATGCTTCTCTGGAATCCTATGTCCTGGGGTCAGTGAGCAATGTCTGCCACATATATACTGCCTCCTGCTGCCTAATGGGAAGTAGGGGGTGACTGCCACCTCTGCTCTCCCCTTTGGTGCCTGAGCCATTTACTCATCCTTGGGTTTTGTGTTACCACCTCCATCTGCCCCGGCTTCCTGAGATCCCCTCCACCATCTCCTGCCCCTGCCTGCCATCTTTGGACCCTGCCAGAGTGGCTGGGGCCTGGTACTTTGCCAGAGAGGTGATGAGTCTTGAGGTAGAGGCCTGATAGCCAGAAGGATGGAGTTCCCTTGTGTGTCTCCACTTGCATACATGCATGCATTCATTCATTGCTTCAGTATGTTTATTGAGGACATACTATGTTCCAAGGATTGTGTTATATCTAGGAATTTAGGGGCAAACCACACAGATCAGACCCTGCTGTCATGGGTTTTACATCCTGAAGGGGTGACGAGCAAAATAGAAGCAAACAACTAAATAAGACACCAGATGATGGTTGTGCATAAGGACGAGATAACGTGATAGGGATTGAGGATTCTGTTGGGGCCTTCGTGTGTGGAGCTGAATTGTGGGTGACTGTGTGTGTGATGTGGCCCTTAGTCTGGCAGACACTGAGCTCCTCAGGGGCAGGTGCTGGGTTTCCCATCTCCCCCTTCCTACCCACGTGACAGCCCTGGGACAGGGGCCTGACAGGGTCAGTCAATCTGTGTTGAAGGTATGTGCGCCTGTGCCTGTGAGTGAGACTCTGTGTGTGTTTCTGTGTCTGGCGTTACTCTGTGTGTGTGAGTCACACCCCCTCACTGCAGAAGCAGAGTTGTCTGTGATCCAATTATGTCTCCTCAGCTGTCTCCTGGCAGCTCCCGCCCCTGGCTCAGCTCTGACTGTGCTGTGGTTTCCCCTTCTGAAGCCCCCTGTCCTGCCTCCAGGGGCCCCAGGGCATCAAGGCCAGTCCAAGCATGCCAGAGGGGATAGAGGGAGGTACCAAGAGGGGTGCAGCCACCTCAAGCCTGTCTCTGGGTCTCAAGGTCTTCCCTTTGGGGTGTGTTTTCTATCCATCTCTGTTCGCCTGTCCCTTAATGGTTACTGGCAGTGTCCTTAATGTCTCTACTGGTGACTTTGTTCCTGTGTCTTAAGGTTACTCTGTCCTTAATATTTATACTGGTCATGTTGTTCCTGTCCCAGTTGTTTATTCATTCAACAAACCTCTTCTCATGCCTCCCACCCATCCTGCCAGCCACCTGGAGATATCAGACCTGGGTCCTGCTCTTAAGAGACTCAAGGCCTCATGGGGAGACACATGGAGACAGTGACAGCCTTTTGTGAGCAGTGTGGGGACAGAGACATATACTCAGGCTGAGTGAGTATATGACTGGCAGCATGGTTGGGGGACGGTACAGGGGCTTCTCCAGGAGCTGGTGTTTGGATGGGGCCTCAGGGACCCAGTAGGATAAGGCAACAAGCTGAGAAAGTCTTGGTGAGTTGGTCAGGGAGGTAGGCTCCCCTGTGGCAGGGGTTCAGGGATAACAGTGAGGAAAAGAAGAGGCAGAACCAGGGTGGGGAGGACATTTTGGAGTTTAGATTTTATCCTGATGGCAGAGAAAGAGAGAGAGAGAGATAGACAGACAGACAGACAGCAGAAGCTTTCAGGCTGGGAAGAGCCATTACCAGCTCTGGGTTTTAAAAAGCTCCCTGGCCACAGAGGACAGAGAAGAGGATGTGGCTACAGGGGTCCAAGTAAGGATGGTGAGGCCTGTCTGGGCAGTGAAGAGGGGCTGCTGGGAAGGTTGTGGCCGAGTGGAATCCAATGGGCAGAGTTGGCTAGAGGTTGAGAGTAAGAGCATAAGGGACAAGTCCAGAACCATGCCCACTATGACAGCGCTGGGCACAGGGAGAACCATGCCCCCTATGGCAGCGCCAGGCACAGGGAGAACCGTGCCCACTGTGGCTATGGCAGCACTGGGCACAGGGAGAGCCATGCCCACTATGGCAGCACCGGGCACAGGGAGAACCGTGCCCACTATGGCAGCACTGGGCACAGGGAGAGCCATGCCCACTATGGCTATGGCAGTGCTGTGCACAGGGAGAACCATGCCCCCTATGGCAGCACCGGGCACAGGGAGAACCATGTCCACTATGGCAGTGCCAGGCACAGGGAGAACCGTGACTGCTATGGCAGCGCTAAGCATGGGGAGCGGGAGACATCCGTGGGCTGCCCAGGGTGTGGTGCTCTGGAGGCTGTTGGGGATGAAGCCTGGAACTTTACTGGAGAGCTCTGGGGGCGTCAGTCCACTGGTGATCCCGGAAGCCCTGGGAGGCTTTTTCCCTCTTTGTCTTTGCCTGTCTTGATGTCTGAAGTCAGCCCTGGCCTCTGTGTTGTCCCACTGGCATCCCCTACCCCTTCCCTTTTCTTCTAGGTCCTCCACTCTCTGCCTCCCTTTCTCAGCTCTCCCTTCTCTGTCTGGCTCCCCCTCGCCCCCCCAGGATAGAAGTGGAGAGGTACAGGGCAGGAGGCCAGCCTCTGCAACGTTCATCACTGCTGCAGAGCTGGGCCTGCTGCTCTGGAGCCTGGAGGTGGAGGTGGGGGTGGAGGTCCAGGGAGGCTGCTGGGGACCAGGGAGGGAAGGGGGAAAGAGGCAGAGCAGGGATGAGTCACTCAGCCCTGGATGGAGAGCGGCGGAGAAGGCCTAGCTCAGTCTGCTCAGGGAGCTCTGTCTGGGTGAGACATGGTAACATCTCTACTCTCCACTACAGTCTCAGGGGTTCCACTTTTGGGAAGAAGATGAGTTGGAGGTAGCTGCTGCCAGATCCCCTTCACTTCACAGGAGAGGGCCATAGGGATTGCCTGGTCATTTTGCAGGTGGGAATACTGAGTCCAAAGATGGGGCAAGGAGACCCTGCATTGGGCCCACACTACTGTGCTCTGTGTCCTTCCAACCCCCATGCCAGCTCTAGGCAAGCCAGCCCCAACATCCCCTGAACTCCACACACACCCTCAAAAGCCCTAGCTCCCAGCATGGACTTGTCAGGGATTGTCCTCCTCTGGCCAGGTGCTGGCCCATCTGATTCCTTGGGTCCTACACAGAACAGAGCCTAGTTCTCAGGGAATAGTCTCAGGGATGGACTTTGGATCACGCTGGGGGTTCCAACCTGATTCCTCCACTTCACTTTTCTGAGCCACCATTTACCAATGGGTGTAATTGTCCCTCCTCCCAGATAGTTGAGAGGATAGAATTCAGTGAATTTATTATACCAACCTCTTAGCACAGAGCCTGGCACAGAGCCACACACCATCCACATTTGCTGAGAATGGATGAATAAATGAACAGGTCCCTAAAGGACAGCTCCATTTCCCACTTTTGTGCTTGTTCACCTGGGTTACCTTGTGGCACTGCATTGATCCTTCTCCTTCCCCCAACCAGTCCATGCCGTTTCTAGTTCTCAGGCCATCACCTCTGCCGGGAGCCCCTTCCCCCTCCCTTTCATCTGGGTGCCGTCTCCTCTCCTGGTCATCTTTTAGGATCCAGCTTAGATGCCCCTCCCTCTACCTGCATTTCTGGCTTCCCTTTGTACCTTCCTTGAACCTAAAGAGTTGTCATTGTCTGTGCCTGCAAGCCCTGCCAGACAACGCAGAGTGTTCCCAGGTTAACTCAGCATCAGATGGGTAGTCTCAGGCCCCAACTCAGCTGAGTCCCAGCTTTCAGGTCCAGGGAGTAAGGAGTTGGGGTTCTGGGCAATGCATTTAATTAGGAAGAAAAAAAGTAAGGCTGGGTGTGGTGGCTCATGCCTGTAATCCTAACACTTTGGGAGGCTGAGATGGGTGGATCACTTGAGGCCAGGAGTTTGAGACCATTCTGGCCAACATGGCGAAACCCCATCTCTACTAAAAATACAAAAATTAGCCGGGCACGATGGCGCACACCTGTAATCCCAGCTACTCAGGTGGCTGAGGTACGAGAATCCTTGAGCCTGGGAGGCAGAGGTTGCAGTGAGCCAAGATAGTGCCACTGCACTCCAGCCTGGGCGACAGAGCCAAACTCTGTCTCAAAAAAAATAATTCTTTTAAAAAAGTGATTTTTATCTCTTGTATAAATGATATTGTAGCACCAGTAATGAGAATCCAAAAAAGAAAAATAAAGATAAATCATCCGGAGCCTCAGTTCCCTGAGTAGAACTTTTTCTTGGTTCCTTCCAGCTCTCATTCAAAGGTGTAGAGTTTGTTCATAGTTCAAACCGTGTCACGGGTACTAGTTTGTGTCCTGTTTTGTTTATTTAATCTTGCTCTGTAGAAGTTTCTCATATTGCTACAGAATTATTAATGCAGGAACATTTCTGGCAGCTGTTGCCTGTAGGCCTGTCTGGGTTCTGAAGGTGCAGAGCTAGCTCAGTGGCCACCCCTGCTCGGGGGAACCCTCCACCCTCTGTGATGTGCGTCATCATTAGGGTGATGTCACTCTTACCCGAACTGGGGCTGCTGCTGGTAGTGTTCAGGGGGTTCTCCAGTATAATTTGCTAATTGCAAATTCAATAATGTACTCATGAATATTGTAACATAACTTTTTTTCTTATTTTATATTTTTTTCTGAGTACAAATTTGTAGTCCTGGGATTCTGGGAACTGAATTGAAAAATACATTTTTGGTGGGGTGCAGTGGCTCACACCTGCAATCCCAGCACTTTGAGAGGCTGAGGTGGGAGGATCACTTAAGCCCAGGAATTTGAGACCAGCCTGGGCAACATGACAAAACCCCATCTCTACAAAAAATACAAAAATTAGCCAGGCGTGGTGGCACACACCTGTAGTCCCAGCTACTGGGACAGTGAACTGTGATCACCACAGTGGACCAAGAAAGAAAGAGAAATTTCTTTTTAAATCATTCTTATGATTTAAAAAGTATTTGCCAAATTATTTTCTAGAATAATGGAACCAATTTTTGCTGCCACTAACTGTGTAACAGTTTTACCATATCTTCATAAGCAGTGAGTACCTCATAAGCAGTGAGTACCTCATAAGCAGTGAGTATTTTATATATTTTTGGTAATTTACTGAGCATAAATCGGTACCTCAGTACAATTTTACTTTACTTTTCTTTGACTGTCAGGACTATTAAAGATCTTAAAGCAAGTCCCAGAATCTCCCCTGAACCTGTCTCTTGGTATTTCTGACACCTCATGCCTCCACCCCCCAGCCCTTTACCCCTTTTTAAGAGGATGATGGCGGAAGTAGTAATAGTAGTTGTCCTCGTGTTATAGAGATCTACAAGAGTTCAGGGATTTTCACGGCTGCACCTCCTTCTGAATTATACAGATGCACTGAGGGCCACGGACCAGGGCTCCAGCATTCTAAAAGTCAGAGAAACCCACACAGGCTCAGCCTCTTTGTTGGCTTACCTGCCCATCCCTCCATTCAGGAACAGCTCCTTATTGAGCGCCTGCTGTAGGCCAGGCCCCCTGCAAGGCATGGAGGATGCCAAGATGAGCAAGGGGCCACAGCATTGCAGGCAAATGAATGCATGACAACGCATGCTGAGGGGGGAGCTGCTGGGGGTCTAGGAGACAAGGAAAGGTGGCCTCCAGCCCATACTGGAGAGTTTAGGGATAGGGCAGGCTGCCTGGACAGGGGGCAGCCAGTCTGAAGTTTGAAGACATATTGAAGACATAATAGGAAGGGAGCTAGTGAGAGGAAGTCCTGGGAAAGCATTCTGGGCAGTGCTGGAGGAGGAGGTGCCTCAGCACCCCTCATGACAGCACTGAGCAGACCTCTCTCCTTCCCCTCTTCCCCTGAACCCTCAGGTCTGTGCCCTGGAGCAGCTCTTGGGATTTTTTGGGGGGGCGGGGGGAGTGTAAAGTGAAGGGTCTTGGTGGTCTCCATTTTGGGGGCCCCAGAAACCCAGAGGCAAGAGGCAGGTGCTCCATCAGCTTGGCCTGATGCTTGCCTTGTGGGGGCCTCAGGGAAGGGCAGAGTGGAGGGCCCTGAAGCCAGCAGCTGGTGTGTGGGTCATGGGAGGAGAAGCAGGAGCAGAAAGAGCAGAGGGGCACTGGCGCTGGGGCTCGGACCTGCTGTGTACTGTGGGCCAGGCTTTGCATCTCTCAGAGCCTCCTCTCCTGGTCCAGCATGGTGAGGGCAGGGCCTGGCTGTGGGCTGTGAGGGTAGAGGGGGCATCTGTGTGGGGTGTGAGAGAGCTGCCCATCCCCTCGCTGTGCACTCACGCTGTGGAGGGATCTTGGCATTTTTGTTATTTTAAACTTTGTTCCTTGTTGTCCTTGTGTGTCCTGTCCTTTGGGGATTAGTGGGAGGTGTTCCCCCAGGGCAGGGCCTGAGAAATCAGGGAAAGTTGCTGGGGCCTGGGGCTGGAGGAGGGGCAGCTACTGCCAAGGGCTTTAGGGACCAGTCTCATCTAATCCTTACAGGACCACTCTGAGGAGAGGATTATCTCTGCTTGACAGATGAGATGTTGGGGCTCAGAGTTCTTTGCCCAAGCCAAGGCCACACAGCTGGGACATGGCAGGGCAGAGGTCTGTCTGACACAGATGGACCAGCACTGCTGTATGAACTCTGGGCCTGCAGGCGACAGGTGCTTCAGGTTTGGAGCCCCAGCACTGGGTTCTGGAAAATCTGGAACTTGGGTCAGGAGATTTGTTTGGAGGAGGAATCTGTGAGCTCTGCCTCCCTGGTCAGCAAAGCGCTGCATTATAACCATCAACTAAGGCAGCCTCCAGTTGCCAGGGTGTTTGTTTTAGCTGGGCCAGTCCTGCCCCTTGGTGAAGGTAGCAGAAAGTCCTGACACTGTAGGGTCAGTCACACCTGGACTCTGGTTCTCTGCTTCACTACTGTTAGCTGTGTGGATTGTACCTCCCTGGGCCTCAGTTTCAGCATCTGTAAAATGGGGGTGATGCTTCCTTCTGGGGTGTTGGAAGGGTCAGAGGCAATATCTGCAAAGGATGCAGCTCTGTGCCCTTGACAGCTGGCAGAGGTGGTTTGAGCTAAATTTCAGCCCCTGTGGGGTCCATGGTCCAGGTGCCCCTGTCTCCTTTGCGGGGTGCTGAATGGTCAGTGATTTTGAGCAATGGTAATGGTTATTGAGGTTGGGGCTGTTGTTCAGGGCTGTGATTGATTTGATACTTTGTGCCCCACCCCATCAGGAATTCTTCCTCTCATTTGAATATGGTTCTGTTGGGAAAGGGTGATTTGCTTAACAGTTACTCCCATCACAAAACTATCTGCTGAAATGCAATGTATGGAGAAGTTAGAACAGCCTATAGGATATTTCAGAGCCCAACTGAAGCCAGGTTTCCCCAGTGGTCACCTGAAGGGTTCTGAGTGAAGAGATCATTTCCTGGGTCCCTAGGACTTTGGGATAGTCTGTGTGCCCCACATATCCCATGGGCAAGGATACTGGCGTCCTGCTGTGTAAGGTCTTGGAGGGAGGATTAGCCTTAGGTCCACCTGTCTGTGTGTCTGTTTGCTTGTAACTGCCTGGGCCTTTGGCTCTCAAGGCCAGGACATGGCCCCATGGAGGGGACCTGACTTCCTTTCCCGTCTCAGGTCGACCATCTCCCTGGGTCTTGGGAGAGACTGCTGCCCCTCCCTGGAGTGGAGAGTCCACTTTCTCTAATGCTCAGCACTGGCAAGACATCCCAGAGAACACAGTCAGGGGGCGGGAGAGAGGTGGGGGGTAGAGTGAGATACAGCTTGGGCACTGGACCCTGCACTGTACTTGTTTGTTTAAGCCTCCAGGCCTGTGCACCACTCGTCCCCCTGCTGAAATGCCCTTTCCTGCCCCTCAGTGGCTCAGGGCCTTATCCTTTTGGGCTCAGGTGCACTCTACCATGCAGTTCATGTGCATTCACCTCTCCTAGCCCTGCTCGTGCTATCTTGAGGTTTTGTGTCCCTGTCCCTTACCACTCTACTTGGCGGGACCTCTTTGGGGCAGGGCTCAGGTCTGGTTCACCGCCGGTCTCCCACCACACAGTTGCACACAGGTCTGGCACACAGCAGGCTTCAGAGAATAGTGAAAGGATGAATGGAAGGGCAGGGCAGGGTGAGATGTGGGAGGCACCCAGGGTACACAGTATCTGCAAATGCAGCCTAGTCCTGGCCACGTGGAAGGGTGCATGGCTACTCACGGAAACCCACTGGAGTAATAATAGCTACTATTTTTTTTTTTAAAGACTAGTCAAATGCAGTAGTGAGAAGGGGGAAAACAGTAGAACAAGGAGTTCGATCTGTAACTTACTGTGAATAATCAATTGAGATCACTCACTACATTTGGACCAGCCAATAGCTACTCTTTTTTTCTGTTTTGAGATAGTCTCACTCTGTCACCCAGGCTGGAGTGCAATGGTATGATCTCAGCTCACTGCAACCTCCTCCTTCTGGGTTTAAGTGATTCTTGTGTCTCAGCCTTCCGAGTAGCTGGGATTACAGGTGTGCACCACGACACCCAGCTAATTTTTTTTTTTTTTTTGTATTTTTAGTAGAGACAGGTTTTCACCATGTTGGTCAGGCTGGTCTCGAACTCCTGACCTCAAATGATCCACCCGCCTCTGCCTCCCAAAGTGCTGGGATTACAGGTGAGAGCCACTGTGCCCGGCCTATTTTTGAGTATTTACTACGCGCTAGGCATATTACATGCGTTATCTCATTTAATCACAACATCCCCATGAGATAGCTGCTATTATTATTTCCATTTTTCACATGAGGAAATGAAGACTCCTAAGCATTAACTCTTGTGCCCAGGAGACAGGGCTGGGATTGAGCCTGGGATTGCCAGCCTCAAAGCCTGTGTGGGTCTTTCCTGCGCCTTGCTTGTTCAGTCCCTTCTGATCGTGGCTTCATGGGAATTGGGGAGCTGTGGAGTGCAGTGCTGGTCCCAGGGGTTCTCGGGAATCCCGGTTTTTCACCTTGAGAACTTGAGGGGGTTTGGAGAGTGGAGTGCCTGGGACACAGCCTGTAGTTTCTCTGGTGTCACTTGCTCCCCCTGGCCTCAGTTTTCTTTTTCTTTTCTTTTCTTTTTTTTTTTTGAGACAGAGTTTTGCTGTTGTTGCCTGGGCTGGAGTGCAATGGCACAATCTTGGTTCACTGCAACCTCCGCCTCTCGGGTTCAAGCGATTCTCCTGCCTCAGCCTCCTGAGTAGCTGGGATTACAGGCATGTGCCACCACCCCGGCTAATTTTGTATTTTTAGTAGAGATGAGGTTTCTTCATGTTAGTCAGGCTGTTCTTGAACTCCCAACCTCAGGTGATCTGCCCGCCTCGGCCTCCCGAAGTGCTAGGATTACAGGAGTGAGCCACCGCACCTGGCTGGCCTGTTTTCTCAAATATAATACCACTGCATGTCGGGGTCCCTGCTGTCACCAGGCTTTAAACGTACTCAAGCCCAGCATGGCTCCTTGGTGGAGCAACACCCCTTGGGTTCCTGTTTCCAGGGGGAGTTTCTCCGGGGGTAGCCAAGATGGCCTACCAGGCAACACCTGACGGCAACATCTGGTGTGGACACTCACTCACCCAGGGCCTAATAGCTGGGGGTTCCTGGTACCGGCCCGCCCACCTGGTGCTCTCCAGAGACTCAGCCCTACCCCGCCACCTGTCCCTCCCCAAGCCTCTTAGAATTACACCTTTGGGGCGTGGCCACCGCCGCCCGCAGGAACAAAGATGGGTGTAATTTCTTCTGCTTAGCGCAGCAGTGCTGCCTGCTGGGGGCTATGGAAAGGGCACGAGCCAGGCCAGGCTAGGGAGGCCTGTGGACACTTACCTGACCCCCACGACCCGGCCTGCCTCAGTTTCTTCACCTGCGCTGCCACAGCAAAGGTTCTTACTCTCTGGGCAGGGGCCTTCCTCCACAAGAGTCTGCCACTAGCCTGGGAAACCTTTGAAGTTTCTCTTTATAAGATAAAGTGCTACTCAGAGTTTACACTGAGCAACTGGTCTGTCTCGTGGCTCTGCATGCTCCGGCCACTGTCCTCTGTCCCAGAGGTGGGTCTTTGGCCTCTGGAGCCACAACAGCCCTGCTCTGGGAGCCTCTGGAAGGAGGATGGGGCAGCATGGGCCCCTTCCCAGTGTGCATTCAGCTGCTTTGCAGCTGGGCCCTGGGAGCACTGAGCCTGGCTGGGGAAGAGGCAGTCCCAGGTTGGATTCTAACCTGGGAAGCAGGGTTTTGTTGTCAGTGCCCCTCCATACACTCATGGTCCAGGATAACATGTTTGAAGATTTGCAAAGCCAACTAGCATCCAAATTTGGATTTAGAGAAATTCTGATTTCCTCAGAAACCACACTTGAGTGCTCTTTGATGGTTAAGAACACAGGGAGATCCGATTTTGAGTCCCTGCTCTGCTGCTTTCAGGCTCTATGATCTGGGCAAGTTGCTGAATCCCCCAAGCTTCAGTTTTCTATTTTTCAGTGCAGGAATAATAACAGCGACCACCAGCTAGGTTTGGGGTGAAGAATGAGTGCGTGTTGAACGTTTGGGGCAGTGCCTGGACCTCCCTGTGGCCACTCAGGAGGCTGTTTGGATGCTAACGATGATGCCAGATCCGGCCTCTGTCTTCTTCAACCCCCTTTCTCACCATCGCGTTCCTCCCTTCACTTTGTTCCTTCATTCATTCACTCAGTCACTCACATCTCATTAGTCTCCTCAGTCTAATGTAGTTCTCTCTGTGACTGTCATGATCCTGACACTTACAGGCCAATTATTTTATAAAATGAGACAAGCCCTCATTCTGGGTTTGTCTGAGGTTCCCTTGTGATTCTATTTATGTTATGTCTCTGTGGCAGAGGTAGCACAGAAGTGATACCTGTATTCCTCTCACTGTGTCCTACCAGGCAACACCTGACAGCAACTCGTCCTGTGATTAATGAGATTCCCTTTGATCACTTGATTAAGGTGCTATTTGCCAGGCTTCTCTACTATGAAGTGACTAATTTTCCCTTTGTAATTAATAAGTATTTTGATGGGAAGTTACTTTAAAACTATGTAAATCCCCCATTCCTCATCAAACATTCCATTTACTTGTTTATTCATACCTGTATAGACTTTGGTTTCCTATTTTATTCGATGGAATATCTACAGTTATGGTCATTATTGAGTTTAATATGCAGCTTATCTCAGATTGAGCCCATGGTAGAGTGATCAACTGTCCTAGCTTGCCTGGGACTGGGGGATTTCCCAGGATGTGAGACTTGCAGTGGTAAAACTGGGGAAGTCCTCGGTAAACCTTGAAGAGTTGGCCACTGTGCCAGGGGAAGAGCCCTTCAAGCTGGTTCCGGTGTCCAAAATCTCTATCATTCTTTGAGTATTTGCTTACTTCCTGGCACAAGAAGATGTTCCATGCTCATCTTATACTTTCTCTGACCCAGCCCTGGAATCACCCATTTTTCCAAGAAGACCTAGAACCAGGGACCTTTTGAGTAGCAGGCTATACCACACCACGGAGACTGAGCCAGATGGAACTCATTCACTGCCCACAGGCCACACTCTTGCCTGCCTCTGCACCTTGGCTGGCTGTTCTTTCTGCCAGGGGCACTTGGCAAACCCCTACCTCCTGCACTGAGATTCTCCATGAAGCCTGATCCCCCGACCCAGCCCATGGAGCTGATTTCCTTCTTATGCCCCCAGTGACCACTTTAGGACACCTCCCCATTTCCAAGGTGGGCTCCTTCTTTCACTGCAGACCTCTCAAAGACAGGCCTCGAATTCATCTCTGACTCTTCTGGGCTCAGTACAGGGCTGGAGCTGAGGGCTGCTGATTAAATGGTTGGATCTAGTTATGCCCCATTATAGAGCAGAAAGGTAAATGGGGTAGAAAGGGAGGGTGAATTGTTTAGGGTGACACAAACAATATTGCAGTGTCGAGTCTGTCCTTGAACCTTGTTTTTCTTAATCCTATAATGGGGCCAATATCCCAGAGCGCTGCTGTAAGAATAAAATAATGTGTATAAAGCACTTAGTGTAATACCTGGCACATGGTGGGTGCACCTGTCAGTATTGCTGGAGGACCTTTCCAAATTGTTTTCATTATTTCAGAATTAGTACTATACATGTTAGATAATAAGAAATACAGACAAGTGGCCGGGCGCAGTGGCTCACACCTGTAATCCAAGCACTTTGGGAGGCCGAGGCGGGAGGATCACCTGAGGTCAGGAGTTTGAGACCAGCCTGGCCAACATGGTGAAACCCCGTCTCTATTAAAAATACAAAAATTAGCCAGGCATGATGGTGGGTGCCTATAATCCCAGCTACTCAGGAGGCTGAGGCAGAAGAATCACTTGAACCCGGGAGGCGTAGGTTGCGGTGAGCCAAGATCGTGTCATTGCACTCCAGCCTAGGCAACAAAAGCGAAACTCCATCTCAAAAAAAAAAAAAAAAGAAAAGAAAAATACAGACAAGCAAAATGAAACCATCACATTCCTATCTATCATTCAGAGATCTCCACTGTTAACACCTTAGCAATTGCGCTTCCTGAGCTTCCTCTATGCGTATATTTTTTTCCCCCAATTGAGGTTATGCTGCTTTTTGTTTGTTTGTTTTTTAAGATGGAGTCTTGCTCTGTCACCCAGGCTGGAGCACACAGCATGATCTCGGCTCACGGAAACCTCCACCTCCCAGATTCAGGCGATTCTCCTGCCTCAGCTTCCTGAGTAGCTGGGATTACAGTTGTGTGCCACTACGCCCAGATAATTTTTGTATTTTTGGTAGAGATGGTTGGCCAGGCTGGTCTCGAACTCCTGACCCCAAGTGATCTGCCTGTCTCAGCCTCCAAAAGTGCTGGGATGACAGGTATGAGCCACTGCGCCCAACCTATTTTGTAACCTTTTTTTAGGCAGCAGTTTCCACCATTTTGTTTCTGTAAATTTTCAATGCACTTGATACTCTGATCACGTTCACTTTTCTCCAGTTGTCCCAAAAATCCCCTTTATAGATGGTGTGTCCAAATCAGTTTGCAATGCAGAGACACACTTTACATGTGGTTGTTATGTCCTGCAAGTCAGTCCCACCCAGCCCCTTTGTTGACGTTGACCAGTAGAAGAGCCTGGGCCAGGAGTCCCGTGGAATGATTCACTGTCTGGCTCTGTCTGGTTGCATTCTCATGTGGTGTCACTTAGCTCATTCCTCTGTCCTCTGTATTTTCTGTAAACTGAAGTTATATCCAAGGCGTGATGGGTTTCTTGGTGCCTAGAATAGCCAGCAGGTGTTGGTGTGTCCTTCCTGCGGCATCCCACCACCATTAGTGGGGCCAAGGCCTATTCTGGGATGAGGGGGAAGACAGTGTGACCTCTCCCTCATATGGTTGCTTATCTCCTCTTGTGAGTGGAAAAGTATTATGTGAGGGTTCCCTTGGCACTGTCTAAATGCCAGTTCTGGGAGATCTTTTTAAACTACACAAGAAAACTTGTCCATTTGCTGAGAGGAACTTGATCTTGGGGATAGGGTACTTGGGTAAAAAAAAAAAAAAAAATCACAGAACAAGGATATTGAGTTTCACCTCACTGAGTGCAAACCTAGGGAAACCTCGTTCTGATTTTACTTGCTTTCCAGACATGTGATCTGGGTTAAATCCTAGCTCTGCTACTTACCAGCTGAGTGACATTGGGCGAGTTACTTAACCTCTTTGAGCCTCAAGTTCCTCCTTGGATTTCTTATCTGACAGAGTTGTTGGTGAGGGGGTTAAATAAAACAAGGTGTCCTTGGCCGTCTTCTACCCAGATGGAAAGCTCTTTGAGGGCAAGGCTAATACACAGTAAGAAATCCAGGCTGGGCGCGGCGGCTTATGCCTGTAATCCCAGCACTTTCGGAGGCAGAGGCAGGTGGATCACAAGGTCAGGAGTTAGAGACCAGCCTGGCCAACATGGTGAAACCCCGTCTCTACTAAAAATACAAAAAATTAGCCGGGAGTGGTGGCAGGTGCCTGTAATCCCAGCTACTCAGGAGGCTGAGGCAGGAGAATCCTTTGAAACCGGAAGGCAGAGCTTGCAGTGAGCCGAGATCACGCCACTGTACTCCAGCCTGGGCAACAAGAGCAAAACTCTGTCTCAATAAATGAATGAATGAATGAATGAAAAAAAGAAAGAAATCCAGGCCGGGTGTGGTGGCTGACACCTGTAATCCCAGCACTTTGGGAGGCCAAGGTGGGTGGATCACAAGGTCAAGAGATTGAGACCATTCTGGTCAACATGGTGAAACCCCATCTCTACTAAAAATACAAAAATTAGCTGGGCACATGCCTGTAATCCCAGCTATTCTGGAGGCTGAGGTAGGAGAATCACTTGAACCCGGGAGGCAGAGGTTGCAGTGAGCCGAGATCGCGCCACTGCACTCCAGCCTGGGTGACAAGAGCGAAACTCCATCTCAGAAAAAGAAAAAAAAAAAATCCAAAGATGTTTGTTGAAGGAAAAACAAACAAACAAACCACAAATAAGAGGACAGGTGGTATGGCCGCGTGATAAGTACCAGGGAGGAAATAAATCATCCACTTTGGCATTCAACTTTCATTTATGCTTTCATTTCATTTAACATGTAGCCATTCCAGGCTCCATGCTGAAGCAACCATGAGCCTCTGCCCACGAGGAGCTCACAGGGGTCTGGGAGGGCACAGACATAGAGATTCATTGTGTGGGAGCCCAGAAGTTCTGGCTGGGAAGGCTTCCTGGAGGAGGAGACTGGGCTGAGTCGGGGGAGATGGTCTCTGGATACAGAGGCTGTCTGTCTCCTGGCACAGGTGGCTTTTTGGGGAGCTGGACAGGGCTTGTGGCAAGAAGGAAGTCCATGCTGGTTTCAGAGGCCCCTGTTCTTTGCTGTCCTCTTTCTCTTCCTCCCCCTCTGCCTATCTGCCTTCTGGTCCCCTGGCCAAGGCTCTGAGCCCCATATGATCCTGACAACCCATATATCTTGTCTGCAGTGCCGGATGGAGTGCCGTGATGTGCCAGCCGAGACACTCTACGACGTCCTACACGACATTGAGTACCGCAAGAAATGGGACAGCAACGTCATTGAGACTTTTGACATCGCCCGCTTGACAGTCAACGCTGACGTGGGCTATTACTCCTGTGAGCAGGCGTAGCACGCTGATCCCAGTCCCCTTGGCCTCCATCCAGGCCTCCCACCAAGCCTCCTCTTCCCCCCTCCCTCCTGTGGTTACTCACATGACCAAGCTGCTCGGAGACTTGAGTGCTGAGAGATAGAGCTGCCCTCCCTGTCCACTCCTAGACCCTTAGGCACACACCCATACACTTACAAATACATATGCACTCACATGTTCACGTATATACATACACACATAGGCATACACTCAATCAGGTACACAGCCCCCACCCACATGCCACATAGTCCCAGGCACACATTTTCATGCACACTCATACTGTTTTTCTCTCGTACACTCACGTTCACGTAGACAAACCAGCCAGGCCAACAATGTAAGGGCTGTGTGAGGCTGTAAGGAGCAGGGCTGGCTGGAGACAGTAGGGACAGGTCTTGCCCTGTCTCTTTTCTGGCTCCAGCTGTGGGACTGTGGTCTGGGAGGGAGGTGCATCTTTGCACTGGAGAGCTGGCAGTTTTAGGCATCCCTGCATCTCTGGCCTCTGCCACACCCTCCCTTGTAGGCAGGTGGACCAGTGGTCTGGCTGAACTGTCCCTTGCCCTCCACAGGGAGGTGTCCCAAGCCCCTGAAGAACCGTGATGTCATCACCCTCCGCTCCTGGCTCCCCATGGGCGCTGATTACATCATTATGAACTACTCAGTCAAACATCCTGTGAGTCAACCTGCCTTCCCTGCGGTGGAGCAGGGGAGAAGGTCAGGCAGCGCAAGGCTGAGGCTGCCACCGTGACTTCAATATGACTTCGGGCAGGCATAGGCCCACTGGCCCTCAGTTTCCTTCCTGTACAGTGAGGATAATGGCTCCTCTCTCCCTGCTGGGTCTCTTGAGCAGATCAGGAGAGGGCAGTGTGGCCACCTCTGTGGCGAGTGGGTGGGATGGGCTGACTTCGATTGGTTGGGCTCTGGGACAGGGAAATGAGGAACAAGAGGTGACAGGCAGGGTCCTCTGGTCCTCCCTGAGGCTAAGCCACCTTGATCTCCCTGGGCAAGGACAGGCAGGTATAGCTGGCCTGGGCAAGGGTGAGTGTGTGTGTCTGTGAGTGCCCATATGTGCTCATGAGCCCTGACCCCAGACTGGGGGCTTTTCTGAGGGGAACAGGAAAAGCTTCAAGAGGGGCTAGGATGACCTACTCTGGTTCTTCCCTTTCTCTGCACCCAGAATCAGGCCTGATCTGTAACAGATGTCACGGCATGTGAATTAACTGTATGTGTGTGTGCGCGTGCGCGTTTGTGTATACTCACAAAAACATCTTCTTTGCCCCCACCCCGAGTCTCACCTCCCTGTGCCTTCCATCCCCAGAAATACCCACCTCGGAAAGACTTGGTCCGAGCTGTGTCCATCCAGACGGGCTACCTCATCCAGAGCACAGGGCCCAAGAGCTGCGTCATCACCTACCTGGCCCAGGTGGACCCCAAAGGTGAGGGCTTGGCCCTGGCAGCCTATCATGGGATCCTTCCCTATACCACAGGGGTGGGGCCTGATCTACTAGGGATCCAGAAGGGCATCTGTTAGGAGCTGTTTTGCATTTTGGGGCATTTCCATCCAAAGCCTTCCTTGAACCAAGGCTTGGGACTTTACAGTGGTTTGAAAAGAGTGGGCCAGGGAGGTGCCACTGCCCCACTGATGAAGCTGGGAACGCTTTTCCTGGGCTCTGCCGTCCCCATGCTCTGCCTTGTTCCCTGCTCACTGGCTGTTCCCTCTGCCTGTCCTGGATGCCTGGGTTTTCTAGGCCTTAGTCTTCTCTCCCTGGGGATGGCTCAGCCACCCCTGTGGCTTCTGTCACAAGTGGCCATGTCTCTCTCAGCTGAGATTCAGATTCCTGTGGCCATCGGCCACCTGGACATCTCCCTTCGGATGTCTTCCAGGCACCTAAGCCTCGTTGTGTCCAGTGGGGAACTCGCCATCTTTCCTCCTAACTTGCCCCTTGCCCTAAGTCTCCACTTTTCAGTCACCCATGCCCAGAACCTGCCATCATTTGGGGTCACTCCCTCTTCCTCAGCCAAATCCAGCCATTGATTTTTTTTTTTTTTTTTTTTGAGACAGAGTTTCACTCTTGTTTCCCAGGCTGGAGTGCAATGGTGCAATCTCGGCTCACTGCAACCTCTGCCTCCCGGGTTCAAACGATTCTTCTGCCCCAGCCTCCCGAGTAACTGGGATTACAGGCATCTGTCACCACCCCCAGCTAACTTTTTGTATTTTTAGTAGAGATGGGGTTTCACCATGTTGGCCAGCCTGGTCTCGAACTCCTGACCTTGTGATCCACCCACCTTGGCCTCCCAAAGTGCTGGGATTACAGGCGTGAGCCACTGCGCCTAGCCCCCGTCACTGATTCTTATTGATTCTGCCTCCTCAGCAGTTCCTGAGTCCGGCATTTCTCTCCATACCAACTACCTTGTCTGTGTGTAACAGCGGCCAGAGGAATTTCTCTAAAACACTTATCTCCTCATGACTCTCATCTGCTTGAAGTTACTCTGTGGCTCTCCATTGCCCTCCAAGAAAAGCCTAAGCCCTGTCCCAGGTCTCCTGGTGTCTCTCACACCTCACCCATCCCCACTTCTGTGCCCAGGCAGCCCTTCCCCGAAGCCTCCCCTCCTCGCCCCTCCAGGGGTGCTGTGGGTGTCACCTCCTGATCCCTGACACTCAGGGGAGTCACTGGCTCCCTGTTCTGTAGTCCATTCCCCTCTAGTAGAACAGTCGGCTCCTGTTGGGCCCCCAGTGAGTTCCTCTCTGGGTCCCCAGGGCTGGCCCAGGGTGGGTGTCACAGTGAACATGGAGTGAGTGAGTGAGTGAGTGAATGACTAGAGGATGGGGAAGCCTTGAGCATCCTTGCCTGGAAATGCTCCAAGCCCCAGAGCGCACAGTGGTCCAGGCCTAGCACTCCCCCGGCACCTCATTGTGTTGGGTGTCAGAGGTGGAGTGGACACTTGGGAATGAGATAGGGTGGAGAGCTGGGCAGTGGATTCCAGGTCAGGCCAGGCTGGGGTGCTCAGCCAGAGGCCTGTGTGGTCAGGGGAGGACTTGGAAGGACAGGCAGGGGAGGGGCTGAGCGTCAGGGGCATTCCTAGGAGGGAGGTTAGGTTGAGAAGGGATGTCAGTGTGATTGAATGAGGCAGCAGGTGCAGCAGGGTGGGTCCGAGTTTCCACCCATGTATAGCCTGTGCTTACCTAGGACTCTGTGGTTTTCTTCCACGTAATCTTTGAGGCTGGGCAGAGGGAAAGTGGGGGACAGAGCTAAGCCTGAGGACCTCGGTCTGAGGTGGAAGGAAGTGAGGGTAAAGGCTTGTAGGACTTGCCAAACACACCTCCTCCTCATGGGGAAGACGGTGGCCTCCCTGGAAGCTCTGGGCAGAGGGTGGGGCTTTTGTCAGGGGCGGAGGGGCTGGGTCCCTGAGGCTGCTTCCTCCCTTCCCTGCCCTCACAGGCTCCTTACCCAAGTGGGTGGTGAATAAATCTTCTCAGTTCCTGGCTCCCAAGGTGAGTGGCCTTGGGATTTTGGGGGGGGTGTTGAAGACTGGAAAGAGGACTATGGAATGAGGTGGGTGGAGTCAAGCATGGAGCCTGAGGGCCAGGCGTGGTGGCTCATGCCTGTAATCCCAGCACTTTGGGAGGCCTTGGCAGGTGGATTACCTGAGGTTGGGAGTTCGAGACCAGCCTGGCCAACATGGTGAAACCCTGTCTCTACTAAAAATACAAAAATTAGCTGAGTGTGATGGTGGGTGCCTGTAATCCCAGCTACTCGGGAGGCTAAGGCAGGAGAATCACTTGAACCCGGAAGGCAGAGGTTGCAGTGAGCGGATATCATGCCACTGCACTCCAGCCTGGGCCACACAGTGAGATTCCGTCTAAAAAAAAAAAAAAAAAAAAAAAAAAAAAAGGAGAATGGAGCCTAGGGCTCAAGGAGGGCAAGTAGGGCTGAGGAGTGAAGTTTTGAAAGGGAGCCAGTCAGGATGCTGGGGGCTGAGCCGCTGGAGGGGGGTGTGGAGAAGACCTGCCCCCTAGCCACCCCCTGACCCGGCGGGGCGGCGGGCCCACAGGCCATGAAGAAGATGTACAAGGCGTGCCTCAAGTACCCCGAGTGGAAACAGAAGCACCTGCCTCACTTCAAGCCGTGGCTGCACCCGGAGCAGAGCCCGTTGCCGAGCCTGGCGCTGTCGGAGCTGTCGGTGCAGCATGCGGACTCACTGGAGAACATCGACGAGAGCGCGGTGGCCGAGAGCAGAGAGGAGCGGATGGGCGGCGCGGGCGGCGAGGGCAGCGACGACGACACCTCGCTCACCTGAGCGCCGCACCGCTTCAGGGACGGAGACAGGACCGGGCGAGCCCTGGGGCGGTGGCCTCTCCTGCGCTTTCTCCCCTCCCCCACCCGGCACCTGCTGGCACCGGGCCAGGCCCAGGCGGGTGCTGCATCCTGGCTGGACAGAGCCCCAATAAACGATCCCACAGCCTCAGCCGGCTCATCACTGTGCCTGCTTCCCACCTGCCTCATGGCCGCTGCCGCAGTCCCCTGCGTCTGCCCTTAATTTTGTTAAGGTTGTTGATCATCCGGCCGTTGATCCTTCCAGCATCTCCTCATTTCCCATTGTGTAGCGGGGAGGAGACGGGGTTTATCACTGCCCCCCTCCTGTCCATACTCTGTTCCATTCTCTGCCCGTATCTATCCAGCTGTCCTTGTTGAGCGGTCATTTTGGCATTCACGCCAGGCTATTTGCTTTCTTTTTCACTGCTTTAAGGCAGCGGTCCCCAACCTTTTTGGCACCAGGGACTGGTTTTGTGCAAGACAACTTTTCCATGGATCAGGATTGGGGAAGGATTGGTTTTGGGATGATTCAAGTGCATCACATTTATCATTAGATTTTGATAAGGAGCGCACAACCTAGATCCCTCGCATGCGCAGTTCACAATAGGGTTCTCCCTCCTATGAGAATCCAATGCTGCTGCAGATCTGACAGGAGGCGGTAATGCTAGCTCAGCCTCTGCTCACTTCCTGCTGTGCAGCCTGGTTCCTAACAGGTTCCTGACAGGACCAGTACCAGTCTTGGCCCAGGGGTTGGGGACCTCTGCTCTAAGGGAAGGAGCAGGCCTTGACAGAGACCCTGGGTCAGGAGTCAGACGGTGAGGTTCTACTCTGTGTCCTTCGGCCCAAGGCCCTTTGGGTCCAACCTATGGACTGGGGTCTGACACTCCTGTCATCCCAGAAGGGAGGTGGAGGGGTCCGTGGGTCTCAAGCCACAGGGCTGTGGGTCTCAGAGCTGAGGCTGGGGCAGCATACCCTGGAGGGAGGTCAAGGGTGCAGGTGAGGGGCCTCAGATTCCAGTGCAGTTGGTGGGGACCAGGCTTGGTGATTCACGCCCTCCCTAGGTCATTTTGAAGACCTCAGGACTGTGTTAACAGAAATGGTAGGGTCCCCAGACCCCCTATCCCCTTGCCAGTGGTCAGATTCCAGCCTTCTCACCCTGTGCTGCACCTCGCTGGTCTGAAGTCTAGAGGGACGCCTGGGCCTCCCCTGTGATCTGTGGCCCCCAGGTGCCCTCTGCTGCCCAAGGGACACCCCTGCTGCCAGGACCAGAGGAGGGGCCTATGCTCTGCTCCTCTGCAGTGTTTTTGACCCCATATGAACTTGGGGCCCGGAAGTTCTCCCCAAGGTCTGGCCCTGTTCTCCCCTCCTGGAAAGCTCCTTTGCCTTAGCCCTACCACCGGAAGACACGGTCTACTCAGTCAACTCTTTCCCCGAGGGACAGGGTGAATGGCCAGTGGGGGGCAGGCAGGAGATTCTAGAACTCATAAAAATGGGTTGCTTCCCAGCTTTGCCCAACACTGGCTTTGTAACTTTGGGCAAGTCCTCAGACTTCTTGGAGCCTTATTTCCTAACCCATAACCTGGGATGATAATTTTTGCCATCAAGCAGAATGTAAGGATTGAGATAAAAGGAATAAATTGCCCAGCACTGGGACTAGCATGCAGTAGGTGCTCCAATTAATGACACTTTCCTCTTCTCAGGGGGTAAACCCTCATCCCCCGCAATGTGAGATCTGTTCTTCCAAATATACCCTTTGTGCATATGCAGAAATTGAAGCCCAGAGAAGGTCTCTGGCGAGGCTGGCCCCGGAGGTGTTCTGGACACAGGACCCAGAAATGTCTGCCAAGCCTGGTACCCTCATCTGTGTATGTGCTGGGAGGATGGGTGGGAATCTCCTGTTCTCTAGGTGTGGGTGCTGGAACCTCAGGCTGCAGCCTTCCGCTGAGGGATCCTTGGGAGGTGTGGCTGGGTGGGTAGCTTCCCCACAACCCTGCCTGTGGGCACCCAGGGAGGGAAGTGAGATACCCTTGAAGAATGTGGTGGAGGAAGGATTTCCTAGAGGAGGTGGTCAGGCACCACCGACGGCCTTCAACTGCCTCCTATCCCCCTGGGGGTGTGGCCCTCTTGTGTGTGGGGTGTATGTCAGGGCAGACTCACCAGAAGAGGGGTGGCGAGAGCAGGGAGACTCAGGGAGAGGTGGACTCAGCGGGCGAGGTGGCGGGGGTTAGACCTGAGCCTCAGGAGACAGTCGGAAGACCCGCAAGCAGCTAGAGGGGCAGGAGAGAGACACAGACCGACGGGTCCGGCGGGCGGGCCAGGCCAACCAACTCCAGGACCGTGACTAGGCGGGGGGCGGGGCCGATGAGGGGGCGGGGCCCTGCCCTGCCCTGCCCCAGCCCCACCTTCCCCTCCCGGGGAGTCACGTGGGGCGGGCGGAAGCGCCCGGGGGGGTGGGCGCGCCCGGCCCCTTGCTGCGATTTGGCGGTGGCGGTGTAAGTCGGTGGCGGCGCCGGTACGCCTGGTCCCCGCGTGGAGTCTTTACTCAAAACAGGTCAGTGCGGCTGCCGGAGCCTCCCCGTCTGCAGGCCCCTCGCCACATTGGCCTGCAGTTTCCCCATTCTGCAGAAAGGAACGCCGAGGCCGCGCGCTGCTTCTGCTTCCCCGGGTCATCTTGTCTGTTTACCTTTTTGGGCGTGGTGGGGGGGTCGCCTCCTGAGGATAAGCCAGCGGGCCAGAGACGATAGGGAAGGGGGGTGAACCAGCGGGACCCGGGGCTTCCAGCCCGTAGCCCTTTGGCGTGAAGGGTCTCTGGAGTCAGCCGCCCTCGGGCGCCTTGGGGTTCCCATCTGTGAAGTGAAGGCTCCCACCTCGTTGGCCGCTGAGACCTTTACATTTCTGGAGATCTGTACGACCCTATGCCCTGGGCCTGGGGCTCCAGTGACCTTGGGCAGGCTACTTCCGGTCTCTGCATCTCAATTCCCCACCAGTAAATGGGGCATGGCTTCCCCAGAGCCCCTACCTGGCCCAGTTGCTGGTAAAAGAAAGTATGTGCTCAGGGAATGGGGTCACGCTGGGAGTGGGGTGGTTGGGCCTGGAGAGAGCAGGCTTAGGGTGCAGCCTGGGGGCAGGGGATGGGTGTTTGGTGCAGGGCCGGCGGGGAGGGGGGGAATCTGGCCAGAAGCCATCACGCTGTGGTTTCTGCTATATACCGTCCCTTCCCCCACATCCCATGTCCTGGGGAGCCTTCCCTGATCCCAGATAGGTGGGAGGGGGGTGCTTCAGGGCCAGACACCTGGGGGTACTCGGAAGGATTTGACTCTTTGGTGGGTCCCAGGGTCCCAGACTGAGGCACTCATGATACCTGTTCGCGGAGAGTCCCCAGAGGCCAGGCTGGGGGAGACCGCCCAGCAAGATCATCACAGGGTAGAAGGAGCCCAGCAGAGCCTTGAAGACAGGTGTGGACAGGTGCAGGCCCCAGGGGAGGGGATGACTGGAATGGGCTTGGCAGTTAAGTGGCAATTTACAAGGATAAGGACCCTCCAAAGGCGGGGGCGTAGCTTGTGCAAAGTCAGGAATTTGGATGGTGTGTCTGAGGAATGGCAGAAAGATGGGTGTGGCTGGCAGAGGTGTAGAGAGAACTCATCCTGTGTCCCATTCCTGGCTGGGGATTGTCAGGACCGGGCCTGGGGACCTTGCCTCCCCATTGGCTACTTGCATATTGGAGTAGTTTAGGAAGGGGGTGTCCCAGGCAGAGTACCGGTGACTGATGAGGTGGAGGGGGCAGAGGCCACCGGAGCCCTGATGGCCCCCAGGTTTTGTTTTGCATTCAAGCCTCCTACTCAACCCCAGCTTTATACCCCCACGACCTGGGCTCCAGCCATGCTTCACACATCCAGCCTCAGCTTTTTGTACAGATTGTTAATCCTCCTCCCAACCTTCTAGAAGCTTCCTCCCCATTCAAATCCCCAGGTCCTTTGGGACTTCAGGTTTCAGAGATGGGCTGCTGTTGCCCCTCCTTCCTGCCCAGCCTTCAGTCTTGTGTAATGGCACAGCTTAGGAAGGGTCTCCTTGGAGCTCTGTGGGGATGGGGCCTGCAGAGCCATGGGGATCACTGGGACCTGGGGCCCCGAGTCCTTGTGCAGCCACCAATCACTATGTGACTCTACAAGTCCCCAAATTCCTCAGAGCCTCCATTTCCCCATCTGCAGGATGGAGTGATCAGCCCTGGCCTCATGCCCCAAAGAGAGACGGTGCTGGGGCAATAGTCAGGCCTATCTGCTAAGATGCTGGGGCAATAGTCAGGCCTATCTGCTAAGTCCTGTCTCCAGCATTGAGAGTTTGAATGAAAGAAAGAGAGAACCCAGGGGAAGGGGTCAGTTTAGAGGGGTTGGGGGGGTGTCTGAAAGTATCGGGGGCTAGTGGTGGACCAGGCCTAGGGCATCGGCTGGAGGTGGGGAGTCCCTTCCATTTTCCGGAGCCCTCTCTCCTTCCCACCCAACTCTCCCTTGGCTGAGCTCAAAGCCACCCGCCACTGCCCAAACAAGTGGCCTCTGTTCCCAGGGGAGGGGGAGGGGAGGCAGGCCCTGGGCTCCAGGCCCGCCTGTCCAGCGCTGACCCTGGCCCCCCGCCCCTCACTCTGGGTCTTAACCCTTGGGGGCCTGGACTGGGCCCTGGGCTCCTTGAGGGCTGGTGATTCTTGTTCACCAGCTGTCCCCTCTACCCCGCTTCAGGCTCCCAAGGGTTCTGTCACATCAGGAGGGGATGCAGTAGGAAATGGGGAAGGAAGGAGGGAACAAGGGTGGGGGACAGGCTGGAGCAGATATGGCCATGGACACTTAGAGACCATTTGGCCTAAAAGCTTCTTTCACAGATGGGGAAACTGAGGCCAAGAGCTAGAGATGAGGGTAGGATCACACAGAGACCCCTGGTGGGGGTCAGGACAGGTTCTGTCTCCTAGTCTGGCCTCTCTGGGGGAAAGGGGAGAGAGGGAGAGGGAACATTTTTTTTTTTTTTTTGAGACGGAGTCTTGCTCTGTTGCCCAGGCTGGAGTGCAGTGGCACAATCTTGGCTCCACCTTCTGGGTTCATGCCATTCTCCTGCCTCAGCCTCCTGAGTAGCTGGGACTACAGGCACCCGCCACCACACCTGGCTAATTTTTGTATTTTTAGTAGAGACGGGGTTTCACCTTGTTAGCCAGGATGGTCTCAATCTCCTGACCTCGTGATATGCCCGCCTCGGCCTCCCAAACTGCTGGGGTTACAGGCGTGAGCCACCACTCCCGGCCGGGAGAGGGAACATTCTTTGTTGAGTACCTGCTGTGTGCTGGACACTGCACATTTGTCATCTAATGATTTACATAATTGCATAAGAGCATAAGACGAGCATCACCCTCCAATATCATAGTGGAAGTAACAGCCTTAGAGAAAGCTGAGTAATAACATCAGTGAGAATGAGGTCAGCAAACATGCCTATAGCACTGTTGTAAACAGTTTTATCCATATTAACCAATTCCACCCTGCCAATAACCCAAGAAATTAGGTGACATTCTACAGATAAGGAAACTGAGGCACAGAGAGGCTAAGTAACTTGCGTAAGAATACATTGGGAGGGTGGTAGAGAGACAGGGTCAGGACCCAGGTGTTCATTGCCTCCTTTGTCTGACTTCACTTTGATCTTACTCTTTGAGCACCTCCCAGGGCTGAGTGAGGTGCTTTCCCTGGGTGGTGACCGAGGCAGCCTTGAACAGTGTGTGACCCCAGCTAAGCTGACCCAGTCCCTGCTCTGGAGCAGAGTCCAGTCCCTCGGGCAGCTCTTCTCATTTCTTTCTCTGGTCTTGGGCAGGTTAGAGTCAGCACCCTCCACAGCCCTGTGCAGAGAGGTGTTATGTTTTAGAAAGGAGTTCTGTGCTAAGGGTGGCCACTCCAGGGTTCTGAACAGCATGAGGATTTGGTGGGTGGGGAGACATCCCCATCCAATGTGCATGCCCCACAAAACTCAGAGGCTGCCGCTGAATCAACCCCAGTGTCCCCAGCTCTGATCAGAGATAACATTTTTTCCACCTTCCCCTACCCCTGGCCAGGCCCCCAGACTGTATATGCATTCCAACCAGGGATCTGAGGAGGACAGTCCCACCTGGAGGCAGATGACCCCAGATGTGAAAGATGGTGGGGGGCAATGCATGGATTGTGTTCCACAGGGTCTTCCTGTGGAATGTCTCTTTTTCTCATCCTTGGGCCGTAGTACAGAGGGGAAGAGCCTGTCCCATAGTTAGGTCATCTGTCCTAGGCCACTGGGACAGTCAAAGAGTGGCTGGGAGGGGACGTGGAGTTAAGTGACCAGTTCAATAACAAATCATTTTTTTTTTTTTGAGATGGAGTCTTGCTCTGTAGCCCAGGCTCAAGTGCGGTGGCGTGATCTCGGCTCACTGCAACCTCCGCCTCCTGGGTTCAAGCGATTCTCCTGCCTCAGCCTCCCGAGTAGCTGGGATTACAGGCACGCGCCACCATACCCAGCTAATTTTTGTATTTTTAGTAGAGACGAGGTTTCACCATGTTGGCCAGGATGGTCTTGAACTCCTGACCTCGTGATCCGCCCGCCTTGGCCTCCCAAAGTGGTGGGATTACAGGTGTGAGCCACTGGGCCCAGCCAACAAATCATTATTTAATAGTAGTAATAATAGTAGCAGTAGCTATTGTTTCTTGGAAGCTGACTATGTGCCAGGCAGTGTGCTAAGCACTTTATATACTGAATTCATTTAATCCTCAAAATAGTCTTCTGAGGTAGGCACCATTCCCATTTTCCACATGAGGAAACTGAGCTCCCAAGAAGTTAAGTGATTTGTCCAAGATCATCCATTACATAGAATAGCTGGGAATCTACATTTCCATTGCTTCACAGTGAAAACCACAAGCACTGGGAGGCATTGCAGACAGAGGAGATCTAAACCCAGTCCTACCCTGGGAATGCCTAGTCAGTGATAGGCAGAGACTAGAGGGCCACCTGGTCAGGTGACATTGCTGGTGACCAACTGTGGATCTGGGGTGCCCTCAAGGGTACAGGGGTATCCTGCTTGTAGACTGGACTAATTGCCGTCAAATCCTGAGCCCCCGTGGCCCTGGCCCTGGGATAAGCGTCTTGTGGAGGTTTGGTTTCTGCTATTGTCCTATCCACCTTGGCTCTTGTTCATACAGTGGTTCTCCCAGACCCCATTTTGCTGATGAGACTAAGGCCAGTAGAAGGTGGTGATTTGCCTGCAGTCTCTCAGCCAAGGAAAGCAAGAGCAGGCCCTGGAACCCCGGCAGGGCGCTCTGAGGCCTGCATTCTACCTCTCTGCTTGAGGCCTGGTTGGGGCTTCCTGAAGTGTTGAGCTTCCTTCAGACCCTGCCCACACTGCCTTGTTACAAGGTCCAAGTCTTTTCTCCCTGACCAAACCAGGAACCTGATCCTGTTGGGATGCCGGGGCTTTGCTACAGCAGGGTGTCAGTAACTGAACAACCCTGGAAACATGGTTCTAGAGCCCAGAGACAGGGACCACCTATGGTCCAGTGTGTGGGGCTCAGGGTCAGAGGGGCCTAGAGGAAGATTAAGGCATCAGAGAGTCCTCCCTGAGGGGATGTGTTAAAATCTCCCTCCTGTCCTTATCCTCACTGTTGTGAGGGCAACGGTAAAGGCAAGAGGGTGGGAGAAGATCAGGAGGGCACTTCTCTATCCCCATTCTCAGGGCAGAACCAGGGGCCACACCTGGAATCTTGGCTGTCAGTGGCCCTGGGGGAGCTTGGGCTGGCCCTGCCTCCTTCTGGCCAGGCCAGTGCTGGGGTGGCTTAACCCCCGGGACAGAAGACCAGGAGCAAGGCTGAGCTGCCACTGCATTTCGGCTTTCCAGGTGCCAGGGTCTCCCCTGCCAGCTTTCCTACTGGCCCAGCGAGCACTGCCCCACCCTGGGTATCCCCCTCTCTCCTCCCCAACCCATAATGCATAGGGCAGGGGTCTGCCTGTAGTCAGGTGCAGAGTCAGGAACCCAGGGTCTGCCTCAGGCCTCTAGCTCAGTGAGAGACCTTTGGCTGGGCATTTATCTTTACTGTACTCAACTTCCCTGGAGCTTCAGGGAGGGGCAATAAGGAGCGACTCTGGGGATCCCCCAGGCTTACCAGCCCCCAGTTGTGAACAGGTCAGGACAGAAACCAACCAAATTGGGCAGGTGAGAGGGGGAGGGGGTTGGGGGGAGGGGGCTGTTCCACTCCTCTCCACTCCCTTCTCTTCACACTGAGCAGCTAGAATTTTAAGATTCTGAGTCTGAGATTCTAGGCTGGTGAGATTCGAGGATTTTAGGGTTTTATGTGCCTGTGAGTCCCAGCTTCTGAATTTCCGAAATTCTAGGTTCCGAGAGCCTAAAAAGCCTTGAGTTGGGCTGGGTCACCCCCAAGTTGAGGCTGAGGCATGTGCCGTGCTTCAGCCTGGTTGGTGCAGACGGCTGAGGCCTGGAGAGTTTCTCAGTGCTGGCTGGTGGGTCAGAGGCACAGCTGGTCTCCAGGTGCCGGGTGCTCCCTGCATCTACCACCCCCAGCACACACCCGGCTGTCTCCCCTTCAAGAAATCTGGGAACCCTGCAGACTAGGTGGTAGCAGAGGGGCACTCAGTTATCTTGGCAGTGGGGAGAGATGGGCCAGGCCCCCTCTGCATTCACGGGTTGTAGTGGGGCTGTTCCCGTGGACACTAGGGCGGGGTTGTGGAGAGGCTTGGGGAGGGCTGGTGGCTGGCTAATTCAAAGAGCAAGGTCAGGGTCACACTGCTGGCCATCAGGGCCAGTACGGGATGTGGCTCAGCAGACCCAGGTTAAGCCTTGAAGGGTCAGAGCCAGGCTCAGGAGCCTCTGCAGAAGGTGGTGGACAGAGATCAAGAGCCTGAGGGGAGGTATTGCTCTGCCTTAGGGTATAGAAGGCTGGGCTTGACTGAGGGACTTAGGAGCTACCATCCCTAGCTGTTTCCCGTGCTGTCTGGGCCTGTGGGCGCAGCAGCTGCACTCAAGAGGCTGCGGGTCAGGAGCAGCTCTGCCCCTCAGAGAAGCACAACCCAGCCAGGAGCCCAGCCAGGCAGTCGTCCAGGAGAAGAGCACTGACAGCCAAGATTCCAGGTGTGGCCCCTGGTCCTCTCCACCTTTGGGACATGACACAGGTGCCCTTTGGGACACAGGAGTGTCTCCTGGAAGATTGCCTGGCCAGGCTCCTGGCGGGGTCGTGCTTCCCAGCCCCAGCCTGCAGCACATCCCTCCAGTGGGTACTCCATGCGGGTATGGTCAGCATTCCTCATGGGTTGGGGTAGGAGGGGCCCAGTTCTGCACCCCTTGATGTGTGAGCTGGGCAAGGCTTTCACCCACTTGAAACTTGGTCTCTCGGGTGGCCAGGCATGGTGGCTCATGCCTGTAATCCCAGCACTTTGGGAGGCCGACGCGGGCGGATCACAAGGTCAGGAGATCAAGACGATCCTGGCTAACACGGTGAAACCCCGTCTCTACTAAAAATACAAAAAAAAAAAAAAAAAAATTAGCCGGACGTGGTGGCGGGCGCCTATAGTCCCAGCTACTCGGGAGGCTGAGGCAGGAGAATGGCGTGAACCCATGAGGCGGAGCTTGCAGTAAGCCGAGATTGAGCCACTGCACTCCAGCCTGGGCGACAGAGCGAGACTCCGTCTCAAAAAAAAAAAAAAAAAAAAAGAAAGAAACTTGGGCTGCTGTGTGGGTTTGCAGCTTAAATGCAAGTTTGTTCCCAGTGGCCACAGTGTGCCTGGTACGGAGAATGGGCCACCCCTTTCCACTCCAGGAGCAGAGTTGGAGACTGACACTTTTCCAGATGATAACAGAAAAGCTCTGGGGTAGCGGCTCCCGTGCTTGGTGAAGGGGCACCAGAGCCTTGGCTAAAGGCTTCCCTCCCCTGCTCTGCCTGGGGCTGCTCTCTTCCTTCTGTCTCTTTCTCGGCTCTAAAGATGGACATGCTAAGCCCAGGGAGTCTGAAGATCCAGGGGGTGTCTAGTGGTTCTGTTCCAGTTTCTGTTCCACGGACATGAACCAGGACACTCATTTGCCTCTACTGTCTGTGGCCTGAAAACCCACATTTCTCAGTGCAGAACTGGCTTAGCCCACTTGGAGGTATGTGGGGGACGGGGGAGGGAGGTTGCTCCAGTATCTCTAATGTTGCCTGAGGCCCCCTCCCCAGTTCTTCCAAGGAACAGGCTGCTGGAGATATCTGAGCTCAGGCTCGGGGGCCAAGGTCTGAGTCATGGTCCTGACTTGCCCGTGCGGCCTGGCTAGGTTCTTGCCCCTTCTGGGACTGGGACTTACTTTCATTTCTAGAAATGTGGAAGGTTGATTTGGTGGTTCCTAAGTGCCTAAGGAGCAGGTGGTTGGGTTGTGTGGTACTGGTCGAGAAGGCAGGGCTGGGTAGTAGAACTATAGTAGAACTATAACTGGGTGGGACTGGGTGGAATGGGAGGCACCTCGTACTGGGAGGCTGGAGGCTGGGTTCTGGCCACACTTTGGCCACTGATTTGCAGTGGCAAGTTGTCATTTGCCTGGCTCTCCATGTGTAAAATTGGGAAATGTTCATTCAGTCAACAGATATTCACTGTGTGCCACCTTTGGGACACAGGTATCCCTGGTCTTGCCTGGGAAAGCACCCAGCCAGGGTTGGGGGTAAGAGAGTATGTATGTGACAGACACAGTCACAGATGGTGACAGACACAGTCACAGATGGTGACATCTGGTGTGATCAGGGCTGTGACTGTGGGAGTCAGAGACTGCTTCCTCAAGCAGGTGGCACTTGAGCTTGCAGGGTGAGGTAGAGAAAGATGTTCTAGGCAAAGGGAACCGGGTAAGCAAAGGCTTGGTGGTGAAGCGCTGGTGTTGGAGCATGAGAGTGGAGGAAATGAGACCAGAGGGGAGGGGCAGGTGGCAGGAGCCAGTGGGTGGAAGCCCCTTGAGCCCCACTGGGTAATGGGGGGTCAGGCAAGGGGTAGGCAGGCAGGAGAGGTAGCCCCTGCCTGAGGGCTGGGGGTTGGTCTCAGAGACTCCTAGAAGTCTGGGGTGGTTCTGCCCTGGTCTGGGGAATGGTTGAGGGGGTCTGAGAGTCACACTTCCCCTGTGTGGGTGAGGGCATCCCCAGCAGTGTTTATGGGGCCGGTCCAGCAGGAAGTGCTGGGGCAGCCTCAGAGGTCAAAAGAAGGGACAGGCCTTGCCATGGAGGGTGCCGGGGAGCCTCAGAGTCAATCTCCAACTCCTAGACCTCCAGGCTGAACCTTGACACCTGCCTCCTCCAACTCTCCCTCGCTCTGCCCATCTCTCCAGGCAGCCCCTGTCCCAAGCCTCCTGAGCAGGGTGAGCTGGGGTCAGGCCCTGACTGAAGGCCTCCCAGTCCAGCCCTCTGCAGACCCTGCCCCTGGCCACCCTCTTCTTGCCTCCGTGTGTGTGTCCAGCCACAGCCGCTGTGGCGCAGGAGGCTCCCTGGGGAGGGATTTGAGGTGGGGGTTGGGGGTGGGGGCACTTCAGAAGGGTGGGCAGCAAAGGCTGAAAACACTGGAAGGTGCCACATATTGAGTGCCTGCTCAATATGCCTGCAAGCCAGGCCTTTGTAGATTTCCATTCATACATTTCACAAATATTATCGATTGAGCATTTTCTTGACGTTGTCCTAGCCATGGAATATACAACTGTGAATAAGACAAAGTCTGTGCCTCTCAGTTAAAGAGTCTGACTTTAACAAATATCCATATAAGGCAGTGTCCGGTAGTGATAAGTGGGATGCTGAAAAAGGAAACAGAGTAAGGAGATAGAGGCTAATGGGGTGCTTTTTAGGATAGAGTGGTCAGGGAAGAAAGGCCTTGCATTTGAGGAGGTGCCCGAATGGGTATGAGGAGTCATGGAGATGCCTGGGCAAGAACATTCCAGCCAGAAGGAGCTCGGGACCCAGCAGTTGAGTGGGGGCACACAGGGACAGGTTGCACAGGCCTGGCAGGCCGGCTGCTAGCTTTGGCTTTTACTCTGAGGGAGGTGGCAAGTCACTGGGGAGTGAGAACTGATCAGATTTGAGATCTGCTTCATCCCTCCCTCACAAGCCTGCAAGGTGGAGCTATCCTAATTCCATTACACAGATGAGGAAACTGAGGCTCAGAGAAGTTAGTTGAATTCCCAAATCCCACAGCAGGAGGAACCCCCTGCCTGCTGCCTGTCTGTCACAGTGTGCTCCATCACCAGAGCACCCTGCTGTCCTCCATGACTTCCTGTTGTCTGGACAGTAAGGACCGGGGTCTTAGCATGGCCTTCAAGGCCCTTCTCAGTCTGCACTCAGCCTCCCTCTCCCTCTATCACTTAACCTCCCCTTCTCCTCCCTGGGCCTTACCTGTCTTCACGCTGTCCCCTTGAGAGGACCCTTGATACAGATTCTGGCTCCTGAGTGACTGAGCCAGTTACTTAACCTCTCTGAGGCTGTTTCCTAATCTGTAACATGGCCTGAAGCCACCTGCTTGCTAGGTTGTTGGAAGGATTTTATGAGGCAATCCATGTGATATGTTTAGTGTGGTGCTGGGTAGACGGTAAGCACTGCATAAACACGACCTTTTGTTGCTGCAAGCAGGGGTGGCCGGATCAGGTGAGCAAGTTCCAGGGCTCCCTGTGGGCCTGCTGGAGAATCGAGAGGGAGACTGAGTCAGGGAGTCTTCCCTAGCTGTTGTCTGATTATAGTCAGGAGACTGAGGTCACACATCAAATTGGAGGCCAAAGCCTGTGGGGCTGGTCCCCCTGTCTCCCTCTTTCCCTTCTGACCCTAGTCCCGGCCCCACCCATGTGGTCACCCTCCCCAGCCAATACAGGCAGCTTCCCCTTTCACGTGCCAGCAGTAAGGGACCCCCTTATCTTCTGTCTTCTGCATTCCAGGGGCCATCTAGAGAGTAGGCAGGTCTGGGTCCCTGTTCCCCTGCACCCCTAGTTCTGGGGTACAGAGGAGCCCACCAAGTCCCTCCTCCTTGGTGGGCAGGAGCTTTAGGTTTCCAGTGAGCTCACAGAGGAGTCAGTTGGCGGCCTCCCCTTCCCTCTTGGGGCAGGGTGGGTGCTGGCCCTCGGCCCCCAGGGCACGTGGTGAGGGTCTGTATCTTGAGTGCTGGTGTCACTGGGTCTGTCCACTCCTGCTGCCTGTGATTCTGTGGTCAGCCCTGTGCACTCCCACCCTGCTGCGGTCAGCCCTGTCTCTTCCTGTTTCTGCCTCATTTATGGTGTTCGGAGTCCCCCTCCTGCTCCCGCTGGGGGCAGCGGTCACAGGAGGATCTTCCTGGAGTCATCCTGTGACCCCTCAGGCTGCCCCTTGCCCTCTGTGGGAGGAGTTGCCACAGGAAGTCCCCAGCCTCTGTAGAGTGTGTCTGTGCCTGAGGGCCAGGGAGCCAGGCCAGAGCCCTGTCTTGCTGGTGGTGGGAGCGCCCCAGGTCTCTGTAGGTGTGGGGCTGGTTGAGTCACCTTTCTAAGTGGGAAGGGCCTGAGCTAGGCCGAGGGTGAGGACTGGGAGAGTGGGGAGGGTCCTGGGGTGAGGCTGTGGAGGGTTGGGGTCAGGAGCTATGCCATGTATTAGATGAGCCCGGTGGGCTAGAGTATGTCCTGGTTGCAGGGGGCAGAGGCAGGAGGCAGCGGTGAGGGCCCAGAAGTCCAGGCAAGCTGAGGGGCCTGGGTCGAATGGGGGCAGTGTGGATGCAGGGCAGGGGTGTGCCCAAAACATGGTAAACAGGAAGGAGTTGGGGGAAGCGGCAGTGGTCCCCAGACCCATTAGGGGTCGGGGGTATGTGGTGGGGCCAGAGGGGCATAGTATGTGATAGGCTTTTTGACAAAGCCTAAAACCAAACCATTTAACTTTCAGCTTCATTTATTTGCAAGAGAGGCATGTTAGACATTCCTGAGTCATCCCACACCTCCTTCCCTACCTGACCCTCTTTTGGGTTGGGGCTTGGACATGAGGGGCCCCTGGGTGAGGCTTAAGGTGTGGTAGGTGAGAGTCAGGGCCAGGGTGGGGTCTGATGGTGTCTTGAGGACAAACCTCGGGGACCCTGGCATCTCGAGTTTATTAATGAGCCTCAGTCCATTTCCCATGTGAAAGTCTGAGGGCTGCGCTCTGTGCTGCTGGCCACCAGTGCCTGGGAGGGAGACCTTATTTGATTAGCTTTGTCTTAGATCCTTGGGAGGGTAAGTCGGGGGCAGGGAGGGGGCTTTGGGTGTCAGTCTCTTATTTTCCATCCAGATGGCCTATATATATATATATATATATATATATATAATAGTTCTGTTAGTAATCTATGCATGTTATACTTAAATGATAAAGCTACTTTATAATGATAGTTTTGGGGAGCAAACTGGAACAAACTCAATTGTAATGACTTAAAACATGTTTATCATTTTTTTCTAATTATAAAAGTGATAATTGTGAAAACTTGAAACAGTGCAGACATGAAGGTTGTAGAAAGTGAAAGTCTTTCAAGATTGGGGTTGGAGTTAGCGTGAGGCCTGAAAGTGGGGTCAGCAATGCCTACTGTCCCTTAGTCTTTCATGTCCCTAAGTCATTAATAAAACTGTGGTTTAGCATTTTATTAGGGTGATGCTGGTAGGGTTGCTGCAGGAAGGTTGTTAAAAGGTCCTGCCTCCCACCAGGTCCACTGTGTGTGGGTGTGCATGTTGTGCACTGCTCAAAGGTGCCTGGCAGGTGTAGGGAAGTGAGGGCCAGAAGAAGGAGGACTGAAACCCAGCCTGTCCTCTTCTTGCTCAGCTGCTTCCCTTGGTGTGGGGCTCCTGGAAGAAGAGGAATCTTTTTCTTATTTGCCTAAAGGCCCCACCTGGGTTGGAGACAGCTCTTCTCCCCCTGCTCCCCACAGTCCCCAAAGGGAGCTGGTGAGTTCATTGTATGATGGGAGTGTGCCATGCCAGGGCATTCCAGGGGAGGTCCAGAATGCCGTGAAGTCAGGTCTGCAGTGGGACATGGCTGGAGGTAGGCTGTGGTAGTCATTGGTGTCTGGGGTAACCGAGAACCTCAGGATGTGGAGGGAGTCTAGCCCAGAGCCTGGCTACAAGCCTAGCACCCAGGGTCAGGACTAGCCAAGACCTTAGGGCTAGGGACAGGAAGTGACTACCTGACGACAGAGGAGTGAGCAGAAGAGCACACTGGCCTCCAGTACACATGCGGTGGCGTGTCATGGTCATCTGGGTGCCAGGCTCTAGGAGGCAGGGAGTGACAGCTCTACTTTGTGGAGGGGAAACTGAGGCTCAGAACGTGATGTGACTTGCCCCAGGCTTCAGACAAGAAATGGTGGAGCCAGGACTGGAACCAGACTTGCCTTGCATACTGGGTGGGGAGGGGGCCCAGGCCTGGAGCCGAGGGACATTGCTGATAGACCCCCAACTCCCCACCAGCTAGCTGAGGCAGCTCTTCATTCCCCAGGCTCTGGGGTCCCACTCAGTCCTCACTGCCCTGAGGGGCTGCTCCCCATCAGCCACCAGCACTCCGGAGACCCCAGAAGACAGGCCACACCACACATGGGCCAGGACAGGAATCTCCTGGTGCCAGGGAGAGTTATAGGGCAGAGATGCGGCCTGGGGTAGGACAGGAGACCCCAGTGTGCCTTCCTGGGACTGTTATGTGGTGGCCACCAGTCCCCGAGAGATGGAAAATAGGCTGCTTGGCCCAGGGATCGGTCAGCTGCCCACTCGAAGGCTGTACCTGCTGCCTTTCCTGGCAGGGCTGGAGGGAGGTGGCTTCTGCAGAGGCGTGGGGGCCACTTCTGCACCCTCTGGGCTGGGAACCCAGCCCCCACTAGTTCCTCATATCTACGGAAGTGCCTCTAACACTCTTGCCTGAGTGAGCGGAGCCTGGAGAAGGCCCAGGAGGGCAGCAGACCGAAGAGGCCTTATGCAGAGGTATCACCTGGTGACTGGGCCGGGGAGGGGGCCAAGGGTGGGGTATTGGGCTGTGGGGTTGTTGCACACAGTTGAATTGCTGGTAGGAGCTGTGTGTGGTGGGAAAGGGCAGATCTGAGGTGTGGCCATTGGGTGGGGTGGTAGGTGTGTGTGGCCCTGGGAGATGTGTGGCCCTTGAGGTAGTGTGAGGTGTGCATTTGTGGTACCAGTGGGGTGTGGTTGGTAGACCCAGGCCTGGCCAGAGCTGGCTGTGTATGTTCTTGGTTCCTGTTGGGGAGCTCCGAGGAGTTTCCTGAGGTCTGGATGCTGGGGTCGCTGCCCCGCCTGCCTGTGCTGGGACAGCTGGGCCCAGGGTAGTGGATGAGGCTGTATAAGGGAGGTGGTGGTGGACAAGCTGAGGCCTCAGTTAGGACCCCTAGCCTGCCTTCCTCCCCTCCTTGCTCCCCATAGGGCTAGGTCTTTCCTTGAACCCAGGGCAGAGGCCTGTGCGGAGGGGAGCTGAGGATGCAATCAGGGGAGGCGGCCTGGCCAAGAGGACTCCAGAGCTGGGTGTGGAAAGGGTTAGGACCTTTAAGGCTGCCCTGATCCAGGGCTGACTCATGCAAATCAGAATGCAAAACAGGCTCAGGGAGGCCTCAAGAGAGGGCCACACCCACACGGTCAGAAGACTATGCAGGTGATGGAGGGCCAGCCATTGAGCCTTTCTCTCTAAACATCTTCTGTTCCCACCCCACTGACATCTCCTGTCGCGAAATTCACCAGGTCCTTTTCTGTCCCTGGGCTTTGCACACCCAGTCCCCTTTGCCTGGAATGGCCTCCACCTGGCCACCTCCTACTTATCCTTCAAGGCCCAAGTCAGGGGTTCCTTCTAGAAGCCTCCCTTACTTCACCAGACAGAAGCAGTCACGTCCTCTGAAGGCCCCGTGAGCTCTAGCAGGTGACCTGGTGAGTTTCTACCTCACACAGCTTCCATGACATTGACATGGAGAAGAATCACAGGCCTTAGGGTTGTTATAAGAACAAATGAGGGACTGGGTGCGGTGGCTCACGCCTGTACTCCCAGCACTTTGGGAGGCCAAGAGGGGAAGCTCGCATGAACTCAGGAGTTCGAGACCAGCCTGGGCAACGTGGCAAAACCCCATCTCTACAAAAAGTACAAATATTAGCCAGGCATGGTGCATGCCCCTGTAGTCCCAGCTACTCTGGCGAGGCTGAGGTAGGAGGATCACTTGAGCCCAGGAGGCTGAGGTTGCAGTGAGCTGAGATCACACCACTGCACTCCAGCCTGGGTGACAGAGTGACCCTGTTTCAAAAAAAAAAAAAAAAAGAACAAATGAGATGAAGAAAATCTAGCAGGGGCTGGGCACATGGTTGCCCAATGGTGTGCATTTAGGGAAAGAAGGAAGCTGGAGGGTGCCTGTCTTTGGCTAAGGCTCTGGGTCATCTTCTTGCTGGGCCGGTGAAACAGGTCACTAGTCAGTAGTGGGTAGAGATATTACCATGGAGTTGCTGGGCTGGGACAGAGAAAGGGTGATGAGATTTTAACTCTGACCTTGGGGTTGAAATGGTAGGTAGAGGACAGAAGGGCAAAAGTTTTGGTTCCAGCAAGAAGGACTCAAGCCAGATGTGAAGAAGGACTGGCTGACAAGGATTAGAGATTCCAGGCGACCCTTACCTCTGGACTGGGACTGAGTGCACCTGTGAGCCCAGCCAGGTCCTGGGCACCACTGTGGACAGCAGAGGAGATAAGAAGGGGTATGGACTCTCAGGATACTCCAGGATACATGGGGGATTGGGTGGAGGTGGACCCCCACAAAACAAGCAACCAAAGAGAGAGCAGAAGCAGTGCCGAGATATGGGGCTCAGCCTCATAGGACTAGGAGCTTGAGGGGGCAGTCAGGGCAGACTTTTTGGAGGAGCCGGCCTGGAGCCACCTGAAGATGGGAGGATGTGGTTTACTCACTCATTGTCAGCAGACAACTTTGGGGGCTCCCTGTTTGCCAGGCCAGTGCCTACTGTGAGAAGTGACATGGAGGAAGTCATGGACAGGGCCAGCCCAGCCTGGCTGGGGGTTGGGGTATGTCACTGACAACTTGAGCAAGTCACTTCCTCCCTGTGGGTGTTTGTTTCTTCGTCTGTAAACGTCAGAGCTGGATGAAGTTGAATGACAGACCAAGGAGTGCTCGAAGGCACTGGGAACCGTGGAAAGGCTTTGAGTGGGGGTGGGACGGTAGTTGGCACAGTGGAGAGACGCTGGAGGGACATGAGAGAGAAGGAGAGGCAGGATGGGGGTATGGGGGTGCTGAAGCCTGATTGGGCCATTGGGGTGGAGAGGAGGGAAACCCCTCAGCTCTTGGCTGTGCTGTCGCAACAGGATGACACTCCCTTCTGCCAGGTCCCTGCCTTCCTGAGGATGAGGACTCAGTGATGTGTCATAGCAGCTGAGGGGCTTAAACCTCCAAACTAGGGCTTGGATTAGGGTAGAGCAAGTGAGGCACTTGCCTCTGTTGCAGAATTTGAGGGGGTACCAAAAAGCTCAGTAATTAGCTGGGTTTGGTCATGAGATCCTGTGGTCCCTGCTACTAGGGAGGGGGAGGTGGGAGGATCACTTGAGCCCAGGAGGTTGAGGCTGCAGTGAGCCATGATCATGCCACTGCACTCCAGCCTGGGCAACAAAGCGAGACCTTCCCTGTCTCAAAAAAAAAACAAAAGATAACTAAAATGTAAAAGCAATAACTATTTATTTTAAAAAGGTCAGTATTCAAGGTATATAATATTTAATGCCATTTAAAAAATAAAAATTAATGCCAAAAATCCATGATGAGCAAAATATAAAACATTAACATTTTAAATTAAGAGAGGAACAGTACTGATGATTCTGTCTTTGCCTCAGGCTGCAGTGTGGCTTAGCAGGGCACTGCTCTGAACTTCTTTTTTCAATTTACTGCTTTCTCCAGGAAGCCTTCCCTTACCTCAGCCTGGTTGAGGGCCCCCTGGGCTGTTTTCACTGGCTGATGGTATCTGATCCCTTCCAGCCTGAGGTTCCTGGAGGGCCAGTCCAATTCTGAGGTCTGGTTCATGCTTCCAGTGCCTTGAACAGGGCTGTTCCAAAGAGGTGTCAGTGCCGAGTCACCATGTCTTTGATGTTAGCCAGATGCCCTTAGTGCAGGAATAGGAACTTGAGAGAGGCCCAGTAGGGAGCCAGGCTTTTCTCAGGGAGATAAGTAGTTTCCTGTTTCCCAGACCTGGTCATTCCAGTGGGGTGGCTGGGACCATCATCTGTCAATCTGTGTTAAATGCTTAGTACAGTGCCTGGCCTGTATATAGCAGGTGCTCAGTTTTTGCTTTTGTTTTTGAGCTGGAGTCTCACTCTGTCGCCCAGGCTGGAGTGCAATGGCACGATCTCAGCTCACTGCAACCTCTGCCTTTCAGGTTCAAGCAATTCTCCTGCCTCAGCCTCCCGAGTAGCTGGGATTACAGGCACCCGCCACCATGCCCAGCTAATTTTTTGTATTTTTAGTAGAGACAGTCAGGCTGGTCTCGAACTCCTGACCTCAAGTGATCCACCCGCCTTGGCCTCCCAAAGTGCTGGGGTTACAGTCATGAGCCACTGCGCCCGGCCCTCAGTTTGTGTTTTGAGAGGCCGTGAAGAGTGGTTAAAAGTGGATGGCCAAAGGCTGGTGGCTCACGCCTGTAATCCCAGCACTTTGGGAGGCAGAGGCAGGTAGATCACTTGAGCCCAGGAGCTCAAGACCAGCCTGGGCAACATGGCAAAACCCCATCTCTACAAAAAAATGGAAAAATTAGCTGGGCGTGGTGGCGCAAGCCTGTAGCCCCAGGTACCTGGGAGGCTGACGTGGGATAATTGCTTGGGCCCAAGAGGCAGAGGTTGCGGTGAGCAGAGATTGTGACACTGCACTCCAGCCTGGGTGACAGAGCGAGACCCTGTCTAAAAAAAAAGTTGAGAGCTACAGTCTCCAGTATGAATAGAGTGTAAGCCACAATGCAATTTAAACTGTCCAAGTGAAATTAATGTTAATAATATATTTCATCATGTAAACAATAGGGAAAATTATTGAGATATTTTGCATTCTTTTTTTTTTTTTTTTTTGTGCTCAGTCTTCAAAATCCACTGTGTTCAAAATCTAGCACATCATATTCCAGGGACCACATTTCAAATGTCCAACAGCCATGTGTGGCTACTGCTGGCTGCTATTGGACAGCACAGGGCTAGACTATATTCATACTGCCTCCTTCTTAGGTGTGTGGCTTTGGAAAGTTGTTTAACCTCCCTTTATCTCAGTTTCTTCACCTTAAAACAGGGATAGCAATCATATGTATCTCCTGGGGCTGCTGTGAGGCTTTAATGAGTTAATATAAAGTACTTGGATACCTGGCATGCAGTAAGCACTGTTTATGTGGTCTCTTTTTCTTGTTTCAAATTGTCGTTTGAGTAGCACTGCCATTTTTGCCAATGCTTTCATTTGAAGTGCTAGCTACTTAAAGGTTGTTTTTTAAGTACTGACTTTTGGGCTGGGTGCAGTGGCTTATGCCTATAATCTTAAGCACTTTGGGAGGTCAAAGTGGGAGGATTGCTTGAGGCCAAGAGTTTGAGACTAGCCTGGGCAACATAACGAGACCGTCTTTACAAAAAATAACAAAATTAGCTGGGCACAGTGGCGTGCACTTGTAGTTCCAGCTACTCAGGAGGCTGAGGCAGGAAGATTGCTTGAGCCTGGGAGTTGGAAGTTGCAGTAAGCTATGATTGCACTACTACACTCCAGCCTGGGCAACAGAGCAAGACCCTGTCTCAAAAATAAAATAAGGCAAGGTGTGGTGGCTCACACCTGTAATTCTAGCAACTGGGGGGGCTGAGGTGGGTGGATCACTTGAGGTCAGGAGTTCGAGACCAGCCTGGCCAACATGGCAAAACCACGTCTCTACTAAAAATACAAAAATTAGCTGGGCATGGTGATACGCACCTGTAGTCCCAGCTACTCGGGAGGCTGAGACAAGAGAATCGTGCTTGAACTTGGGAGGTGGAGGCTGCAGTGAGCCAAGATTGCGCTACTGCACTCCAGCTGGGGCAACGGAGTTAGACTCTGTCTCAAAATAAATAAACTAAAATAAAATATTTAAAAAATGTATACCTGTTTTAGCCCTATCCTAGGCAGTGATAATCATGGAGTTTGCTTAAGATAAATACCTGTTTATGTGTTTGTAAGATGTAAAATGTTCATGAATACCTGCTGAAGCCATTATGCAGAGCACAGCAGTTTTGAAGTTAACCCTAGTGTTGGCAGACCTGACTGTTCCAGGCCCTGGGGAGGGAGACCTGTCCATGCCACTCCACTGGTCCCTAGCCCCACAGAGCTCTGGCCGTCTGCATAGCAAGGGTGGTGGCCTGTCGGGGTATCCTATTCTTTCTCCTCCTGCCTGGAAGCATCCCCTTTTGGTCTGTTTTCCTCAACCTCCCCTACATATTTAGGGGCAGGGCCCTGGGGTCTCATGCCCCTGACTCAGTTACCCTACTTGTGCCCTCAGGCCACTTCATGGTCCCCAGGCTTAGTGGAGAGGGTCCTGTGTCCCTGGGTCCTCTAAGGCCCCCCACCTCTCCTGACAGGCTCTGTGTCAGGGAGACCTCTTTAGTCGCGGGCTGCATTGTCCCTTCCTCACCCTTCCTGGGGCTGTCCCTTCCACAGTCTGCCCCTACACACATCCCAGCACTGGTCTTGCGGGGCCAGAGAGTGGGGAAGTCCTGACTCCTCTTTACCACCTGTGCGGCCCCCACATCTGGACAGGCCTGTCTGTCTGCCTTCTCCCTCCAGGAAGGCCTTCCTCTGGTCTGACTTCTGTTGCCAGCTTCCATGAGCATGAGGTTCCCCGAATCCTTTCCTCTTCCCTCTTCCTTCTCTTCCTCTTCTTCCACCTCTTCCCCATCTCTTCTTTTTTCTTTTCTTTTTTTTGAGACAGGGTCTGGCTCTGTTGCCCAGGCTGGAGTGTAGTGGCTCAATCACAGCTCACTGCAGCCTCCACCTCCTGGGCTCAAGTGATTCTCCCACCTCAGCCTCCTGAGTTCCTGGGACTACAGGCACACACTACCACACCTGGATAATTTTTGTATTTTTGTTGTACAGATGGGGTCTTCTTATGTTGCCCAGGCTGGTTTTGAACTCCTGGACTCGAATCCACCTGCCTCCCAAAGTGCTGGGATTACAGGCGTGAGCTACTGTGCCTGGCCCCCATTTCTTCTTTCCTTTTCCCTGTCCCTCTCCCTCTTCCCCTCTCCTTCTCTGGCATCTCATAGTGGCCTTGCCTCACGGGCTTTCTCCTCCATCCCTGTCCTTGCAGCTCCCGCCTCAGGCCGAGATGAGGAGCCCTTCAGAATAGCTGCTGTCTCTGGGAGGACCCGGGCGTCCTTGGCAGCCCAGCTGGTGAGTCAGGAGGTGGAGCGGTGGGAACAGGGCTGGCTGTGGCACGCTAGGCCTTAACATTGAGATCGGGGAAGGCTTGATGGAGGCTGACACCTGATAGCCCATTTTCCATTTTGAGAACTGAGCTTGAGAGGCAGAGGGTGAGGCCCAGAGAGCTTGCTACGAGCCTCCCAGCAGGCCTTGGAACCTTGGAACAGGGTGGGGTTACAAGACAAAGGGACAAGGCAGGGGCCAGCAGGCTGAATTGCAGGTCTGTGTTTATGTATCTCCTCACTGGATTCCCCTCCCTGCCTGGCAAGTTTTGTTCCCTTTCTCATTCTCAGGCTCTATTCATGGTTATCACATTCCCTTTTAATTTTTATTTACTTTTTGGAAAATGATACAAAATTTAAAAGATACAGAAGGGTATAGTGTCTCCTGTCTTCCCAGCTGTCAATTCCCCTCCCCAAACTCAGTTTTATATATATCCGTCCAGTTTTCTGTGTTTATATTTGCATATATATATAACATATATATTTTTTTTCTTTTTCTTTAACCGAGATGTTTACATAACACTGTTCTGCATCTTGCTTTTCCACTTAACACATCTCTAATATCATTTTATATGAACTTTAGAATCTGCTGGTCTCAACAAATTCCAGCTGGTAATTTTAGTTGGGATGGTGTTAAAGTTTTAGCTTAACCCTGGAGGAACTGACATCTTTATATGTTGAAGTGAAAAGTCTCCCTCTCCTCAGAGGTGGATTTCCAGGGAAGCTGGAGTTTGAGGTGCAGGGCTCCTTCCAGGATCTAAAGAGGGTCCTGAACAGTGTGTGCATGTGGTCATGTGTTTTTGTGAATTTTGCAGAAGTGAGATACTCTTAAGGAGAATGTGTTAGTCTGTTTTGTATTGCAATCAAGGAATACCCTGAGTAATTTATAAAGAAAAGAGGTGTATTTGGCTCAGGGCTCTGCAGGCTGTATAAGCATGGCACCAGCATCTGCTCAGCTTCTGGTGAGGCCTCAGGAAGCTTTTAGTCAGGGCAGAAGGCAAAGCGGGAGCAGGCATGTCACATGGTGAGGGAGGAAGCAAGAGAGAAGCCGGGCTCTTTTAACCAGCTAGCTCTTACATGAACAAATAGAGTGATAACTCACTTGTTACCATGGGGAGGGCACCAAGCTATTCATGAGGGATCTGTCCCCGTGACCCCAGACACCTCCCACTAGGTCCACCTCCAACATTGGGGGTCACATTTCAACATGAAATTTGGAGGGGACAAACATCCAAACCATATCAGAGGGCACTTAAATTGTGTAAGCTTCAGGTCCCATGAACTTCAGGCCCTGTGAACTCTGCATCTTCCACTGTTCCCTCCTGTCCCTTCAGGCCTTAGTTTTCATCCTAGGACGAAGCTGATAACTGTTGTCACCTTGCCCTCATGTGTCTTTTCAGAGATACTTTGTTCATTTACCAGTAGCTGCACACTACTCCATGCTCCCCCTTGTTTTTTTCACAGAGAGAGAATGTTACACAAACTGTTCTGCACTTTTCTTTACTCCTTTAACAGTGTATCTTATAGATCATCCCATGTCAATATGTGAGGAGTTTTCTCATTCTTATGGCCGCTCAGTATTCTATTGCACAACTACAACATAATTTAGTTAACTATTCTCCCATTGATGGCCATTTTGGTTATTTCCATTCTTTTGCTATTAAACACAGGCACTGCAGCTAGTAACCTTCTATATATGTCAATTCTGGCAGGTGCCAGTAAAAATGCAGGCTAAGTGCCTATGGGTGGCTGGGTCAGCCATCTGCATCTCTGTTTTTGGTGGGGCGGGAGGACAAAGTGTCCCCCAGGCTGGAATGCAATGGTGTGATCTCGGCTCACTGCAACCTCCACATCCTGGGTTCAAGCGATTCTCCTGCACCTCAGACTCCTGAGTAGCTGGGATTACAGGTGTCTGCCACTATGCCCGGCTAACTTTTTATATTTTTAGTAGAGACAGGGTTTTACCATGTTGACCAGACTGGTCTCGAATTCCTGACCTCAAGTGTTGGGATTACAGGTGTGAGCCACCGCGCCCAGCCCAGACATCTGCATCTCTTAGGGTTTTCATGCCTAGAGGCATTCCACAGCCAGGGAGGGGATGCCCTACCACATCACCAATGCCTGTATTTTCCAACTTTATTGCTCTTTGACAATCTGATAGGTAGAAAGCAGTATTTCAAAATATTTTACATTCATATTTCCTAGTGTGGGGGAGGTTAAGTTCCTTTTCAGATATTTAAGAGCCATTTATATTTTCCTTTTTGTAAATTTTTTCATTCGTACTCTTTGCCCATTTTTCTGTTAGATTATTGATCCGTTTCTTATTTCTGCATGCTTTTCAACTTTTAGGAAAATGAGCCCTTTGTGTGGAATATGAGTGGCAGATATCCCCTAGTTTGTTGTTTAGCTCTTGGCTTTGCTTATGGTGCTTTTTACCATGCAAGAGTGCTTGATTTTTGTAGAGTTGAATATTTCAGTCTTTTCTGTGTGCCTTCTGGACTTGTTTCATTTCCAGAAGGCTTTTGCCTCTCTGAAATGATTTTTTTTTTTTTTTTAGAGACAGTCTCACTCTGTTGCCCAGGGTGGAGTGCAGTGGTGTGCAGTGGTGTGATCATAGCTCATTGCAGCCTTGAACTCCTAGGCTCAAGCAATTCTCCCACCTCATCCTCACAAGTAGCTGAGACTACAAGTGCGCAGCTGGCTAATTTTTAGGTTTTTTTTTTAGTAGAGACAGAGTCTTGCTGTGTTGCCCAGGCTGGTCTTAAACTCCTGGCCTCAAGCAGTCCTCTTGCTTTAGCCTCCCAAAGTGTTGGGATTACAGGTGTGAGCCACCATACCCAGCCCTAGGATGATTTCGTAAATCCTTTCATTTTTTATTTTTTATTTTTTTTTCTGAAGTGGAGTCTCTCTCTGTTGCCCAGGCTGGAGTGCAGTGATCTCGGCTCACTGTAATCTCCACCTCCTGGGTTCAAGCAATTCTGCCTTAGCCTCCTGAGTAGCTGAGATTACAGGTGCTTGCCACCATGGCCAGCTAATTTTTTGAATTTTTAGTAGAGACAAGGGTTTGCCATGTTGGCCAAGCTGGTCTCAAACTCCTGACCTCAGGGGATCTGCCTGCCTCAGCATCCCTAAGTGCTGGGATTATAGGTGTGAGCCACCTTGCCCAGCCATGGTTTTTTAAAATACTGAAGTCTTTGATCCAGCTGTAATTTTTCTTGTTGTAAAGTGTGAGGTAGGGATCCACATTAGTTTTTTTTGAGGGCACTCCACAGCTGTCCCAACAACTTAAGAATCCCTTGTTTCCCCACAAGTTTGAGAGGCTACTTTTAGTGTATCCTAAATTTGTATATGTATTTGGGTCTACTTTTGAACTTTCTGTTCTGTTTAATTGATCTGTCTGTTCATGCACTGTTACCATATACTGTTTTAATCATTGTGGCTTTATAATATGTTTTAACATGTGGTGAGGTTGACTCCTACTCTTTACCCTCCCCGCCCTCCACCCCTGCTTCCAGAATTTTCCTGACTCTTCCTGCTTATTTTTCCACATGAACTTTCAAATCAGCTTCAAAAAAAATTCTGTACATATTTAATTGGATTGTGTACATTTATAAAGTAACTTAGACATCATTAATCTCTTTATGTTGTCTTCTATCCAGAACTTACTGTGCTCTGCCATTTGTCCAGGTCTTCTTTTTGTCCCTCAGTAACACTCCCAATTTTTCTTCCTATCGCTGTTGTTTATCTCTTAGGAAGTTTATTGGTGTTTTCTATTTTGTGATGCTTTTGTAAATGGGGTCTTTCATCCTGGTTTCTACCTGTTTGTTGCTTATAAATGTTGATTTCTGTTATATTAATTTTCGTTTGTTTCTTTTGTTTTTGTTTTTGTTTTTTTTTTTGAGACGGAGCCTCACTCTGTTGCCCAGGCTGGGGTGCAGTGGCATGATCTCGGCTCATGGCAACCTCTGCCTCCTGGGTTCAAGCAATTCTCCTGCCTCAGCCTCCTGAGTAGCTGGGACTACAGGCGCATGCCACCATGCCTGGCTAATTTTTTGTATTTTAGTAAAGATGGGGTTTCACTGTATTGCCCAGGCTGGTCTGAAACTCTTGAGCTCAGGCAATCCACCCGCCTCGGCCTCCCAAAGTGCTAGGATTACAGTTGTGCCCGGCCAGTCTGTTATATTAATTTTGAACCCAACTGTCTTACTAAAGTCTTTACTGGTTGTTATAGTTTCTCAGTTGACCTTCTTGGGCTTTCGAACTCAACACTCATATTATTGGCAACAAATGGATAGTTTATCTCTTCCTTTCTGATTTTAAGACCTCTTGTTTATTTTTGTTGTCCAGAGCTTTCAGAGCAATGTGAGGAATAATAATAACAACAGTAAAATGGATATTCTTTTCTCATTTAAGAAAGTATCAATTTATTTCTGTTTTAGTAAGATTTTTGTTTGTGTAAGTAAGCTGGATATTGGGTTTTATCATATGCCTCTTTAGTGTCTGTGGAGATAATCAGATGACTTTTCCCTTTGATCTGCTAATCACCTCTTTTGGTCACCTCTTCATATCACCTCTTGACTCCCACCAGGCCAGGAGCTCTTGATTACAGGGTGCAGGGGTAGAGCCTGAGTCCCCATTGCCTAGTGCCAGGCTATTTTGAAAGAACAAATGGATGAATGGCCTTAGTGATGGGAGGGTTTACCCAATTCCAGGGCCAGGCCCCCAGAGGCCATGTGATGCTGGGTTTACTCATGTCCCACAGCATTTCACTTCCTCCAGGGGCATGGAGGTAGGGGGAGGCTAGTCTCGGCTCCCAGACTGGGCTTGCAGGAGGGACCAGCAGTGGTATCCTTCAATGCTCGCTAAGCCCTTGGCCTGGCCCTCACTGGGAACTGGTGCCTCAGAGGGAATTAGCCCTGCCATGGGTCTTGCAGAGGGCAGTGGGGAGGAGGTATAAGACACAGCACCAATCATGCCACTGGCCATTCTCACGGCAGTGGCCAAGGCTGTGTGTTGGGGTGTGGGGTGGTACCAACCCCAGAGATCATGGAGGGTTTCCTAGAGAAGAAAACATGAGCTGGATGCTGGGATAGCACAAGGGAAGGGGTGAGGGGGTTCAGGCGGAGAGAAGAGCCTGTGTGTTCAGAGACCTGGCAGTACCTGGCCTTGCTTATTAGCACATGGAGCACAGGGGAGGAAGCTCCAGGACAGAACTTGAACCTATGGCTTGAGAGAGCCATGCAGGCTGCTGGTGAGGGGACCAATCCTCGGCAGCCCTGCCTCTGACCTGTGCCTGTCTGTCTATTCTAGCTCTGGACAAAGCCCTGCCAGTCAGGCCTCCACTGGCAGGAACCATGGCAGAGGCTGGGGATGCTGCGCTATCGGTGGCCGAGTGGCTGCGGGCATTGCACCTGGAGCAGTACACGGGGCTCTTTGAGCAGCATGGCCTGGTGTGGGCCACTGAGTGCCAAGGCCTCAGCGACACCCGCCTGATGGACATGGGCATGCTACTCCCTGGTCACCGCCGCCGCATCCTGGCTGGCCTGCTCCGTGCCCATACCTCACCGGCCCCTGCACCCCGCCCCACCCCACGGCCTGTGCCCATGAAGCGCCACATCTTCCGCTCACCACCTGTGCCTGCCACTCCACCCGAGCCGCTGCCCACCACTACAGAGGATGAGGGGCTCCCCGCTGCCCCACCCATCCCGCCCCGGAGGAGCTGCCTTCCGCCCACCTGCTTCACCACCCCATCCACAGCTGCCCCAGACGCTGTGCTGCCTCCGCTGCCTGCTAAGCGGCATTTGGCAGAGCTGAGCGTTCCACCCGTGCCGCCCCGCACCGGACCCCCCCGCCTGCTGGTGAGGTGAGTGGATGCCACCCAGGGTGGGAGGCGCACAGGCAGAGGATCCCAGAGGGTAGATGGGGAGTTTGTGGCCTTTGGTGCTGGGATAAGAAAGGCACTTTGGAAGTGCAGGGGGAACAGCGTGTGCAAAGCTCGGAGGACAGGATTGCTGTCTGGTGACTCAGGAGGAGGGGAGAGCTGTGCAGGTACTCAGCGCAGTGCTTGGGCTGCTGGGCGTGTGCCAGTGAGGCCTCCAGGTTTCTGTCTTGGGTGGCTGGGTGGACAGTCGTGCCATCACTGATCCAGAGACCCAAGGACAGAAGTGACTTTGGGAGGAAGTCAAGTTCAGCTTGGGACCTGGCAACTGTGAGATACTGCAGGGTATCGGGGTCCATGCCGGCATCAAGAGGCAACATGTGTAGGAAACGGAAAGCTGCGGGGTAGGGTTGGGGGTGAGGGGACTGCCCAGGTCCTGGTGCTGTGCTCTTTCACACCCTGTCCCCTTCTCCCACTGCCAAATGTCAGCAAATCCTGGGACACTTCTCAGGCCTCATCTGGCATGCCCTCCCTCCTCAGAACTGTTTCCCCTCTGGGGCTTCTGGTACCCTGTGTTTTCTTGAGTTTCCTCTGGCTCCTGTGGATATTCCGTGTTAATCTCCTTCACAGACGCCCTCCCTTCCTGCCATCTGCTGGGATGCCCGGCTGTCAGGGAGCATCCCCAGACAGGGTAGATATGTGTTTGGGGTGAGGGAGATTTGGTGGAGCACTTGGGCGAAGTGAGGCTAATCTTGGAAGGCTTCTTGGAGGAGGAAGGGGTGTGTGGAGAGAGGTCTCCTGGTCCCTGTTTGTTTATTGCTGGGTACTCTGCTGGGCTCTGTGTTTCTATGGTCTCCATGATCCCTGCAGCAGACCTTCTGGGAGATTTGTGTACTGGCTTTACGAGCAGGACATGAACAAATCAGAGGGAGAGCAGGGAGGGGGCCCCGGCTGGATCCATGCCAAGGACATACTCAGGGGGCCTTGTGGGGAGGGTCTGGGAGATTCTTTCCACCCAGGGAGGAGCATTAAGTCAGGGGGCCTTGAAGACCAAGCTAGTGCTGTGGTGTTTTGAGGGTTGATTGGTAGAAGCACAAAAAGGGTACATGCTCTTCCTGGGTTCACACAACTCGTAACAGGTATAGGGTCTCTCCAGGAACCTGGAGGGAAGCTCAGATTGAAGTTTCCTGGTGCCCTTGCGCCCTCTAGTGACCATTCTTCTGCATGCAGGAGCGTTTTCTATTTCAACCCCATCAGCTTGTGGGGGAGAGAGAGAGAAAAAAAAAGAGAGAGAGAGAGAGGTTAGAAGAGAGAAGAGGATAGAGAAGAGAAACTCTGTCTGTCTGTCTCTGGGGTTGGAAGTGGGTGAACAAAGGGAAGAAGCAGGGCCCTGGCCAGGTCCCCTCTCAGGCCCTTCCTGTGACTCCCGGACGGGCAGTGGAGGCCTGGGTTCCTGCTTGGGAGGCAGGATGCCTGGGTCGGGCCCAGCTAGCTTTGTGACTCTGATGAGGACCTGCTTCTCTGGGCCTGTTTCCCCATCAGGTGCCCTCTGTGGTCCTCCATAGACTTCTGGGCCCTCCTGGCACTGACATCTGAGTTCAGGAGGCTTGCTGGGTAGGAGGAAGTCCTGTCCACACCCCAGGGCCCCAGGGTACCAACCCCTACTCTCAGAGCCTGTCTGAACATAGCCATTTAGGCAACATGAGGAGGAGGCCAGGCGCCATGGTCGGGAAAAGGTCTAGCCCCTTGTAGTTCAAGTACCCAAAATCTGTTCTGTGCTAAGAGAATTGGAAGAAAAGTATTTCCTGCAATTTGGGACTATTCCTTACGGCAGAGTATGGTAGTGGGTAAGCTACCAAGCCTGGCTTCCTGTGTCCTGGGGTCTTTGGCAGTTGGAGTCATGGGCATCTGCAGTCTTCAGCTTTGTACACACTCAACTCAGAGAGTGTATGGTCTTCAAAGCCCTGTGGTAGGAAAAACTCACAGCAGATGGAGCCTCATGTGTGTATACCAGGCCAAGACTGAGTGCTGTAGTGATCAGGGTGGGAGCCAACATGGACCCTGACTGGCCACCTTGTCCGCTCTCAGTCCCTTCCTGTGATCCCCAGGCTCCATGGCATGTAGAGAGGAACACTGCTCCTACCCACCCCCGCCTTGTGGGAGTCCCATCACAGTGTCTCATGACATGGCCTTCCTACCCCTGCTTGCAACCCCTCATGATGGGGAACTCACTCTCTCAACCTTAGGGCCTTTCACACAAGGTCATGTGGTGGCTGAGGCCGGTCATCTCCAGGCTCCCCAGTGGAGCTTGGGGGTGGATGCGTGTGCATGTGTGTACTCTCAGTGTCTCGAGTCAGTGTGAGGCATGTCTGGGCCAGTCTGTGTGTGCACCCATACAGATGGGTGTGGGTGGTAGTACAAGCTGTCAGGGTAGTAGAATGTCTGTGCATTTACACATTCAGACAGGTTCTGAGACTGTGTGCTACTAAGATGTAGAAGCATGTAGGGATTTGTGCAGTTTCAGTGGTGACATGGAGTGGTGTGTATGTGAGTTTATCAGGACCTTTGTGCTCAATTACTGCTGTGGTGGAGACCCCAACAGTGTATGAGTACATCCGCGAGTGTGCACGTGCTGTTTGAGCAGTACATGGCATTTGTGTTATTTGTGCACTGTCAGGCTTGAGCCAGTGTGTGCACGTGTGTGTACATGTGCTGCCAAGAGGGAGAGCCCATTAGGATGGCAGCTCCACTGGGGCCAGGATCCTAGTCGATTTTGTTTGCTGCAGAATCCCCAACATCTAGAACAGTGCTGGATGCCTAATAGGCCCTTGGGAAGTATATCGTGTGGGTGAGTAAATGATTGCCAACGTGAGCTTGTGTACTGGCACGTGCTGAGCTTGGGGTGCATGTGGGTAAACACGCATGTGACTCAGCACCCAGTGAGTGCCCTCAGCACAGCTGGGCCATAGGGCCCTGAGCTCACTGCCCCAGCTCCCTGTCCCCCATCCTACTACCCAATCTACGTCATCCCAGATATTTTAGGAAGGCAGAGGTCTTCAGAGGAGACAGGTGGGAAGAACGAGGCTGTGATAGGATTCTAGGCCACAGACTAAGGTTTAGGCAAATCAGAAAACAAGCAAGGATGGAGTTCCCTCCTCCTGGCCTTGGCATGGCCCAGGACTCTCAGAACCAGGCTCATGATTCTGCCTGGCCTAGGGGGACTCTACATCACCCCCAGAGTCTGCACCCCCTGCTATTATTATTATTATCGTCATCATTATTATTAATAGAGACTAAGTCTCTCTCTGTTGCCCAGGCTGGAGTGCAGTGGTGCCATGATAGCTCACTGTAGCCTCTAACTCCTCGGCTCAAGCAATCCTCCCACCTCAGCCTCCCAAGTAGCTGGGACTACAAGTGTGTGCTACCACACCTGGCTAATTTTTAAATCTTTTGTAAAGACGAGGTATTCCTTTGTTGCCCATGCTGGTCTTGAACTCCTGGGCTCAAGCAATGCTCCTGCCTCGACCTCCCAAAGCACTGGGATTACAGGTGTGAGCCACTGCACTCGGCCCCCTACCATTAATTTAAACTCGTGGTGGGGTGCTTGCTGAGGAGCCCAGAGATGCTGAGAAACTTGCCCAGAGTCACCCAGCCCTGCAGAAGGGAAGCCGGTGCCCAGACCCTGCCTCCTGGCTTCAGGTCAGGTCTACTCAGCTCTAAGTGCCGCAGACATGAGCCCTGTGAACTGGCTTCCCTGAGGGTGGCAGAGGGGTCGTTTCTGATGTGAGGTTCCAGGGTCATGCCGCAGATCCCCTCCCAGCTTGCTCTGGCCTTTGGTGTCCCCCTCTGATACCTGGATGCCTGGAGGCACCTCAGGAAGGAGTGTGTGCCCAGAAGGCAGCTGCCCAGCTGGAGCCACACTGCCAAGGCTTCCCTCCTGTGCGCTTGACTGCCCTGCAGTCCAGCCAATCCCTGGTCTTCCTGGAGGCTGATCACTTGTTGCCAGGGCAGAACTTGAGCCCTTCAGAGAGCCTCTTTCCTAGCCTGTCTGTCTCCTTATGCGGGTGGAGTGGTGGAGAGGCCACCGCCAGGGCTTGTCAGTCAGGACTTCCTGGGCATCCACCCTGTGAGGGCCTGCAAGATCAGTGGACACTGTTGGTTGTCTCTTCCCAGCTTGGGTGGGGGTGCAGCCTGGGGGCGGGGAGGAAGTGTCTGCCCCGGGGGATTCTGGGTGACTTTTCGCTTTCTCAGTGTTTTCAGGAAGTGTGTGTGTTGGCCACGGCTGCAGGAGGTGGGGGAGACACAAAGCAGGAAGCCTCCGGGAGACCAGAGCTGGGTGCAGACATACACACACACATACACACAGACACACAGAGTCACACACACTCACACACATTCTCTCTCTCTCTCTCCCTCTGTCTTTCTCTCTCTCTCTCTCTGTCCTCTTTCCTCCTGGACAGATCCACAGTTGTACACAGAAACAAACACACACACATGTAGAGAAGTGATTCACAAACACTTAAAGACATAAATCACAGGTGCAAAGCCATACCTGGGCTCAAAAACCTCCAAGAGAACGCAGCCTCAGACCCACCCAGGGGCCAGGGGCCAGGCTGTTTGCGAGACCAGCCCAGGCGGGACCCAGGCTTGCACGGGCAGGTACACGACATTCTTGGGCATATGCAGCCCGCCTGGCCGGAGCTGTGGGAGTCCTCAGCCCCAAGACCCAGCAGGCGTCTGAGGGTAAGCGAGGTGCTGCTGTTGCTGTTGTTGCTGTTGGGCACGTAGGAGGGAGGCCCTGGGAGGGCTGAAGTCCCTGTCTGTCACCTCTGGCCTGGTTTTCTGTGCTGCTCTCCTCCCCCTTCTCTTTTTTTCTCTTAGAGTTTTGTCTTCTTTCACTTTCCCCACTTCTTCTCTTTTTCCCCTGCCTTTGCCTTTTCTCCCCTTGTCTCATCCCTCCCTCTTCCCTGGGCTTTCTAGGTCTCCACCTCCCCATACGCCTCTGCTGGGTCCACCAGGAGCCCACGGTGCCTGTTTTCTGGGCCTTTCTCAGACTCTGCCCCACAGAATACTCCTCTTTGGGGTTCTTGCCCCTTGGGGGTCTGGTGCTAATCACCTTACTTCTCTGCTCCCACCTCCCTACACCCCTCTGGGGATTCGTTGGGGAGGCTTAGTTTGGCTTATTTCACTGTCAAGTTCAAGGGTGCTGTGATTCTGAACCTCCCACCCCCAGACCAGGGTGATGGGGAGATGGTGTGCTGCTTACCCCTCCTCCCCAGGACTGGTGCTGTGGTGGGTGCTTATGGAGTGTGGGGGCTGGTCTCCCCTTTCCTGAGTTACCGTGGATCCCTAATGAATTCAACAATCCTGTGCTTGGCTTATTGGGGACATAGACCTCTAACCAAGTCCTGTCCACCCACCCGGCACTCTTCAGCCCTGCCCTGTGCCCTTGGCTCATCTTTTCCATAGGGCCCAGCGGATAACTGCACCTGCTCTTTCTGCCAGGCCAGACCTGGGCTGGACCCAGGAAGGGCTCAGTACTTCTGTGAGCTCCCTGAGGATGAACTTCCTCCTGCTGCTGCCCTCAGGAGCCAGCACAGGGCCAGGCCTGGGAAGCGCTTAGAGCTGCCATGGGAAAGGGGCCTCTGCCACCTCCTGCCCAGACAGCAGGGCTGGCCTGTGGGAAAGCTGAGTGTAGGTCTGGTGGTGGAAGGTCAAACAGGTTGTGTGGGCTTAGAGGAGGGAGGGAGCGGTTTGATGGACTTCCTGGAGGAGGAGGCATGCCCTGAGCACAATGGAGTTAATAATCCCAGGTCATTATATGAAAAAAAGCCCCTAGCAGAATGTTTGGCACATAGTGAGTGCTTAGCAAGTGGTAGCTGTTGTCCCAGGGAGAAGTGCTGAGAGCTGGGTGAAGGCGCGGTTGTGAGGATGGGCTCCAGGTTAACTGGGCGCTGCTGTATGGAGAGTTTGGGGAGCTGCTGACCTTCTCCAGTGATGAGGATGCGAGTAGGGTGGTGGTCATTCAGTACCCACTTACTAAAGCCCCTTCTGTGCTGGGAACTGCTGGCGGCATGGAGAGGACTGGCCCTAAGGGCTCCCGGCTTGTGCAGAAGTTGAGAGAAGCAGACCGTGGACATCCCATTCTAGCAAGTGAGACCCTAGGAAGGGCTGTCTATGCTGGGGGCTAGGCAGAAGTGAACAGAGCAGAACCAGGGGAGTGCTGGAGGGGATGACCTTTGGGTCTCATGATGGAGGAGGAAGGAAGAAGCCACAGAGGAAGCAGGAGGCATAGGACTGAGGCCTGGGCCCCTGAGAGTCCAGAGCATGATTGAGGAAGCGGGCAGCTGGGACAGTTTACCCCTGTGGAATGGAGACATCAGGGTGGGACACAGATGTCCCCAGATCACTGGGCCAGCAGCCCTGATGGTGAGAGTCCAGGGGCTGGGATTGGGCCAGGTCCCTCCAAGACCTGTGTGACATCTTGTTGGGAGGTGGTGACTCTAGGATGGGGTTAGGTCTGGGTCCTCAGTCCTCTGAGGCAGTTCAGTGAAGCACACATTGATATGACCATATTGAGTGATCAGAATTGTGGGGAGCCCCAGGGAGGCCCCAGATCAGCCTGAGATGTGAGGGGAGGCCTGCGATAGTGGGGAGGATGGATGTATGATTTGGGCTTTTTATAGGAGGACTAGGAGTTGGCCAGGCAGGGGGGGGTGTTCCAGGTGGAAGGAACAGAGTATTAAAGGCCTGTAAGTATGCATTGATAGACTGCAGCTCAGTCAGGGAGGGCTGGAGTGTGAGTAGTGGGGTGAGTCCAGGGTCAGCCTGAGATATGCAGACTGCTCCCCTCTTTGGCCTTCCTTCTCTCACAGTGACACCTGGTTCTTTTGGCCAGAGATTGGTATAGACAGAAAGATAGGAACGGGTAGGGGTGAAGGAGAAGGAGGTGGCATTAGAGGCCGCTAAGGCTATGAAGCTGGTTCCTGGCTCAGCCTGTAGGGCCTGGGTCTCCTTCAAGGTGAAGAGGTTCTGTTGATGCCATGTGCAAGTGGCCCTCCTTTACTGAATTATCAGTAAGCCTGGAGACAGATTAGCGAGGAAACTGAGGCTCGGAGAGGAAGGGACCTGCTCAAGGTCCCAAACCAATGAGTTGAGCTGAGTTCAAGCCCAGGTCTGCCTGGCTCCAAGCCCTGTCTCTAGTTAATTGAGTAACCACACATCTCATTTGACGTGGGACAGGCCCTGTTTATGCCTGCTGCCCTGACATAGTTATTAATAGTGCCTCTTTTAACTCTTAGAAGTGTTTGTGGTTTATACAATGAATTATGTGGTCATGGGTAAGAGGAGGGTGACCTTGGGCAGGGCAGTGATGTGTTCCCTCTCAGATGAGTCCTGAGACCTGGTGGCCCATGGGAGGAGGCTGGCCTCAGAGAAGCCCTGGGACCCTGGCATGGCCTTGTTTGCTCGGCTGTGGTGCTGGGCTGCCAGGGTTCAAATACCAGCTGTGGCATCAAGAACAAATAATCCAACATCCCTGTGCCTCGGTTTCCTCCTCTGTAAAGTGGAATCATCATGAGCCTTACCTTACAGAGCACTGTGAGTAGATGAATGAAGAATCCATGTCAAGTGCTCAGAAAATGCCTGGGAACACATACACGTAGACACGCACACACACAGTTAATGAATCCAGGTGTTTGTAAGTCCCTGCTGAGTGCTGGAGATACCCCAATGAGGATGGGATGTCCATGGTCTGCCTCTCAACTTCTGCACAAGCTGCACCCTCCTCTTACCCATTCTGCATTCTGCCTACCCACCATGTCACCTAACCCCCAGGCATGAGGTCTGCTGCATGTATTTTCTCTGATTCTATAAAATAGATTTAGGCTGAGGGCCCAGGCTGGGGTGAACCAACCCCTTAGCTGCCCGGGGTGCCTAGTCTCTCGGGAATAGTGGGTAAGCAGGTGGGTTCACATGCCCCTTGGGTAGAGGGGAGAAGGTTGAAGGAGCAGGGAGCTGCAGTGCGGGGTGAGTGGGGAGCAGCTCTGTGGGAGAATCTTGGAGGTTGCCTAGAGGAGGAGGCCGGCTGAGCTGCATTTTGAGGTGGAGGTGGGCTTCTGTGGGCTACGGGAGGGAGAGGGCAGAGGAGGATGAAACTGTGTGAAGGCTTGGAGGTGGTGCCATTGAGGACGTGGTCCAGTGGGTGACAAGTCAGTGGGTGACATCCAAGCCGGGCCTCAGCTGGACCTCGGGATTGGAGCAGGGCCTACTCTTTTTTTTTTTTTTTTTTTTTGAGACGGAGTCTCGCTCTGTCGCCCAGGCTGGAGTGCAGTGGCGCGATCTCGGCTCACTGCAAGCTCCGCCTCCCGGGTTCACGCCATTCTCCTGCCTCAGCCTCCCGAGTAGCTGGGACTACAGGCGCCCGCTACCACGCCCGGCTAATTTTTTGTATTTTTAGTAGAGACGGGGTATCACCGTGTTAGCCAGGATGGTCTCGATCTCCTGACCTCGTGATCCGCCCGCCTCGGCCTCCCAAAGTGCTGGGATTACAGGCGTGAGCCACCGCGCCCGGCCGTAGGGCCTACTCTTAGGGGTGCAAGCAGTGAGAGGCTGGGACTTGGGCTATGGCGGGGGCATTCTGTGGGCCCTGTTCTCGGTAGGGGGTCACTGCCTTTTCCCTGGGGTTTTCCCACATGTTGTGCCTTCCTGAAAGCACTTCTCCTTTCCTGGGCTCCGTCCTGACTCAGCAGTGCCCTGATACCCTGTGGTAAGCAGGCAGGCAGGGAGCAGCCAGGAGACTTCCTGAAGAAGGTGGCTAGAATTTCCCAGATGCTTCTGAGAGGCCCCTGTGTTCCACCTTCATGAGACACGGTCCCTTCCCTGTGGAAGCTCTGCTGGGAGAGGAGCCCTTTGCATCTGTTTCCCTCTCCCTTCTTGCCGTGGGCAGGGCAGTGATGTGTTCCCTCTCAGATGGGTCCTGAGACCTGGCTGCCCATGGGAGGAGGCTGGCCTCAGAGGAGCCCTGGGACCCTGGCATGGCCTCATTTGCTCAGCTGTGATACTGGGCTGCCAGGGTTCACATCCCAGCTGTGGCATCAAGAACAAATAACCTAGCATCCCTGTGCCTCGGTTTTCTCCTCTGTAAAGTGGAATCATGACAAGCCTTACAGAGCGCTGTGAGTAGATGAATGAAGAATCCATGTCAAGTGCTCAGAAAATGGCTGGGAACACACACATGTAGACATACATACACACAATTAATGAATCCAGGTGTTTGTAAGTCCCTGCTGAGTGCTGGAGTTACCCCAATGAGGAAGGAGGGTGTGGAGCTTGCTTCAGGGAACGTGCCTGCTGCCCAAGATGCACAGACCCGTCGCAGTTGATCAGGACAGTGATGGGAGATGCACTGTGGTGCCAGAGGAGGGGGGCTGATGCTGCCGGACCCCAGGGATGAGGACGAGCAGGTGGGCAGTTTTTATTTATGGTTACCACCTTCCCCTCAGCTCTGGCCCTCAGACCTGGGGGAGCTTTGGGAGCCAGGCTCCCTCAATCCTGCTTGGCATTGGAGAGATGGCACCTGTCCCCACCTCCCTGGACCAAGGTCTGACTGGCCCTGGCCTGACAGCTTGGAATTCTGCTCTCTGCTGATCCCAGGCCGGGTTTCCAAGGCCCCTTCCTCTTGGGCTCTGGGAGGCAGCAGTGATGGATTGATTTGCCCATCAAGAAGTCTCTAAGGGAATCGCAGGTGACCAGCTGGGGCCAGCACCCCAGGTCATGCTCTTGGGCCTTCAGGCACTCCCTCAGTCGCTTGGTCATCGTTCACCCCTTCTGTTGCCTTCCCTTCCACCTGCCCACCTGTCCACCCACCTTGTCCACATGCTATTGCTACTGACTGGGCTGCGGGGGTACCAAGTCAGATGCTGCCCCTGCCCCAAAGGGACTCAGGTCATGTAGGGGAGACAGCCTGGTGCAGTGCCCACCAGGGGGTCTTCATAGGTCCAGCTGTGAGAGTACGTTCTGACTCAAGACTCCCACAGGCCCACCCCTTGGCCCCAGATTCCCAGAGAGGCCCGTTGGGTAGGGAGCAGCTTGCCGCCAGGGCAGTGGCAGGCCTTCGTCTGCCATGGGGTCTTTGAAGCGATCCGAGCCACAGCCCATGCAGCTGTCCAGGAGCCATTCTCTGTGGCCCTCCAAGTGACAGCTCAGGAGTGAAGGACTGGGTCTCACAGTGGATAGTGACTCACAGGGAGCCAGCCTGGCTTTGAAAGCTCTTACCTAAGGGGCCAGTAGTTTTCTAACATCCCCACAGGTGTGGCTTCAACTCACTGTGTGCGATGTGCCCAGTTTGCAAGTCACCACACTGAGTGAAGCTCAAAGCTCCGGTTTCTCTACCAGGTATAGAATCTGCTTATAGTTTCTCTCCGTCCAGATGCTGTTCCTCCACAGGCCATGCTGCCAAAGGCAGTGGTTGCCTGGTAACAGGGCTGACACACCACCGTTTGCAGGTTTCTAGGGGAACAGAGCTGGAAACCTAGCCGAAGGCCAGCTCTTCACACAGAAGAGGAAAGGGTTTGGTTAACTTTTATCTACACCTGGAGAAGAGACAAGTATAGTAGAAGGTGATGTGGAAGTAGCCAAGTGTCCTAAGAAGCTCATAAACTTTGGAGTCAGGGTTCAGATCTTGGCACAAAGGAGATACTTTGAAAAATGTCATTTAGAATAATTTGTATGAAGATCTTTTTTTTTTTTTTTTTTTGAGACGGAGTCTTGCTCTGTCCCCCAGGCTGGAGTGCAGTGGCGCGATCTCGGCTCACTGCAAGCTCCACCTCCCGGGTTCATGCTGTTCTCCTGCCTCAGTCTCCCAAGTAGCTGGGACTACAGGCGCCTGCCACCACGTCTGGCTAATTTTTTTGTATTTTTAGTAGAGATGGTGTTTCACTGTGTTAGCCAGGATGGTCTCGATCTCCTGACCTCGTGATCCACGCGCCTTGGCCTCCCAAAGTGCTGGGATTACAGGTGTGAACCACTGCACCCAGCCATTTGTATGAAGGTCTTAATGGAGAACAGCATAAAGGAGGGTCAAGGAAGACTTTCAGAGAAGGGAAATGTGGTTTTAGAATTAAAGGATTGCTTTGGGAAGCCGAGGTGGGAGGATTGCTTGATGCCAGGAGTTCAAAACCAGCCTGGGCAACATAACAAGACCCAGTGTCTACACCTTGAGACCCACCTACTCGGGAAGCTGAAGTCAGAGGACCACTTGAACTCGGGAGTTTGAGGCTGCAGTGAGCTGTGATTGTGCCATTGTACTCCAGTCTGCCACAGAGTGAGACCCAGTCTCTTAAAAAAAAAAAAAAAAAAAAAAAAAAGAAGTTAAAAAACTAGTGGATATTCCCAGGCAGAGAACAGGGAGAAGGGTGTTACTGGCGGAGGCAACAGCAGGAGGAAAGGCCTGGCATCATGACCACACCCCAGGCAGACCCTGTCACTGCCTCCCAGCCCTTCCTTGCTTTCACGGTAGCCCCACACCATCAGCCAGGAACACCAGGGCAACAGACAAGGCCAAAAATAACCCAGGGAGAAATTGCCCATCCACCCTGATTCTCCTCCTTGGCCCCTGCAGGGCACTGGCAGAGACAGCTGGTGGGGCCAGGCCTCCAGGGCTCAGGCACCTTGTTCCAGCCTGTAGTCCCTGTGCATCCTGTGCACTGGCACATGACACATCCTGTCTTGGTTAATCCTTCTAGCACCCTGCCAGGTCAGTGATATAGCCCCCATTTCACAGAAGAGGAAACTGAGGCTCAGAGGGGCTAGGTGCTCACCCCAGGACACACAAGAACTAAGAAACTAAGGCAGGATTCAAATTCATGTCCTTGATGCCACAGCCCTTCAGAAGACAGCCTGCCAGAAGCAATGTGATCTGTACTGAGACAGATGGGAACACTGTGGGGCCGTGAGAGCCCAGGAGGCCCTGAACCTGGCCTTGGAGAATCAGGGGAGGGTTCCCTGGGGAGTGGTAGCAGAGGTGAGTGAGTGGGGTGAGGTAGCAGAGGTGTGGGAGATGGGTCTGGTGGGATCAGGTGAGTTTGAGGAGTCTGAGGGCACCAGGAGGTAGTGAATATCCAAATCTGGGCAAGAGCAAGGTGATCTTGAGACAGAGACCCACAATTCAGGGCCTTAGGAATTGGTTTCTGAGGCTCTGGTCTGTGCCTCGGGCCTTGCAGCTCATTTCAATCCTGTCCCTTCTCTTTGCCGTCAATGCCTTCTTATCCTTAAAAGCTCAGGTCAAGCATCACCTTCTCCACGAATCCTTCCCTGACTCCCCATTCTGGTCTTTATCCCTTCTTCAGTGTGGAGACCCAGTAGATATATGTGACTAAAAGCTAGAGCATTGGGGATAGGTGAACACCTCATTCAGGCCAAAGAGGGTGCCTGCTTCCTTTAGGCTTCGGGGAACCAGGAGGGGTTTTGGTCTGGGAGATGAGTTGAGGAGGACTGTGTGCAGGAGGGCTCCTGTCTGTGTGAGTTTGTGTAGTGCCTGAGTTTTGCTGCAGTTCAGGTGAGCTGGGGGCTCAGTATGTTTCAGTCTTGTCTCTGTTGCTTAGTGACGCCCAACTTTTGTTGTGTTCCCAGCCTGCCCACTAAGGAGGAGGAGTCATTGCTGCCATCATTATCATCCCCTCCCCAGCCACAGTCTGAGGAGCCCCTGTCCGCCCTCCCCCAGGGGCCTCCCCAGCCTCCCTCTCCACCTCCCTGCCCCCCGGAGATACCTCCAAAGCCGGTACGCCTGTTCCCAGAGTTCGGTGAGTGCTGCAGCCAGGAGATGGGGCTCTGGGTGGATGGCCTGGGATCCCTGGAATCAGGCCTCTGGAAGGTATGCAAGGATCACACTCCTTTCTGTGCAAGCCTGCCACCAGCCCACTGTGTGGCCCCGGGCAGGTCACAGCCTCCCTGAGCGCTATTCTCTTCATCCTCAGAATGGAGACAGCACCCACCTATCTGGCCTCCTGACCGTTAAGTGTGGGGCCACGGCCGGCTTTGCCAGTTACCCATGGTCTGATTTTCCATGGTGTTGGGTGGTTTGCTTTTCTTTTTTTTTTTTTTTGAGATGGAGTCTCGCTCTGTCGCCCAGGCTGGAGTGCGGTGGTGCAATCTCCGCTCACTGCAAGCTCTGCCTCCTGGGTTCACGCCCTTCTCCTGCCTCAGCCTCCCCAGTAGCTGGGACTACAGGCGCCCGCCACCATACCTGGCTAATTTTTTGTATTTTTAGTAGAGACGGGGTTTCACCGTGTTAGCCAGGATGGTCTCGATCTCCTGAGTTCGTGATCTGCCCACCTTGGCCTCCCAAAGTGCTGGGATTACAGGCATGAGCCACCGCGCCTGGCCAGAGGTGGTTTGCTTTTCCTGGGGTTGGCCACATTTGTTGATTCTTGTTGCCTTTGACAGTCCTTACCCCAACCCCCAAGCTCACCACTGGCTCAGACCTCCCTGTGGTGTCCCAGCTTCTCCTCTGCCACCCTTTAGTACTGTCCTATGAGGCCTGGGGGTATAAATCGCACTTCCTGTCCCCTGTGCCTTTTTTTGAAAGCCAGGGGGAGGTGGGGATGGGAGTCTTGGCATGGGGGAGGCTTTGTGAAGCCCAGTGTGGTGCCCCAGGAGAGGAGGCCAGGCCCCTTGCCCTGAGGCCCCCCAACCCCTCTCTCACCAGATGACTCTGACTACGATGAGGTCCCAGAGGAGGGGCCGGGGGCCCCAGCCAGAGTGATGACCAAGAAGGTGGGGCCAGGCATGGGACTGTCTGCCTGTCAGGGTGTTGTGGGGGTGCCCAGCTGCCTGTCAGACCCTGAGGACCACCAGACAGAGAGTGGGCAGCCATTTCCCGGGAGGCTTCCCCTTCCCCCACCTCACTCTCTTGCCATATGGGGGTCAGGAGTCACGTGTAGCCACAGCGCTCTGGGCCAGGGGTCGGGGCTCTGGTGTGGCTCCCCCAGGCCCTGGCTGTATGTGGGTGGGCATGTGGCCTCCCCCCACCCTGTGTGTTAGGAACTCGTGTCCTGTCCCGGAGTGTCTGTCTCTGTTTCACTTCTTGTGTTCCCGTGTCTGTCTGTCTTGCATCCCTAGCCCGCAGTCTTTTTCTCTGTCCCTTTATCTTTCTGTTTTTGTCTGTGTCCTAGGTCGGTTTCTGCCACTGGCTCTCCTGTCCCTGTGATCTGGGTCTCTGTGTGGTCTCCGCTGGCAGGGGGAGGGGAGTGTGAGGAAACAGAACTAAAAGTGCTGGGCTGTGTGGGTCGGGGCTGTGTGGACAGAGGGGGCGTGGCAGCCCCGGGTGGGTGTGATCTGTGGCTTGAAGGGAAGGATGACGCTGAGTGGGTCTCGGGGGCAGGAGGAGCCCCCACCGAGCCGAGTCCCACGGGCCGTGCGCGTGGCCAGTCTGCTGAGCGAGGGAGAGGAACTGTCTGGGGACGACCAAGGGGATGAGGAAGAGGATGACCACGCCTATGAGGGCGTCCCCAAGTGAGTGTCCGGCCACCCTCCTTCCCACTGAGCCCAACCTCAGCCCGCCCCCTCCTTGCCTCCTCAGCCCGGCCCCCCATCCCCTCATCTCTCGCTAGTGGCGGATGGCACACCAGCAGCCTGAGCTTGTCCTTGCCCAGCACAATTGCTGCGCCACACCCCATGGACGGGCCGCCTGGGGGCTCCACCCCCGTCACACCAGTCATCAAGGCTGGCTGGCTGGACAAGAACCCACCGCAGGGGTGAGTGAGGCCTCTTGGGTCCTGCTGTGCTCTGCATGGGGGGGTGGGGGGCAGTGTCCAGGACCCCAGGACACTGGTATCACTCACTGATCTGAAAACCAGAAGGGCCTGCGATGATTTGCACAGGTCTCCCTCCAGGCACACTGTGACCACTGATGATTCCCTCCAGACCCGTTTTATTGCCCTGAAAATTGGGAGATCGCTGGGCATAGTGGCTCACTCCTGTAATCTCTGCACTTGAGATACTGAGATGGGAGGTTTGCTTGAGGCCAGGAGTTTGAGACCACTCTGGGCAACATGGCGAGACCTCGTCTCTACAAATAAATTTAAAAACTAGCCAGGTGCAGTGGCTCATGCCTGTAGTTCTGGCTACTTGGGAGACTGAGGTGGGAGAAGCACTTGAGCCCAGGCATCTGAGGCTGTAGTGAGCTAGGCCTGTACTACTGCCTTCCAGCCTGTGTGGCAGAGTGAGACCCTGTCTCAAAAAAAAAAAAAAAAAAAGAGATGTGCTACTTTGAGTCTGACTTCAGTCACTCTTGCTGTAAAGTCCATCTTCTTGCCAGTGGCCATTTGGGATTCTTCCTCCCTAGAACCTGGCTGATCCTCACTCTGAATGTGGCTTCTGAGGGCTGGGGTAGTCCTGGAACCTGTCCTCCTACCCTCGGTCATTTGCTTGTTGTCCCTCTCCCTCTCCAGATCTTACATCTATCAGAAACGATGGGTGAAACTGGATACTGATCACCTGCGATACTTTGACAGTAACAAGGTGAGGCCTGCATCAGTCCTGACGCGACCCCTGCTCCAGCCTAGGCTGGCCCCAACACTGGAGCGAGGTGGCGTCCCTCCCCAGAGGAGTACTCGCCAGAGGTCTAAGTCTGACCCCTTAACCCATGTCTTCCTGGCCCTCTGCCTGCTGAGGGCTGCAGTCAGGGTCAGCACAGGGTCTTGTCTCTAACCAGCTGCAGGAGACAGGGCTGCAGACTTCATTTTGGCTGAGGCTGGGGGAGTCAGCGAGGTGCTGGGTCCCAAAATATAGCTCCTGTCTCTCCCCCAGGACGCTTACTCTAAGCGCTTTATCTCTGTGGCCTGCATCTCCCACGTGGCTGCCATCGGGGACCAGAAGTTTGAAGTGATCACAAACAACCGAACCTTTGCCTTCCGGGCAGAGAGTGATGGTGGGGAGTGTGGGGTGTTGTGTGTGTGTGTAGAAGAGGGTAGAGAAGACTGGAAGTTTGGGCAGAGGAGGGGGAAGAGAGTCATGGTGCATCTGCCCTCTCACATCACATCCGGGGAGGCATGGTGCCTTTGTGAGGTGGGCAGAGGAAGGGGGCACCCTCTGTGACCGGCTCTGTGCTTGGCACGGTCACTGACTCCTCAGAACCACACAATCAGCGGGAGCAGGCTTGGAGGGGTGAGGTCACTTGCCCAGCATCAGTGGCATAGCTGGGATTGGAGCCTGAGCTCGTTCAAGTCAGAGAAGTCAAGCAAAATGATGGGGGCATCTGAGTGGGCTTTCTGGAGGAGGTGTTGCCTGAGGAGCCTAGGGCCAGGAGACCCCTGAGGGGCTCCCTGCAACCTTGGGCTTACTCCTCTACCCTTCTCCTGCAGTGGAGCGGAAGGAGTGGATGCAGGCCCTGCAGCAGGCCATGGCTGAGCAGCGTGCCCGGGCCCGGCTCTCTAGCGCTTATCTGCTGGGAGTTCCAGGCTCAGAGCAGCCTGACCGCGCTGGCAGCCTGGAGCTTCGTGGCTTCAAGAATAAGCTGTACGTGGCCGTGGTCGGGGACAAAGTGCAGCTCTACAAGAATCTAGAGGTGCTAAGGGGTCATGGAACCTCTCCCCTGCCCATGTCCACCTACCCTGCCCCAGGCTGACCTAGGGCCTTAGCCCTGCCTTTTCTGTTCCCTCTTTTCCTGCACTGGGCCCAGCCCTTTGCCTGGATATGTCCTCGCTCCCCCAAGTTCTGACCACTTCCCCCAGGCTCTGAGCACTGCCCTCCAGTCCCTGCCCTGGCCCTTGCTCCCCCGCACCTCTGCTCATTGCTGTGTGGGCCCTGAACCTGCAGCCCCTTACCCTGCCCAGCCTCCCATGTCCCCTGCTGTCTCCCTCCTGGGCACCCCCCCCAGTCCCTGAGTTGCACCACCTTCCCTTCCTCTCCCTGTCCCAAGCCTCACGCCCTGCCCCCAAAGCCTTGCCCTCATCCCGTCCCATCTGCCCTCCAGGAGTACCACCTGGGCATTGGCATCACCTTCATCGACATGAGCGTGGGCAACGTGAAGGAAGTGGATCGGCGCAGCTTCGACCTCACCACGCCCTACCGCATCTTCAGGTGACCCTCCATCTTCTTGGCTCACCGGCATCCTCACTCCTTCCTAATGTTTTCCTTTTGCGCAACATGGGGAGCTGCCCCTTCCTATGGGATGGGTTCCCTCACCCTGCCCCGCCCTGCCCCACCTGTGGAGCCCCTCCACAGCAAGAGGGTCACTTGCTAACCCTCTCTGATCTCCTTCCCTCCTAAGAGGTCTTACTCTCCCCTGTGCTGCTTGGCAACTGCTGTCCTCCCCTGCCCGCCATGCTGCTCAGGGGTTGCCCATCTGGCCTCCTGCTCCCACTGCCCCTGCCCCACTATCCCTGCGCCTACGCCACCCCTGGAGAGTGCTCTTGTCTCTCATGAGGCTGCTCCTCAGTCCTTGTCTCTGGGCCACCAAGCCTCTGCCATCTTGGTTTACTCTGACCTCAGCTGTTCATTGGTGTCTTTCTCTGTCCTCTGCCCTCTCCCTGGGCAGCCTTGCCCACTCCCAGGCCTTCAGCCGCTACCTCCGAGGTACTGAACTATGCCCGGGTTCGAATGCTGGGTCCACCACTGACTAGCTGTGTGACCTGGGAAATCACTTGGCCTCTGTGTGCCTCAGTTTCCTGGGGAAGTGTTTGTAATACTGGGTAGTAACTGCTCAATAAACACTAGCATCACTCCCAACCCTTCCACTTCTCTGCTCTTAGCCCAGGTGTCTGTCTCCAGCGGGATCTTTCTGCTGAGCTCTGGCCTGCATGTCTGACAGCTGTGGGCATCTCCCCTTTTCAGCTCTCTGTTCTTCCCAGAGGCCTGTCTCTCCAACCAAGAAGGAAGGACTCGTGCCTTTCCTTTTTTTTTTTTTTTTTTTTTGCTTTTTGAGCCAGAGTCTTAGGCTCTGTCTCCCAGGCTGGTGTGCAGTGGCGCGATCTCGGCTCACTGCAACCTCTGCCTCCAGGTTCAAGTGATTCTCCTGCTTCAGCCTCCCCAAGTAGCTGGGATTACAGGTGCACGCTACCACGCCCGGCTAATTTTTGTATATTTAGTAGAGACGGGGTTTTGCCGTGTTGGTCAGGCTGGTCTCAAACTCCTGACCTCAGGTGATCCACCCACCTCGGCCTCCCAAAGTGCCAGGATTACAGGGGTGAGCCACCACACCTGGCCCGTGCCATTCCTTTTTACCCCATCTGACCCCATCCCTCTGCTGTCACCCTTCTAGCCCGGGCCTGGTGGGCCCTTGGCCCCAGCGCCTGCCTCCTCACTCTTGGGCCGCCCGTGCCTGTCCAGCCTCTTTACCCCAACTGCTTTGACTTCTGCGGGGGCCTTATATTTGAGAGCTAAGTTTTTATTTGCTCATTTCTTGCATTTGAAGTTCTCTTTGATGACATCCTTGCCCTGAGATTCTTTGCCATAGTCCTTAACTACCACACAGCTGCAGCCCCGCCTGACGGGCGTTCTCTGATTGTCAGTCTGAGAGGCCTGTCCGTTCCTGGGTTTCTTGTTGTCATCAACCCTAAAGAGGTAGACTTAGTGTTCTACACAAAGGGCCTCCCCCAGCTGGCATGAGTGGCTCGTTGCATTTGGGTGCAAGCACAGGAAGGTGAGCTTGGTGCTTGGCTCCACCTTTGGCAGTTTTGCGAATTCCACGTGCTAGGTTGTGGAGGAGGAGGTCTCCAGCACCTCCATAAAGTGGCATTAATGGCCATCACACCTCCAGCAGCGATGCCTTCCTTGGTTGTGGCAATGGGTCATGGGTGGAGTAGACTCATGGTCACATGTGTGACTCGGTGGTGGCAGGGAAAGAGCCAGAGGGGTCTTTTTAAAGCTAAATTTTTTCAGGGACAGTCATCATTTATTGTTCAACCAGGGCCTCCCACCCTGAAGAGCAGGGCATGCTATAGCGGCCACAGGTGTCTCGGTATGTTGGGCCAATGGAGTTCTTTGTGGAGTGGGGTTATGGAGCATGTCACATTTGGGGCTGGGACAGGAATGAGGATAGGGATGGCGGAGGAGTCTTTTAAAGACATCTCTGTACCCTCCCCTCCTTCCTACTTAAACCCTCTGTGGGTTCTCCATTGTCCTCAGGGTACACTTTGACTTCCTCTTCCTGATGCAGGCCTGTCCCTGTCCATCTCCCACCCTTTTCTCTGCCAGTCTGCCCTTCTGTCTCCTGGAATGCCCCCTGTGCAATCCTGCCCCTTTGCACATGCTGTTCCCTCTGTCTAGACTGTCCTTTCACCTCTTCACCTGGCTCAGCCCTTCTGATCTGTCGAATCTTAGCTCAGGCATCATTTTCTTCCCAGCAGCCTTCATTCTGCGGGCTGGGCAGAGCCCCCCACTGGGCTCCCCTGCCCCCATACGCTCTTGTGTTCCTGGTGTCCTTGCCTTTGTCCACACCTACCTTCCCTACCAGAGTGGGATGCCTCACTCTTTTGCCTAAGCGCTCCCAACACCTTGTCCCCCACTTCATTCTGTGCATCCTCATGCTGCCCCCAAATCCCTCTGAGTCCATCCCCACTAATCTCCCCACCCCTATGTCCCCAGCTTCTCTGCTGACTCAGAGCTAGAGAAGGAGCAGTGGCTGGAGGCCATGCAGGGAGCCATCGCCGAGGCCCTGTCTACCTCGGAGGTGGCCGAGCGCATCTGGGCTGCAGCCCCCAACAGGTTCTGTGCTGACTGCGGGGCTCCTCAGCCTGACTGGGCCTCCATCAACCTCTGTGTTGTCATCTGCAAGCGCTGTGCAGGTGTGTGCATGGGGATCGGGGCACCAGGCAGAGGCATGGCGGGGTTGGCCAGTTGGGATGGCAGGTGTCCTATCTGGAGGAGGGCCTGGAGCGGAGACAGCACTCAGAGAGCTGCTGTTGATGGGGCTTCTCCTGCACACCAGGGCCTTTCCCCTGTGATTAGCCTTGAGTCCTTACATTGCCAGGCAGGGGTTCAACTTCTCCCATCACGGGTGGGGACACGGAGGCACAGGGAGAGGAAATGGCTTGTTCAGGGTCACCTGGCAAGTAAGTGAGCCCAGATTTGAGCCCAGGCTTGTTGGAGTCTGGTGTTCCTCTCATGTCAGAAGAATAGGGAAGGCCAGGCAAGAGGAGTTGGCAGGGGCCAGGCAGGGCTTTGCATGCAGAGGGAGGAGCTGGTTTTTGTCTGGAGGGCGATGGGAGGCAGGGACATGGTCAGATTTGTGGGTCAGACTCTGGCTGGTGGGTGGAAGCTGAGTTAGAGGGGCAAGACTGGAGATCAGTGAGGAGGCTGCCATAGGATCCAGGAGAGGGAGGAGGAGGAAGCCTGGCCTGGGGAAGCCGTGAGCATTTGAGGGCTGTTCAGGATCTATGGTGGAAAACTCTCTGACTGACTGGATGAGGAAGATGAAATGCGAGAGGGTTGAGCCCAAGGTTCATTCATCTGCTCAATCGAGGCCACTCATTCTGGCCACTGCGTGCCAGATGCTGGGGATTCTGTCGTCTTGGGAGCTGACGTAGCCCAGGTGGCGGCTGTGGGCTGCTGGAGGTGGGGATCCAGGTGGAGGAGCAAGTCTGGGGAAGTGTGCTGGGGAGGCCCTCTCTGAGGAGGTGACATGCCAGCTGAGATCTGAATGGCAGGAAGGAGTGGCCATGAGGACATGGGTGATGACAGTCTGGGTAGAAAGATGATGGAGGGGAAGCAGGTAAGGAGTTGTGATCTAATTCTGGGAGCCACTGGAGGGTGAAAGCAGGGATTAGAAGTCAGGGATTTACATTTTAAAGAGATCACCTCTTTGTTAAGAGTGGCCTGCAAGAGGCCAAGCATGGTTCCAGGGGGCAAGTTGCAGAGGGCTGGTGCAGGAGCCCAGGCAAGGATTACGGGGCTCAGTCCTGCCCTGTGGGGAGCAAGAGTACACGGCTGGATTCCAGAGCTGCCAGCTGGCCTACCCCCTGGGGCCTGCCTGTGGCCTCTCATCCCTGCCTGTCCCAGTAGACACTGGGGGTGGGTAAGTGCTCCCGTGAAGGGGAGGGCCCAGGTGATTCTGGGTCTGGCCCTGTGTCTACAGGGGAGCACCGTGGCCTGGGCGCTGGCGTCTCCAAGGTGCGGAGCCTGAAGATGGACAGGAAGGTGTGGACAGAAACACTTATCGAGGTGGGGATGCCCCTGCTTGCCACCGATACTTGGGGTCTGCCCCATTCAACAGCTGTCTGGGTCTCCCAGCCCCCTCCCTGTCTCAGTGACCACAGCACCTTGGAGCTGGAAGAGACCCTTTGTGATAATCTAGTGGGTGGGGATTTCGGAAAAGCAATTTTTGGCAAAGTCAGCAAACTGGCCAGTGAACTAAGAATGTTTTTATAGTTTTAAAGTGTTATTTTTTTAAAAGAAAAAAAAAGGAAGAAAATGCAGCAGAGACTGTATGTGTTCTGTAAAGCCGAAAATATTTACTATTTCACCCTTTAGAGAAAGAATTTGCTAACTTCTGATCTAATTTCACTGTCATCCATTGAATAGATGTGTAAACTGAGGTCCTGGGCAGGGCTGTAATCTGCCTGAGATTACCCTGTAAATGCATATTGACCACCATCCCTGCCTCTTTCCATCCCACTTCTGGCTGACCCAGGGCCTTCTCCCCTACCTTGCACAGCCCCTCAGACGCCCTCAGCCTCCATTTCATCTGAACTCACATGTACCAGTGGGTATATATATGTGTGCTGTGTGTGCACACACGTGTACATTTATGCCCCTGTACTGGAAACTCCCAGGTACCCATATGTGGTAGATATAGGGGAGAACCTGCAATGGGAGGGTAGACCCAGGCTGCAGACTCCAGACACTTGGAGTGTCACATCCGTTTCTCACCTCCCCACGGTGTGTTTGGCACATAAGTGCTAAGGACTTTGCATATGTTAATTAACTGACTTTCAGAACAAGCCAGGAGTTAGGATTAGAATAACCAGTTTACAGCCTTGAAGCCCAGGGAGAGAAAATAACTTGCTGGAAGACACAGAGTGAATCAGTAGTGGCAAGGACTGTTCTGCTTTGTTCTGTGCTGTGACTCCAGCACCCCATACAGGACCTGACAAGGAGGCAAGGTGGGGGGCCTAGGAAATGGCTGTGGAATGAGGAGCCGAATGAAGGAACTGATTACCAAATGCTGGATCCCTGCACTCACCCAGAATCCACCCCCATCCCTCTTGCCCAGAGAGGAATGTCAGGGACAGGAGAGGTTTCCAAAATCCCTGCCCACCCCATTGGCTGACAGGTTAGGCACCCATCCCCAGCTGTCATAGCCTCAGGAATGCAGAGCTCCAGATGTGGAACTGGGTGGGGCAGCAGCAAGGCCCCTGGGACCAGGTGCAAGGCCTGAGGCATCCACCTGTCAGTCTGCTGACTCCCTGTCCTGTCACTGAGCCTGAGACCTAGGCTCAGAGCCCAGTGCTGGTGGCAGGAGCATCCCCAGCCACCAGCAGGCCAGGCTGTCCTCACCATCCCCATTGGGAAAGTGGTCAGATGGCCTGGCTCTCCCAGCCCTTTTCCTAACAACCTCAGAAACCAAGTTTCTGCCCGGCACGGCCCCTGGCTGTCAGCTGGCCCGTCTGACCTCCTGTACACCCCCACAGCTCTTCTTACAGCTGGGGAATGGCACTGGGAACCGCTTCTGGGCAGCCAACGTGCCCCCCAGTGAGGCCCTGCAGCCCAGCAGCAGCCCCAGCACCCGGCGGTGCCACCTGGAGGCCAAGTACCGTGAGGGCAAGTACCGCCGCTACCACCCGCTCTTTGGCAACCAGGAGGAGCTGGACAAGGTCAGGGCACTGCAGCTCTGGGGCCCCTTGGGACCACCCCCGTCTTTCTGCTGCCCTGTTCCTCATGCTGTCTTAACCCATCTCATCTACCAGCTCAGGGAGATGCCTTGGCATATGGGGAAACTGATGTTTGGAGGGCAGAAGGGCCCTGCCTACGCCATGTGAAAAGTTCTGGCCATGCAGGGAGCAGCCAGGCCTGACCCTTGGGCCAAGGGCACATCCCCAGCATCTGTCTGTCTCTCTCCCAATTCCTCAGTCTCCTGCACCCCGTCCTGTTGCTTCTGAATCCTGCCAAAAAGAGTGAACTTGATGGGGATGCTATTTCCTGTCAGGCTCATGAAAAACAGCTGGGCTGCTCTGACCCACCCCCATCCACACCCCACTCAAGATGAGGCCCTGCATGGGCCCCAGGCCCTGACAGGCTGGGAGCCAAGTCTTAGGCCCTGATCTGGCTCTGCCTGAGTGGGAGACAGCCAGCTCCGAGGCAGGGGTATGCCATTTGTGACCTCTGGTTGGCCTTCAGCCCCTCCCCCAAACCGCCCCTCCCAGGCAGACTCAGTCCAGCTAGAAGCCCAGTGGGAGTCAGGCCTCCACCTCCCAGGGACCCAGGCGTCCTGCTCCCAGCCCAACCCAGTCTAGCCTGCAAGCCAGGAGGGCGGCAACTCCCATTGGTTGGGAGGGCTGGGCAGGCGGTGAGGAATTCAAATGTGGGAGGAATTAGCTACAAAGCACCCCCCCCCCCAACCCCCGGCTCCTCCACAAGGCAGAAGGAGCTTGAGATCCTCTGGAGGCTCTGGCTGACTGGGCAGCTGTGTCCAGGCGGCCAGCAGGGGTGAGGCCCCGGGCAGCTGGGATCCCCTGGCCTCTGCTAGGCAGCCCCTGCTCACCCCTCCTCCCCTTGGCCTCTCTCTTCCCTCTCCTTCTCTCTTTCTTCCTTCCTATTCTCTCTTTCAGTCTGAGGATGGACTGCTCCAGGCCTGGGTGACTCCTTCCTCTTCTTTCCTCTCCTCCCCTGTAGCCCCTTTCCTTGTGGGCCCCCTACTCCTTCTTGGGCTGACCCTCCCCTGCCTCTTCCTAGGCCCTGTGTGCTGCAGTCACCACCACAGACCTGGCTGAGACCCAGGCGCTCCTGGGCTGTGGGGCTGGGATCAACTGCTTCTCGGGGGACCCTGAGGCCCCCACGCCCCTGGCTCTTGCAGAGCAGGCGGGGCAGACGCTGCAGATGGAATTCCTTCGGAACAACCGGACCACAGGTGAGCGTGGCAGAGGGTGGGGGTCCACCAGGCTGTGCAGTGCCGGGTGGGGGTCCACCAGGCTGTGCAGTGCCTGGTGGGGTTTGATTTACCTGCTGCTCTCAGGCCGTGATCGCAGCTCCTCAAGGGCCTGTGATAAATCATGTGTGAGCTGGGGTGTGCTTGGGTTTGCATGTCAGTGTGTATTTGTACTGCGTATGCATGTTCCTCTGTGTCTGTGTCTCTGTGACTGTTGATGACTTCCCTGACTTGCAGTGTGGGCCCCTCAGGATGGCTGGCAGCTGTGCTGGTGTTTGTGCGCCTCTGAGCCCCCTGGATCTGTGTTTCTGGGGATGTTGAGAGCTTTGGAGTACATGCGTGTGCAGAGTGTGTCTGTGTTGCTGCGTGAGGGGTGCTGAGTTACATTTCTCCATGTGTGGGTCACCCACCTGTCTACTGCCCTGCTTGGGTGGAGCTCAATCCTGAACTTGGTTTGGGTACCATTGGCTCCCTCTTGGGGTGGGTGAGGAGGGGTCAGTGGGCTGAGCAGCACAGCTCGTGGCCCAGGCCTGGCCTCTGGGGCCACATCCCAGGACTGAGGGTGGAGCTCAATGGCTGGGGCTCTGGGCTCAGGGCCATGGGTGGGCGGGGCACACTGGGCTGGAGAGAGCCCAGGTGTCCAGGGAGACACAGGAGACCACCCAACTGGCTTGGGCTTGGGGACAGATCATCGCCCCCCCACGGTGCTGACCGTGGGGAACAGGGCTGTAGTCAGGCTGCCACCTTGAGCTTCCCGCTGTCTGGGACAATCCTCTTTCCAGGGATTATTATTGAGTTTGCCCAATGCCCCCCTCATGCCAGTGTGCCTGGCCTATGCCTCCAACCTGGAGAGTGGGGTGGGGCAGGAATCAGGGAGGCTTCCTGGAAGGGGAGGTGCTGGAACTGGGCCTTGGGAGTGGAGTGAATTTCCACAAGTGGGGAGAGGTGGAGAAACAGCCTGGACAAGACCCTGCAGGTAGGAGGGGGAGCTTGAGGCTGCCAGTTAGGGAGCTGGGGCTGATGATTCGAAAGTGAGCCTGAATGCCCAGGCCAGGTGGGAGTGAGGTGGGGACACCCTCTTGGGTGGCCAGCATGACCTGCCATCCTTTCCCCGCCTACAAAGAGGTGCCTCGGCTGGACTCGATGAAGCCCCTGGAAAAGCACTACTCAGTTGTCCTGCCGACCGTGAGCCACAGTGGCTTCCTCTACAAGACTGCCTCTGCCGGCAAGCTGCTACAGGACCGCCGGGCCCGGGAAGGTGGGTGCCACCCCAGACCCTGCTTTGGCCCATGGCATCTGGTCATGGCTGCAGGGCTAGGGAAGCCAGGGCTGGCCAGACTGGTGGACTCTGGCAGAGTCACCCTAGAGGGCTTCCTGGATATAGTCTGTGGTACACAGTAGGTGCTTCCTAAATGATCCTGGTGGGAGTGGGGGTAGTGCATGACACTGCAGAGCAGGTCACTGCCAGAGTTTCTTTGGACTAAATGAGCCTTTATTGAGCCCCTACTGGATATGGGCTCTGCTGAGCATCTGGTAGTAAGAGCCTGTGGCTGGTAGGGAGTTTGAGGACTGAACGAAAGCCCTATCCCTCTGATCTCAGCCTTCCATTCACTCCCCAACTCAGAAGAAAATCCACAAGAGCCCGCACAGTTGGCCACCACCCCCATTACCTCTCTGAACCACCCCCCTAATCACTCTGCCGGTCTCCTCACTGTTTCTCAGACACGTCGTCACCTACCAGGATCTTTGCCTGTGCTGTTCCCTCTGCCTGAAATGCATTCCCCCAGGTATCTGCATGGCCAGTCCCTCACTTCCGTCAGGTCTCTGTTTCAGTATCACTCCTGCAGAGATGTCATCTCTGACTACCTTATGCAAAATAGCACCCCCCATCTCTCCCTTTACCCTTTGGAGATGGAGTTTCGCTCTTGTTGCCCAGGCTGGAGTGCAATGGCACGATCTTGGCTCACTGCAACCTCTGCCTCCCGGGTTCAAGCAATTCTCCTGCCTCAGCCTCCCGAGTAGCTGGGATTACAGGCATGCGCCATCATGCCTGGCTAATTTAGTTAGTAGAGATGGGGTTTCACCATGTTGGTCAGGTTGGTCTCAAACTCCCGACCTCAGGTGATCTGCCCGCCTTGGCCTCCCAAAGTACTGGGATTACAGGCGTGAGTCACCACGCCTGGCTACCCTGCATTTTCTTCACACCACTTACCTGGTACTCATTTGTCCATTAATGTACTTATCTATAGATTCTCTGTACCCCACTGGGACATAAACTCCTTTTGGCCACCACTGCCTGTAGCCCCCAGATCCTAGAACAGTGGCTAGCACACAGTGGGCACTTGGCAAATATCTGCAGAATGAAGGATGACTCAGGCAGAGCTGGTGCTCCTGGAGGGAGCCCATCTGCGGGGACGGGCCTGAGGACATATTGCTCTCAAAGAGCAAATGTCAGGCCCTCACAGACAGGATGAGAGACAGAGTCTGCTGTGGGAACTTTGTGAGGTCATTGCTGACAACATCCCTCAGCACCTCCTGCGTGCTTTCCTACGGGGACAAAGCCCTCCAACTCCCAAAGAGATTTCTTTGGAACTCCATGCTGTTCACAACCTCATTGCCCCAGGTCTGCCTCCCTCTGCCTGACAATGTCATTTATGTAACAACTGCCTGAGTCATCCTTTTTGCCCTGGATGCCAGGAAGCTCTGAGCCACTGTAAAGCTCAGTGCTGTGAACGGTACAAGCCTGCATGGCCATGACAGCCTATCCTTTCCATTACCTTTCCTGGTCCAGATTCCCATTTCTGTTTCTTTTATGGGACCTTGCCAGTCCTTCATAGCCATTGTAGCAGGAAGCAGAGTACAGAGTGATGGATGCTTCTGGAAAAGGAGGTTGGGGCATAGAAGGCTTCCTGTGACATTCAGGTGGTGGGTAGAGGGGACAAGGTTTGCAAAAGCTGGGAGTGCTGGGTAGGGATGTGTGTGTCCAGGAGTGACAGAGAGGCAGCTGGAGAGACGGGCAGGGGTAGACCTGGCAGGGCCTTGAATGGCAGGCTGAGGGGCACAGAGTCTGTCCTGAGGACCATGGAATGGTTTTGGTTAGAGGAAGGATGGGGTCTGATTTTAGCTAGATCACTCTAGGATTTTGGAAGGGGCTGCTGCAGAGGCCTGGGGGAGTGGATGACTTGTGGGCTGGCTGGCGTGGTGGGGATGCAGAGAGGTGGATGGATTTAGGAAAAACTTGAGAGAATGAAGAGCTCATGGGTCAGATGGGAGCAGGAGCCCCGGGAGGATGCAGAGGTGGTTTTCAGGTGGTGGGGGGCTCCCTGATGGCTCCCCTGCCCAAATTCTCCCCAGAGTTCAGCCGGCGCTGGTGTGTCCTTGGTGACGGGGTCCTGAGCTACTTTGAGAATGAGCGGGCAGTGACCCCCAATGGAGAGATTCGGGCCAGCGAGATTGTGTGCCTGGCAGTGCCCCCTCCTGACACCCACGGGTGAGTACTCCTGGGCAAATCAGACTGTGGTTGCTATAAGGTACAATCCCCCACTGGGGAGACAGGGAAATAGACCCAGAGAAGGGGAGGACCTCCGCAGGGTCACACAGCAAACGGAGGCTGCACAAGGGCCGACTCCGGTCTCTTGAGGCCCCAGCCCAAGACTTTTCCACCACCTCTTAGGGGACCAGAGCAAGGACAAGCGCCAAGGCAGTGCGGAGGGGGCAGAGGATGGCGGTTGATGGTGCGGGTTGGGGGTGGGCCCGTGCTGGATGAGGTGGGCCTGAGTCCTGGCCTGTGTATTTGCAGCTTTGAGCACACCTTTGAGGTGTACACGGAGGGAGAACGGCTGTACCTGTTTGGGCTGGAGAGCGCGGAGCAGGCTCATGAGTGGGTCAAGTGTATTGCTAAGGTGAGCCTGGGGTAGCAGGGCGGGTGTAAGGGTGTCTGACTGGGGAAGGTGGGGCCTCCTGGCCAATCCCATGTATCCCAGCTCCCCCGTCTAGAGAGCAGAAGCTAGATGCAGGGCAGCAGACATGGAGCGGGCCTGTCCCACTAAGAGCCTACTGTAATCTGCAGCCCTCTGCGGAGTTGGTCAGACCTATCCTAGCTCTGCAGAAGAAGGGCTGTGGGCCTTGCACTCCATAGGTGCTCAATAAGTGTTTAACAGTGAATGACAGTCAGAGCCATCTTAGGATGGACAGTGCGGCCTCCAGAGGGGGTGTGCTCCTCGTTCCTGGAGGCGAGCAAGCAGAGGCTGGAGGGAAGAGGCAGGGAGGCCACCGGGAGAGCTCTGCCTCGGGGACTAGAGCCAGGTGCCTGTGGGGTCCCCTGTGCTGTGAGAGCCTGTGACTTTTTATCATTCACTTCTCCGTTGATCAGTTGTCTTGTGCGCCTCCTGAGAGTCAGCCCTCGGAGACCTGGGGACCCAGATGAACCAGGCTTAGTCCTAGCTCTTCAGTAGCTCCCATGTGGGTGGGGGAGACAGCTCCCCTGCGGGTGTAGTTCAGGCGGCAGCAGCAGTGTAACCAGTGCCACAACAGAGGGCAAGAATGCTTTGGTGCTGTGGGGGCCCAGAGAAGGGCCCTCCAGAAGGTGTCTGGGAAGGCTTTCCAGAGGCGGGCACATCTGAGTGGGTATGAAGTGGGGCATGGTACCCAAGTTCCATCACTGGGCTTGGTTCTGCCTTGGGGAAGAGAAGAGAAGGCAGCTGGGTGGGAAGAGGGCATGTGCCTGTAAGCCAAGGAGCTGGGGCATTGGGGCAGGCAGTGCCGTTGGCTGATGCTGTCTCCCCCGGCGCCTCTCTGCCAGGCATTCGTGCCTCCCCTAGCCGAGGATCTGCTGGCCCGGGATTTTGAGCGGCTCGGACGCCTACCCTACAAAGCTGGCCTGAGCCTACAGCGGGCCCAGGAGGGCTGGTTCTCTCTCAGTGGCTCGGAGCTCCGTGCTGTCTTCCCGGACGGGCCCTGCGAAGAGCCGCTGCAACTACGGAAACTGCAGGAGCTTTGTGCGTGGACCAGACCTGGGCCCCCAGCCTCCAGGGCACCCTATCCTGGGCTCCCAGGCCCCCAGCCCTTGCCTGGAAATCTGAACTCTGCCTGGCCTGGCCAGAGCCGCCATCCTGCCCTCTCATGTCCTTGGGGTGCATCTCAGCCACCCCATACGTTGGTGGGCGGGTCTCAAGGGTGTGTGTGTGCTCACAGAGGGAGGGAGCAGGTTGGGGATCAGGAGCAAGACCTGGGCCTCACCTTGACTAACCCCTCCACAGCCATCCAGGGGGATAGTGAGAACCAGGTGCTGGTGCTGGTGGAGCGAAGGAGGTGAGCCACGGCCTCCCTGAGGGGCTCTGAGAAGGCTGGAGCAGTCTGATGGGCCTGGGGACAGGGTGGGATAGGTGTAGGCCCCTCAGTGACTGACTGTCCCTGGCCCAGGACACTGTACATACAGGGCGAGCGGCGGCTGGACTTCATGGGTTGGCTGGGGGCCATCCAGAAAGCAGCCGCCAGCATGGGGGACACGCTGTCGGAGCAGCAGCTTGGGGACTCGGATATCCCGGTGATCGTGTACCGCTGTGTGGACTACATCACGCAGTGCGGTGAGCCCTGCCCCTAGGGTGCCAGCCCCGCCCCTCCCGGAGAGCCGCCTCCCGCCCCAGAGCTGCGTGGCCCCGCCCCATGACTCTATGCCTCAGGCCCCGAACGCTTGGCCCCGCCCCTCCCTAGGCCTGACCTCCGAGGGCATCTACCGCAAGTGTGGGCAGACATCGAAGACACAGCGGCTGCTGGAGAGCCTGCGGCAGGATGCGCGCTCTGTGCACCTCAAGGAGGGCGAGCAGCACGTGGATGATGTTTCCTCAGCGCTCAAGCGCTTCCTGCGCGACCTGCCTGATGGGCTCTTCACTCGCGCCCAGCGCCTAACCTGGCTGGAGGCCTCAGGTGGGCCCTGCAGCCCGTGCCCAGCCTCCTCCTCCTCCACCCATCCCTCCGGACTCTTGCGCCCTTCCCTTGTGGCACTTGCACTAGGCTTACCCTAACCCACAGGCTCCAGTTGCCTGCCTCTGCTTCTCATTCCCATCGCCACTCCATACAGAGCCAGGGGCCCTGGAAGACCGAGAGTTCCTTACCCTGGTTGAATGCCTGGCCTGCATTGACTTGGAGGGCACAGGGACTGCTGTCACCCACCATGAGAGGCAGAGCAGCCCAGGCGGGGTGGGGGGAAGATAGTTACAGGGGGTTTCTGACTTGATTTATCTTTCCCACCCAGAGATTGAGGACGAGGAGGAGAAGGTCTCCAGGTACCGAGAGCTGCTGGTGCGGCTGCCCCCTGTCAACCGGGCCACAGTGAAGGCCCTTATCAGCCACCTGTACTGGTGAGGGACGATACCATTGTGAGATTCTGGGGGGATGGGATGAAGGTTCTTCTACCCCCACCCTGGCTGACTACCCTCCTCTGGGAGCCAGCTGGGCTTTTGCACCAAGTGCTGACTGTGATCTGCCCTAACATTGGATATTTGTAGAGCAGGGGTCCCCAATCCCCAGGCCACAGACCAGTACAGGTTCGTGGCCTGTTAGGAACCAGGCTGCACAGCAGGAGGTGAGTGGTGGGTGAACAAGCGTTACTGCCTGAGCTCTGCCTCCTGTCAGATCAGCCGCGGCATTAGATTCTCAAAGGATCGGAACTCTATTGTGAACCGCGCATGGGAGGTGGCGCACTCCTTATGAGAATCTAATGCCTCTGAAACCATCCCCTGCCCCCCGACCCTGTCCTTGGAAAAATTGTCTTCCATGAAACCAATCCCTTGTGCCAGAACTGTTGGGGACCACTGTTGTAGAGGATTTTTCCAACTGGGGCCAGGGTACCTTGTCTGGATCTCCCAGCTTCCCAGTCCTGCTCCTACCAGGACCCAAGATATGGCCAGAAAAACTGTTCCTACCCTGTTAAATAGTGGTCCCCTCTGACCAGACCAGTCTTGGACCTGTCAGAAATTAACAGGGTGAGATGGGAAGCTCTGGCCTGACTCCTCACTCAAAGCCCTCCTCCTCCCCTCTCCAGTGTTCAGTGCTTCTCAGACACGAACCAGATGAACGTGCACAACCTGGCAATTGTGTTCGGGCCCACGCTCTTCCAGACAGATGGGCAGGACTACAAGGCTGGCCGTGTGGTGGAAGACCTCATTAACCACTATGTGGTGGTGTTTAGTGTGCGTCCCTGGCCAGTGGGCAGTGGAGGGCAGGGGTGATCCTTCCAGATGGCGGTGACCACCTGTCCCTGCCTCTCGCCCCTTCCCAGGTGGATGAGGAAGAGCTCAGGAAGCAGAGGGAGGAGATCACTGCCATTGTGAAGATGCGCGTGGCTGGCACTGCCAGTGGGACCCAGGTGAAGGCTGGAGCCTGGGTGGGGGGCTTGGGCCTGCCACCTGCACCCATTTCCTAGGCCCCCAGCTGAGCCCTGTCTCCCTGCAGCATGCCGGTGACTTCATCTGCACAGTGTATCTGGAAGAGAAGAAGGCAGAGACTGAGCAGCATGTCAAGGTAGGTGCTGGGACCTAGAAGCCAAGGGGCTAGAGAATCAGGCTGGGCCAGGTACAGGCTCAGATGGCCAGGGGAGCAGTGCTTCTACCCCAAGGAGAGGACCAGTTTGGGACCTGTATCTGGCTGGTGCTGGGGTCTGCTCCTAAGAACCACTCAGAAATACCCCTCTCTATCCCAGGACTCCAGAAGGGCCTGAGAAGGATGGGCTCAGGCTCTGAGTCACATAGCAAGGTTGTGGCAGAGCAGGGGCTAGGCACAGGTAGGCTAATCTCCTCCTTGGTCCTTGCAGATCCCAGCATCCATGACTGCTGAGGAGCTCACCCTGGAGATCCTGGATCGCCGGAACGTGGGCATCAGGGAGAAGGACTATTGGACCTGCTTTGAGGTCAACGAGAGGGAGGAGGCAGGTGGGTGACGCTGGGCTTGTGCAGGGTGTGGTATGGCTTGTCTTGTCTCAGCTGTAGCCCCAGTGTGTCCTCCCCTACCCTGCACATGAGGATGGGTGGTGAAAAGGGCTTTGATGACGTGTTGCTGTCACACTGATCTCTGTGATGGTGGTGATAGGGTGCTGGCAGGGATTGAGGTTATGGCTGTCATGTGGCTGATAGAAGATGTCAGTGACAATGGTGATGGTTGAGGTGAGAAAGGTATTTTATGGTAAAGGTGGTCTTGATGGCAGTGGAGGATGAGGCTGTATCTGTTCATTTGTTTTACTATATTTGTTGAGTGCCAGGCACTGGGCTAGGGAGCCACACACACAGTCCCTATCCTCGTGGGGGTTAGTCTGGTGTGGGATGGAGGCATTAGTCTAATGATCATACCAATAAATGTTCAACTACAGATGCGTTAACTGCTGTGGAGGAAAGACCCTTGGCATTGCCAGGTCTTCCCTGAGCCAGGATGGGAAGGAAGAGTAGGGGTTACTTGGTGAAGAAGGCAAAAGCCCTGTGGTGGGCAGAGGCACAGCCCTTTCAAGGAGACGAGGGCAGTGAGGGGGTGGTGACATGGGTGGGGCTGGAGATCGAGGCAGAGGCAGCCATGCAGGGCCTAGCAGCAATGCAAGACCATCGGAGGGCTAGTGAATGGCAGTTTAAGAAGATTGCTACTCGCTGATGGGTGGGGAGAGGGAAATTAGAGCACACTTTGAAGGCCATGGTTTCGTCCAAGGAGAAGGCGGTAATGTGGGCTGGGGTGGCAGCAGTGGAGATGGACAGAGCAGAGAGATTCGACGTGTGGATTGGGAGAGGGAGGAGGGGTTTGTTTCTGGGTTGAGCAGCCTGGCGGGTGGTGGTGGTGTTTCCCTGATGGGGGCCACAGGGAGGGTGGGATGGGAGGCAGGGGGTAGAGATCATGGGCATGGTTTTGCACATGTTGAATTTGAGCAGCTTTGGTCACAGCCAGGTGTGTCAAGCCTGAAGCTTGGTCATGGGAAGGGTGGTCATGATGGTGGTGTTTTGTGTCGTGGCACTTGCAGACGGTTGGAGTGGACAGGGGATGTGTAGGTGATATGTGCCCATCTGCCAGCCTTTGGTGGTATCGGGCCATGTGGTCCCAGTGACGGTAGGTGTGACCTCTCCCCAGAGCGCCCCCTGCACTTTGCGGAGAAGGTGCTGCCCATCCTGCACGGGCTGGGCACGGACAGCCACCTGGTGGTGAAGAAGCACCAGGCCATGGAGGCCATGCTGCTGTACCTGGGTAGGTGGTGCCTGCAGGGTGGCCAGGCTCCGGGTGGTCCTCTCTTCCAGAGCCAGGGTGGGACCTGGTGGTGCCAGGTAGGAACAGCTCAGACAGAGGGCGCCAAGTGGGTGGGCCTCTATGGAGAGGCTGGGGCAGGATGGGGCAGCTTCCTTCATCCTGGGACCCAGCCCCGGGTAGGGGTTGGTGCAGCCTGTGCCCACTCCAGTCCCACCCCCCAGCCAGCCGTGTCGGTGACACCAAGCATGGCATGATGAAGTTCCGTGAGGACCGCAGCCTCCTGGGCCTGGGCCTGCCCTCAGGTGGCTTCCACGATCGCTACTTCATCCTCAACAGCAGCTGCTTGCGGCTCTACAAGGAGGTCCGGGTAAGTGGCCCCGCTGGGTTCTGCCCCAGGGTGGGCACCTGTACACCTGAATGTGCTCAGAGATTCCCCTTGGTCTGCAAGTGGAAATATTCCCGTTACAGGCTCTCAGGATGGCACAGCAGTGGGGGAGAACTGTAGACTCTCAAGACCCCTCCTGCTGTGGCCCTGGATGGCCACTCTAGTGTGCCCTGTAGCCCCACTAAGCCCTGGCACCCGGATGCCATCACACCACTCCATGCCCATGCTCTGTCTCACTGTGCCTGTGCCTTATCACTGCATCCACAGGAACCTGTTACTTGATGACAGCCCCAAGTTGTGCGTGCATGCCTTGTCATATCGTATGTCATATGCCTCCCAGGCCACCCTCCTCACTCATTCTGTCCACATGCAGGTGTTCTCCCAACCCAGACTCCATTTGACACCCTCCACCTTCTGCACATACATGCCATACACACACCCCAACCCCACACATCACTGCACATGCTGTCCTGGCTCTAGACCTGGGACTTCTTCCATAACCCTGATCCTCTATCAAACAGAGCCAGAGGCCGTGGAGCGGGGCCCCTGAGACCGTGAGTAGCTGTGGGCTGACTGCCAGCTGCCTTACACCACCTGGGGGTCAAATGAGCTGGGTGGGAGCATGGGGAGACAGCCAGGGCTCCTGGCCATCTCCAGGCATGGGTCCCTGCCCCCTTGCCAGTTGGCACTGGCCCCTATCCTGGGGCCTAAGCTCCTCCCCTTTATCCCTAATCCTGTCCCAGGGTCCTTTCCCCAATATAGGGTTCCTTATCAGTGCAATGCTCTAGAATTTTCCAAAGGACTTAGTGTAGAAGTTAAAGAGCCAGTAATGATGGCACCTAGGTTTGAATTAGAGCCCTGATCTTCATCTCCTGTCATCCCTGGAGCCACCTTATTTCCAACCCTGGACAGTGTTCCAGGACTGTCAGAATGTTCTTGCTACTGCCCTGATCCTAACATGCCAGGGTGGGACGAGAGAGGCTTGTGGGATACCCCCACCTGGGGTAGCAGTCTCTCTGAGGCTTCCTGGCTGGCTATTTCCACTCTGCACACTCCTAGGAGAGAGAGCTCATCCCTCCGCCCTTGGGGCTGCCCTGTTCCTAGGGGGATACTTCTGTCTGGAAAAGGTCCTTGCTCAGGTTCTGCTGAGAATCTGCATCTCATGATGCCCCCATGGGTCCCAGCTATGCCTTGGGGGCTACAGAGCATAGATGCCCTGCAGCAGGGGTCCCCAACTGTTGGGAACAGGGCCGTGCAACAGGAGGTGAACATCGGGCGAGTGAGCATTACTGCCTGAGCTCTGCCTCCTGTTAGGTCAGCAGCGGCGTTAGATTCTCATAAGAGTGCGAACCCTACTGTGAACTGTGCAAGCGAGGGATCTAGGTTGTGCGCTTCTTATGAGAATCTAATGTCTGAACATCTGAGGTTTTACAGTTTTATCCCGAAACCATCCCCCCACCCATGGAAAAATTGTTGTCCACAGAACTGGTCCCTGGTACCAAAAAGACTGGGGACTGCTGCCCTGCAGGATGGGCAACAGAGACATGGTTCCAAGCCCGGTGGTCTAGTCTGAGCTCCCACAGCTACCGCCCACCCCATCCCCAGTGTCTTCAGCCTCTTCCTGCCCCTTGCATTTCCTGAGGTCATCTGAACAGGCTTGGCTGCCATGGCAGGAGCAGAGCAGATAGAGCAGGACCTCATCTCCTTCTCTTTGCATTTTGTGCCTCCTCTAATGCATCCTGGGCTCCTGCTAACCCTGTGGGAAACACCGTCTCTTCTCTCCTTTGCCCTCTTCTGTGATCACATCCTCACTTCTGAGCCTATCTGCCCATCCAGTCAATCCCCCTTGGTTCTGGGATGCTATTTCCCTGGCCCCCTCCCTCTAGGAGTGTTTAGAACCCTCGCTGTGGGCAGAAGGGAGGGAAGATGGCTGAGGTACCTGGAAAGGGAGCTGTGGATCCCTGGGCATGGAAGGAAGGAGGCAGGAGAGCTAGAAAAAGGGATGAGATCTAATGTTCCCTAAGGAACCTGGCTTAGTGCTGGCCCTTCACATACTGAGACATGGAATCCTTACTACTGTTCTCTGAGGAAGAGGGCTGTCCCCACTTCCAGGTGAGAAAACAGGCTTTGTGTGTCTTGCCCAAGGCCATCTATAAGTGTAGACTGGGACTTGCACCCAGGTTTCTTAGTGTGGAAACGCAAGCTTGTATTCCTGGAAGTCTCAGACTTGAGGACTCAGCAGGGAGGAGTGCTCAGCACAGGGTAGGTGGTGCTCTTCACACCCCAGAGACAGCCAACACCTCTGGCCTGGCAGAGGCCCTGAGCAGATGTGAGCTGGTTACCACGGGGTTATCAACTCTGGCATTTGTTGGTTTATGCGGCAGTAGGACAGAATATTTGAAATTGGGACAATCTCAGGTGATTCAGTGGGATATATGTCCACTTGTGCCTTATCCTGGGGGTCTCCTCTTGTTAAAGACCCTGAGGCACCTGGAAAAGGCACATGCTAGAAAGATCTTAGTTCCAGCAGAGACCCTTAAGCATCAAGAGTAAACGTCATTGTCTGCCCATGGCCCCATGCCTTGGAGATGCTGGAAACATGAGCCGTCTGATTAGAAATGTCCTTGGGCCAGGTGCAGTGGCTCATGCCTGTAATCCCAGCACTTTGAGAGGTCAAGGTGGGAGGATTGCTTGAGTCCAGGAGTTTGAGACCAGCCTGGGCAACATGGTGAAACCCTGTCTCTATAAAAATTAGCCGGATGTGATGGTGCATGCCTGTAGTCCCAGCTACTCAGGAGGCTGAAGTGGGAGGATGGCTTGATCCCATGAGTTGGGGTTGCAGTAAGCTGAGATTGCACCACTACACTCCAGCTTGGGGGATTCATTCTCAAAAGGAGATTGCATTGACTGACATCCTTCCCTCCCAAGACCCACTTCTGCAGACTTTCTGACTCAGCCACCCTTACATCACACACATGTCATGCACATCAGACCCCAAGGAATCGGAGGCCTGAGGGTTGTGTTTTCATTCTTGGAGCCACAGCCTGGTTTGAATGCCTTGATTCCTGCAGTTGCCTCTGCGCCTGACTGGGCCTGTCCCGTCCACCCTCAACTCACTTGACTGCTTGCTTCTAGTTCTGTTCCCCTCCCACCCACAGCCTGACTTCTTCCAAACCCACAGCCTGTTTTCCATCCCCTCAGCCGATTCCTCCCGTACCTGGAGTCCAGTTTCCCCCACATCCTTCCTCTCTCATGCCCAGAACCTTGTGTTTTCCATGCCTGCAGCCGAATCTCTTTTATAGCCTCTGTCTCAGTCTTTCCATTTCTGCCATCAGCTGTCTTCCAGTTTGCAGGCCGATTGCTCTAGTGCTCCCAGCCTTGCTTCTTCTGTGTGTGCATACAGGTTTCTTCCTTGTATTCCCCCACGTCTTGTTTCTTCCATGTCCGAAGCCTGATTTCCTCCCGCCTGCCTAATTTCCTCCCTGTCTGCAGCCCTGATTGTTCCATGCCTGCAGCCCAGTTGGTTCCAGGCCCTCCTGGGCACATGGCCATCATCAGGTTAGGTGCTGTCTGTAGAAGACATGAGGCTTTCCAATCAGCAGGTATCGGGGTAAAAGCAGAGTGAAAAGTCCTTACTAAGGCCCTCCTAAGCCACACCCCCTGTGAGAGCACAGAGGTCTTCTCCAGTCCCTAAGCAGCCCATCCTTTTGTGATATCACAGGAAGTCCACCAGTTCCCAAAACTTCCCCTTCCCCTGGCCGTCCTTTCTCTGGCCCCTGCTGAGGAGCCATGCCTGGTGGTGGCTGGGAGCAATGGTGGGGAACAGGGGGGAGCTGGCTCAGTCTTTGACCCCCAGTTTCGGTTGTAAGTGAATCCCCCTCCCCTGCCATTCACTCTGGTGCCCCTGTGGACTCCAGGGGTGCCTGGTAGGGGTAGGGCTTCAAGCAAGTGGCTCCTAGAGCAGGAGGAAGCCTCATTAGCTTGACCTCTAACCAGCCTCTTCCTTGGGGGTCATTGCCCCCATCCCTCTGCCTCCGAGCCAGCCTGCTCCTTCCAAGCCCAGACCCATATGCAGAGGCGGGGGCCAGAGGTGAACATTTTGGCAATCTGGTGTCCCTCCCCAGTACATTGGTCTCTCGCTTCCTGACCTAGACCATTGGGAAGTTCTTCCTGTGGTCTATTGAACAGCTGTTCTGCTTCAGCTTGAGTCATTAGCCTTCTTGTGGAACCAAAGAGCTAGTAACTGCTGGTCCCTCAAGCCTTCTGTTCACACGGTCAACCCTGGAGCCTCCGTGGGGCAGAGAGGGCTGAGAAATGAATAATCTGAGATGAACATAGACACAGGCAGTCAACTGAGGCTCTCTGATCACACCCGCTCGTTCCAGTTTGGTGCTGGGGGAGGATGTACAGTTCTCCCTCCACATACAATCTGATTCAGGGTGATACTTCAAGTCCTCCAGTTTGCAGGGCATCAGGGTGGTGCTGGGATTCGCTGTTACAGATGTCCCAGTTGGGATGGCTGCCTCGGAGACTGAGGGTTGACTGTCTGATACTGCTGCAGGGAGACAGGCCTTGGGGGCCTAGGGCTGGGAGGTTGGTTGGGCTAGATTGTGAACAGGGAGGGCTTTATCAGGAAGGCTTCTTGGAGGAGGCGCCCTGTGCTGGGATGCAAAGAGGGCTGGGGAGTTGGAAGAGGGAGCTGCCCAGTCGGGAGAGCGGCCCCAGTGCCCTTTCTGCAGACTAAAGTGCCCTCTTCTCCTTGCCCTACCCCAGAGTCACCGGCCTGAGAAGGAGTGGCCTGTTAAGAGTCTCAAAGTCTACCTGGGAGTGAAGAAGAAACTCAGGCCACCCACCTGGTAAGCTGGGACTGGGCAGATAGGCCTGCTACTGGGGCTTATGGGGGCTCAGAACTGATGGGGGAGGCACAGCTGGGGTTTTTAATTTGACAGAGGTCGGTGCAGGGGCTCTGATGGTGTGGTCCCCAGACCAGCAGCATCACCTGGACACACCTTCAACACAAATTCTCCGCCAAGTGCAGTGGCTCATATCTGTAATCTCAGTACTTGGGGAAGCCAAGTCAGGTGGATTGCTTGAGCCCAGGAGTTCGAAACCAGCCTGGGCAACGAGGCGAGACCCTGTCTCTACAAAAAAATACAAAAATTAACTGGGTTTGGTGGCACGCTACTCAGGAGGCTGAGGCGGGAGGATCGCTTGAGTCCCGGAGTTTGGGCTGCAGTGATCCGTAGTCACGACACTGCATTCCAGCCTGGGCGACAGAGTGAGACCCTATCTCAAAAAAAACAACAAAAAAAAACAACAAAAAAACCCCACAAATTCTCAGGTGTCACCCCATTCCTACTGAATCACAGATTCTGAGGGTAGGGCTGGGGCTTAGGGGTGTCAAGGGCCTGGGAGGCTGGTTGGGGCTGAGACAGGAAGAGGCCAGGATGTGCCACTCTTGTGAGAAGGCTCTGAACTCTGGCTCTGGCTCTGGCTGTGGCTTCTGGGCTCTGTCCTGGGAACTGGGGCGTTGAGCCTCTATGGCCTGTCAAACACCCAACTCTCTCCCTTCTTCCTCTGTAGCTGGGGCTTCACAGTGGTGCATGAGACAGAGAAACATGAGAAGCAGCAGTGGTGAGTGAGCGCCTCATCCTGAGATCCCAGGCTGAGGAAAGATGGTGGCACGTCCCCCTTCATTGTGTCCCTCATCACTGCCCAGATCTGTGACCACTAGCAGACCCTGGGCTGGGAAGGCAGACACGGTGTTCCCTGCTCAGTCAGGCCTTTGGCATCATGTGGGTCCGCGTCCAACCCTGCAGGTACCTCTGCTGTGACACACAGATGGAGCTCCGGGAGTGGTTCGCTACCTTCCTGTTTGTGCAGGTACCAGGTGCAGAGTGTGGGGTGTGGGGTGGGTCCCTGGAGGCTTCCATTATGGAGAATGGGGACATTGGTTTCTGTGCTATTCAACCCACCCCTTGCTTCAAGGAGATTTTGAGTTGCTTTTAATTCATTTGCTAGTTTATTCAATAAACCCTTCCTAGCACCTACTGTTAGTCCAGCCCCAAGCCAGGGATGCTAGGGACAGACAGGACACAGACCCTGCCCTTGGGGCACCCCTCATGTGGACAGGAAAACAGACTCAGAAGTGGCCAGTTATAGCCCAGTGTGATCAGTGCTGTGGTGGCAGTGAAGAGCCCAGGGGATCTGAGTCTTAGGAAATGTGGGAGAATTCACCAAGCATAGAGGAGGGGGATGGCTTCTAGGCAGAGGGAACGGTTTAGGCAAAGGTCCAGAGATATGCAAGAGAAGCACAGATTGTTACAGTGGAATGTGAGGGGAGAAGCCAGGAGTGCTGGAAGTCAGCACAGGAAAGGGAGTGAGAAGCAGAATCTCAGAAGAGGCTTGTAGGTCACGCTAGGGAAACTGACCTCGACACAGAGGTCAGTGGGGAACCACTGGCGGGGGTGGGGGTGGCATTTAGGCAGAGTGTGGTGCAGGCTTGAGTCTTCGAGGGCTCACTCTGGGTGCAGCGTCGGGCAGTGGGACCGAGGGTAGAACCCAGAGGTGAGCAGGCCAGTGAGGCAGTGGCTGTGGTAGCCCAGGCAGGGACATGGTGGGGATGACTCCTGAGCCAGAGCAGGGCCAGAGGCTGGGTTAGACTTAAAACAGATGAATTAAGACACAGAGTTTTTAAAGTGAGAGCTCATATGTGTTTAGGGAAAGGGAGACAAAACAACCAGGGTGCTAGGCTGAGTTCTTTCTTGGAGCTGTGTTCTTTTAGCCCTGAGCTTCCTGGTAAGCAAAGCCTAAAGGGAAACGGTGGATTCTGTAGTTCCCGGTTCCTAAGACGGGGTGCAGACGTGTTCCTCTAAGAGAAATGTTTTCTTGGTTCTTGGAGGGGTTTGTGGATCTGGAGATTGGAGTTGTTGAGTAACAGAACTGGCCGTGTTTTGCCAGAGATGCAGTCATGTTCTCCCCACAGCTGCTTCTCATATCGGCGGGGATCAAAGCTGAGGGTGTCATCTCAGACCACAGCTGGAGGCATTTCTGGGAAGGGTGGGCAGATCTGAGGCTGAGTGTCTGGGTGAACTGAAGCTGAGCCCAGCCCCTTCCTCTCTGCTCCCCAGCATGACGGCCTGGTGTGGCCCTCAGAGCCCTCACGCGTGTCCCGGGCAGTGCCTGAGGTCCGGCTGGGTAGCGTGTCACTGATCCCCCTTCGAGGTAGTGAAAATGAAATGCGCCGGAGTGTGGCTGCCTTCACCGCGGACCCTCTGTCTGTGAGTGGCTCTCCATGCCTTTGGGCAGGGGGCTGGGGGCCTGGCTGGGTGCCTGCCTTCTACTCCACAGTAGATGATTGCCCTGATTGTCCTCCCCGATTGCCCTCCGGCCCCCTCCCTCCAGCCTTGGTGGGGGCCCTCATAGGCCTCTTTGGTTCACACCATTCAAAGGAGCCCCTTCTGCCTGGCCCTGGAAGCTGGGAGTCCCCTCTGCCTGGCCCTGGGAGCTGGGAACCTGGCTGATTGGAGTGCTCCCCAGCTGGCAGTGGAGAGTGGCTGCAGCAGCTGCAGCAGCTTCAGCGGGGCGCCAGCCCCTCTGGGCCTTCACAAAATACCTGTGGGTCTCTTGCCTTCCTGCAGCTTCTGCGCAACGTCTGAGCACAGGAGCCCATCCTTGGCTCTAGGATTCCGCCGCTGGAAGCCTTCTGTTCAGACACCCCTTATGCTCCAAGGCCTGATGTGAGCCAGCGGGGGGTGCATGGGAAACTGCACCCCACAACCCACATCCTCCATCCTGACTGCAGCATGGGGTTCCCCGGCAGGGGTGGGAGGCAGCAGGGTCAGCCTGGGCAGGAACCTCTCCCAACTCTGTCCAGGTGTTCAGACCTCTTGGCCCAACCTGCTCACCCCACCGGGTTCACTGTCCTTGTGGGGCTGGAGAGATGGGCATAAGTCAGGAACTTGGGAGGACCACCACCCTTTCAGAGGCGTGAGGCCCTGGGGCGCTGCCGGAAGGGAGCCCCCTGCTCCTCCCAACAAACTCCAGAACAGCAGAAAGCGGGTGCTGTAGAGGAGCACTCAGCTCACGGGGAGGGAGCTCTTGGCTGAGCTTCTACAGGGCTGAGAGCTGCGCTTTGGGGACTTCAGCCTTCCTTCCAGTCTGGGCTGAGTGGGGGGTCCAGACTACCTGATGCCCCTTCCCCAATTTGGGGACTTTTTGATAATATAAATATATCTGTATATTTTACCCTATGGTGCTGAGGCCTGTGATTGGTTAAGGGGATTGGGCGTCCTGGGGTAGGAGGGGACAGGAGGTCGGGAAGCCCAGCGGTGAGTGCCTAGTGCCTGAAGCTGAGAACCTAGGCCTTGCTTTCTCCAGGTCCTGAGCTATTCAGACGACCCCCTTCCCCAAGCAGAGCCCTGGCTTGACTCCATGCCTTCCCCATTGTACTATCCTGCAGCCAGGCTGGGAATGCCGGTCCTTTCCTGGCCAGCACTGACCCTGGCTGGACACAAGCCCCTGTCCTGCGGCAGTCCGAGTCTGAGTCCCAGCTGGGGCCTGGGTGTAGTGTGTCAGTGACTCAGGCCTGGCAGCCCTACAGCAGCCCCCTGCTGGAGACATAAAGTCAGAGCCACAGGAGCCTGAGGAAATTGAGAAGAAGCACCTTTGGGTCACCTGTGGCCCCAGTGCCTATCCCTCCAGAGGTGGGGCCTGCCATGCACCAGGGGGCTGCCCTCACTGGGCACTGCCTGGCCATCTCCACTAAGAAGACGAGGCCCTGGCCTGCAGAGGAAATAATGAGCTGCTCAGAGATGGGTTTGGGACTCCCTGGGGAGGTGCCAGACACCACATTCCCGCCTCTGCCTAGAGCCTCATTACCACCCGCTCTTCGGGGGCTCAGTGGGCGGACAGGCTGACCTCCATCCTTAGCCTCAGCCAGTGGGGCTGGGCAGAGTGGGTGGGGATGGACCATGTGACCTCCGACTCAGGCATCCAGCTCAGTGGGGAGCCTGGGGTCCAGCGGAAGACTTGGGGAGCTGGACTCCAGGTTCCCTCTCGCTGTCTCAGGAAGGGGAGGTATATGGCAGGAGACTGGAACCGGTTCCCTGAGTCCTGCTGACCTATTTCACAGGCTGGGGCTAAGCCCCTTGGGTCTCCCACCTCCTGTGGGTCGCTCTGGCCAGATCCACAGGTCGAATGTCTGACCCTTCTGCCTCCAGCCAGGACAGGTTGGACCCCCTTATCCAAGTGCTGAGGGGCTGGAATCCGCTCCTGGATCTGACCTTGCACTGCCCAGCCAGCCCTGAGGCCCACCTGAGTGGGTGAGACTGGAGGCGCCCCCTGCTCTGCTAAGGCTACTGCCCCAGCTCAGCGTGCTGGCTGCAGTCCTGCACTAGGCCACAAGGCGGCAGCCATGGACCACTCATCATTGCTGGAATCAAAGCAGGGTCTGGAGGATGCCTGAGTGTTGGTCCTGGCCCAGACCTTTCTCTGCTGGGGTGTGAAGCGGGACCCAGTTCTGCCTTTGGCCTGCAGGCTGGTGACATTCTGGAAGGCAGCACCATACAGGAATGTGCATTGGAGTCCTGGGCTCTGGGAACCAGGAAGAGGAGGGAACAGCCTTCTACCAAGTACCTGCTGTGAATCGGCCCCTGTGCCCCCTGCACTGTCTGCTCTTGGCAAGGGGGAGCTAGGCCCAGAGAAGGGAGGCAACTTTCCCAAGGTCACACCATGCTCGTGAAGCAGGCCTGAGGTCCATTTCCCCTGCCCTACTTTGGTGGGGTCTCCCTCCTTGACTCCCCTCCTGATTCCAACCCTTTTCTGCTCTTAGAAATGGCCTGAGGCAGGGGGTCTGAACTGTCAGGAGTTAGTGATGGCTTAAAGTGCTTTCCCTCTGCTAAGGGGTAGGGGTGACATCCCAACAGGAGCCTCAGGGCCTCAGCCGGAATGAAATATGCCTGTGACAACAGTGTTGGATGGGTTAGGGGCAGGAGGCTCTGCTGGTCCTTGTCGCAAGGATTCCTAAAAATGGGGCCTGTTGGGACCCTGGATGGTTTGCTCATTCACATATTATTTGAAGTTGGGTTGCCACGGATGAGTTGAAGACCCCAGACCTGGACCTGCAGAGGGGCCAGGAGCAGCTCTTGGAAAGGGAGGGGCTTCCTGGACAAGGAAGTGCTCCTGAGCCAGCTTTGAAGACCGGAGGCCTTGCCAGGTGTGGTTGGGGTAGAGGTTGAAATACTGAAATATTGGGGGAGGAGGACAGGGCTTCAAGGACCAACCCAAATCCAGGCCTAGCCCCTGGGGAATACAGGGAGCCCTGGGAAAGAAGGCCGAGGCACGTCAGAGCCTGGATGGTGAGGGCACTGCAGGTGGAGGGGAGGCTGGGGGGCAGAGGGGAGAGGGGCAGGGAGGTGGGGTGGGATGTCTGCCTCTCTCCTGCCTCCTTCCAGCACAACCTTCCTACCCTGCAGAGTTCTGAGGAGTCCTGGGGCTTCTGGAGAAGGAAATCAGTGGGACAGGGAAGGGCAAGAGCTGGGGCTTGTTTCCTGGCCTCGTGCTCTGGTGGCCTCCAAGCCGCCTGCCCACAGCCCGCTGTCTTGGAAAGCACGCGTGTGGGTGCCAGTGCTCCTGTTTACAAGCTGTGTGACTTTGCCTGAGTTACTTAGGTCTCTGATCCTCAATGTTGTCATCTGTACTTTGCGGGTATTAATAGTAGCTACCTCCTAGTGGTTTGGGCAATTAAATGAGCTAGTAAGTGTGAAGTGCCTAGCATTGCCCCTTGCTAATCCCCTTCCCACTGCACTGTCTGCAGTGTCTGAGAAGATATCATGGCATATTCTAGTCCCAATATATTTGCACTCAACAAGCACTTATTGAACACCAACTGTATGCAGAGCGTTACTGAACACCGAGGGGGAGCAGATGAGTGAGTGGTGTGGAGGAAGGTAGAGACCTCCTGGTAGGGGATATTATCAGGAAAGACTGGAGGAGGTGAGTCTGAAAGGAGAGGCAGTTATCCACAGGTGGAGGAGAGGAAGTGGTCTGAGCACAAGACAAGGGGATGTGACCCTGCTGTGGTCACTACCTGCTGTGGCTGGGACACAGTGCCCTACAGCACCCTAGGGCCTATCCCCCTTGTGCCTGCCTCTGAGATATGACCACATCCCAGTCCAGTGGGCTCCTTGGGATCATCCCCCATCAGAACAAGGAACAGTTCCTATTCTCTTAGCCAGCTCTGTGACCTAAGTGACCCTGACCCTGCTCTGGGGACTGTCTCTCACATAAGTGCAGTGGCCTGAACCTCCCAGCCCTTCCTCCACTACGACACCTCCTTCAGGAAGCTCTTCTGGGTTGCTCTCCCATCCCACTGTGCCTACTTAGGGTATGTGTATGTGCCCAGGTCACCACACCTAGTCAGGGACTCACCTAGGGAAGAGCAGTCGGGGACAGTTTCCCTGGTCAGCTAGGGTTGGCCCAGCCCTAGCATGTCCCTTCTCCTACACCACTTCCAGCCTGTGGAAATTTCCATACTTTCTCTGCCCTGGTTACAGCTCCTACTGCTGTATTTATCACCCTGGAGACACAGTGGCACAGGCGCACACATGCCACGCACACTCAGGCCTGCACACACGTGCCTGCACACCTCAGCCTGCTTCTCCAGATCTGCGAGTGCATGCTGCGCGCACACACACACACTCGGCACGTGGATGAGCACACACACACGGCACGTGGATGAACACCCACCCACACACAGCTCTCTAGGAAAATTGCTCCCCTTCCCTCCTGCTCCTCCTCCACCCTGTCCTCCCACCACCACCCACTTCCAAATGCTGAGACCAAAGAGATGGGCTGGACGGTGCCTCCCACCACTTGTCAGCCTGGGACGCCCTCCTCCCTTTGTGACTAGCATGCCCTCCTCCCCCTGCCCGTCTGCCTCCCCAGCTCTCTCTGCCTCCCTGTCGCCCTGCCACCTCCCTGCGTTCCTGTGTATCTGCCCTCCACACAAGTCACTCTGAGGCCTCTCTTTGTTACTCTTGACTCTGAAGTGGAAACTGCTCCTCCCAGCTCTCCTGAGAGGCTCAGGATGGGGACCTGACCTCATAGGGCTGATGGAGGCATAGGGACAAGTGAAAGGGACCCCAGGTCCCAAATCTCCTCAGCTCCTGTCACCTTCAGTCCTTCCTATTGGGTTAGGGGAGGGCTGTGTGCCTGGCACCATGGAGACCAGTGTCATGGCAACACAGTTCGGGTGGGCACAGCTTCCTCCTCCTGGGGTGTGGGGTCCATAAGAGGAGGTGCCGAGGAGGTGGGCCTTGTGCTGGTGCCCACCATGGCTGCCTCCAGCTCACCATTCCCAGGACAGCCCACCCCCGTCCCCCCAGCCAACTTTGCTTGCCACTGCAGCTTCCAGTGCCACAAGTCACTGATCCCATTTGGGAAATCCTCTCTCAAACACCAGCTCCAGAGCTGGGTGCCAGAGAGGGCAGGGGCTTGCCCAGGGTCACACAGCAAGTCTGGCCAAGCTCCTGACTCTCAGACCCGTTTTCTCCTCCAGTCTCCCACCTTCCACCCAGAAAGGGGACTGGGGGCAGAGGGGTCAGTCCAACCTCAGTTCCCACCACGATCTTCAGCCAGCCCTTAGAGTTGGCAGTGGGAGTGAAGATGCAAGTGATAGTGCCGAGAAACCATCATGGGGCGCCCACCACCTGCTGTGCCAAGGCTTTGCATGTGTCATCCCATTTTATTCCAAGACCCAGGAGGAAGATGACTGGTAAGTGGAGTAGCTGGGACAGGAACACAGGTCCCTCTCAGATGGGGCAGGCGAGTCAAGGCTCGTGTGTATTGCTGTCTCCATCAGGCGCTCTTTTAAAAGAATGGCAAAGCTTTTAATCCCATCTTTATTACTGGTAAGAGTGTAGGGGGAGGATCTGGGGCATAGCCTGGGTCTGGCCTTAGGGTTTCTAGAAACCAGGGGATATTTTTCTAAGAAGATAGAGAATGGAGCTTTCCTAGTGTGGTTAGACCTAGGGAAGACCGTTCTTGCAGTGCAGCAATGCAGACCGACTTCCAATCCCTAGGTCAAGCTGGAGTCTAGGGACAGAGGGGAGGAGACCCCTGCCTCCTGGGCCCAGCCTCAACTTGTCTCCTGACCTTCATGGAGTCACGTTGCAGCTGCCTCCCTCCTGGCTTATGTAATAATTCAAATATAGCAGCTGCCTTTATCCCACTGAGTCACACCCCCTCCATCCCCCCTCAGGTGCGGGGAGTTATGGTGGAAGAGGTGGTTCAGGGCTGAGTGGGAGGTTCGGGGCCTCCTGGCAAGGAAGATCCCTAGTTTGCTGGATTGGAGGGTGGTGGTGGTGAGGGGGCTGGTGCTGAGGCCCCAAGAAGAGCAGAGCCTTCCCCAGAATATGAAGCCACAGGGGCCACTTCTGCCCTGACCCATCCCTGCTGGAATTCCACATTCCTGGGGGCCCTCCCCAGAGTCACAAGCTGTATGTACAGCCTTCTCTTGTGGGCTGCTGTCTCAATTGGAGGAGGAAGGAGAGGTGGAAGAGTATGAAGAGGGGGAAGTAGTCCGGTGGGGCAATGGCCACCGTCTTTGGTCCTAGGCTCAGCCTCGCCCTTCACTCACTGGGTTACCTGGGCACCCCTCTGACCTCAGTTTTCCCATCTGCACAGTGAGGGATTAGATTAACTGGCTCTAGCGTCTCATTCTCTCTGATTTATAACCCTGGAGATGATCTCAACCTGAGGCTGAAGGCACTTCCAAGTGTCTGGCCCAGCCCCGTTCCAGGCTGACTTCCCTCCCTCTTTTCTCTGCCATCCCTCCTAGACCAATGTAGCCACCCCCACCCACAAGACAAAAGAGGCAGGAGAGGGCCCTGGACTCAGCTGGGGCTGGGCAGCTTCTCCCTTCCCTGAACTCGCCATCTGTTCCAGCCCCCCAGCCCCCTGCCTAGCAGCCATGGGTAGGTCACTGCCCTCACCTGGGGTCACCCCTTCCTCCCCGGAGAGCTCTGACAGATATCCTGGAACCTGAAGTGGATCCTTCATGCCCCATCCTGAATCCCAAAGCCACCTTCCTGAGGTGTTGAAGAAGCTGCTCCACCTTGGAACTACTATAGGGGCTGTGGTGGCCTTTCATTCCTTTATCAGCAAAAGCTTTGTCACTTGTGTGGTGGGGGTCATGCTTAGTGTGAGAATGCAGAGACCCATGCCAGGCCCTACCCAAGGACATGGTGCTCCTTCAGCCATTGTCATCAGAGCCACAGAGGGGAGCTTCCTGGCAGAGGAGGAGTGGGGAGAAGCTGTGGAATGGCTCCTTGAGCTCCCCACTCCACCCCTTCCCCATGCCTGGGCTCCCATTGCAAAGACCCAGATGTGGGCTTATCCTGTCCCCCAGCCAGAGGGAGTCATCCAGGGGTGTTCAGGCCAACCCTTTGTGAAATCCATGTTCCACCAGTTACCAGCCTTTCTCCGGAGAGCTGAGGGCTGTCTCACACTGGGCAGTCTCAGCCTGCCCTGGGGTTGGGGGGGTGCTCACAGAGCAGTAAGCGTCACTGCCTGCATCCCCACACACCTGCATTATCTTGTCTGCAAGACACGTGTGCCCCTGAGCTGAGCTCTGTTGTGCACCACCCAATTTCCGTCGGCCTCCTTTCTGACTTTTCTCCATCAACATTTCCTGCTTGGGCCTGTTGCGGGCTGCCCAAAGGCTGTGGACTGGGGCCGAGGTACATAGGACTTTGGCTTGTCTTTTGAGCTAACAGGATCCTGTAGAAGAAATGAGATGAGCCTGAGAGGGGGTCGGGGGGTGAGACATTAGGGAAGGGAGAGGCCACCAAGGGTCTCTAGCCCAGAATCCAATGTCCCTTCCTGCCTACCTGTCCTTGTGGGTGGGAGGCAGGGTGTGTGCTGACTGGCCCAGCAATGGTGGGCTAGGATTTGGGATAGGCAGAGAAAAGGAAGAGGAGGGGGAAGTCGGCCTGGGAGGAGAAACACTGTACAAAGTCGAGGAGGAGAGAACCAGAGTGTGCTTAGGGACCAGACCTGGCCCCACCTGGAGCAGAGGATGATGAGGTCAGTCAGGGCTGGATCACAAGGGACCTCAAATGCCAGGCTGAGGAGCTTGGCCTTGATCCTGAGGGCACTGGGGAGCCCTGCAAAGGTTTTGAGAGGGAATTCCATTACCAGATAGATGTCTTTGGAAGCCGCCTCTAGGTGCAAGGAGGAGGTGGAGTAGAGAGATTGACCTGGGGTAAGGGTTGGAGCATGACCAGGGGAGGGGGAAGGAAACAGGGGGATGGGGATGGAGGGAGTGGATGGATCTAAGAGAATCTACTGTCCTTTGGAACAAACGATACAGGAAGTGTAGGAGAGGGATGGGGCAAGGCGACTTTGAAGTGTCCAGCTCAGAGATTGGAAGTTTGCTGATGCCTTTGGGAGGCCAAGGCAGGCAGATCACGAGGTCAGGAGTTGAAGACCAGCCTGGCCAATATGATGAAACCCCGTCTCTACTAAAAATACAAAAATTAGCCGGGCGTGGTGCGGGTGCCTGTAGTCCCAGCTACTTAGGAGGCTGAGGCAGGAGAATTGCTTGAACCCGGGAGGCAGAGGTTGCAGTGAGCCCAGATCGCACCACTGCACTCCCCACTCCACCCCTTCCCCATGCCTGGGTGACAGAGCGAGACTCCGTCTCAAAAACAAAACAAAAACCCAAAAAACAAAAAACTAAGAAGTTTGCTGATGCCTTTAATAGTAACAAAAGGTGTATTGGATGTTCAATATTTGAGGGACCTACGGGTTGTTCCCAGAGGAGATGTCCAAGAGACAGCCTGGACACCTGGAGCTCCGGGGAGAGGGATGGGCAGCAGGGGACACCCGGAGTTGTTGGTATGCTGGGAGAAGGCTGCATGCTCCGTGGGAGTAGGGTGGAGAATGAGGAGAGACAGGGCCGCCGTCCTGCAAGGAGCATCCATATTGAGGGGGCGAAGATAGGGTGCACCAGTGAGGGAGACAGAGGAGGGGCCGTCTGGAAGGTGGGAGGGAAACAGCCGCGCAGGACGGGGCGGGGGCGGGCGCTGAGAAGAAGCCGCCTTCTTCGGCAAAGAGGTAGCTGAAGCCTGTGGAGCCTGCAGTCCTCTCAAGATTATGGGGGCAGCGCGGAGGCCGGATTCCAGAACTGAATCTTCCCATCGCTTTGGGCAGCCACCCTGCCTCCCAGGAGCATCCTTCCTGCCATCCCACCTCCAGTTCCCCAGCTAACAAAAAACGGTGTTTCTTGACCCCCGGCAGGGCGGCGGGGCGGGCAGATCTTGTGAACACGGCTCGCAGGGTTCAGCACCCTGGAGAGCGGCCTGTGGCCGGGGCGGGGCCTGCGGCGGGGGCGGGGGCGCGCAGTCAGAGCACTCGGGCCTTTGGCTCCGGCTGGGAGCGGTCTTGCGGGCAGGCAATTGGTGGAGGAGGGAAAAACAATCTTGGATTTTCTCCAGCTCTCTCCCCTTTATGCACCTCCCCCATCCCGGCACTGGCCTACAGGAGCCCCTATCCCAGCATTTGGGGCTATTACTCTCCTGACGACTTCAGGAAATGAGATGGGAGGAGAGGGGCAACTATTTACTGGGAACTTTTCAGACATTCCCAAAACCTCACAACCTTTTGAGCTTGGAATTCGTGACCCCATATTTCAGATGAGGAAACTAAATTGAAGTTCAGGAAGGTGAAATACCTTGCCTAGGCACGTGGCAGAGCTGGGATTTGAATTCCACCTGCCGGGCTCTAAGTCCTGAGTGCCCATTAGCCCTTCTGAGTCCTGAATCTTGCAGTTTGTTCCTGCAGACTCTCCACTTCTGGGTGGCTGTGGAGTCTGGTGTGGCAGTGGGATGGGGAGGAGACCTTCCCTTCCACCTGCTTGCTTGAGTGTATTCCCAGGAGATTTCTGAAGATGAGGCCACCACCATTGTTTCTGAAGTGGGAGGGCAGAAAGGAGGCTGAGGGCCAGGTGAGACCTCCTCACACCTGCACCCATGCATGCCCAGGAGGAACCCTCCTTTGAACTCTTCTGACTCAGCTTCTTGCTGCCAGGTTCCTCCTACCAGTGAGCAGGTTCCCAGGACATGAAGGGGAGCTGTGAGGGAGCAGGACGCCATGGTCCAGGGCTGCAGCTTCCTGAGCCCAGAGAATGCCTTCCTAGCTGTCAGGAATGGAGCAGCGAGGCCCCAGTGATAGGTGAGGTGGAGAAGCAAGACATGAGTTCTGGGCTGGCTCAGCTGCTTTACAACCAGCCTGGGCCTCGTTCCCTTTGAGAAAATGGTTTGCCCAGAGTTCAGAGATCTAAAATTCTATGATGCCTTCTGGGGCCACAGTGGGGAGCAAAGACTCCTCATATTTTCTTTCCTGACACTTCCCAGGCCACAAGACAACTGCTTTCTGCAGCACCCAGCCTGGGCAGGCCATCTACACAAGCTCAGTCATTTCTGACCTTGCCCCCTCCACCGTGCACCCCCATGTTCTTCAGCATGGGTCAGGTTTCTGTTCAGCCTCAGGGACTTCTCTGCTTGAAGCCTGTTGTGTGGCGGGGAGGTATTCTCCCCACAGCTCAGAGAGATGGGGTTGCTGTGGAGGGTTTGCTGTAGCTCCTCTACCCTGGAATATACCCTCTTCTGCCTTAAAAGACCCAGCTTGGACCCTCTCTTCCAGAAATGCTTTCTAACCGCCCCCCCACCACCCAAACTAGGTCAGGGGTCCCTCTGGGCTTCACAGACCCTGTGCTTCTTTCTGTCACAGCCTGCAAGTCTCCCCTCCCCACTCCCCAGCCCGAGTGCTTCTCTGAGACAAGGGATAGTGTGAGCCATGGGCTCAGCCACTGGTAGGCCAATGAATAAGTAAGTTAATGGTGAAGCCAGGATCCAAATCCCCATTTCCTGCCTCAAGGTGTGGAGCTGTTTCTCCTGCATACAATAGTAGCTCTGCTGTGACAACTCTCTGTCCTAGGGCCTAAAATGCCTCTATTTCACTAGGTTATAGCTTTATCCTAGGCAGTCCTCTTTGGAAGCAGGGTGGGGGTGCAACAGGCCTTCCCCCATGCCTGTAGTCTGTAAGCAGCGAAGGCCATGTGGGGCAGGCTGTGGCCTAGGTCTCCACAGATCCTGGTAGAAGTCCATGTTCACGCATCAGCTCCAAGTCCCAGCTAAACCAAGCCACCAAGAGGTGGGCCCTGTGACAAGGCTCTGAGTCCAAAGGCCATCAGTAAAGCCCCCTAAGTCTTCCCTGGACCCAGCTCCAGGCTGGGATGCACGCTAGGAGATGATACACACCGGGTGAGGGAGCCCAGAGGAGAGGGCAGCTAGCTGTGCATGGAGGCCTGATCTCTCAGACTTGAGGGCACAAGCGTGTCCCCTCATCCCGAAGGCTTCTGCGATGGGGCAGCAGAGGGTCTGGGTCTGCTGCCCCTCAAGTCCCCAGCCCCATCCTAGCCCATGAGGATTGTAAATCCCTCGTCCTCTCCCCTCTTTCCTCTGTCAGCCACTCCCCTTTCCCCCTACCCCACTCTCTTTCTATTTCTGCCTCTGATTTTTTTTCCTTTTCTGCCTTTGTTCGTCTGTGTGTGTGTGTTTCTCTATGCCTCTCTGATCTCTTTGTACTTCCATCTTGATCTCTCTAAGGCTCTGATCCCTCTCTCCTCTCCCTCTTCATGTGTTACTGTCCCCCTTCCTGTCTCTGTTTATCTCTCAGTCTCTCTGTGTGTGAGTCTTTTTTCCTTTCTCCCGGTCAGACTCTCTCTCTACCCCTCCCTCTCTCCCTCTCTGTCTGGGCCTCTCTCTGTTCCTCCTCCCTCCTCCCTCCCCCTTCTGCATTATCAGACCTGCTCCAACCTCCTCCCAGAGCCAGCCGAGCAGCAGAGGCAGTGGCAGCGGGAGAGGCGGGAGCAGCGGGGCAGCAGAGCTGGATTGGGGTGTTGAGTCCAGGCTGAGTAGGGGGCAGCCCACTGCTCTTGGTCCCTGTGCCTGCTGGGGGTGCCCTGCCCGGAACTCCAGGCAGCAGGGACAGGGCGAGGTGCCACCTTAGTCTGGCTGGGGAGGCGGACGATGAGGAGTGATGGGGCAGGCATGCGGCCACTCCATCCTCTGCAGGAGCCAGCAGTACCCGGCAGCGCGACCGGCTGAGCCGTGAGTATAGTGAGGGGCTGGGGTGGTGAGCGGCTGTGAGAGGTGCCACAGACAGGGTCCTGGGAGTCCCTCCAAGGAGCTGGGGTTGGCATGGAGCTGAGCCACGTGGAAGGATCGATCCTGCTCCTGGGCACCCCTCCTCCCCGCGTTGCCAGACTGCAGCCTGGGGTGGGGGCAGGTTACCTCTGAGCAGAATGAGGGTGTCTAACGTCAACCTAGTAGGTGATGAGGCTGGGGTCCCATGGAAGGGGCTGCTGGTTGGACGAGGGGCTGATAATGAACCTGAACCGCTTCTTCAAGGGCTGAGGGTGTATGTGGGGAGGGGGAGGTCTGCCAAGTAGTTGGGAGGAGCTCTCGGGGCTGCAATAGGCTGGTTCAGGACCCTGGAGAGGGAGAGTGTCTTGGCCCACCAAGGCTATGTGTGTGTGAAGGAGGTGGGGAGGGGGAAAGATGGAGAAAATATGAATAAGAGTGGCCCTGGAGCAAGAGAGGGTTAGAGGTAACCACCTTCCATGGAATTGGGAATTGGGGTTCAGGGACACCACTTTATGAAACTTTACCCCAAAGCGTCTGTCCCAGGATAGGGTTCTACGGAGCCAGATGGAATATGATGCCAGCCTCGTGTGTGTCCACGTGCAGGGGGGTGCATGTGCAAGTGAGTGGGGGGCTCCGTGGCAACACCCCTCTACTAAGGGCTGCCGAGGTGGTAGGCAGGGTGTGTGTGTGTGTGTGTGTGTGTGTGTGTGTGTGTGTGTGTATATACATGTGGAATGTAAGGGATATGTTGGGTGTAGAAGGGCCTGTAGAGCTCTAGGGTCCTTGGTGGTTGGATGCAAAGCAGCCTGTCAGAGTTTGTGATCATCCCTGTGTGAGTGAGAGTTTATTCGCATGTGTCTGAGTGTGAGTGCAGGTTGGTCTGCATATGTATGTAGGTGTGTCTATTAGGTTGAGTTTGTATATTATGTGTGTTGTGTCTGCAAAATAGAGTGAATCAGTGTGCATTTTTTATCTGTTCCATGTGCATTTATGTGTGTGTATTTGTTAGTGTGTGAATAATAGCATTGCTGTGTGTGGAGGTGGATGTGGCTGTGTGCGTATAAGTATTCTGGTGTGGGTGTGTGATCGTGGTGCTAGTGTGTATATCGGTGCTTCTGTGGCTGGTGTATGTGTGTATCTATATGTGTGTATTCATCCGAGTGTGTGTGGGTGGCTGTTTCCTTCCCCTGGCAATTGAGGATACAGCTGGGACACCATGGCCCACTGATGCAGGGCAGGGAGGGGCTGAATGTATGACCGCCTCTTTGAACTCAGGACAATTCATTCTACACCCTGTGGGAAAGATGCAGAAAAGAAATAGGCAATAATGGCTCTGCCCTCTGGGGCTTCCTAAGCTTCATAGACATAAAATAGCTTGAGAATAATTAAGCAGTAGAGATCAACGTCATGCTAACAGGTGGGGGTGGGGTGGGAACTGCATAAGCAAAGGCCCTGGGCTGGGCATGTCCTGGAGCAGTGAAGACACTGTATAGAGTGGGGGGGCAGGCAGGACCCACATTCTATAGAACTTTAAGATCCAAGACTCTTAGGCTTTATCCAGAGAGCCCTGGGGAGCCCAGGAAGGTTTTATATAGGGGAGAGACATGATCAGATTTGGGTTCTAGAAACCTGCCCTGGGCCAGGCATGGTGGCTCATGCCTGTAATCCCATCACTTTGGGAGGCAGAAGCAGGTGGATCACTTGAGGCCAGGAGTTTGAGACGAGACTGGCCAACATGGTGAAACCCAGTGTCTATTAGAAATACAATAAAATTAGCTGGGTGTGGTGGCACACGCCTGTAGTCCCAGCTACTTAGAAGGCTGAGGCATGAGAATATGAGAATCGCTTGAACTTGGGAGGTGGAGGTTGCAGTGAGCTGAGATTGCCTTACTGCACTTTAGCCTAGGGGTGACAAAGTGAGACTCTGTCTCAAAAAAAGAAAAAAAAAAAGAAGAAGAAAAATAAAGAAACCTGCCTCGGTGGCATTGTCTGGGTTGAACTGGAAGAGAGAGGTGGGTCCAGGAGGCTAGAGTGGAGGCCAAGCCAATACAGGGGTCAGTGAGTTCTGGAGCTTTTTGAGAACTTGGGAAAGGCTGGATAGATGAGAACAGGGAAGGGAATGTCTAGGTGGCTCAGGCTTGGACTGGGGTCAGGGGTGTAGTGCAGACATCTCAGTAAGTCAGGATCTCATGAGGGAAAAGGCTCATGGAAGGCTCAGGAAAGCTGGGCGTGGGTGGGCTGAGGTAGTGGGAGAGATCTTTGTAGTGTTTCTAGCTAGGATGCAGAGGGTCAGAGATCATGGAGCCATCTCTTGCCAGACAGGGAAACTGAGACTATGGCTTCATCACTATCCTTTGGCTGCAAGGCTGGGGCTCAACCTCTTCATCAGACCTGACCCTCAATATCATTCTCCTTCAGGCCCTGCCCGGAACCTCTTGGTTGCTGAGCTTGGTCAGCTCAGTGAGGGTTAATTGTCTTTATGCTCCCTGCACCCCCACCCCCCGCAGTCATTCCCCCTGCCCACCAAGCAGCTCCTGCCACTCTTCCTGCTTCCCACTCCAGCCTCCTGTCCCCAGGGACTGCTGATGGCTTGGCTGGGATCTAGCCAAATGGTGGGGGGTGGGGGCGGGGGTGGGGGGAAGAGCTCCCAGCAGTCCTCTACCCCTTGGTCTTAATGGACTGGGAGTCTCACCCTCAGCCATGCTGCTGTCAGGCCAGGCCTGCGCTCCCCGGGCTTCTGCTGCTTGGGCCTATGAAATCTCCCGACTCAGCATGATTCCATTGCTGCATTCATTCATTCAACCACTCAACAGGAACTCCTCAGTAGCTGCTTGGTGCCCACTTGGCTTGTCACCGGGGACACAGAGCAGACACTGACTGAGTCCCTGTTCTCAGGGAGTGCCCAGTCTGATGAAGGAGAAAGAAATGGAAATCTGCAACCCCACAGGGTGAGCAGTGCTGTGTAGGAGGTGGGGGGCCCACAGCAAGCCTGGGCTTCAGAGGAAGAGACATTTGAGCCGGACCTTGAAGGATGGGTAGGAATCGCCCAGGCAGGGAAGAGCAGAGGGAACAGTTTGTGAAGGTGGGTAGGAAAGGCACAGGGCTAGGCACCTGACTCAGTGCAGCCTCCGGGTGGGAGAAGACAGTAAGGGCGTTCGGGTCATTTTCTAGCAGTTGTTTTAGTACTCTCTACAACTTGCCCTGCAGATCTATCCAGCCTGCTGTTTGCATACCCCCTGACATAGGATGTTCATCTCTTCCCTCCTGGGCAGCCCTTCCCTTGTGGTGGTTATATCTGTCCTGGGTCTTCTCCGCAGGGCCCAGCAACTCCAGGCTACCCAGCCTGGCCTTATGTCCTTTCTCCGTCCTGTGTCACTGTCCCCTGAAGTAGGGCCAGGCTGGGGCACAATGATCCAGGAGTGGCAAGAACACATCTAGGCAGAGAGTGGGAGAAATGCGCAGCCTTTATTAACAAAAATCTGAGATGGGTGCAGGCCCTGACTCCTCTCCAAAAATAATGATAAAGAAGCAGGCATGGCCAAATAAGGGAGTGAGGACAGACAGCAGGAAGAACGTCCTACCAATGCAGAAGGGCTGTGAGTCTCTTGGTTTTATGAGAGTGGGCTGTACGTGTGAAACGGAAGGTCTCAGAGGACAAGAGGGGGAATTGGAGGCAGAGGCACTGTCAGCCTCTGACTCTCCCATAGGTGAGTGAGTGAAGTCATCCAGGGAGAGGGAACAGAGGAGGGAGATCAGGACTCATCATTCATTCATTCAGCAGCCGTTCACTGGCCCTACCAAACATGACACCCCTAGGGGCAGATGGACAGAGCCAGTGACCACGTGGATGGAAGCTCCGAGTCTTTCCTACCTGTGTTAATGTCGCAGGAAGGTATTTAGGAGGAGGGGCCATTGGGGCTGGCCTTATAAGGAAGAGCCACTTCAGGCTGAGTTGAGGGACAGCACTAGGAAGATGGAAGAGCATTTGCAAAGACCTCAAGGTAAGGGCAAGCAGGATTTTGTTTACTTAGCACTATACGAGTTCAGAGTGGCCTAGGCATGAAGTGCCAGGCTGGGGGGAAGCCCTGGGCCGTGGTGGAGCAGGAGAGGAGTGGGGAATTGAGCCTAGACTGTAGGAAGCACTTTCTTCCGTGAAGGTGTCTCCAACAGGCTTGATGTGTAGGCATTATTGTAAGTTTGCAACTTCTTGGTCTCTCCTGGTGCTCCTGACCAGGGCCTGCTGAGGGACCCAGCCTTGCTTGAGAAAGGGGTGTTCAGTGAACAAAAGAGACCCTGGAAATGAGAGAGAAGCAGTGGCTGAAGAATGTGGGCCCCTTCCAGAAAGTGGCGTGCAAACAAATACAAAGCAATATGCAAATCAGCTGGCTAGGGCTTGGCAGCTTTGGTTGGAAGAAATGAGCCATCATCCCTTATTATGCCGGCCTCCTACCCCCTCTGCCCCAGCCTCCAGGACAGCCGGAACAGCCTTGTCTGCTCCTTGGAGCGCCCCAGCTTTTCTGAGACACAGGATTGTGGCCTCCAGGGTGGTGGCCATGGGCTCCCTGTCAGCACCCTCATCCTCCTGGGAAGTCGATATATTTAGTAACAGAAATGTTTTCACACATTTATCTCCTATTGTTCAGCTGCTTGCTCCCTGGGAAAGGCCAGGTCCCCAGTGATGTGACCCACTTCTTGAAGTCCCTGAAGTCACCCTTCTCACTGCCCCCCCACCCCAAAAAACAGGAGGCAACTGGCGCTTGGTGCAGCAGAACAGATTTGAGTCAAATATCTGGGAGGACTTCCCAACAGTGTAGTTGCTGAGATGTGTGGACCCTGGATTTCTGGGCTTTCATTCTTTGGATGGTTGCCTTGGGCGCAGAGGAGGCTTTGAAGATAGAGCAGAGAAGGTGGCAGACAGGCTTATGCTCAAATTTCAGCATACTGAAAGATGTACTGTTACTCTGTAGCTGTGTGGTCCTGGGCAAGTTACTTAACTTCTCTGAACCTTGTGTGAATAGTGGGGTGGAGATAATTATCCTTTCTTGGCAGGATGACTCTGAAGAATCTGGAAGTGCAGAGCTTAGCCCCTGGCATGCGGCAGGTGCTCACAAAGGTTAGCTACTGTCATTATGAACCACCCACGATCAGCCACACTTTCAGAAAGATTTAGCGGGGCCTGGAGAGGGAGAGACCAGAGCTAGGAGCCCAGGGCTGTCATCGTGTGGGAGGGACCAGGAGGCCTGAAACAGAGCTGTGGTTGTGGCTACGGTGAGAAGCACAAAGCTCTGTGGGAGGGACCGAGGTTTCTCAGAGAAGTGTGGCCACCTCATTAAGTTGTTCTGACTGGTCTGAGACCAATCCCCAGATAATACAATGGAAGAAAGGGCTTGGTGAAGAAGGGGTTAAGTCTGTGGCCACACCCATGCAGTCTGTGAGCCATTCTGGGAGCTGTAGTCTGTTGTGAATTTGCAGTAAGCATAGTTTGTACTGCCTCTTTTGATCCAAATCCACACCCTGCTGCCAAGGCTGGCCGAGGGCCGGCCCTGGTGGGTGCTGGGCTGTGTGGAGCCCAAAGGTGAAGCAGCATCGACCTCTTCCCTCAGGGACCCCCTGGCTTGCTATGTGTTGGGGGGTGCAGGTAGGAGCAGGGATAGAAGTATTAAGCCATAATTACGACTTCTCACATGTTCACACAGAAGTTTACAGCTTCCTGAGCACTGTTTCCACACCTGTGGTGAGGATCTCATTTAATCCTCACCACAAACCCAAGAGACTGCTGTTTTCTGGATGAAGAAACAGAGGATCCAGGAGGGGAAATCGCTTGCCCACAGGTATTCAGCCAGTGGAGCCAGACCTGGGGCACAAGTCTGTCTGCTTCCAGAGCTCCTGCTCTTTCCATACATTACTATTCCAGATGGCAGACAGGCAAGATGTGGACAACTAAAGTTGGATGTGAGACATCTCAGCAGAGGAACAGCTGAGCAGAGAGCTGCTGATTCCAGGCTGAGAGTTTGGACTTTGTGTTGTGGCCCACCAGGATCCACCCAAGGGTTTTCTGATTAGAGCTGAGCTTTGAGAGAATTGGTCTTGCAGCCTAGGCTGAATGGATTGAACTGGAGAAACCAAAGTCAGACTGAGGCTTCTAAATCCCATCCTTGGTGCACCCAGCACTTTGCTGCTGTCCCTCCTCCATGCTTCTTCTCAGTTTCTTCCTTCTCCTCTCCTTCATCTTCTTCCCCCACCCTTTTTTTTTTTTTTAATAGAGACAGTGTCTTGCTGGCTGGAGTACAGTGGTGCCATAATAGCTCACTGCAGCCTCAAATTCCTGGGCTGAAGCTATCCTCCTGCCTGGGCCTCCCAAAGTGCTGGGATTACAGGTGTGAGCCACTGCACCCAGCTCATCTTCCTCTTTCTTTCCTACTCCTCTCTGCCTCAGGCTGAGGAGTGATGACTTTTATACCATAGAGCTGTGCTGTAATATCACATGTCTCCAGAAAGGGGTGCTGTCACATACAGTCCATTCCAGCCTGAATCTTCGTTGTGTTTGAAGGGCCAGTAGAAGTGTTGGACAAGTGGCAGAGATGAAGGATGGAGAGAAGGATAGCCCATTGTTCTCCACCTCCATTGAGCCCAGGACATGAGGGCCCTGCTGAAATGGCACTGGGAGGAATGAAGGCTGAGGAGAGGTTGGACCCCAACCAGAAGGGACAGACATACTGAGTTAAGCCAGAGGAAATTTTCTCCTCATGGTTCTGGGACAGGCTAAGATTTGGAAATGCATCTAGAATGACATTGCAGTTGGGGTCTGGGTTTCTTTTGGGTCATGACTTGCTTGATACTGAGGTGTTGGGGATATTGCTTGTGTCTCAGTGTGTGTATGTGTACCTGAATGTGAGCTTCCAGTTGTGCATATGTGTATGCTGATCTGAGAGGGTGAGAATGTGTGGGTCAATGTTCGTATAAAAGTGTGAACATACTCATATGTGTGAGCATGTGAATGTCCTTTTTTTTAGTTTAGTTTTGAGACAGGGTCTCACACTCTCACCCAGACTGGAGTGCAGTGGCGTGATCTCGGCTCACCGCAACCTCCGCATCCCAGGCTCAAGCTATTCTCCTGCCTCAGCCTCCTGAGTAGCTGGGACTACAGGCATGCACCACCACACCTGCATAATTTTTGTATTTTTAGTAGAGACGGGGTTTCACCACGTTGGCCAGGCTGGTCTTGAACTCCTGACCTCAAATGATCCACCCACCTTGGCCTCCCAAAGTACTGGGATTACAGGCATGAGCCACTGCACCCGGCTGTGACTGTCCATCTTTATGTCTGATTTTGGTAAACAGTTATATGCATGTGACTGTGGCTTGTGTGTGTGTACATGTATGTAGAGTGCCATATACATATGTTCTAGTGAAACCGTATGTGTGTTCCCTGTGTATACAGATGCCTGTGTCTCAATGTGAGCACAGGGATGAGGGGATATGTGTGTGTGAAGGCCCAGACACCTGCTGTGCTAACCGTTAAGGCCGCGCCTAATGTCTGGCTATTCAATACTTTTTCTCCTGGGTCCCACTTTCCTGTAGGTAGAGACCCTTGAAGGGCTGGGCTTCCTTCAGGGGACTCTGGGCCAGAGTCAGGCTTTGTGTTCAGTCTCAGGTTGGGCCAGCCAGGGTCCTAGTCTATCGGATTGGGCAGCTGGACATGGCTGGGAAGTGTCTAGGTTCCATTCTCCCCAGGAACTCTTAATGGTCACACTTAAAGAGTTTCAGGGACTCCCAGCACGGTCCTCTTGTACTGATGCAACTACTGAAGTTCAGAGAGGTGCAGTGATTAACCCAAGGTCACCCAGCAGGACCCAGGATGAGATGATAGGGCTTGCAGCGGAGAGGGGAGTGTCTGACCTGGAAGGCTGCCCTTCCTCCAGCCCCTAGAGCAGGTGGGGAGCTCAGAGGAGAGCCAAGTCTGTGGTGTGAAGCCACCTCCTGCACCTGGCTATTCCCATGCCTCCTGGGCCTCAGAGGCTGCCTTTGAAGTTTTTACCAGAGCTTCTGCATGCTGTGAGATTCCTCCTGGGGACGTGTGAAGTCGACTGTTCCATGGAGCATGGAGACTCGATGGAGAGGAGCCCAGTGGTGAAGTGAGGCCAGAGGAGGGGCTTCCTCTGGAAGCCTCAATTTCTTCTTTGCAGTAGTTGCTTTTTTTTTCGTGTTTTTTTTTTGTTGTTTTTTAGGTTTTCACCGTTCTAACATTCAAGGCTTTCTCTGTTATCTCTCTTTGAGCTCTTAGTACTGAGACAGTGCTGGGGTTTGGGGCAGTCCTGGAGGCCTATCTGGGCTCAAAGTGAGGGTGGCAGGGCAGTCCCTTAGGGAAAGGGCTGCTTGGGAGACAGGGATGAGCTTCCTGCCCATAGTGGGGAGGCATGAGCAGGGGCTGGACAGCCTGGTTAGCAAGGCTGTATACAAGGTACCTACCCTAGTGAGGAAGTTGGTTGCAGATTATCTTGAGTCCCTTCAAGCTGTAGCTGCCATGAGGGGCCAGAGAAGAACGTGCCTCAGCTCTCTTGGGCCTGGGGAGGATTGAGTCCACAGAGTGCTCCTGGTGTCCTGGGCAGTGGAAGGTGCAAGGTTAGACTGCGCACCTGGAAGCAGAGAGATCCCATTCCCTGGAGAACTGAAGGGAAATTTGTCTTCCTGGAGGTTTGGGGCTGGAGGCAGGGCTGGATGGGAGGACACTCTGGGGTGGAGTGGGGGTGGGATGGGGAGGACTGGGCAAGTCCGAGGCGGCTCTGCTGTTCAGCACCCGCAGAAAGGAGCAGGGAGGCATATCCTGAATCATGCAGGGCTCTAGGGTGGGAGGCCCATGGTTGTGGGGCTCAAACATGGGCTCTGGTTGGGGCAGAGGAGAGGCTTCCTGGGGTTGGGGTCTGGGCAGGAATTGGGGTAGAAAAGGAGAGAAGCAGCAATTGGGTACCACCTCCTTCCCAGGTCAGGTAATTCGGAGTTGTCTTAAAACTCTCAGTGGGCCAGGCATAGTGGCTCGCGCCTGTAACCCAAGCACTTTGGGAGGCTGAGGTGGGTGGATCACCTGAGGTTGGGAGTTCAAGACCAGCCTGGCCAACCTGGAGAAACTCTGTCTTTACTAAAAATACAGAATTAGCTGGGCGTGGTGTTGGATGCCTGTAATCCCAGCTACTCGGGGGGCTGAGGCAGGAGAATTGCTTGAACCCAGGAGGCGGAGGTTGCAGTGAGCCTAGATTGTGCCATTGCATTCCAGCCTAGGCAACAAGAGCAAAACTCTGCCTCAAACAAAGAAACAAACAAAACCTCTCAGTGAGGGGGGATCTGGGGTCCAGATGGAGAGAACTAATGTTTACAGAGTGATCTTTAAGTTTTAAAAATGATTATTTGAGGAGGCGATTAAACAAATCGCCTCCTTAAATAATCCTTCCAGGGAGGCCGGGCATGGTGGCTCACACCTGTAATCCCAGTACTTTGGGAGGCTGAGGTGGGCGGATCACGAGGTCAGGAGATCGAGACCATCCTGGCTAACACGGTGAAACCCCGTCTCTACTAAAAATACAAAAAATTAACCGGGCGTGGTGGGGGGCGCCTGTAGTCCCAGCTACTCGGGAGGCTGAGGCAGGATAATGGCATGAACCCAGGAGGCGGAGCTTGCAGTGAGCCGAGATTGTGCCACTGCACTCCAGCCTGAGGGACAGAGCAAGACTCTGTCTCAAAAAAAAAAAAAAAAAAAAAAAAAAAGTCCTTCAAGGGGCTAGTCCTATTTTGTAGAGGGGAAACAGATGACAAACTTAAATGGTTTAACTGAAGACAGTTAGTGAAGCAAGTATTATGGAGATGGGGAAGGCTTAAGGGAACCAGCAGGACATGTCAGTCAAGGTACTCAGGACTGGCATCCAAGGGGCCAGGGGCGTTGGCAGAGGGGGGCCGAGGAGAGTGCCCCAGCTCCATGAGCCAGAGCCCTCGAGATGGGGCTGCCCTGCAGGAGCTGTGGCCGCAGCCACTGCTTGTCAAAGGAGGCAGGTGGGTGAGGGGGTGAATACCCACCATGAGCCTGCATGCTTCTCACCCTTTGCTCTCCTGCCAGTTCCCTGACCCTCACTGGAAGAATTTCTCTGGATGCCAGGGGGCAAGGGAGCCCTGGATGAAGCTGCCACTTAGAAGTCGGCCTCTGGGGCACACAACCCAGCAGCAAAAGTTAGAGATTGGATGTGGAGGGACAAAGAGATGATGGGAAACCGAAGAACAGAGAGGGCATGGACTTGCCCAAGGTCACACAGCCTGTTGATATCAGAATTGGAGTCAGAAGCCAGGCTCTGCCTCTGAACACTCACTTTTTTGTTTGTTTGGTTTTCTTTTTTTTTCTTTTTTTCTTTTTTTTTTTTTTGAGACAGTCTTGCTCTGTCGCCCAGGCTGGAGTGCAGTGGTGCGATCTTGTCTCACTGCAACCTCCACCTCCTGGGTTCAAGTGATTGTCCTGCCTCAGCCTCCCAAGTAGCTGGGATCACAGGCACCTGCCAGCATGCCCGGCTAATTTTTGTACTTTTGGTAGAGACGGGGTTTCACCATATTGGCCAGGCTGGTCTCGAACTGCCCTCAGGTGATCTGTCCGCCTCGACCTCCCAAAGTGCTGGGATTACAGGCGTGAGCCACTGCACCTGGCCTGAACACTCACTTTGTCACATTCACTGAGGTCTCCTGAGTGGACTCATGTGCGCATTATCTACTCTCCGGCTGAGAGCTGCTTCCTGCCGTGATCACCGCGCTCTGTATCTGGGCAGCACAGGGGCTGCTGAAGAATGTCATTCTCAGAACGCAGTGTGCCCTGGAGCCCCCCAAGCCACCTGTTCATTCATCCCAACTGGCCTTGACGGTGCCCTGGTGTGCCCTGCCTGTGCTTGTCACCCTGGCCATGGAGATGGACCCAAAAGCCCTTGCTCTCCGCTTCATTAGAGACAGGCACACCCAGATGTAGGCAATCAATTTTGTCGGGTGAGTGCTGGGACCGCTGATGAGGACCCTTCCTGAGGAGGCGATGCTGGGTCTTAGCCTTAAAGAACAACTGAGAGTTTTCCAGGTGGAGGAGAAAAGGAAGGGTATTCCAGGCAAAAATCCCCGTAAGAGCAAAGGTGTGAGCAGCAAGAAATCAAGGGTGGCAGGTTCAGGGCTCCTGGGCTGGAGGAAGGGCCTGGCGGTGGAGAGGAAGGGAGTGAAGGCCCAGCTCACAAAGGGAAGCAGAGGAAAGTTTAAGCAGGGTCAGGCCATGGTTAGCTTTGGGGTTAGGAAGCTCCAAATGATGGGTGAAGTAGGGGGGCTAGACCCAGGTGAGAGGCAGTATTGCGGTTGGCCGAGGACATGTGAGTTGCATAAATGGGCCAGAGGAGGGGTGACAGCCGCTACTTCCCGGCTCACCTGCCTGAGCTAAGGCCCTAATTCCTCAGTGTCTGCCCACCAATGCAGGTGTGTGGCAGCTCTAGACCCTCCTCTAGGGACATCCCTCCCTGCCTCATGCTGCCTGTGGCTTTCACTCTCTGGAGCACTCATCCATGGCACCCATAAGCCACCCCCTCAGACAATGGCCCCTAAAGCAAAACTGTGTCACCGTTGCATATCTCTTGATAACACTATGACCCCTCCACTGCCAAATCTGATAAAAGACCTCCCTTTGAAGACCTTCCTCCTGGAGTCAGATCTCAGTCCTTCTTGCTGTCCACAGCCTGGGCCTTGGGCCTCCCTGGGAGGCGAGTCAGTGAGGGCAGCCCCCTTATGGTGCTGGGAGTTGAGGGACCTTGGCCCAGCCAACTCATCCCTGTTGTGTCAGCCTCTCTGGGCCTGGGCAGCCAACTCATTTTCAGTGCTAATTAGCATCTCCCCTGCAGCTTTCTGCCCCACTCTAAGTGCTTGACAATCATTAGGTGTTATTGTGTGCAACTGGATCCCAGCTCCGGCACCTCCCTGCCCCAGCTTCTCCTCCAGACCCCAGCTGCCTGAGATAAGGGACCTGGCCACAAACATACAACACACCGAAACCCGGACACAATCTAGGCATAGGGACTTGAACACCAACATAAATATACAAAGAGGAAAAACCCAGTAACACAGAAGAACTCCCCATACCAGGAAGCAGACCATAGCACAGACAGACCCACAGTACACACACAACACAGACACCAACAGATGCTGAAAAGCAGACACAGGATCATTCCAAAAAGTGACCCAGAAACGAAAACAGAACAAATGGGAACACCAATGCACATGACACAGGTATACACATCTAGATATGCAACACAGGTACGATTCAGCGCACGCGTGGCGCATCGCAGGGAAGCACTTGCACTTGGCGTATACACAGATGCCAAGATAGTCAGAGCGAGCCGCCTGTGGTTCCCCACCTGTGCAGCGTCTCTCGCCTCTGGGCTGCCGCACATGCTCTTGCCCGGAATGCCCTTCCCCAAGGCCCTCCTCTTTTTACCTGGCTAATTCCTGTCATTCTTCAGATCTTCTAGGAAGACTTCTGCCTCCTTGATAGGGGCCTTTCCATACTCCCCAGCCTTGGAGTGCTTCCTGCCACATGGCATCACTGACTGTTTTCCAATGAGTTTCTGTCAAGTTTTGGGATGAAGGATTTTGCCTGTGCTCGGTGAGGTGGTGACTGTGGGTGTGAGTGGGTGATTAGGGCCAAAAAAACCCCCCAAAAAACTGGACAGAGGCAAATTTGGGGGGAAATGAGTTAGGAATAGCTGTGAGGAGCCCCAGCTACTCAGGGCCTCAGAAGATATTTATTTCTGTATTTATTTATTTATTGAGACAGAGTCTTGCTCTGTCACCCAGGCTAGAGGGCAGTGGCGCTATCCTGGCCCACTGCAACCTCCACCTCCCAGGTTCAGGCGATTCTCCTTCCTCAGCCTCCCGAGTAGCTGGGATTACAGGTGCGCACCACCATGCCTGGCTAATTTTTCTATTTTTAGCAGAGACAGGGTTTCACCATGTTGGTCAGGCTGGTCTTCAACTTCTGAGCTCAGGTGATCCTCCTGCCTCGACCTCCCAAAGTGCTGAGATTACAGGTGTGAGCCACTGCACCCGACCTCAGAAGACATTGAAACCCACAGAGAGGACACAGCCAGATGCCCTCTGCCTCATTTTCTCAGACCCTGCCTGATTTCTCTTATGTTTCTTCTAGGCTTGCTCCCTGACCCAGTTCCCTCCTTCCCAGAGCTGGCCTTGCCCCTTGCCACCTCTCGGAGCTCACACATACTCACTCACCTTCTCTGCTTGGCTGTGCCCTACCCCTACTTCTAAGTGCAGTGAAATCCTTGTTATTCAAGGCCTGAGGTCAGTGGGCACGTCATCCATGCCTGGCGTCCTAACCCGTGCCACTGAGTATCGTGAAGGGAGGTAGTGGAGGGACGTGCTTGGGAGCACAAGCCTTGAGGACTGTCTCTTGGTTCAGATCTCTGCTCCTCTACTTCTTAGCTGCAGGATTGTGCAAGTTCTGCCACCTTTGTTCCCTCATCTGTAGAAAGGAGAGGATAATAGAGCCCACCTCATTAGGGCAGCCATGAGGATTAAATGAGACACAGTGTGTAATGTACCTGGCTCCCTCTCCAGGTTACGTGAGAGCAGGGAGAAATCTAATGAGATCAAGGATGTGCAAATGCACTCAGAAGGTGCCTAGTGAGTCCTTGCTAATTGGCACTTAGTGAAACAAACACCTCCTGTGTGAGCACCTAATATGTGCCTCTGTAGTGGGCTCTGTGACCCGCCTCTCCTTAGTTTCTGCACGGCTGCCAGTTCTGCACAGCTGTTACTGCTGTGGGGGCTTAGAAGGTGGGGGTGTGACTACTTTTTCAAAATTTATTTTTAATTTTTTACATCTGTTTTATGGAGGCATAATTTACATACAGTAAAATCACCAATTTAAAGTGTATAATGAGTTTTGATAAATATATATGGTCATAACCACCATGACAATTAAGAAAAGAATATTTTTATCCTGGCAAACTTCCCTTGTGCCCTTTATAGTCAGTCCCTTTGAGGGGGACTTCTTATAGGAGTGTGAGAAGTACTGGGTTTTCCTTGGGCTGCAAACCTGGGCACATGGAGTGGGGGTGCCTCCAACATGCTGGAAGTTGCCAGGGAACTGCTGACCCTCTCTGGGCCTTGGTTCCTGGCAGAGGCAGTGCAGCCAGGCAGGGCAAGGGATGCTTAGGCCTTGGTCTCCTGAGGGCAAGCCTTGGATGTGAGGGCTGGATCGGCTGGAAGTGGTGGCTTCAGAAACCCATAGAGTGGGTGACAGGGTAGGGACTTGGTGTTTCTGCAAACCCGCCCCTCCTTTGACCAGGTGTGCCCTGTGGTCCTGGTGGAAATGGCTATATATTGTCCAGACTGTAGCAGGGGCTGGCCAAGATGGTCCACTCCTCTCCCCATCCTCCTCCAACCAGAGGCCATAAACCCCACTCTATAGATGAACAATTCCCTGAAAAGAAGGGGGTCACTTTTGTTCCCCAGTTCTAGAACTATTAAAGCAATTATGTAACTAGCAATAAATTACTTAAAGTAGTGACTCACTCAGCTTAATTAGAGCGCAAGCAGGGAGGGATTAAGGTATTTTTAGAGCACACACCTCACTCTCTCCTGTGGGGGAGGCCTCTGTGCAAGGTGGGGGTGGAAAAAAGGCTGGGAACTCATGGGAGCACCCCAGGTGTCTGCAAGGAGATGAAAGCTGATCCTCCGCCCCACTGAGTTCCTAAGGAAGAAAGGCCGAGTCAGAGCTGCAGCAGGAGGGATTCGGATCAGACTCAAGAACACTTCCCAGTGGTGCTTATTTGAGAACTGGGACGGCAACACTAGATTGTAAACTCTGTGAGGGCAGGGATTAGGTCTGTGACCGCCTCCTCACCCAGCGGGAGACCAAGAATGAGACTTGGGAGTCAGACACAACTGGGTATGACTCCTGCCTTTGCGGGTTGCCAGCACGTGGGCTTGGGCAGGTTCCTTTATCACCAGAAGCTTTGCCGTCTCCTCCACTATAAAGTGGGCACAATAACATCCACCTGCATGCATATTATAAGGATTGAATGGGTTAAAATGTGCAAAGCAAGACTTAGTGCTCAGCTGGGCACAGCGGCTCACACCTGTAATCCCAGTACTTTGGGAGGCTGAGACAGAGTGCTTCAGCCCAGTAGTTTTGGGACCAGCCTGGGAAACATAGGGAGACCCTGTCTCTTAAAAGAAAAAAAAAAAAATTAGAAGACTCGGTGCTGACTCTGCTAGACCAAAAGCCCCACAAAGGCAGGGATTAGGTTTGGTTTGTGTTGTTCATTGTTGTATCAAGCTTCATTCATAGGACTGCACAAAGTAGGTGTTCAGTAAATGCTTTGTTGTGTGACTGCGTGTTAATTTTGTTCCCATTCTCCTGCTCCAAAAAAAAGTTCATTTTCCTGAGGTTGTGAGTGAAGAAAATAGGCAGTGTGGGCTGGGTGTGGTGTCTCATGCCTGTAATCCCCAGCACTTTGGGAAGCTGAGGCGGGAGGATCACTTGAGGCCAGGAGTTCAAGACCAGCCTGGGTAACTTAGCGAGATCCCATCTCTACTTCAAAAAAATTTAAAACAGAAAAAATCTAGGGTGTGTGGGGGGGCAGGTGGGGAGGTTGCAGGGGTGCCTCACAGGTGGGAGTCTGGCATTTCTCCTCCAGGCTGAGGAGGTGGTGAGTTCCAGGGAAAGTCCTGGGAGGGATCAGAACCACAGCTCCAGCCTGCCTGGATGAGGGTGGTCTTCTGGCTGCCAGGAGGGTAGCTAGGTGGGAAGATCTGCCCTTGTTTCCTCCATAACCTGGGGCGGGAGGAGGAGGAGCTCCCAGCCCAATCTGATGGGGGAGACAAGAACCCTCACCCACCATTGCTGGCAGTTCAGAGAAGGCAGCGATAAGTCAGGGTGGGGCATCCTGAAAGGCTTCCCAGAGGATTGGATGGGAGGATTAGGCTGAGAAGACATCCGGCATCCGTAAAATGGAGTAATGATTCTGACCCTGCAGGTTTTCTGGGAGGATTAAATGAGTTACATTTTAAAGATGCCTGGTACATGCCTGCCAGGAGAAGGCACAACATATGAACTCCCTCCCTCTTCCCTCCACCCCTCCTCAGCTCCTGTGACATCAGGAGGGACATGCCCTGCCCTGCTCACAGAGGCTGGGTGGGAGGCTCCCATCATGGCCTTCACTGAGGCTGCCTCTGCAGTTGGACCAAGCTGGACACACAGTAGGTGCACATAACAGATGGGGGCAGGTCTGTACTTGTTTTACCAGGGTGTTGGGAGGCTGAGGGAAGGGCACAGCTGGATTGGGGTGATGGAGTTCAATCCCTGCTCCTCCCCCAGATCCAAGATCCTAAGACACCTATGTCCAGTGGCTGCTCTGATCAGCTCTGACCAGCTCTCCTCACACCTCATAGGCCTTCCAGGGTTCAGGTGATGAATTAGTGATGACAGCATCCAGCATCGCTATGACAACCACATGGCACTCTTAGCCTCCAGTCAGGGCTCAGCCGCAGAGGCCAGAGACCCCTTTGGCTCTGGGCCTTTGTACTGGTGTGTGTGAGCGGGGCTGGGGCCTGAGGGAGATGGAGGAGTGGGAGGGGCAGGGGCCGGGGCATGGGGCTGCATCTGGCATGGACTGGAGTTCATTCAGATTGTTCCATCCAGAGGGACCTTGGGGACAGTTGTTTCTCTCCTTCCTTCCCCCTTTCTTTTCATTCCTCCATCCCTCCTCTTTCCCCTCCTCCCACTTCTTCTGAGCCTTGTTCCTGTTTGAGACCCTAGGCTGCCAACCCTTTTCCCCTCCTCTGGGAATAAAGCCAGGCTCAGCCCTCACCCCGGGGAGCTGAGTGAGGTGGGGGACAGCCACCTTCTGGTCTAGGCCTCAGGGAAGGTGTGTGGGGACCACTGATGGCTTGGTGAGAGGGCCTGACCCAGCTGGGCCAGGGGCTGTGCAAGTGGCTGCTGACCCTGATGAGTGGGGAGGAGGTTTTCAGTAGAGAGGCAGGGTCAGAGATGAAGCAGCGTGGGATGGGGGAGCGACAGATATTCAGAGTGGCCTAAGTGTGAGATGCGGAGCGGAGAAGGTGGGAGGAATCGAGGCTCGAGAAGGACTGGGAGGGAGTGGATGCAGTGAGGAGTTTGAAGTTTGTCCCTGGGGGAAGAGGAGCCCTGAAGATTTTTGTTGTTGCTTCTTTGATTTTTAAATGGGAGGGTTCATTTTAGAGATGGGGAAACAGGCCCAGGGTGGGAAAGTGACTTGCTCAAGCTTAAGTCACTAGAGACAGACTGAGACTACAGGCTCTGCTTGGGTCCTGCTGGACTCTAGCTGGGACCTCTTGCCCCAGACTTGCTGGCCAGGATTTTCCCAGGTAATCACTACCTCCGAGAAAGGTGAGGAGAGCCCATGGGTGACTTTGCCCTCAGTTTGAATGAAATTTGCATCAGCAAGGGCTATGCCGATAGTCCTTTCTGCCCGTGTCTGGCCTGTTTGGGGGTGGGAGTGGGCTGGAGGTGAGCATCCAGGGAAGGATCTGGGAAGTCAGGGGCTTGCCAGGGCCAGCAAGGCATTAGGGTCAGAGATGGATTCAAACTTGGGTCTTTGGAGACCCAGCCCAGACTCTGTGCTCCATCTCCTTCCTCCGTCTCTCAGGAGCCTTTGGCTGAGTTAGGCACCTACAGGAGGCAAGGGCCCCCCCGAGCCCCTCACATTCTCCTCAGGGCTCCTTCTGGCCCTGGGGCCTGATATTGGGCCTGCTGTGCTGGAACTTATCCAGGCAGAATAAACCTTTAGCCCCATTGTCCTGATGAAGAAACTGAGGTCCTGAGGTAACAATGACTCATTCAGGGTTACAACAGGTCAGTGGCTGGGCTGGGCCTAGCTGTCTGGCCCTCAGCTTGTCTACATGGCCCCCCCTCGTGGCTCTCCCCTCGCCTCTCCCACCCCGCTGTGCAGCATGGTTGGGCCTGCCAGCCTTGATGGATGGCTCTGCAGCTCAACCTCCCTCCCATTCCTCTCCAGATGCTGGGCCGTGAGCCTCCTAATCACCAGTCCTGCCTGGTGGCCGCCAAGCCATCCATCTCCCCACACAGCCTTGCCCAGCACAGATGATTTTGTTTGGGGAGAAGGGGGTCACAGCAGGTCTTCCTCTGAGGCTGAGCCGAGAGTTTGGCTGCAGCCCCCACTCTGGGGGGCCCGAGGGTTAGGGAATAGCCTGCACTCCCTTGCTGGAGTGTCAGAAATCCCTCCTGAATCTCCCTAGGGCACGTGCACATGCACACACAGGCACACACACTCACAGTAACACTAATAAAAGCTCTCGTGTAGCAAAAGAATATTGTATGGCAAGTATTGTTGCAGAGCCATATGTATCATCTCATTCATCACTCCACTGTAGAGATACAGAAACTCAGGCTCAGAGAGATTAAGTGACTTGCATAGGCTCCATATCCAGGAAATGGAGGAGCTGAGATTTGAACCCACATCCTTATGGCTCACATCTTGCATTCACAACTCCTGCTCTACTGACTCACCTGTGCACACACACACACGCACACACACACACGCGCGCACACACACACACACAGGCACTCACTTGCATGCATGAGCACGAGCCACCATTTTGGCTCTTGTACCATCCATCTACCTGGGCCAGGTTCTTGAGGAGTGAGGAGAATGCTGGGCTGCAGAGGGCATGAGGGGTCACTGCTCATTGTCCCCAGGCTGCCCCAAGCTCATTGTCCCCAGGCTGTCTCACCCTGGCTGTGGCACTGGCTGGCTGGGGAGCTGCAGGGAGGCAGCAGCCTCCAGGCAGTGGAAAGGGGAGGCTGGGAGACAGTCGATCGATCATCCCTGCAGTGCCTCCTTCCAGGAACTGGGGCCCAGGGGAGTGTGGCGCCGCGGGTCGATGTTCTGGGCAGCAGCACAGTCTCTGAGTGCGTACAGGGTGTGTGTGGGGCGAGGCTGGTGTGCAGCTGCCCGCCTTCCCCTGGCTCCCTTCCCCTGCTCCTGCCTTCCTCCTGCCATTCACCTGCCAGCCCCACACCTTCCCCTGATTCCCCCACTGTCCCCAACCTGGGTACTACAGAGGCTGAGACTCAAACTCCCAGTTCCCAGGCACCTGTGTGCCTACTGCTACCATCCCGCCCTGCCCTAGAGGCAGGTCTCGGGTGGGTGCTGCAAGAGTCACCCTATGGTGGTTGGGGATGGGTGGGTAGGGGGACCAGGGGCTGGAGCTGTGGGGATGTGAGGCAAGCCCACCTCAGAGCCTTTGGAGACCTCGACAGACAATACGATGAGATAAGAAATGTAAAGGGGCACATAGTGGGTGCTGAATTCATCTTGTCTCGTTCCTCCAGTAAGAGTCTGGAGAAACTAGGAGCAGCTGGGTGCCTCTGAGGGCACAGGAGCTCCCAGGGCTGGCTGGCAGGTGCAGCTAACAGTGTTAGCAATCCCAAGGACAGGTAGCTTGGGGCGGAGGAGAGCATGCTGTCCTGATGAGGGGAGAGATGTCTGGTGCTAGGAGCAGTGGTGGCCGGAGGAGGGCTAGGGACCCTCCCTAGGCCACCCCACACTCTCCCTCTGGGAGGGACTCCTGAGCAGGCCTGGTCACCTTGCTTCTTGGCTGCTTCTTCCCCGGCGGAGGAGCCTCCCCCAGGCTCTCCCACCTGCACTGGCCTCAAGAGAGCTGGGATTGAGCCCCAGTTCAGGCACCTGCTGGCTGGTGGAGGTTAGGGCAAATCACTTTCCTCAGCCCTCTCATCCGTGACAGGCTCTGGTGAGGGTTAAATGAGATGTTGCCTGTCAAGTGCCTGCCACTTCCCTGACGCCGAGCAGCTAGGCTGCTCTGGGTTCTCTAGCACCTGCCTCCCCTGGTCCCAGCACTGGGTGGGCGGCTGTGTTCTACCGGTCACTGGTGGGTCCTCAGGGCCCCGACACAGGGCCTGCTATTGGGAAAGAGGGAAGTAAACATCCCAGGGCTGGAGCTCTGCCCACTATGGAGGTGTTCCATCTTAGGCTCTGTAATTTCCTCATTCACTCTGGTATGGGGACAAATGTGCCTCTCTGCACTAACTGAGCCCCCATGGGCAACTAGGAGTGGTGTCACTTGGGGTGGGGGTGGGCAAGGATCTCTGGACTGGGATTTCCAAGCCCTGACTTCCTGTTATTTCAGGCACTACCTCATTGTTCCATCTTGGGCAAGACCTGTCCCCTTGAGGGTAAGAGAAACATGTGACCTCTGACCTCCAGAGTCTCTCTTCTGAGCTTCTGTGCCCAGATGATTCTGTGTTCTAGGGGACAGGCGAGGCTGGGGGGTGACCCCCATGCCACTGATGGGCAGACTAAGGAGCAGGGGCCCAGGACTGGGGCCAGCTCAGGACTCTGGTGGCTTCGGTGCCCTTGACCTGGTATTGCTGCCGTTTTGCCCCACTGCTGTCTGTCTCCGCTTCCGAGTCACCGCCTGTCCCTCTCCAGTCCTCTCCTCTCTTCCTTTATTACTATCTCTATATTGCCTCCTGCCTCAGGCTTATCTCCTCCTGTCATGCCTCTATCCACCTCTGTCACTCCCCTGCGACTCTGCCTCACTCCCTGGCACACCCTCTCCCTCCCTGCGAGTCGGGAGTGGAGCCTCGCTGGGAATCAGGACCCCCCTGCCTCTGGTCTCTGTCTAAGCAGTCTCTGCGATTCTGGCCAGCTCTTATCTTTTTCCACCTTCCCGAATCTCTCTTGCTGTCTGATGGTGTCTCTGCCTTTCACTGTCTCTGAACTCCCTTTGTTTTTCTCTATATGCTTCTCTCTGCTCTTATCTCTGGGCCTCTGTCTCTCAGGGCCTGACTGGTCTTGACCTCTTTGCCTCCTTCTTCCCCTCGAGAGCCCAGCCAGGCAGCAGGTCCAGCCCTCCAGCCCAGAGAACAGATGGAGTCCACCCTCCCTCTCTCTTGCTGGCTGCCTCGGAAGCCCCAAACAATGGCCTCCGCCCTGCACCGTGCCTTGTTGCTAGGCCTTGGGCTGGCAGCACCTGGCTTCCATAGCGACGGGTGCTTAGAAACAGAATGCCACATCTCCCAGTCCCACCACAGGAGCCTTTGCCGATCGAGCGAGTGTCTTTTGATCAATCAGGAAGTGTGGCCAGGCTCTAGGTTGCCTCCAACTTGAGGAGGCAAGAGAGGAGGGGACTGTGGTCTCTGCCTTCTGGAGCTGGGGGGACTGCTGGGCTGGGAGGAGTTGCTCAAGTATAGCCCTGAAGCCAAGGAAGGACTGGGGGAGGCCTTGGGCTCTTTTCCCCAAGTCAGCCTGCTGCAAGAGGCACAAACTTGGGAGCTGGAAGGGGCTGTGTTGAAATTGCTGTTCCATCATTTCTAGCTGCATGACTTTGGACGAATGACCTCAGGTCCCAGGGCCTCAGTTTCATCAACTGTAAAATTGGGCTAATAATATCATGAAGATTAAATGAGAGAATAGATCTGGCACTTAGTAGATGGTCATCAATGGCCATTCCCCTCCCTTCCCCTTTAAAGTTGTTTAAAATTTAATTGGCAGAGAGGAGAAGGAGGGTTCTTCAGGCCTGTGGAATGGTGTAAGCAAAGGGGTGGAGGCTGGCATGCACCTCACATATGCTGGAGTATTTAGGGAGGACCAGGGGCCATATCTGGAAATGGTTCTGTCAGAAGCAGCCAGGCCAAGCTGGGTACCATGTCATGCACCTGTAATTCCAGCTACTAGGGAGGCTGAGGCAGGAGGATCACTTGAGCCCTGGAGTTCCAGATCAGCCTGGGCAACATAGTGAGACCCCATCTCAAAAAAACAAAACACAACAGGCAGGCTGATGGGCCCATGGAGAAGGGACTCTGTCTCCTGGGAGGTATATTCTTGCCAGGTGCAAAGGGATGGGCTTGACTAATTTCTCCTCTAGCATTTGGGGCTGCTGGGTAGGGAGCTACACTGGGGTCCCCTTGCTTATTCTCATGCTGCTCCCTACTTCTGCCCTGTCACTTGGTCCCAGGAGAGGGGCTCCCACTGGTTCCTTTTCCCTGCCAGGCCTGCCCACCAAGGCCACCATGGCCACACAGCCTGAATCCTGGGGCCAGCAAGTGTCCATGGAAGGCCCCACTCTGTCATCGTAGAGATGAGGAAACAGGCTCAGAAGTAGGAGGGCTTCCTGGTCCTAGGGCCCAGCTCTTCCCTCTTTTCAGGCCTGTCTTCTGCACTAAGGACTTCAGGCCACCAGGGAAGGTGGGGAGGGAGGAAAGGAGATGAGATAGACTTGGGTGGGGGCCTGAGGACAGAGTCTCATGTCACTTGGGCAGCCAGGAAAGGGTTAAAGATCCCTTATCCCAAGCCATGGGCACTGGCACTGCCAGAGGATGCTGAGGCCTGCTGGGGCATAAGGACAACAAGCAGCATCCTTTTCTGAGCTGTTGGGAGTGCCAAGCTCTCTGTTAAATACTTTTGAGCCTCTTCTCATGTATTCACAGCCACCTTTCAAGGAAGGCCAGTTGATCCCCAGTTTAGAAGTGAGAAAACGGGGGCTCCAGGAGGCACTTGTCTAAGGTTACACAGCTGGAGAGTTGGAGATGGTGGTTAGACCGAGTCACCCCCCCAGACCCTGGCCTCTCCCTGCGTGCCCCTTCCAGGACACCCATCACTCCCTTGACACCCCTTGGGAGTGGGTATTCATTTCCTTGGGCTCTCCCAATCCCAGTCCTTGGTATCCCCAAATGCAGGCAGACACAGGTGCTTGCTGCTGTGCCCTCCCCTTTACCTGGCATCACAGAGACTCAAGCTCACTGACCATTAGGCTCTCAGGGGCATAGAAACCAGGTGCTGGAGTCTTAGAGTCCTGCAATCAGGCATCTCAGGCAGTCAGGACATTAGAATGTTAGAATCTTGGGCTTCTACATTCTCAAGACCCCAGGTTCTCGCATTCACAGAATGTAAGAAAAACAGACTTTTTGAATGATGGGGTGTTATAACAGAAGCTTTGATTTTCTAAGAACATGAAGCTCTGGGAGTTCTTGGAGCCTTGAAGCCATAGACTGGGGCCTCCCTGTGTGATGGTTTCTGAGTTAGCAGGGAGTGTTCAGAGTATGGGGCCTTGGTCCCTGTTGCTTAGACCTTCTTGCCTTGGTATCTCTGATGGGCTCAGCTCTTAGTAGCCTTTGTGTATGTGTGTGTGTGTGTGTGTGTGTAGTGGGGACTGGGGTCAGGGACTGACTCTAGCCTGAGGCACCCCTGGAGTGGGGCCAGCCCAGGAATAGCAGGTGGAGGAAAGCCGGGCAGCCTCAGGGCTGCAGCTGTCTGGTGGTACAGGGCAGGGCTCTGGGTGGCTGCCTTTGGCAGAGGACCAGCCTGTCTCCTTCATCCCCTACCCAGCCTGCTACCAGGATCAGGAGGAGGCATCTCCATGGGACTCCTAGGGCTGGAGTCAGAGCAGCCCCTCCAGGTTCTGCAGCCTGGACGGCAGGAGGTGCCACTAAGGGGAGGAGATTGGGGAAGGATTGGGACCTTTATCTGCGGTGAGGTGGGGCACGGGGCGATGAGAGATATAGAGGGAGTCTTTGAAGGGTGTGGGATCAGTGAAGGGGCTGGGGATTTAGTGATGGGCTGGGGCTTAGGATGGAGCCAAGGGCTCTGTGGGTGGGAGACCTTTTGAGAGGGTGGAGACTCAGAGAGAAGGATGGGGGCTCAGCAAGGGGATGTGGCTCAGTGGAGGTTGCTGAAGAGTTTCTTGGGGTTGGCTACACGCGGTGGCTCACGCCTGTAATCCCAGCACTTTGGGAGGCCAAGGCGGGCGGATCACTTGAGGTCAGGACTTCAAGACCAGCCTGGCCAACATGGTGAAACCCTGCCTCTACCAAAAAATACAAATATTAGCCGGGCGTAATGGCAGGCGCCTGTAATCTCAGCTACTCGGGAGGCTGAGGCAGGAGAATTGCTTGAACCTGAGAGGCTGAGGTTGCAGTGAGTCGAGATTGTACCACTGCACTCCAGCCCTGGGCGACAGAGCAAGACTCCATCTAAAAAAAAAAAAAAAAAAAAAAAAAAAAGTCTCAGGGCTGTCTCTGCACTGCTCCAGGTTCCTGAGGATGGCGTTTGGGGCTGGGGGAGTCTTCTGTCCCTGGGGTAGGCTGAGAAGCAAGAGCTCCTTTTCCCAACTCTGCCCAAAGCTGGAAAGGTTGTTAGAGCTGCTAAGAAAGCTGGCATCTGCCTCTCCTTTTGCTCATCTTCCTTTCTGGTTTCCATGGGAATCTGTGGCTCAGGATGATCAGGGGTTGACAGGATGGCGCTGTGGAAGGAGTCTGTGTCAGGCACAGCCATCCCACGTGGGAAGGAGCCGGCTGGTAAGAAAGTGAGTTCCCTGTCCCTGGGAGTGTGCAAGCAGGGTAGGGGCTGAATGGCTAGAGTGACTCCAGAAAGGGGTTCAGATGGGGCAGAGGAAGCAGTCTGGAGGCCACTTCCCTGAGACAATCATGTTTTGTGTGATTGGCTCTGGGGGCCCCACCAGCCCCACCTTCCAGACGTCCCTGGGCCTCACAAAGGGGGTTGCTGCACCCTAGGCACTGCATCTGATCCAGCCCCAACTCCTGTGCTCTGTGCCTGGCCTATGCTGAACACGGACATGTGCAGCTGAATCAGATTAAGTCTCTGCCTAGAGGAGCCCCAGTCTGATGGGGGAGGCACACAGGGACACAAATATAGCTGGGTAAGTCCTACAAAAGGGGGCACACCTGGCTGGGAGGCAGTTCCACCACTGATTCCTGTAGTCTGTAGATGTCTTTTTGAGCAATTCTTCTGGGTCAAGACTTGTTCTTATTTGCTGGGATAAAACAGCAGTGAGCAAAACAGAGCTGACAGCATGGTGGGAAGGTTGAGCTCTTCCAGACCGTGATGAGAAGTATTGGTGAGTGGTGGGGAGAGTGGCCAGAAGGCAGAGTGTGGGCGCAGCATGAGAGGAGGCTTTGTCCAGACTTAAGGACCTGGAAGGCCTTGAAGGCCAGGACCAGGGCTCCAATTGTCCTGCTGGCAATAGGAAGCCATATGGGTGGGGGTGAGGCAGAATCAGACTTAGGTGTGGAAAAGATGACTCCAGCCAGTGTGGGCATCGAAGAGGAGGCACAGAAGCAGGCGTGGCCACCTGTGCCTCTGTGTAGGAGCTGTGTGAGCATGTGCTTGAGGATGTGTGTCTGTGTAGAGGACTGGGGTGTAGGCGTGATAGGAACATGGACGTGTATCTATGGAAAGACTCCAATTGTGCATAGGGGTGTATGTGTGTATGATTCTGTGGCCCAGGGCAGCCTGTGAAAAGGAAGGATCTTGGGGTCTGTAGATGATGGGGAGCAGAGACTAAGGCCTAAGGTATGCTGGGGCTCGAGCCCCCTGGACTTTATCCCCTGTGAGCTGGCAGGTCTTAGACTAGTCCTGGACTAGAATCCTATGGGTTCCCTTCCCCCAGAGGGTCATGGGGCCAGCCATCTGCTGCAGACAAGACAAACATGCATGCAAATCACATGAAAATGGATGAGGCCTGTGGCTGACCCACCCTACAGCCCCCATCCCCTGGGCCTGAGTTCACTCAGCCTGTACCCTTCCTGACCCAGAGCTGCTGCCAGGGCTCTGGGAACAGGCCTTGCCCACTAGGAGCTGAAATTCACATTGTCCCCAGCACCTGCCCGTGGCCACATCCTCTCTCTGTGAGGGCTACCCCCACATCTGGAGCCATAGCCAGCGGACACAGAGCTGGACCTGGACTGGTGGCCATGGGCAGCACCTCTGGCAGGTGCTGAGGTGGAGGAGGCAGTATCCAGGCAGGCATCCCTGGGCAGAAGGTACCTCTCCTGAGCAGACAGGCCTACCCAGGCACCAGGCCCAAAGATATGGGCAAGGGCTAGATCCTGGTATTGGAGGACCCTCAGGAGAGGCTGTGTATGACTTGCTCTCTCTCTGACCTGGGCTAGAGCATAAACACGTGTCACATACTTGCACACACATTCACACGTGAAAGCACGCACATGCTATTCCTACCACTGCACACATATATCTGCATGTGTGAATATACACTCACTTCTGCACACAGACACATGCCTATCTGCATAGACACACCCGTGCCAACCCCTATAGATACACAGACATATCTGTGTATACACATATAAGTTCAGCTATACCACTGCAGTATCACACACCCTTGCAAGGATACAAACCTGTGCTCACACTCTCTTCCACCCTCACACACATGCTTACAAGCTTGTGTGCAGCCTTACACACATGCACACACGTACAGAGCAGCCTAAGGGTGGCTCACCCCTGCCCAGGTGAACACCTGTGCCCACTCCAGGGCTGGAGTGTTGAGGAAAGGGTCTGGATGGAGGCAGAACCTGCAGAGATGTCAGTTTCTTCCAGGAAGCATCTTGGATTGTCCCTTCACAGAGCCCTTGGAAGTGGGGCCCTCTTTTAGTCCATGGGCTCTAGCCCAGGTCACAGAGAGAGCAAGTCACACACAGCCTCTCCTGAGGGTCCTCCAATACCAGGATCCAGCCCTTGCCCATATCTTTGGGCCTGGTGCCTGGGTAGGGCCATCTGCTCAGGAGAGGTACCTTCTGCCCAGGGAGGCCTGCCTGGATACTGCCTCCTCCACCTCAGCTTCCTGAGCACTCAAAGAGAAGCAGGCCAAGCTTCACGGCTGCTGAGAAGTCTGAGACCAGGGAGGGCCAAAGCCTTGCCTGAGGTCACCCAGCATGTCAGGGAAGGGCTAGGGTTTGAACCTGGGCTTCCAGGTGGGGGTGTAACCATGGTCCATGGCAACAGGACAGATGCATGTCAGGCAGCAGACAGGCCCTTGGAAGCAAGACATGTGGTCATGGGGGATAGGAAAAGACTTACAGTCTATGGAGATCTGCCAGGACCAAGTGTGTGAGATGGAGAGATGGTGCTTCTTCACCAGAGCTCACTGGGCACCACAGGGCTCCCAGCTTGGCTGGACCATGGGGACTCAGGGAAGAATCAGACAGGCCCTGCTCTTGAGGGAGGGCTGGGGATAGGTGAAGAAGGAATAGGGCATTATAGACTGGGGAGATGGTGGGGGCTACTTCTCGTTGGATGGCAGTTTTCTTCCTGCATCTTGAAAGATCTAACTTTCAAATTTCTTTACCCTCAAAACTTGGCATGGAGTACATTCTCAGTAAATATTTATGGCATGAATGAATGAATGAAAGTATGATATTGGCAGGCAGATATGCCTTTGGAAGGGTATTCAAAATGGGAGGGCAACAGGTTGGGCAAAGGCAAAGAGGTGGAAGAAAAGCCAGAGGTTCAGGGTACAGCTGAGTCAGGCATGGCTGGACAGGAAGTGGTAGGAGAAGCAGCAGGAAAAAGTCACGTGGGGATGAGCCTTGCATGTTATACTGAGTTTGGATGTTGCCTTGGAGGCCATGGGGAGCCCGGTGAAGATTATGAGCAGAGGGTGAACATGGTCAGAGTGAACCTGCCCTGGCTTTGGGGGGTCCTGGGCTACATAGTAGCTGCTTATCCTTGGTGCAAAGAGCACTGGGTTTGGAGTCTATAGGCCCGGGTTCACATTCCTATAGTAACCAGCTGTGCCATCTCAGGTAAGCATCTACATTTCTCTGAGCCTCACTTTCCTTATTTGTAAAATGGGGCTAATGCCGTGCCTCCTGAGGCTGTTGGATCTGGCCTGGGTGAGGAAATGCTTTGCCAGCACAAGGCCCTACCAATGAGAGGTGTCATTTTTATTAGGAACAAGGCAGGGCTGGTTCCTAGACAGGGCCTGAGGTTGAGTGGGCCCAGGACCCAGGCTGACAGCTGAGTCACCTTTTCCAGGCCAAGTGGCCTCTAAGGTGGGGAGACAAAAAGAGTTGGCTAGAGGGGCTGGGCTATGCATTCCTAAGCTGGAGCTGGGAGGAAAGCTGGGGCTGGGACTGGGCTTCCTGGTGTCCGAGATGGGCAGAGGGTGCAGACACCGGGATAGTAGGACCCTCAGCCACTGCATTCTTGGGGACAAAAGAGGAGCTGGGAAATCTGATTTCCTTACCTGGCTTTGCTCAAGAAGCAAGGAATGTATTTAAGGCACAGACTGGAGTGAGATGGCCTGGGTTTGAATTTTGACTACTTACTAGCTATGTGACTGTGGGCAATTTACTTTGTGCCTGAGTTTTCCTTATCTGTGAAGTGTGACTAATAATAGATCCCACCCTATATCATTGTTGAGAAGATGAAATGTGAGGCACACAGTATGTGCTCAATAAATGCGAAAGCCTCCCAGCCCCAGATGTATACACTCGGCCAGTAGGGGCCAGCCCTGGCCCTCACCTCCATGGGACAGAGGTCAGCCAGGGAGGAGATGCATCTACTCCAGGGTTCTCTGACCTGGCAGCAAATTAGAATCACTGGGGGACATTCACAAACATCTGGGATGGGGGTTCCAGATATCAGTATTTAAAATGCTCCCAGGCAATTCTAACATGAGTCAGGGTGAGAACCCAGAACAGGATCACAGATTGTGGAGTTGGAGTGAGGTAGGGATCTGCGTGTGAGTGGAGGAGTCCTTGGAGTGGGGTCAGTCCTAGCTATAAGAGCTCGGCAAGGCCTTTAAATGTGCCAACTCAAGGAGCCTTGGTTGCCCCCTCAGGAAGGGTGCTGGTTGGGGAATTTCAAGGATTGTGTGAGAGGGTTTTTCTGAAAAGGCTCTGCACTCTACCAAGCACTGGAAGAAAGCAGTGCGCTTGTTTATTGAGTCTAGTGTAATAACATTTCACAGATGGGGAAATAGAGGCCTAGAGAGGTGCTGTGGCCTGCTCAGAATCCCACAGCAAGTCTATGGCACAGTTAGGACTCAAACCCTCTGAGGAATGCTTGGATCTGAAAGGTTGACACAGAAAGACTCTTTGAGCTGAGGGACACATAGAGCACACACCAGGGACCCCAGTCATTGAGCTGTAGTTTGAGAGATTCAAGTAAGACTGAAGAAATAACTTCTTGGCTGGGTGCAGTGGCTCACACCTGTAATCCCAACACTTTGGGAGGCTGAGGTGGGTGGATCATGAGGTCAAGAGATCGAGACCATCCTGGCCAACATGGCGAAATCCCATCTGTACTAAAAATATAAAAATTAGCTGGGCATGGTGGTGCATGCCTGTAGTCCCATCTACTCGGGAGGCTGAGGCAGGAGAATTGCTTGAACCCGGGAGGCGGAGGTTGCAGTGAGCTGAGATCGCGCCACTGCGCTCCAGCCTGGTGACAGAGAGAGACTCCGTCTCAAAAAAATAAAATAAAATAAAATAAAATAAATAAAATAACTTCTCAAGAGGTGAGTGCCATGGAGGTGGTGCCTGGAGTTGGGAGCCCAAGAGATGGTGGCGGTGCCAGGCCAGGGTCGGCTGTTGACCATGGTCTGAGGTGGCCTCCCCTGAAGAACAAGTAACTCTGGCCAGTGGCTGTAACAGATACCTCCCGGGCACCTGTGTCTCACCCAGCCTTGTCCAGAGCCCAGGACTGAGCCAGTGACACATGCTCAGAATTTACCAAGAGACTTGTGCACTGAGCTCAGACTCAGACCTAGTCCTTCCAACAGCCCTTACATGGGTCATCCCCTTTTACGGAAGAGAAAACTGAGGCCAAAAATAGGAAGGGAGGCCCTGTGGGGGCCAGAACCTTTACACATCTTAGCCCAGGTAATTTTTTCTACAGTGTTAATAAGTAGGATGAATTGCCCCTGTTTGGAAGATTCAGTAAAATACATTGACTTGGCCCAGATCACTTACTCTGCACCTCTCCTAAGTCCCCAGATGTGACTCCCAGGAAAGACACAAAAAAGGGCTACCCAGAGGGATAAGGTAGTAACCAGGGAAGCCCTCCCAGAGGAGGTGGGCCTTCAAATGGCCCCTAAATGACAGGCAGGAGGGAAGGATCTGGGAGGGTATTGGGGGTGGGGTGGCATGGGCAAAGGCCTGGAGGTGAGAGTCAGTCAGTCATTGATGTGAGAAGAGCAAGAAGTAGAAATGTAAGGAATGGTGGGGAGGGGAGTCAGAGCTGGATGACCAAGCAAGGGTTCAGCTGTAGAGGGTCTGGCCCGCCAGGCTGAGGGCTCGGGCTTTATTGTGCTGGTGGTAGGGAGCCACTGAGGGTGAGTGGGGGAGAGCATGCCAGAGCATGCCTCAGAAAGAAAGGTGGGAGAAATGCTGGCATGGAGGGCCGCCCCCTGAGTTGGTGGGGTGGCCGGGCTCTGCCAAGGCTATGTGCCAGCTACCTGGACTGTGTCCAGGAATGGGCACAATGACTCAACATTGAGAAAATCACTCCCCAGGGAGAAAGGGCCCTGATGAATCACCCAGCTGAGGTGGGGAGGCTGGGAGGCTGGGAGGCTGGGGGCTCACTGAGTCACCCTCCAAGAGTTGGTGAGGAGGGGAGCTGCAGAGAGAGGGGCCGGCAGTGCAGTTGAGGGGGGGATTCAGGTCAGACCACAGTGAGGGCTGTCGGGGGACTCTACCTTCCCGCCATTCCCGGGTTTGGTCCTCCTGGCCGTCCTGTGAAGGAGATGAGAAAACTGAGGCCCAGGAAGTAGGGGGAGGGGATCCGAGCAAGGTCATGAGGCAAGTCGCTGGCAAAGGCCTAGCGAGACCCAAGCGCACCCTCCAGTCCAGACACGTCCTGCCGCCCCAGCCGCTTTCATGCCAAGCAGAGGCCTAAGAACCGGGTCGGTCCGGGCAGGGAGCTGACCCCGGTGACCCGCTGAATCCCCGGACGCGGCCCCTCCGGGCAGCCGGCAACTGAGGCCGGATTGCGCCGCCGCGATGGGACGGCAGGGGGCGCAGGAGCGTCGCGGCTGCCGCAGGCTCCTGAACCCAGAAGCCGCTCTGCGGAGAAACGCGCTCCCGGAGCGCCGGTCCCACCGCGGAACTGCGGACCGTGTGGCCCTGGGGCCTGCACCCTCTCCGGCTCCGGGGACGGCGACAGAGACCTGCCTACCCAGGCCTGGGGGCCCCAGTCAGTAGCGGCCGCCGTGTGTGCGCTCGGTGTCTGTGCGCACGTGTCTCCCTCGCAGATGGGCGACTGCTCCAGGGCCTGTCCGTCTCACAGCGACCTCCAACATTCTCCCGACTTCCCCCTGCCTCCTAGGCTGAGGGAGAGGAGCAAGCCCGAGGCTCCTGCGGTGTCCGCGGCCCCTGCCCCCCTTCCCCTTCCCTCCCCACCCCACCCCACTGCGCCGGTCTCTGCCTGGGGCTCTGGCCGGGCCCCGGACCCCAGAGTGGTGGCGGGGAAACAGGGTGCGATCAGACAGGGTGGAGGCTCTGAGAGCGGCCCCTGCGAGATGCGAGAGAAGTGGCGACGGGGCGAGGGGCAGCGAGCGCAGGCTGACAGCAGGCCAGCTGGAAGGGCCGAGGGAACCCAGGGCGAGACAGAAGCGGGGTGACAGCGGCCGGGTGTCCGGTGGGGTCGGAGGATCCGACGGGCCGAGAGGTGCGGTCCGCGGTGGCGGGGACATAGGCGGGGCCGGGGCGGGCCGGGGGCGGGCGGGGGGCGGGCCGGGGCGGGGCCGGGGCGGACACTCGGGCGGACCAGGCGAAGCTGTCGCGGACGCGCTGACCGAGCGCAGCGGCCGGGCCGGCGGGCGGGCGGGTGGCTGCGAGCATGGTCCTGGTGCTGCACCACATCCTCATCGCTGTTGTCCAATTCCTCAGGCGGGGCCAGCAGGTCTTCCTCAAGCCGGACGAGCCGCCGCCGCCGCCGCAGCCATGCGCCGACAGCCTGCAGGTAGGGGGGCCCCCGCGCTGGGCACCAGGAGAACGGGGTGTCCGGCGAGCGCCGGGCCAGGTCTGCCCGCCCCCGAACCCTTCTCAGGGAGGAGACCCCTCCTCTAGTTCTGAATTCTACTCCTGTGCTGGGACGGCAGCGCAGACCAAGAGCCCTTGAAGCCCCAGCTCTCAGTCCACACGTCACCCCAGACTCTGAACTCCTTTCGGATCCGGGGCTCCACCCCAAGCACTGAGCTTCCAGTCCACGGTGGGACCGCAGTGCACACTGAGAGCTGTGCCCAAGCCTCGAATTCCCTTTCCTTAGATTAGTGGGGACCCCTGCCCACGCCTCGGAACCTTCACCATATATGTGGGGCTCCCGGCACACCTGGAGCACCTGAACCCCCAGCTGTCATCCAGGACTCCACCTCAGAGCCGGCCTCACCCAAAGCCCCAAACCTCCATTCCACAGCCTCAACTGGACACCCGCTCAGATTCCCACCCAAACATCTGGACTTCAGTCCTCAGCCTGGAACCTCCCCCAGAGTCCAAATCTCTCCTTCCATCAGGGCTTCACTGGCCTTCTCTGTGGGACCCACTCCCCGATCCCTTCCCTCCCTCCTGTGTTGGAGATCTCCGAGTCTTTCCTCGTGGGGGGCCCGTCCTCTTGTTCCTCTCCAGGTACAGTGGTCCCACTTTATTCTCTGGGCTTCTCCTCTGGTTTCTCTTCAAGTATTTCTGGGCTCTCTAATTTGGTCTGTTGCCCCATGTGCCCACCTCTCTTGGTCTATCTTGGTCTCTCTCCTGTTTCTCTAGGTCTCCATCTTCGTTTTGGGGTCTCTTTCTGCAGCCACCCCTTCCTCTTGTATCTACCTCTGCTTTGCTGTGAGGAGGGGGCAGGCTCAGAGAGCAGGGCTAGTGTCCCTGGGACACCCCCGCCCCCCATGTTCTCAGGCATGGCATGGTGTGGGCTCAGGTGGAAGTGCCTGAATGTGGAGTGTGCTGCTCTCAGGCGATGCCCAGGGATCTGAGGTGGTGGGGGGATGATGTGGTGGGCACTGGCTTTTGTAACTTATAAAGCCCCTCATCCCAGCTGCCCTGGTCTTGACGGGGGCGGCTAGGGCTTGAGATAGGGAAGAGTAAACTGCAATCTGGTGTCAACCCGCGGTGGGATGTGTCCAGGCTGGGTGGGTCTATAGTGTATGTGTTTGTGTGAGTGTTCCTGTCTGTGTGTAGCACGGGCTGGGTTGCATGTGTTGGGTGTGTCTTGTGTGTAATCATGTGTGTTGTGCCGTGTATGAATGTGTCATCAAGAGTGGGATTATTTGTGGGGAGATTATGGGAATTATGGGTCTATGGCATTGTGTGCTATGTGTGGCTGGGGAGGCAGTGTTGTGGCTGTGGAGTGGTAGCTGGGTGTGTGGCTGTTGTGTGTGTAGAGAACTTGTGTGTATGTGGCTGTATGTCTGTCATTGTACAGTGGAGTTGTTGTAGGGACAGCTTGCATACAGGATTCTATATGTAGTTGTGTGTGTTACTGGCTGTTGTGTGTGGCCAGGAAGGGCCACTGCAGGGGCCTGATGGTTTCCACTGGGTGTCCTGTCAGAGAGGAGTTGGGGCGGGGGGTGCTGTGTGTGCCAATGTGTTTGCAGCCTAGGTGGCTGGCTTAGAGTCACTATGGCACATCCTGGGATTGCTTGGGGAATATATCTATTAGGACCTGAGTGCTGGTGTTTGAATGTCATGTGTCTGTGTGGTGGCTGCTCCCGCGATTCTGGACAGGAAAGGGTTGCAGGCAGGGCTGAGGGGTCTGAGGCGAGGAGCCAGTTGACAAGTGTGTGAGTGTGTGTGTGTGCGTGCATGTACACGTGCATATGGGAATGGAGTGGGGTGGGAGGAGGCAGTGGGCCAGCAGCGCTGTCTATGCTGAGGGGCTGTGTGTGCCCACAAACGTGTGACATTAGGTGTGCACATTATCTATGCAGGTTGTGTCTGCATGTGTCTCTGTGTCTAGGTGGCGTGCGTGTTGAATTTAATTGGATGCATACACCTGTGGCTGGGGAGGTGAGAGGTGTGTGAGGTGCGTGGTGGGAGACGGTGTGAGTGTGGTGTGAAGTGAGGGTGTGTGAGCTGGGTGACTTTTTGGTGTGACGTGTGAATTATGTGATCTTTTCTCCCCATGAGCTGTGTGTGCCTGTGGTGAGGAGTGAGTGGAGGATGGCCAGTGAGCTGGCGGTGTGTGTGTTGGGGGTGTTGAGGACTGTAGAATGTGCTGCGGTGGCAGTGTGTGCATGAGGTGTGTGTGAGGAATGAGGTCTGTAACATTTGGGGCGTGTGGAATATAGTGGGTGTCCCCATAAATGTCTGTGGAGTGACGCATGTGTGCAAAAGGGCTTGGCTGCCATCCTGTTCTTGCTCCCCTCCTGATCAGGTCCCTAGAGATGCCCTGGAATGTTCTCCATGCCCCCCCAACCCCAGCTGCCCCTACCCTTTGCCCTTCATCCTCCTTGCCTTGACCAAGCCCTTTGTTTCGGGTTTCCGGTGGAGCAGGCGCTGGACAGGCGGGCGGCAGGCAATGTCGCGGTCTGGGAACCTTTGTTCTCTTAGTTTGACTGGTGTTTGGGGCCTTGGTTTGGAGGAGGGTATGGAGAGGATGCACGTGGCAGCAAGGTCACTGTGTTTACTACACCACTTCGTGCTCCGCAGAGGGGAGGCGTACGGCGCAGGCAGTGAGACCTGGGTGGTGTCTTTGGTGGCGCCTGTTGGTGTAAGAACAGCTTAGGCTGGGCTTGGAGTTTGCCAGCCATGCAGTCTTAGTCCATAGTGGCCCAGCGCCCTTCCTGGCTCATGTCAGCGGGGCTGAGCAGCCGAGCAGCCAAGCACTCACTTCTCCAAGTTCACCTGCCCTCGCCCCTTCTCTGTGTGGCTGCAGCCCCTGGAGACAACCAGGAAGACCTCGATTTAGTTCTATTTGTGTTCACTCCAGGTCAGATGGAGGAGAAAGAGTCCCCATCCTCACAGAGACACTTATCTGAAAGGAGAGAGCTGGTCACACCTTTGGGGACCCTCTAGACTGACACAGTCTGTAGGGGGATCGAGGTCATACCTTCCAGAGAGAGCTGTGGGAAAACCCTACTGGGCTGCCTCCTAGCAGGTGCTTGAGAGAAGAAACATCCAAGATTCCTTGAGATTGGAAGGCTTAGAGAAGTCTGAGTCAGTCAGGGAAGGGGCTGGGGTCGATGCCGCAGTGTCACATACCAGAAGGTTCTCTGAAATGAATAGGCTTGAACTGGACCTTGAAGGGGGTGTTGGGGTGGGCAGAGAAATGCAGCCTGGGGCTGAGGAAGGTTCTGGCCTGACTGGCAAAAGTGATCTCGCTGGCCATTCCCCAGGCAACACTGTCTGGCTTTGGGTAGCCATCCCTGGGCCTCCAGCCTTCTCAAGCTTTCACGGTACCTTTTTTATCCCATTGTCTCTGGCTGGAATTATCTTCATTGTCGTTGACATTGTCATCTTCATCATCTTTTAGGCAGTTATTTCCAATTCCAGGGTCCATTGACAAATGTCTCATTTAGCAGGTTAACTCATGCAATTGTCCAAAAGTCTTTATGGAACACTGCTGTGTACCAGGCAGGCACAGTTTTAAGTGCCGGGGTCATGGTGGTGGCCAAACTGGCCTCATGGAGCTCCTACCTTCTGTGTCCAGCCATGCTGTCAGTTGCCCACCCTTCTGTGTTTCCCCCAGTCTGGGGCGCCTGGTTCTGTGGGGCTCCGCATGTGCACCCTCTGATGCTGGGGTCTGGCTCCTACCAGAATGTGAGCTCTGCAGAGGCTGGGCCCAGGTCTCTCCTCTACCCACTGTGTGTGTCCTGAGCTGGGTCTGGCAGAGTCCAGATGCTCACACCTATCATCAAGTGACCGGAACTGCCATGTAGGGTTGGCAGTCCAGCTCTGTCTAGGGAAACTGGGGTCCATCGGATGAGAGGACTCTCATCTCATCAGGCAGCATCTCATCAGGCCCTTCTTTTACCAGTAGTTCCAGAGACCAAGAAGGGTCAGGTGACTGGTGCAGGTCTCACAGCAGGGTGGCGCGGCTGGTGTCAGAAGACAGCACTTCTTGCTGCCAGGTTGGGCTCTGGTCCTAGCACCATGCTGCTCTCTGGCTGGCCTCTGTGCTGCCTGCGGCGGGTAAACGATTATTAATGACCCCCCTGGCAAGGAGACAGGAAATGTTTCCCAGCCACAGCTGGGGACCTGCTCCCTGCCAGCCCCAGCTATCCATACCCGTCCTGACCATGGCATCGGTGCTGATGTTATCTTCATTCTGCCTCAGTCTTCTTTACTCCTTCTGCCCATCCCCCGACCTCCCTGATCTTGACATCCTAAGGGTAAATGACGAGAAGCTACAGAGCTTTCTTTTCCATATCCCTGTCCCTCACCACTTTCTCCAACCTGACTCATCTCTACCTTCTTCCTTGTCCCATGCCAGCCAGAAGTAGCTCTTCCTCCAGGAAGGCTTCTCTGAATGCACAGCCAGCTCCTCCAGTGGCCACTACCCTGAGCCCGAGGCACTGAGTCCCCCTCATTGCAGACTCTAGTCCTCCACTGATGGTTTGCTCTGACAGCCCTAGGGCTGGCCTGGGCACTTCCCGCAGACTGTCCCTAATTGCTGCCTTAGGACTGACATATGAAGGGTCCTCCCAGATGCTACCTCCAGGAAGTCTCCAGTTCCACTCAGCCCAGGGATTCTTACCTCCTTTGAGCACAGTGCCCTTCCTGTCTGAGTCACACATGTGTACTTCCAGGACTTCCTAGATGGACATTAGTGAACACCTGCTATGTGCCCAGCACAGAGGGTGGGAAGAGATGAGCAGGATGCAGGCCTTAAAATCCCCACACCTTCCTCCAAGCCTGAGCAATGTTGCATCAGCCCCTTGGCAGGTGGCACAGACCTAGGTACTAGGGCTGGGGGAGGGGAGGCGGAGAAACAGGGAGTGATGTTGGTAGTGTGTGGGGAGGGCAACGAGGGAGATAAACTCAGGGGCCATGGTGATATAAAGCAAGGACCCCTATTTCAGCCCAGAGTGGGAGGGAGGGGCATGTTGGGGAGCTTCCAGGAGGAAACAAATCTGAACTGAGAGCTAAGGTCAAGCCAGGAGAAAGTTCTGGACAGAGGGGAGAGAATGGTTACTGTGAAGGTTCGCTGGTGGCAGACAGCGTGAGGAGAGCCTGTGGCAGCACCACTCCATGGAGCAGGCCCCTGGGTGCCAGCCGGCTGGGTCCGGGGGGATGGGGACTGGTAAAGCTGGCCCAGCCAGATGGTGCAGGACTTGAAAGCCATGTTAAGGACTGCGGACTTATTCTGGAGGGAAATTGACCCTGGGGAAGAGTTGAGAGAACGGATATGACAGATCAGATCTGCATGTTCGATAGCTCCCTGGACCATGGTGTGGAGACTGAAGGGGAGGCTGGTGTGGTCCAGGTAAGGGGGGGTGATGAGGCCTGGACAGGGAAATGGCTGAAGAATGGAGGGGAGGGGACGGAGTGGCCAGGGCTGGTGGAGGGAGCTGGACAGCTGTAGACGTGAAGGGCAAGGGAGGAGAATGCTGCCCCACCCAGGTGTCTGGATGGGTTTTGTGCAGTCTCTGAGAGGTATAGGAGGGAAGACAGGGGTTAGTGGCAGATGCCTGGGCCTGTGTCAGGGCCCTTTAAGGACCAAAAGGTCTTGGAAAAGCCTCAGAGGAGATCATGAGCTTTGAGGTTAAAGGGAGACCTGAAGCCGGCCCAGGGCTGCTACAGCCTCACCTGTAACATGGGAACTTGAGATCTGCCCTGGGCAAAGGGTGTTCAGAATTCAATAATCAAAACAATCTGTGAAATGTAATACTTAATAAAATTCAAATCCAAAAATGTCTGAGTACATTCCAAAATGAGTAAAAATGTAAATTTATGAAAATGCTAAACATGCGTGATTGTTCTAATGTAAATTGTAAGCCTCAGCTGCTTCCCAGAACTTTGGATCTGGCACCCTTGAAGCTGCTGCCTCTGATGTGGCTGCCCCCTGCAGCTCCAGGACCTTCCTGTCCAGCTCCCTTGAGAGGAGCCGGCAGGGCCCCTCCTCTGCAGAGCCTGTACTCTGGCTGGTGGCTTCAGGGGGCAGGCATTCTGCCTTCCCTGTCCCCCACCCTAAGGGAGTTGGCCTTGCATGCCTCCCATCCACGGTTGCCTCTACTGGGGGCTGCCACTGGGAGACAGGAAGGGCATGGGAGTTTCGGGAGCTCAGGGTAAGAGGGGCTGAGATCTCGTGGTGTGGAGGGGGAGTGGGAAGGTAGGGTGGCCAGAAGAATGGAGAGGGCCGGGAGTGAGAGCAAAGGGAGACAGGCAGAGCTGAAGAGCAGTATCGCCCCAACATCAATACTAGTATTTCAGAATGGGAAAGCTATGCCATTTCCCGAAACATCAGAATGCTGAGGTCCGATCTTGCAGTCTCTGAGCTGGGCATTCCTTGGCCCCCACTCTCAGGTATTCTTGCACAAGACCATTTTTCTGGGCTGCATTTTCTCACTTGTAAAAGGAGGAAGTTGGGGGTCAATATCTCCAAGCGATATATGAGCTCTAGCTCTAGGAGTATAGGATTTTGAGAATCTGGAATTGTTAGTCTGTGGGGTTCTAACTGGGACAATTCTAGCATTGCTTGACTCTCAGCTCCCAGCCAGGGCTGTGTGGATGCGTGGTTGTGTGATTCCGACATTCTGAGACTTTAAGATGCTGAGGCTCTAGGAGCTAGAGATACGGACATTCTGTGAATCTAGGATTCTAGGATTTGATGGTTTGATGATTCAATGATTCTAAATGGGGCTACTGGGAAGAGCTGCAACCACCTGCCTTGTTAATGTCAATGTTCAGTTATTAAAAACATAACAAGAAGCAATGGAGACAGATAGCTCAGAATGGTGGGCGCTCCCTCCACTCCCAGTGAGGGAGGACAGAAGAGGCTGGGCTGGCCTTAGAGAATAGAGACCTTTTCAACCTGGGTCACACAGGTTGTTTCTCCTGTCACAACAGAACTGGTGTGTGTACATTCGAGAGAACTGCCACTCCCAAAGCTTGCAGGGTAAGGGGCTCATTTCCTTCAGCACTGGCCTCTATTCCTTAACCATTTCAGACTGGGCAGAGAGAGGGGTAACTACCCTTTCCTCCCAGCCCTCAAAGTCTCTGGGCAGAAATGGCAGCAGTGGAGGAAGGAGAGGTCTGCTCACCCCCGCCCCTTCCCTGACAGCCTGAGGGGGAAAACAGGACATGAATACTTCCTGGACACAGACATGGAAATGCATGAACCCCTGCCTTCGAGGGCCCTGCGTCCAAAGGCTCAGACAAGGGCAGAGGCCAGGACAGCCAGTGGGGTCCCATCAGCACCCTCTCAGTATAGGCTGAGGAGGGAAGACTCTGTTCTTGCCCCAAGGGTGACAGTGAGAAGGGGTCAAGGAAAGGAGTCCCAGGTCAGGGACTGGAAGTGCTGACAGGTCCTCCCCTGTGTGCAAGGCCACAGTCCAGCCTGGCAGAAGGCCAGCCCAATTGTCCAGTGTTTCACTGCCTCCTGAGTCCTTCTTATGCCTTGGCGCCCAGGCCAGAGTTGGGGAGGGGTCCAGGCTGCAGGGGAGGGTTTCCTTCCAGAGTGCCCATCCCTGATGGATCCTTAGAAGCCCAGTACAGCTGCACAGTTCCAAGGGCTTCTGCTGCCTGGTAGGTTCACAGACCAAAGCTGGCCCTGGTCACACAGCACAACGGGGCCTGAAATCAGGCTTCCTGATTCCCAGTCCTGGGTGTTCCTTTTTGCCCACAGCCTCCCCCACTTCCCCTGGGACACCTGAGGGGCAGGAGTGGAGGTGGGGCTCAGGTTAGGGAGCAGAGCCTCTGTCCATCATCCCTCCGTCTTCCTCTTCCCACAGGCCAGAAGCAGGTGTGGTGGTGACAGCTGCCCCCAGTCCTCCACAAGGCTCCATTGTCCCCGGCAGGGAGCCCCTCCCCAGCTGCAGGCCAGAAGTGTGCCTCCCCGGGCCCTCCTGTCGTGAATCTGCCACCACTTCCTTCTGCTGCCCCTTCTCTCTTCTCATCTCCGCTTGCCCTCAGGCCCTCCCCATCCCTGTGAGGTCTTGTCTCTGGCTCTCTCTGGGTTTAAGCCTCTCTCCAGTGAAAGTTAGATTTGGAAGGGCCCTGGGAGATCACCAAGTCCAACCCTTTTATTCTTCGGATAAGGAGGCCAGGTCAGAGAGGGGAAGGTCCTGTCCAAAGCTGCACAGTAGGCTGAGGCAGAGCCCAGTGCTGTGCTCCCTTCAGCGCTGGGTCATGGGTGCACACTGCCCTTGGCATCAGGCGTCCAGGGTTTGAGAACTGACTGTGATGATCAGCGCTAAGCACACAGGCACCTACAGAAATGCGGTAGGGGGCTTCTCTCCTCAGCCCTTCTTCACAGCCCTGAGCTGCCCTCCCTTCCTCTTCTTTGCCCAGCTCCTCTCTCCTTCACTATCCCTGCTGTCTGCTGACTCCTGCCTCTGGCAGACACTGTCCTTGGGACACAGACTAGAGCTCAGGCCTCCAGGACTGGGATGCACACCCATGCACCCAGACACAGACACATAAACATGTGCAAGCGTGTCACGGGGTCCATAAATCCCAGCTGAAAACTGGTCAGACCATCAGGAGGCCACCCTGGAACCCAGTGTCCTCCTCTTCCTGTCAGGCCTCACACACCTCCTCCAGGAAGCCCCTTAGGACCCCTGAAGACCGTCTTCATCCAACTAGCCCCTTTGTGACAACTGAACTCTGTGAGCCTAGGTTCCTCCTGTGACTCGAAGGGCAAGGCTGAGTCCCCCCTTCAGTCCTGGGGCCACTCCTTCAGTGTCTTCAGGAGGGGCTCAGCTTCCTGTTGCTGGGTGGGGAGAGCCCTGAGGTCCCCACAGGACGTGGGACAATGGGGAGGCGGTGACAGATGAGAGGCTGAGTCTTCCCTAAAGCAGACTCCACCCTCCCCTGACCTCCCTGGCTGGTGGCTTGGACACAGCCCTGGCCTGTTGGCCTCTTAGGACTAGGGTCCTGGTCTGACCCCACAATGCAGAGGTCTGGGAATCAGAAGCCCTGGTTCTCCAGCAGCAGTTCTCTAACTGGCGGCTATGGAGTCCAGGCCTCCAGGGCACTGGTAGGTTATTGGCGGGTTGGTGCAGATTCCAGTGTCCAGGAGGGGTGAGCTGGCCTGGGGGGCCTATGTACAGGAGATAGGAGGGTGATAAACACAGGCTAGGTGGGATTACAGGGAGCTGGGAATACTTAGCTAAGAATCCCCTCATCCTAGGCACTTTCCCCACACTTGAAATTGGCTGGAGGGGGAACCAGAAGTTAGGTGGGGTTGGGGAGGGACAGGAGCCAGCACCCTGCCTCCACCTCCGGGCAGTGCCTCTGCTGGGGGGCAGGAACCTGTCCTGGGAGTGGTGGGAGGCCTGAGGGGGGAGCTGGATTCTCCAGTGAAACTGGCCCTCCCTCCTCTCAGGGGAGGGGAGGGGGCTGTCCCTGGCTGCTCAGCAGGTAGCCCATCTGGCTGTGGGTGGAAAAGAAGACTCAGGCTTTGTGGATAAAAGGGACAGCCCTGGGTCAGGCACTTATCTCAACCCTCGTCATTTCCTCTGCCGGACATGGCTGGGTGAGTGGGGTCATTGCACAGAGGGAAGGAACAGGCCAGGGCCAGTGCATACCAGGCCCTACAGGAGAGTCAGGCACATGGGTGACCCTGCCACACCCTGGGCTGCAGTCAGCCCCTCATAGAGGCCCAGACACACACCACAGTCACTGCCGGAGATGGCCACACCTAGACCATCACACCACACACAGACCCAGTCTCTCCAGGTGACACTCAGGCCCAGCTGCAGGCGCAGCTAAGAGGGAAGACCCTGCAGGGCACAGGGACACGTGGGACAACCAGACGCCCTGCTTCGGCCACACCACAAGCCTCCACACACCAGGTGCAGCTCCTGTCACCCCTACGGTCAACCCAAGGAGAGCCAGAGATTCCAGTAGTCGTGGGCAGGTATCCAGTGCCCAGGCGAGAAGAGGGGGACACCAGCAGGGAACCCAGAACCTCCTCCATGCCAGACTGTGCCCTGCCCCCAGCTCACAGAAGGAGTGCCTCAGGCTGTTTATTTCCTAGCAGGGACTAGCAGGGATGGGTGTCTCATCCCCCTCCCCCTCCCAGTCCCCACCACACGATTCTGAAGCTGCCAAATCAAATCAGCCCCTGCACCCGCGCCAGGCTGGCATGGCGGCCAGCAGCTGACGGGAACGAAGCCAGGCTCAGAATATCCCACCGCCTGTCCGATGCCTGAGTAGGCTTGTTGGGTAGGGGTGGGGAGGGGCAGGAGCCTGGCAGCCAGGCCCTGGGCAGTGCCCCTCAGAGAGGCTGGGGGTTTGGAATGCCGCAGGGTGGTGGGCTTCTGGAGAATGAGTGAGCAGGTCTCTGTTGTGTCTCCAGGCTGCTGTGGCAGTGTCTCCACCGCTAGCATTCCGGGAACTGTGGAAGTGGTGCTGGTAGGATACAGGTCGGGGGTCTGATCCCAGTCCAGATGACTGGGCGCCAGGCTGGGGTAGGGGCTCCCACATGGTCTCACATTCATTTGAGACTCACAGCACCCGGGTTGGAAGCCCCTTGGTTGTCTGTCAGTAAAGGTCCAACTCACTGTGGAGGCCCAGTGACTGTGTGAGGTGGACATTACGGATCCCATTTTACAGATAGAGAAACTGAGGCTTAGAGAGGGCTAGTAGAGCTCCCTGGAGAGAAGCAGAAGTGGAGGAGGCCTCAGAAAGAGTAAAGAGGTGGTCATTTCCACTCCTTAGGAGCCCTAGGTGGAAAGAAGGAATATGGCTCTGTTCTCAGAGTCAAGGAACAGAGAATATGGCAGAGCCAGAGGTGCCCATGGGAAGCAGAGAACAAGGAGGGAGTCTGGGGAGAGAGCAGGGTGCAAGCAGGCAAGGCTCCCTGGAGGAGGGGGCCATCCGTGGGCTTGCTGGGGGCTAATGGGAGGACAGTCTGGGGAGAAGGGGAGAAGGCCTGGCCGGCCTCAGCCCCTGACCTTCTTGTCTCTGCAGCCAGCCTGGACCCCCTTGCAAAGGAGCCAGGACCCCCAGGGAGTAGAGACGACCGACTGGAGGTGAGAGCTCAGTGGAGGGAGAAGTGGGTGGGCTTGAGGGGGTGGGGCGCAGACTGAAGATCAGTCTGAGTGGTGCCCTCCCCCTTGGGAGGACGGGGAGGCTGGAGTCACATCCCAGCCCCAGCCCTCCAGACTAGGACCACCGCTATATCAAGACCATCTCCCCTCACCCTATATATCCCCAGCCTGGAAGTCCTCCCATGAGGATTCCTCCTCCCAACTCACCTGGGGAGTCACTACAGACTCCTCCCTTGTCCTCCCCACCCTCACCCAACAATTCCTGTTGATTCTCTGCCCTGAGTATTTCCCGAGTTCCTCTCCTCTCCATTCTGCCGCCTGCTTGGGTCCAGGCTCCCTCAACTCTCCCCTGGGCCACTCACTGGCTGCTTGCTTTCAGTTTCCCCCATCATCCACGTGGCCACCAGGAGGATCTTTCTAATGCACAGACCTGAACTTGTCACTCTCTTGCCCCAGAATCCTCCATGCTCCCCACCCCCATGCCCCCTCCACAACCCCAGCCTGGCAATCGTCCCCCTTCATCCATTCCTGCCTCCCCCAAACTGCTCCTGCTGGCCTCTTCCCCCCTCACCTTCCTAAATCCTTCGGGGATCAGCTCTAGCCTCCTCTCCTCTGGGAAGTCCTCTCTACCCCTTGACCATGGGACCAAGCTCGCTCCTGCTCCCTCCTCTGAGCTCTCCTGCCCTGGCAGTCAGATGCCAGGGCGCTCTGCTGTCTGTCGCCCACCGTGCTGTGCCACGAGCACCCTGTTTTCTCCATCACGTGACTCTGTATGTGTGTCTGCCTTGTCTTCTCTGCACTGTGAGCTCTTTGAGCCTGGGGACTGTGCTTTCTTCATTCCTGAACCTTCTACCACCCTTGGATGAGTACTGGTGCAGGGCTCAGCCAGCGCATTTCCTGCCCTGCGAGGGGTGCCATCCCCACCCCCCGACCATGCCTTCCTTCCCTGTGAGGGGTGCCTCATAGGACTCTTCAGTGCTCAAAGGGGCCTTGACGAGCAAACAAGGTGGGCTGCTGATGTTGAAGATTGGCACAGAGGAGGGTGTGTGTGTGTGTGAGAGAGAGAGAGAGAGAACTGGACCCACAACCAGAACAGAGTCTGCCCAGGCCCAGCTGAGAGGGAGAGGAAGATGATGCTTGTATCAGCCCTCCTGTGTGCCAGGAGCCTTTGACACCCACCTTGTTTAATTATTACAGCACCCCCATGAGGTAGGGGCTGCTATTATTCCTATTTCACATTTGGGGAAGCTGAGGCCCAGAGGGATCATTCAGCAAGTGAGTTGGGACAGAGCTAAGATTGGAGCCTAGATGTGTCTCAGGCTCGAGGCTCACTCTTTCCTGGCCCCTGAGTAAGATGGGAAAGAAGGTGCCCACACAGGGCCTGGTGCACAGGAGGGGCTCAGCACAGGTTCCCTGCTGGGACACAGGGCCAAGACCTGAGAATGTGCCTCCAAGTGGGGCTGGGCCCTGCTGCTGGGAGCTGGCAAAGGGAGCTGGGAGGGGAGGGCCTGGAAAGCCACATTATTAATTTATTTACTGCCATGGCATTCCCCATGGGGCGGGGCTCCCCCCAGAGCTGGGACAGATGGTGTTCCTGGGAGCCTGCAGTGTCTCAGCAGCCTCGGCCACCCGCCAGGAAAGACTGGATTTGTCATCCACCCAGGGAGCCACAAGAAGAGGGGGCTTTGGCAAAGCTGAGACCCTCCTGGGCAACGGGGGCTGTGCCCCGAGGGAAGGAGTATGGCTCCAGGCACCCTGCTATGCCTCTGGGGCAGCCCCCGCTGCCTAGGCCATCTGCCTGCCCTCTGCAGGTTCAAGTTCTGCTCTTTGTCCAGCTCCACCGGCCTCGTCCTTCCCATGAGGCTTCCCTGGGTTGGCCCCCCCTGCTCCTATCCCTGTATTTTCTCTGCCTTTCCTTGAGCTGGGTCCTGCTGCCTCTTTCCTCTGACCGAGGATCTGGAGCCATGAGCTCCTCAGCCCTCAGCTCTGTCCTGACCCCATCCCCACACTCATCCCCAAAACAGTTAGTGTCTGCCTGGACTCTTGGCAGGGCCTGCTGGATTTCTGGGTCCTGCCAGCACCCCGCCCGAGTGCCCAGGCCTATACTCAGCACTCCTGGGAAGAGATGGGCTGCCTGAGGGGACGCTGCCAACATGGAGAGGGCAAGACTGGAGAGAGTGGGGACCCGAGGGCATTGCTCAGACCACAGGGGCAGCTGGAGGGAAAAGGGACTGGGAGCCTGAGGGGCCCTCCTGTCAGGGTGGATCTGGGAAGCCAAGATGGCCTCATATAGTGGACAAGCCACAGGGTCAGATGAGCACGGGTTCAAGTCCCAACTCCCTTGCTTCCTAGGTGTGTGGCCTTGTGCCTGTCACTTAACCAGCCTGAGCATCAGTCTCCTCACCTGCCAGGCAGGGATAAGAACGTCTATCACTGCCGGGAGCGGTGGCTCACGCTTGTAATCTCAGCACTTTGGGAGGCCAAGGCAGGCGGATCACAAGGTCAGGAGATCGAGACCATTCTGGCTAACATGGTGAAACCTGTCTCTACTAAAAATACAAAAAATTAGCCGGTTGTGGTGGTGGGTGCCTGTAGTCCCAGCTACTTGGGAGGCTGAGGCAGGAGAATGGTGTGAACCCGGGAGGCAGAGCTTGCAGTGAGCCGAGATCGCGCCACTGCACTCCAGCCTGGGTGACAGAGCAAGACTCCATCTCAAAAAAAAAAAAAAGAACCTCTATCATTCTTGGATGTAATCACTGTTATTCAACATTACCACAATAGAGCTGTTGGGAGAAGTTACAAAGACTGTATGTGTGGGGTGCCCGGCGCAGGCCTGGCACATGGCAGATCCTTGGGGAGAGTTAGCCTCCTCCCTGTTTCCCTCAAGGATGACATCCTTAGAGCCAGGACTAGGCTATACCCCTGTGAGACAGGATGCTCCGCAGGGCTGGGCTGAGGCTTATGGAAGTTCTATGGGCATGGCACACTCTCCTGGCACTGGCTGGGCAGCAGCCAAGAAAGCAGAGCTGCCAGCACCCATCCCCACCCAGCAGGCGTGTGTTCAGCACACCCTCCTGGGATGGTTCCCTAGCCCCTGTGCCAGCAGCTGACTTGGAGGAGGGGCTCTTCCAGCTCAGCCTGGCATCCTCCTTCAGGGCCAGGCCTCTGCATCATTACTGTTTCTCTGAAAGTCAGGTCTGGGGCAGTTCAAGTTGGTGAATTGAGCACGCTGAGTCAATGCCCTCTTTGTGATGGCTCTCAGGGCCCAGATGGCGGCTTGGGAGCCTTAGCTGGGATGGGGGCATGGGGAGAGGCGGACGTGGATGAGGGCACTGGCATCCACAATAAGTACTGAAATGCACTGCCCAACACCGGCTCCTCTATTGCTGCCCTTGGGACAAAGACCACACCCCTTGGCAGGGCATTGCTGGCCTTGCCTGCTGGGTCCCCTCATGTCCCCTTGTGTCCCCTTATGCCCTGAGACAGCAGCGCTACAGCCACATTGTTGTGTTCACTCCCAGCACACAGCAGCTCCCCCTGCCTCCCTGCCTTTGCTCACACTGACCACCTGTCTGGAATACCTTTCCTTTCTTTCTCCACCTACTCTCTTTTCAAGGCCCAGATGAAATGTCACCTCCTTTGTGACGTTCCTCAGACTGGTCCCTCTACCTCAGGCCGAGCCAGTCTCCTCCCTTCCCTGGGCACTCACAGTCCCCATTTTCCTGAGCCCACAGTTGGGAAACCTGTTACCCCACGGGGTGCTGTGGGTAGTGTATCCTTCCCCATGGGGTTGTAAACACCCAGGAGGCAGAGGCTGAGACTGAGTCTCCTTTGTCTCTCTTGGGCCCATGTGGTGCTTGGTATAGGCCTGGTATATGGTAGGTGCTCAATAAATACTTCTTGAATGAACAAGAGTGGCCGTGAGTAGGGCTGGAGTAGTTCCAAGAAGGGGCACAGTTGGGTTGGGCGGTCTTGGAGACTTGGAGGAGGCAACCTTAGAACTTTGAAGGATGGAGAGGGTCAAGGGCACCAACCGAAGAAGCCAGGGACCAGCTAGGCAGTCAGAGAGGTCCATGAGGTCAGCTTCTGACAGCAGCAGCTAAGGACAACCAGGACCAGAACAGGACTGGGAAAAAGCAGATAGAGGAGGCTGGAGCAAGGACTCAGCCCCAGAGGAGGCTGCAGGAGGTTGGCTCATGCTCAGAACCCAGCTCCAAAACACTCTGCCCATGAGTGCTGGGCTGAGGAAGGCTTGGTGCCAGAGTCAGGGTGAGGCTGAGGCCACCAGTGAATATGTGGGCCCAGCTGCGGGGGTAGCAACTAGGCAGGGGCGGGAGCCAGGTTGGAGGGGGTATTGCCATTGCCACTGCAGGTGGAGTAGGGCTTCGCTGGGGAAGGAGCAGCTTGTGTGAGAGTGTGGGCAGGAGTGGGAGGGGAGAAGGCTCCGAGTATACGAGCACAGCTTACCAGCAAGGAGTCCTGGGGTGAGGCTGGAGGGGCCACGCTGTAGGCAGCACTTTTCAGGCCCTTATCTAACATTCTCAAGTGAGTGCTCCTAGCTGCCAGATGTGCTACTTCCTCCTGGATTCTGCACATCAGGAGCCAGTGGCCTCTACAATGCCCCATGGCCCCAAAGGAGTGGCTGCCAACAAGTTGGCCTTAGCATCTGGCATCCATGGGGGTCCTGAGGCCCTGCCATCTGTCTGTGCCCCTGTCGGGCTGCACAGGCCCGGGGCGTGCAGGGACCTGGGACCAGGGAGGCGGTCTCAGCTGCCACTCTAGCCTGTCTCTCTGCCTGCCCATCCACTGTCCACACCCCTGGCTGACTGAGTAAAGAGAGAGATGGGCATCGCAGGTCCTGCCATCAAAGAAGCCTAGTCTAAAGGAGGAGGCATAAAGCACCGGGGACTTATACCCAGAGAAGACACACGCTGAGACCACGCCAGGCTCGCGGGCAAGGCCTAGGCCCAGGGAGGGCCAGCCTCGTCAAGGGCCTGGAGTTGAGACTCAGGGAAAGGCAGGAGCTGGCTTAGAGGCGCAGGCAGGTCCAAGGCAGTGCCCAGGCCAGATGCTGCGGCCCCGGGCTGAGGTTGCTCCAGCCGGCCCCACCCCCCACCGTCCTGCCTGGCCTTTGGCTGTAAACACTGAGAGAACAAGTTCCGTTTCCCGGGAAATATTTATCTCAGGCTGTGTGAAGAGCGTGTGCACTGGCCTCCGTGTGTCCTTCCTGCAGACTGGCTGGGGCAGGAGGAGAGGGAGCTTGGCAGCGCCCTTGTTGGGGGGAGTCTGTGGGGCTAGGAGGGAAGGGTGTGCCAGAGGCCCCTGCCTAGAGCCTGAATTTGAGTGCTGGCTGAGGGAGAGGTGGGAGCGGATGGGAGAGAAGCCTGTTTTCTCCAAACCCCACAAATGCCCTCCGCCTCTCTCATGTTCCTTTCTTCTTCCTGGTCCATCCTGTCTCCTCCAGGTTCCGGCCTCCAGCCTGGTGTCCCCTCCTCAGGCTGCCTTTTCCTCCTCCTCCCTGTTTCCTGGCTCTTAGCCGCTTCGTCTGGGAAGTCTTCCTCAACTTTAAACCCTCGAACCCTTGTCCTCTGCCCTCCATCTCCCACTCCTCAGGCTTTCAGCAGCTTCACGTGGAGCATTGGGCTGGTCCTGTCCACAGTTGTTCAGTTGCTGTAACAGCTTGTGCAGGCTGCCCTGGAGCCCTGTTCTGGGAAGCACAGGTCTGGGCACCCTGGGGCTGGGGCGAGGCCCGGAGCTGATCTCCTCTGTCCATCCCAGTAGAGCCAGCACCAGTGCAGACACATGGGGGATCCAGGTTGGTGGACCAGGGGAGGATGGAAAGTCCCATGGATCCAGCCGGAATGTTGGAGTGGGGAGGCAGAGGGCCCAGGGTTCCTGCTGGCCAGCCTCTGGGCTTAGGGGTGTGTATCCCAGACAGGCCAGGCCTGCCAGGGGCCCTGACAACAGGAAATCCTTGAAGGAACAAGCAGAGGCTGAGGACTCTGAGCACAACAACAGGAAACAGCCGTGACATGGGGCAACAGCCCTGGCGACTGTGCCCAGTTGGGGTGGGGACAAGGGGCCGAGCTTGTGGGACCCAGGGTGACGCCAAGAGGGACACTGAGACACTGTGGGACAGGGGGCGTTCTGCACATGTGACATGGAGCTTATGACGTGTAATATCAAGTATGTGACCATGATCATAGGGTACTGTGTGGAGTGTGGGTGAGTCACTGAGTATGTGACACTGGCTGTGAGGCACTCCATGATAGCAGATGTGTACAGTGGCTGTGCCACCAAGTGTATAACACTGTGTGATATTGATTGTGTGATGCTGACACCGAGTGTGTGACATTGCACATTGCCTGCTACCACGTGTGTGACACTGAAAGTGACAGTGAGCACATGGAGGGTGTGTCTCCATGAGAATCAAATACAGAAACGTGAGCAAATGACGCTGCAGTAGCAGGTACGGTCCTGAGTCTGTGGCTCGAGTGTCTGACACTGAATTGTGACATTGAGTGTGTCCCAAGCATATGATCTAGTGAGGCTGAGTGTGTAAACAAAGGCATGACATGGAGTGATAGCAAGTGTGTGGAAGTGGGCGTGTGATGCTGTGTGATCTTGGGCCTGACATTACATGTGTGATGCTCTGTAATGGTTGTAACAGTATGCAATGTGCACATACAGTGCTGTGTAGGACACTGTCATGGAAAGGCACCGATGGGTTCAGGCGGGAAAGTAACACCGTCCAAAGGATGGTTTTAAAAGATTGCTCTGGCCGGATGCAGTGGCTCACACCTATAATCCCAGCACTTTGGGAGGCTGAGCTGGGTGGATCACCTGAGGTCAGGAGTTCAAGACCAGTCTGGTGAAACCCCATCTCTACTAAAAATACAAAAATTAGCCAGGCATGGTGACAGGCGCCTGTAATCTCAGCTGCTCGGGAGGTTGAGACAGGAGAATCACTTGAACCCGGGGGGCAGAGGTTGCAGTGAGCCAAGATTGAGCCATTGCACTCCAGCCTGGGTGACGAGTGAAACACCATCTCAAAAAAAAAAAAAGAAAAAGATTGCTCAGGTTGCAGAATATGTATGTGTGCGAGTGTGCACGGTGCATGGCAGGGGAGGGGAGATAAGTTAGGAGGAGGCAGAGAGGAGGTGGGTAGAGCAACTGGAGGCTCCTGCAGCTGCCCAGGCAGGAGATGGTGGTGCCTGTGTTAATGGAATGGCAGAAGAGTTAGAGATATGGAGCAACTTTGGAGATATTTGAAAGCAGAAATGACAGAACTTGCTGATAAATGAGAAGATGAGCAAGAGGGAAAACCAGAGAACAATTTCCAGGGTTCTGGCTTGAAGAACCAAGCGATGGATGGTGAAGATGTTTCTGAGATGGGCAAAGGCAAGGGGGAGGGTCAGCACTAGTGGGGTGGGAGGACAAGGAGGCAGAAATCGAGTGAGCTGTTTTGGATGTGTTAAGGGAAGCATCCAGGTGAAGGTGTGCAGTGGGCAGCGGGGCCAGGCTAGGGATACATCTGGGAGTCGACAGGCATGGGGGGTTTGTTAAGGTCGTGGACCTGGCTAGGATAATGGAGAGAGGGAGCTTGGCAACAGAAGAGGTGGGGACTGAGGACCGAGCCTTAAACTCTGAATATTCCATTGTCTAGAGGCCGGGGAGGTGAGAAGGAGCAGCAACGAGACAGAGGAGGAGGGCCAGGGAGGCAGAGGAGACCAGGAGTGTGAAGCCAGAAGCCAAGGGAGGAAAGAGGCTCAAGTGGGAGGGAGGGTCGGTGTGTGGATGGTGCTGGCCCACAGGTAAGTTGGGAACCGGAAGATTGTGCTGTGCTGGGCACTGTGGGTGAGTCAGGCTAATGGGAGCCATTTCAGTGATGGGCTGGAGCCAGAAGTCAGACTGGCCTGTGTAGGATGGTGAGGGAGGTGAAGACGTTAGCCTGGAGAGCCCTTTGGAGACGTTGGGCTGTGAGGGCTGCAGAGAAGGACATGATCGCTGGAAAGGGAGATTACATTTTTTTATTATGGGTGATTCTAAGCAGACACAATACCAGAGAGAAGCATATAAGAAACTGCCATATACTCATCACCCCAGTTCAACAGTTGCTGGGATTTGGCCTCATTTCTTCCTCTCTTCCCCCCTATCTGTTCTTTCATTTTCCTTTGCTTAAGCTTAAAATTTTTTAAATTGTGGTAAAATATACATAACTTAAACTTTACCATCATAACCATTTCTAAGTGTACAGTTCAGTTGTGGTAGGTACATTCACACTGTTTTGCAACCAATCTCTGGAACTCTTTCATCTTCTCAACCTGAAACTCTGCACCTATTAAACGACAGCCCCCATCCTCCTCTGTCTCCAGCTCCTGGCACCCACCATTCTACTTTCTGTCTCTATGACTTGGACTACTCTAGATACCTCAAGTAATTGGAATAATGTAGTATCTGTCTTTTTGTGACTGGTTTTTAAGTTTACTTAGCATAACGTCCTCAAGTTTTACCCATGTTGTAGCATGTGACAGGATTTCCTTCCTTTTTATGGCCACATAATATTCCAGTGTATGGACAGACCACATCCATCCAACACCAGACACTTGGGTTGTTTTCACATTTTAGCTATTGTGAATAATGCTGCTATGAACATAAGTGTACAAATATCTCTTCAAGATCCTGCTTCCAATTCTTTCAGATGTATACCTAGAAGTACGCTTGCTGGATCACACAGTCATTCTATTTTTTGGTTTTTGAGGAACTGCCATACTGTTTTCTGTATCTTTTTACATTCCCACGGACAGTGTACAGGGGTTTCAGTTTCTCCACATCCTTGCCAACATGTGTTATTTTCTGTTCTTTTTTTTCTTTTATTTTTTAATGGTAGCCATCCTAATGGGTGTGGGGTGACATTTCATTGTGGTTTTGATTTGCATTTCCCTAATGATTAGTGAAGTTGAGCATCTTTTCATGTGCTGGTTGGCCACTTGTATATCTTCTTTGGGAAAATGTTGATTCAAGTCCTTTGCCCATTTAAAACATTGGGTTGTTTGCTTTTTTGTTGTTATTGAATTGCAGGGGTTCTTTATATATTCCAGATATTACCTCTTTATCAGATAAAAGCTTTGCAAATATTTTTCTCCCATTTCATAGGTTGCTTCGCTGAAATATTTTAAAGCAAATCCCAGACATGATGTCATTTCACCAAAGGTAGACTTTTTTTTTGGTGGGGGGAGCTTTCCGGTGAAGACTGAAAAACCCGCTAGACAAATTCTAAAATAGATGTGACTTTGGATTTTTGTTTTTTAAGGCTAGGAGGTCCTGGATGATGCTGAAATCTAACAGTGACACAGAGCCAGTGTGGAACTGTGTCTGATGCTGTGTGAGGGTGACATGGTGGCTTTGGGAACATGGGTGCAACACTGAAGATATAAGAGACTCCAAGTGAGGGTGACAGTGAGAGATCACTGTGTGTGTGGCCCTGTGACGCCCAGTAACATGGGACAGTGGGACGCTGTGGACCGTGAAATGACTGTGTGTCACCGAGCAGGTGGGACCTGCTGTGTGAAGGCCACAGGTGTCATGTCTTCTTGTGTCATCCTGGTTGATGAGTGTGACACAGTGCAGGACTCTGCATGGGAGTAAGAGGGACTGAAGCTGTGCTATAGGTGACCGGGCTGCATGTGATTCAAGTGGGCTCAGCCCCAGCTTCAGCTGCTGAGTATGGGAGGGAGCATGGACATTGTAGGGTAGATGAGGAGAAACATTGAATGGGAACAGAAATGGTGTCTGTGCCCAGATGCGAGCTCCTCCCTTCTCTGAATACCCAGGAAGGCTTCCTGGAGGCAGGATGTGGGCACTTCAGCAGGATGTTGTAGGTGCTGATTAAGAGCAGGGCCTGTGGTGTCAGACAGCCCTGTCTAGGCTCTGACATTCAGCAGGTCATTTTATCTCTTGAGCCTGAATTTCCTCAAGTATAAAATGGGAGCTCTTAGGAGGAATGCATGAAGCAGTGCTCCAATGCATGCAGTCTCTGGCACTTGGTAAATACTCTATGGTCTCTTGGGGAGCAGCAACCTCAACACCTGCACCCCAGGTCCCCAAATAACAGGAGCACAAGTAGAAGCACAGTGAAGGTGCGCTGAGTGAGGTGTCCTCTTACACCCACAACCCTCCTCTCTCCCTCTCCCCCAACTTCTGTCCCCTGCTCGGTGTTGTCAGCGATACCCCCTCCTGCCCACTCACTCCTGCCCCCTCCTCTCCCCTGCCGTCCTTACCACTGTCAGCCTCCAGCCCAGGCTCCTGCAGCCTCATTCAATTAGGCCAATGCAATTTGCTCAAGAAAAAGCCCCATAATTTGGTTAATCACACCAGTAGGGGATCTGGTCCCGGTCGGGAGGGTGGGGGTGGATAGGAGTCCATACCCGCAGCTGAGGCCCAGGTGTCAAAGTGCCTGTCTTTTGGGACCTTTACCCACTTCCTTGGGCTCCTTTCAGGAGCCAACAGAGTCCAAAGCTTGGGTCTTCTCAAACCCAACTACAGAGGCCTTGAAACAGGAGTCTGGACTTCCTGGGTTCGCTTGTATTCCTGGGAGGGTCCCTGCTACTCTCTGGGCCTCAGTCTCCCTTTCCAAAAATGGGAGTGGAATTGGGGGGTCTCAGAGGCCCCAGTTGGCCTAGCTCTGCATCCCAGCTCTGGTCAGTCCCCCTTGTGGCTTCTGAGGGGCCTTCTCCTAGGCCTTGGGGAGGGAGCACTGAGGGGTAGGTGGAGAGCACAGGGCCCCAGGGAAGTGAGGAGGGGTAAGTGTCCTCTGAGTCTCATCTGGAATGTGTCTACCCCAGTCCTATAATCAGAGACCCTCTAGTTCCAGGCTGCACACCTGAAGGTGGGGCAGGAAGAAAGGAAGCTGCCCTTTCTTGGTCACCTGCAAGGCCAAAGCCTCTTAACCGTGCAGGCTATACCTTGCACAGGAGCTCCAGCAGAGGTGGGGTGGCGCTGAAACTGAGCCCACTCTCCCTCACCAAGCCTTTCCCCTCAGGCCCGCATCTGCCCAGAGAATTGGGGTCCCTCCTTTCTAATGTGCACACAGGTGGCCCCAGCCCCCTGCTGGGAGTCAGCTTAGGCAAGGTTTGATGGCTCAGCTTAATCTTCTCAGCAGCTCTGGGGGAAGAGACCATTTTACGGATGAGGAACTGAGCCCAGGAAGGTCCAAAGACTTGTCCAGTACATGTGGTGTGTGGCAGGGCAGGCAGATGAGCCCGCATCTGAGGGAGGCGATGGGAGAAGTGACAGGGGTGCACAGAGGAGGAGAATTAGACCCTCTCAGATTCCACCACTCTCAGCCACACGTTCACTCACTCATTTGGAGACAAGACTAACCACCGGCGCATTCACAGCCCCCCAGACAGCCACACACTCACTATACCACTGTCACATGGACATCAACGACCTGAATCACATATGCATAGATGCAGGCCCACATGGTCACTCCCACGTGCAGATGGCCAGTGCACACACATAGACACAGGGTACTCACACATGTTTACACTCTCACAACCCATGTGGGTTACAGATTCCTACAGAGACACAGACCTACATACTTTCACAAGGAAATTCTCCCAGTGACCCAGGGAACATAGTCTGCCATGATGATGTGATGGTCCGTAGGGGCTCGCCACTATGGACCATTAATGGGCAGGCTGCACACATGCTTAGGTCCCCAGCAAAGCAGGAGTTCTGCACAGAGTGAGAGGAGAGGTCAGTTCTGATGAGTGTATCCAGAATTTTGCAATCAGAAAAACCACACAAAAACTATTTTAATGTTCATTTCCAAGATAAAATTTAGTTTGAATTGTATAGAGGGTCCGAGGGTCTGGTGGGAGGGCATCATCATCTTTTCAAGGCTTTGGGGTTCTAAGGCACCCACAGATTCACAACAGTCCCACAAGATATCCCAGGCTGACATATTTACCCAGCCCAGTGTGTGCGTGTGTGTGTGTGCGCACGCTGTGTGCATGCTCATGCTGGCTCCCAGATCCTCGGGATGTGAGGAAGGAAAGTAGGAGAGATTCCAGAGACTCCGGATGTTTGTTCTCTGGCTTCCTGGGCCCTTCAAAGGAAAATAACTCTGGATGTCAGCCTGCCTGCCTGGCGGGCTGGGTGGAGAGGTGGGCTGTTTTGGGAGGTGAGCTATGTTGGGAGGTGGGCTGTATGACAGCCTGCCTCAGCCCCTGTGGCCCCACTGACCGGGACCCTGTGTAATGAGGCAGAGTGACCAAGGCCCATGGCCAGCGTCCCATGGGCTCGTAGGCCCATCGCCTCCCCTCTCTGGGGCTTGGCTCTCTCATCTGAAAAATGGAGGTGGGAAGGAGATGAGACTGGATGGGCTTTCTCCTGGAGACTGATTAGAGAGACAGAGACTCAGGCCCGGAGTCCAGAAAAGACAACCAAAGCTGGGGAGGGCACATGAAGGGGGGCAAAGAAGGTCTGGGTTCAGGGGAGTGCGTGGGGCCCCAGAGCCTGCCATGTCTCCGCCAACTCTCTCCCTCACTGGAGGAGGGCTCTGTGCCTTGGTGCCCCACCTGCCCAGGGCCCTGTGGCTCAGCCCCTTGCTTGCTCTGTGAGGGGGACGGGAGAAGGATGAGAGTCCCAGTGATAGGGGGAGGACAAGACCAGGGGAGAGGGCTGGGGGTTTCTGGAGGGCCAGAGCAGGAAGAGCAGGAGAGAAGAGAGGACACCACAGTGCAGGAAACGGAGGAGCAAAGGCTGGGAGTGGGGAGGCTGGAGGGGTGCAGGGAATCAGACTGGGGTGCTGCGAAGAGGCCTGAGGCCAGAGCAGGCAGTGCCTGGATGGAGGGAGCGAGCAGCTCCTCACCCTCAGCTCCTTGATGAGGTAAGGTGACCACGAGCCCTGCTCCAGGCTGTGTGCTGAGCACTTTGCTCGGAGCCTGTCACTCTGGAGGAGGGGAGGGGGTGTTCCCAGGAGCTATGACAGTCTTGTGCAAGGGAGGGACAGGGTCACATTTATGTTTAACAAAGCACTGCACTGGGAGAGAGGAGCTGAGAGACCCCGGCCCTGGGGAGCATGGTGGCTGGGACCCCGGAGGGCAGGCGTGCCCCAGACGGACCCCACTCAGAAGATTGCTTATCCCAACCCCCCAAAGAGAAAGGCTATTTTTAGGAACAATAAAAGTGCTCACACATTCCTGCAGGGGCAGAGAGAGGGAAAGGGGGCAGGAGTCAGTGCAGAGGAAGAGGGTGGACCCCGCTCTTCTCCCAACTCTGCCTTGGTCTTCAGGGACGTCTCCTCAGGGGCTTCCCCAGCCAGCCCTGCCTCTCCAGCCTCCGCCTGTCCCTGGGGTTCCCTACCGGCTCTTATGTCTATCCCTCTGCTTCTGAATTGGTACTTGTTCTGTCCCTGTCTCTCTTTCTCATACTTCCACTTTCCCCCTCCCCCTGGGGTTTGGGGAACAGCTGGGATGGGCCAAGCTCTGTTGAGAGAGCCAAATACAGTCATAGGACAAAGCAGCGGGAGGCTGTGGGATACACACATGCCGCAGAGCACAGACAGAGAGAGGTGGCCAGGCACAGAGAGAGGCGGCCAAGCACCCAGGGAGGCTGAGAGGCAGGGAGAAAACACGCTGGGACAGTCAGGGAGAGCCCCAGGGCAGGCATCACCGGGCAGCCAGCCTCTGTGCCCTGCTCTCTGTCTTGTCCCTAAGAAGACCAGCATGGCTGGGCTTGCCTCCCGCCATCCACCCCTACCAGCCCACCCCAGGCCGGCCCTTCCTCCCCGCCCTCTGCAGGCCCACACTAACCCTAGGCCAGGCCGCCTCCTTCAGCATTTACCTCCCACACACAATGGGCACAGTGAGGAGATAAGAGACCCAGTCTCTGGCCTGGAGGCAGATACTCAGCCCTACCCGACATCTGAGAGGGCTCAGCCCATCCCCTGGCCAAGGCAGGTATTAGAGGGGCCCCAAAGACAAGCAGGACTCTGGGACAAGGTGTCCTAGTGTGGCCCAAAGGGCTGGGCTGAAGCATGGGTCTCCTGGCTCCAGATGAGAGCCTGGGCGAATCCTTCCCTGCCTCCTCTGGCCTTAGTCTACCCCATCAAGCTTGGGATTGGACTACATGAGGCCTGAGGCCCTGTAGACCCTGGTCCCTGGAAATTCTCAGAAGGCCTGGGAGGGGGACAGGTGACCACGCAGGAAGGCTTCCTGGAGGAGGTGACCTCACTCATGAAAGAAGGTGATAGTGACAGTGCTCCTCTTGGGGAAGAGCCCTCCATCCTGACCTGCTGCCCCCACCCGGTCTGCACGTGGAGATGATCCTGAAGCACAAAGGGCCTCCCGGCCTGCAGAGGGGCCTGGGAGAGGTTGCCAAAGGCTCTCAGTAGGAGACACCCCATTCCTCAGGCTCCTTCTCTAAGACTGTAACTGTGCCAGACTGGGGAGGCTTTGAGAGGTCTCAGCTATCTCCCCTGCCTAGATCCTTCCTCCACACCCCTCTTCTCCCTGATGGCATGTAGCCCTCACAGTACAGTAGTCCTGGGCACACAGGAGTTTACCCAGTCATTTACCGCTCAGCAAACACCTACCAACACCTATGAGGGGCTGGGTAATGCTGGAGACCCGGAGAGGGGCAGGACACAATCTCTGCCCTCCAAAAGCTCCCAGTCTGTTGTGGGAGCCAGACGGGAAAGGGTGGCACTGCATTGATGCACACAGTGCATGCCATGGTGGGGGAAAGGGGGGCAGTGGGAGCCCCAGGTGGGAGGGTCAGACTTGCCTGGAGAGAGAACAACAGACTCTCCCTGGAGGAGATCCAGAGAAGGGAGATCACTTCATTCATTCATTCGTCATTCATCCATCCACCCATTCAATTATTCCTTTGGCCATCATTTCCTGAGGGATGTAAACTCTCTTCTGACACTGACCCAGCGGGACACTCAGCGTCCTCCTCCTCTCCTGCTTGAGCCACCATGCCTGCCTCTTGGAGGCTCCTGGACTTGCTTTGCTCAGCTCCCAACCCACCCTGAGGGGGTGAGGCTGAGGAGGGTGTACAGACATTCAGGGTCACCAAACTCAGAGCTGGAGGCCTGCCACCTCACCAGGGGCCTTTCTCAGGGCACAGACTCCCTGGTGGCAGGGCCTTGGCCCTTGCTTGCACACCCTTGGGGACTAGGAGCCCCCTCATCCATCCTGCTCAGGCTCTCTTTTGTGGCGCGACTCTGATTCACAGTGTGCCCAAATCTGCCTCCTTGTGACTGCCGCGAGCTGCCTCGTGGGCCCCAGGCCAGAGGACAAGGATAGCTAGAATGCCAGGTGACCAGGATGACTGCGATGGCATGGAGAGGGGGATGCTGTGATGTGTTTGGGAGGAAGTTTGTGGCGTCCAGGAGAATGTGGGCAGCAGAAATGGGACCACTCTCGGTTCTTCCCTGTAGATGAAGCAGCTGAAGGTGGGAGGGGGTGGGAGGAGACCTGAGCTGGCTCTGCCCCGCTTGATCTGATGTCTGCCTTGCAGGGCCATCCTCCCCCTCCCCACACTCAGCTCCTGCCTCCCTCCCTCTACCCACTCTGACTGTTCCCTCCTTTCCTGACTCCAGACTCTGGGTGAGGGACTGAGGTGATTCCAGTGAGTCAGGCCCTCGGGGAACTGATTGTGCAGGCAACTCTTGCCTGCCTTCTCCTGCTCTTTCCCTCTTCCCATTCCTTCATCCACCCCCAAACCTAGCTTCTGATGGATCCAAGGGTGCGGGGGACAGCCGGGAGGTCATTTTGGAGGAGGCAGGAGCTGGAGTAGAAGCTGGGACTGGCTTGGGAAGGGCGAGAGGCCGGGGCGGAGCTGGTTGTGGGCGCTGGAAGGGAGGAGCCAACAGTGTGGGGTCAGGCTCCTGTGGACGGGGACACCCTTGGGAGGCACCGGGACTGGCTCAGGTGTATTCTACAGTGCACGTGTCTCCAGTGTGGCTCGGAGGCTGGAGACGCGGCCCTGTTGGAGTAACAACTGAAGCCGGAGTCTGCGAAGGGTGGGCAGGAGGGTGGAGGGATGGGGGCATGGAGCGGGAGGGGGTAAGTAGAGGAGGGAGGGGAGGAAGAGAAAGAGCAGGGAGGAGGAAAGGTCTCTGGCGGGTCCCTCCTTTAAGACTGGGCTCCTGCGCTGCGAGAGGCCCCGTCCATACTGCCTTGTTATCCATATCTCCCTACCACTAGTCTCCCTCTGTCCTTCCACCCCCAGCCTCTCCCCTCCATTGGGACCTTCCCTGGGGCGTCCCCTCATTGGCTGTTCTCACCTGAGCAAGGCCCTTCCCCTCCAGTCCTTAGCCTCTTCACCTGTACAATGGGATGACCCAAACAGGCACCTCTTGGGCTTGTAGGAGGATCCAAGATAGTGTCAGTGGGTCTCGAGGTGTGGTCCCCCGACCAGCAGCATCAGTGTCATCTAGGAATGTTTGGAAACGCAAGTTCTTGGACCTCGTCCCAGACCTACTGTATCAGAAACCCTGGGGGTGGGGCCAGCAATCTGCACTTTAACAAGCACTCTGGGTGGTTCTGGTGCACATGAAAATTGGGGAACGCCTGGTGGAAACCTCTAGCCACAGGAGGTGCTTGGGAAAGGTACCTTCCCCTCCCCAAAGCCTGATGCCTCACTCAAGCATGACACTGACAGTTGGGCTAGTTCAGCTGCGTGTTCTGGGTCTCTGTCTTGCCTCCTCCTTCAGACTAAGCCTCCCAAGGGTTGCCAAGCCTCTTTCCTCTATTCTCCTCACCCTGATCCAGCTCAGCCTCATTGAGAGAAGTCTGGGGCTGCAAGATCTTCGCACTCACAGGCAGTTCCTCTTTGCACATCCAAGGCACCAGTGTCTTTGAGAGGCGGCTCCTTGGCCAGGTGGCAGGCGTGGGTGTGTGGGGAGGAAGGAGGAGGAACCGCCTTGTTCTGCTTTCTTGTCTCTGACTCTGCAGGCTGGGGGTGCTGTAAGGCTGCGAGGAGGCATAGAGTCAGCTTGGGTGCTGGGCTGAGGCCAGGGGCCGAGGCTCAGCTGAAGCGGGCTTCTCTGGTCTGAGCCTACAGGATGCCTCCTTTGGGGCAGTTCTGCCAGTCACCCTGACTGGGCGGCTGTGCTTGCTAGTGCCAGACCCATGCTAGGCACAGAGGTCGATACGTTCTTCTGTGCTCTTGAAGGGCCCTGTCCTCTGGGAAGATAAGAGGCTGTGTATATTGCCCACCGGAACAGGAGGCAGGAAGCAAAAGAGGCGTAGATGACACTTGCCTGGCACCCCCTGTTTCCCCTCTAGCTGCCTTCCTGGGTTTCCCATTCTGTGGGCGCTTCTCTTGAGTTAGGTGCTTTCTCCCAGTGTTCTCAAGGTGACTATTTGGAGGTTTGTGGGAGGAGTGGGCTGGAGACACAGGAGTAGGTGGGGGCAGGAAGTATGCAGGAGAGAGATGGAGAGTGGGAGGAGAAGCTATGAGAGGAAGAGAGGACTTGGAGGTGGGAAAAGACGTCAAGACTCCTGGAGAGGAACAGGAGTGCAGCCTGGGACAGAGGTGGACGTCGGCCGAGGGAGGCAGGGAGGAAGGCAGGGAGGTCCACCCGAAAGGAAGGGAAGGGATGATGGACAGAGAATGAGAGGGCTCCGAGGTCCTGGGGGATCTAGAAGGACCCTTCCCTTTACAGAAGGGGACACCAAGGCCCAGAGAGAGAGGAGGGCCTCACAGAGGACCTAACACAAGCAGAGTTGCATGAATCAGTGTGAACGGACAGTCCCAAGAGCACAGCCGGATCTTGGGAGGTACTTGACTCTTGAGTTTGATGTTATTGCCTTCCTGTAGGCCAGTGTGAGGGGCACTGTGAGGCTTCCTTCCAGAGAAGGAGGCATGGAGCCAGTGCCAGGCAGTGGGGTGAGCCATAGGAGGACCTGTGGAGATGGGGAAAGGCATAGAGACTCATGGAGATGAAACAGGAAAGATCTTATGGCAGCGACCCCAACCCTCAGGAAGGGCGTTGGTCTTGTGCTTGTGGCTCCAAAGGGGATAAGACCAAGGTCTCTGGTTTCATAGAATCTTAGGCTTTAAGAACGAGTTAGAAGTAATTTAGTCCAGACCCTCTCCTCTCCCCAGATAAGTGCAGAAATGCAGATCTAGCCCACGGCTGAGCCCCAACCCTGGCTTCAGAGGAGGACTGACTCAGAACAGGCTCCCCTTTCTTGGTACCTGGGGTGAATGAAAGATAAGTCCGTGGTAATGGTGCTGTCTGTGGTGCTGACTGGCCCTACCTTGGACTACAGAGCTGCAGGTGGAGCTGGAGAGAGCAGAAAGGCTCCATCTATCCATCTACCCACCCACCCAGCCACTCATCTACCTATCCACCCACCATCCACCCACCCATCCATCCACCATCCCTCTATCTACCCCCAACCCATCCTGCACCCATTCATCTATCCACCTACCCACTCATCCATCCAGCCTCATTGAATTAAACCACAAAACCATAGAACTATATGCTGCAGAGCTAGAAAGATCCATTTTTTAGTAATGACAAAACTGAGGCTCAGAAGAGGAAAGGTGTTGCTTAAGGCCACACAGAACTTCTGTAGTCGGTCTGGTGCAGGATTGGAAATTGCGGCTCTTTTCTACACACCACAAGTTCTCTGTGGTCTGGGAAATTGCCTGGTTTTTATGCTGATATCTATACTGATATTTGTTCCAAAAAGCTGTGAAGGCAGGAAATGTGACCTCCTTCACCCCATCCCGAGCCTGAGTTCTGTGTGTGTGTGTGTGTGTGTGTATGTGATGTGCATGTCTAAGTGCAACCTTGTATATGCATTGAATATATGATTGCCTTTTGATCTGTCTGTGTGCGTGTTTGTGTGAGAGCCTGTGCATATACGTATGAGTAGAGGCGTGTGCATGGCAATATGTATTTGTGTGGCATGTGTAGATGGGCATGTGAGCAGGTAAAGCTGTGTCTGTATTTTTCCTTTCCTCTTCCTTTTAAGATCGAAGCCCCCTGACTTGAGCCTTGCTCCCCATCTGTGCCTCCAATTCAGGAATCTCCCTGCTTCCCATTATCAGCTGCTCCCCACTGATTCTCTCCTTCCTTCACGGAAGCAGCAACTCTTCCCTCTGAGCCCACACCTCATGGGCTTTGCAATTTGAGCTATTTCCTCCCCTGAGTTGGTGCAATGGGGGTGAAGTTGCTTTGAGATCTGAGGAAGATTCATGGAGGAGATGGCATTTGAGCAAGCCTTGAAGGCCCCTTTGAGTGCCAGATCTGAAGTGGCCCTTCCCAGCTGCAGTTCCTGCACCCAACACCCTCCATTCCTGGGGCATGCTGGGCAGGACCAGGAGGTGGATTGACAGAAGGATGCCCACAAAGAGCCCTGGGCTTCGTCAGTCACATTACCATCCAGTCCACTCTAGCACAGATGGGAAGCCCTTCCCTGCTGCTGCCCCAACTCTCCCCAACTTTCCTTTCCTGCTCTCCTTATTGCTATTATCCTGCACTTGGCCTGAAAAGTCACAGAAAACTGAACAATCAGAGCAAAGGTCAGGCAGGCACCCACCAATTCCAGTAAAGGACAGTTGAGGGCATTCCCCAATTGAAGCAAAGGGCAGGTTGAGGAGTCCACCAATCAGAATAAAGGACAGACTGTTCTTTCTGAGCACCCTAGGGTGGGAGCTGGGGATCGGGTGCTGAGCAGGAACCAGACAGGGCTAGAGATCCAGAGGTTTGAGTTCTGGACCTGGCTCTGCTCTGACTGGCTGTCTGACCACAGGTTGATCATTGCTTCTCATTGAACCTCAACTCAGACCGATGAGGACATCGGTCAAATGGGGAGACTTAGCTCTCTGAAGGCTGTGGCTTTGAAGAATTTCTCCCCCTGTATCAGGCTCACTCCGTCACCTGGGTCTCTCTTCCCCAAGTCCACATCACATACATCGGACTCCACCAAGGGCAGGGCCTCTCAGGAGTCAGCTTGTGGGCTCCTCTGCCTCCAAGAAGGAATAGACACAAACCAACACCACCTTCTGTGCTGTCCTTAGAGCCCCCGTCTGGGGAGCGTGCATCTGGAAGACTTTATCTTGGGAGTACTGGGGGCATCAGCTCTTCCTCCCCTTTTTAGTCTTCAGAATTGACCTTGGAAGGCCATAATAGCCTGCGTGTATTGTGCACAGGTATCACTCGAGCTCTTGCCCTGTGAATCTTTAAGGAACTGTACCAGTGAGAACGTGTGTGTGTGTGCGCACATGGATGGTGTCTGAAGGCCTGCTGGGATGTCTGCGAGGACGTGGGATCTGTGGCTGTGTGGTGCTGAAGTTGTCTGTGCTGTGATGAGGAGTGCCTAAGGGTCACAAGTGATCCAATTTGGGTATTGTGTTGTCTGGAATCAGTAGCTTCTGATGTCTGAGGGCAGACATCTTCCCATGACCAAGATATGTGTCTTCATCCTTGAGCAGTGGGAGGGACCAAGGAAGCCTGGGGGTTGGGGAAAGCCATGCTGAGTAAGCATCTGGGGAGAAGGCCCACTACTGCCCTCCTCCTGGGAACACAGGATTGGGTGGGGGAAGGGGAGGAAACTGCAGCCAAGAAGACCCAGGAGTGAAATTTGGAGCTGAAGCCTGGACGCAAGGCTTCATTGAGAGCCCAGCGTGGAACTTTCTGGCAAATAGGCATTCAGCCCACTCTTGTGCACCCTTGAGGATGGGAAGCTCACTTCCTCCCTCTCTCCTGGTGACCTGTGGCATGCCTTTGTAGCATGGCCCTACCTGGAAGAAGGTCCTTCATCCCACTAGACCAAGGCCAGCCTCCTGTGAAATCCTATGGGTCCCCAGGCTGTCCATGGGGCCACAGAGTTCAGATCCCCCATCTAGGAGGGTCTGAGAGATTGGAGTTGGAGACTGATAACCCTGGGTCTCCTCTGCTTTAGATGAGGCATCCCTGGGTTATCCAGTCTTAGTCACATGCAAAACTTGGTTTCCAACTCCCTCGTTTCATAGGTCGCCTCCTCTGGATGAGTGTCATCTTGTCAGCCCCTGGGACACAATGAACAGGGGATGGTCTAACTAGACTATAAAAGTGGGGAAACTGTCATCTTCCCAATTGGGTTAACAGACCTCTATTAATATGGCCTGCAGTTTGAGCATTTTTATTTCTTGCCAGTCATGCTTACACTGTGGGCTCATGCTGAACTGTGGTCTTTTAAGACCCTCAACCTCATATCATGTTCACATGAATGGGGACCCAGCCATGTCTCCTTCATCTTGCAGTTAATCACTTTGCTTTCTGAACACAGACCCAACCTTCCACTGGGAAGACATCTGAAAGGACTTACAAGGGCTTGCGGGAGGGCATGGCTGGTGGCTGGTATGAGTCACGATCTTGCCTTGGCCCTCGTTTCCTTTGTTCTGTTACCTTTCTCTTTGATCCCCATGGCTCTGGCCAAGTTAATAGAGCGAGAAGCAGGGACTTTTGTCTCCGTTCCGGCTCTGCAAGGACGAGTTCTGTTCCTGGGATGGGAAGGCTGTGAGGCAGTCAAGGCTGACGTCTCCTTCTCCTCCTATAGTTGCCAGGGGTGGCCCAGCTGTTCTCCCACCTTATGGGTTATGCACCCCATAGGCTCTTGCTACTCTCAACCCAGCCCCTCACTAGGCTGGAAAATGAGACTAGGTGAGACCACCTTCCTTCTGGGGAAAGTGAGCGGGACCCAGCTTCAGCGAATATTCAGCTGAGCATCTACTCTGTGTTGGGCATTCTGTGAGGCACTTTTAGGGCTCTGATTTTTATTTTCATTTTTAAGGGCTCAATTTCATTTTATCTTCATGTCAGCCTGTAGGGGGCAATAGCCCCAGCTGCTTCCAACTTACAGATTGGAGACTGAGGCTCAGTGACTCAATCAAGACACTCACTGCTCATACACAGTGGAGCTAGGATTCAAATTTGGGTGTTTTTTTGTTTGCTTGTTTTGTTTTAATTTGGAGCCTTGTGGTTTCCCTACTATGCCAGAATTGTCCTCGGCTAGAGAACAAGAGACCTGGGGTCTAGGCCAGGCTTGACCTGTTGACTCACTATGAGGCCTTTGCTAAGTCCCTGGCCCTTCTCTGAGCCTCAGTTTCCCCACCTGTAAGATGAGGGTACTTGGACATTCTGTGGCCTTAAGACTGTTTGATTTTGAGATCCTAAGATCCTGGGATTCCTGTGCCTGAAAGACTCGGGCTCTGGACTAAGCTGGGGGGTTTTGCTCACAGTCCTTTGGGCAGATGGGGCTGCCCTGGCCTGCCTGGCAAAGCCTCTCACTGCCCTCTCCTCTCTTCCAGGACGCCTTGCTGAGTCTGGGCTCTGTCATCGACATTTCAGGCCTGCAACGTGCTGTCAAGGAGGCCCTGTCAGCTGTGCTCCCCCGAGTGGTAGGTGCCCGCCCTTGCCCCACGCTTCCCACCCCACCCCCAAATCCTTTGACCAGCTCTACGCTGTACCTCACTCAGGGCCAAGGAGGAAGGAAGAGGCAGGGTCCCTGCCCAGAGGACTTTCATGCGGAAGTGAAGGGTCTGGATGGGTGTTCTGAGACAGCTTTCTGGAGGAGGAAGCCTGAAGCTAAGCATCAAGGAATGAACTTGCATAGGAATCCTGCAATGGTTGAGCCAGAAGGGGCCTTAGAGGTTAAGTGGAAAAGCTGTGTCTCAGATAATGAAAGGGATTCACCTAGGATAACAGGACGTGGTGGAGCCAGCTGGGTTTTGGAATACATGCAGCAGGAGAAGTTGAGGGTAGACATGTAGAAGAACTTCCTGGAAGCCAGGTCTGGGAGGTACTAGAATAGGGCTCAGCTTTGATGAATAGACGTGCATTGGGTTAAAGTGCCCTGCCTGGAGATGGGAGGCTGGAAAAATGGCCTCTAGCAGCCTTTTAGCAGCTTTCTTTCTGTCCCATCCCAATACCATGGATGAGTTGCAGGTTTGGGGCAGGTTTGGGGTGATCATGGTTGCCTGAGCCCAGAGTGCCTTACTGGGGAGATTGTGCCCCTCATCATCTGTTCCAGGCCACTCCCCTACCTGGCTTCAATGGCCACTGTTCATCCCTTAGGCAGGAGGATGGGTAAACCAGCCCTTGAGGCCCAAAGTAGCAGGGTGTTAGTTGCACCAGAAAGAGGGAAGCAGGGGACGTTTGAAGCCTGGAGAAGGGAGTCTGATCCAGCCTAAGGGGCATGGAAGACTTCCTGGAGGAGGAGATGCCCTAACTGAGTCCTGATAGCCTTGAATGTCCTCTTCCCTACTCTAAACCCGGCCAAGGGCAGCCTCTGCTCCAGGAAATATGGCCAACTCAGAATGTGACCTTCCCATCCCTCCAGAGCCCATTGTCCCTGAATCTGCTTGATGGATGAACCACCGGAGGCCCAGAGAGAGAGGGCACTTGTCCCAAGGTCACACAGCATGACAGGGATAAATGGGACTTGGTATCTAAGCAGCCCCATTCCCTCTCCTCAGCTCTGCCTTCCCCAAACCTCCTAGAAGTTCAGAGCCCAGGAGGAGGGCTAATGAGTGAGCTTTATTGAGTGTGAAATTGGTAGGAAGTGGGTGGTGTGTTGGCGCCCAAAAATAAATCCTCCTGGAGAAGGACGGGACTAAGGCAACATCTGGCCTGGGGTGGAGGCACATCTGGAAAGGGAGGGTGGTGGAAACTGGCACGTCGGTTTCTGTAGGGCTGCCCCGAGAGCCTCTGTGGCCACTGAGGCTGCCCTAGGGCGGGAGGAGGAAGTGACTGGCTCTGTTTCACAGGCAGGGTGCCCTGGCGGCTGTGCCAGCCTAGATGCTCTGCAACAGATTAATTGTCTCCCCAAAGCTGGGGGCTGGGATGACAGCTGTGGTCCAGGTTCCTGCGACAGTGGGAAATGTCAGCCCTGGCCCACCCAAGAGCCCTATAGGAGCTAGGGAAGCCCTGACTTTCGGGAGTCCTGGCTTGATTGCACGGAGGGGCTCAGCCCCCAGTGAGGTAAGGGAGCTGAGGTCTGTTCTGCTGCCCCCAGGGAGGGAAGCAGAGATGGGGAGGGGACCCCCGCCCAGGGAGGAGAGCTGCTGGCACCTGGCTTCCTCATCAGCACCCATTGTGGCAGGCAGCCCCGAATGCAGATGGTGCTGATGTGTCTGAAATGGTTCCCTCCTTCTCTCCAATAGACTCAGCTAATTTTAACCCAGAGGGCTGAGAGTAAGGGGGTGGGAGACATACGGACATGCGGAAGTGAAGCGAGAATCTGTCCCCCTCTGCCCCCATGGATTACCCACCCCTCCCTCTGCCTGGGCAGGACTTTCTGTGTAACCCCGGCTGGTCTCTTAACCTCTTTGGGCCAAATAACTCAGGCCCCTCCCAGGCTGCTGGAAGAGATGGATGACAAGGAGGCTAGATATAGCCGAAGAGTGGGCGGCCTCCTTCCCACTGAATTCTTTATCCCTGAACATCCCACTTAGGTTTCCTTCCAGCCAAACAAGAGGGTGTCTGCCCCTCTCACTCCCTTCAGGCCTTATCATTCCCACCCCATGCCACACCCACCACTGAACCTGGCTCAGTGTCTCTGGAAGTAGTGGCCAGGCATCTCCTGTGGTGGGGGCTGGCTGGCGACAGCTGATGACAAGAAGAGTGGCTGGCAGGATTGTGGACGCTCTCAGGGTCATGGAAGGCAACTGCTTCTTCTGGGAAGGATTCCACACTTACTGAGGGTGGGCCTTCAACACGCAGCTCCACTGTCAGCTCCTCCCAAAGCCCTCCAGGATACCCTCAGCTGGGAGGCAAGCCCTTCTCCATCCTCCTGCGGAGAAAACAGCAGAGTTGTGGACAAGGCTGCATTGCATGGGGGTTGGTCAGGGATCCCAAAGGGTTGCCAGTTCTGCTTGGAAGGAATGTGGATTTTTGCCTGTAGGTCAGTGAGGGCAACTACTTCTGCCAAGACATGGCCTGGAACTGAGGCCAGAGCTGCTCTGGGCCCTTGGGGAGGGAGGATTAAAGAGCAAGAGCTTTGATCTCCCTCTGAGGAGTAATCGGTCCAAAATACAAATCTGCTCACGTCTCCCTGCGCACGTCCTGCCCTGCCCCAGTTCTGTTCGTAAGCCCATCCCACTCAGCCCTACTGACCTTGGGCCCAGCCCCTGTGCCCCTTCCCTCACTGTCTGTTCCTAAATGCTCCATGCTTTATACACCTCTGGACCTACCTGTGTACCTGCTATAAGGCCTGGGAGCCCGTTCTGCACCCTGCCCACTCCCTGAATGTGTCTAATTCCCACTTAGTGACAGCTGAAAGGTCACTTCCTCCAGGAAGCCCTCTCCAGCCCCACCGGAGGATGGTGCAGTGCCCTGCTCTGTGTTCCTCCCCTGGCTGGGGTTATGGGTGTGTGGTTTCTTGTAGAGGTGAAGGAGGGATGCTTCCTAGAGCATTCTGAGCCCCATCCCTGGTACAGCTCAGAGAGGATGCTCAGTTATTGTTTGCTGAATGCCTGAGGCTGGAGTCAGGCAGGGAAATATCCCAGGTGGGAGGTGATTTGTCTGCACCCTCAGTCCTTGAAACTCTTTACCTGGCACATTGGGTTTTGGGTGGTAAAGAAAGTCATAGGTTCATGAATCATTGCCTGCTTAGAATTCCTTCCAAGAGGAGAGGACGAGGTGCTTAGTTCACCGGGTGTTTTGCTGCCCTGGCTGCATCTTAGAATCACCTAGAGAGAAAAACAAACAGATCATTGCCAGAGCTCCACTCCCACAGGTTCCATGACCTTGCCCCACAGACCCCTGTGTACAGGCTGGGACTGGGCAGCTGGGAGGGCCTCTCCACAGGGTCTCATAAGTGCCTTCTGTCCTAGGAAACTGTCTACACCTACCTACTGGATGGTGAGTCCCAGCTGGTGTGTGAGGACCCCCCACATGAGCTGCCCCAGGAGGGGAAAGTCCGGTGAGCCATTCTCTGCACCCCCATTGCCCTCTTGCATGGCCAAGGATTCTCAGGGCTGAGGCACCATCCAAGGTCATCTGGTCTGACCCTCCCCTTCCAACATTGATCCCCGCCTCCCTGCCAGGTGGGATTCCTTGGCCAGGTTGCTGACTCCAGCACAGAAGGGCAGAAGCAATGTCTTCTCTTTTTGGGGGAAATGGATAGGCACAGAGAAAGTACCAAGTGATGGTAAATTTTCTCCTTCTAATTGCTTCTAAATGGCTGCAGCCTCCTCAGAGCAGAGTCTCAGAACATTGGGGCTGTGGGGTGTATCAGTTAGAACACCGGCATGCTGTGAGAACTACTGCGAGGCTGGACCTGGAATCCCAGCATCCTGGGCCTGCTGGAGCTCACAGTGCCAACTCCTTGCATCTGAGAACAGGGAGATCACAGGCAGCGTCCTGCTGAGGGTTCTGGAGCCTCACTGCCTGGGTTCAAATCTCAGCTCCCTGTTTACTAGCTGTGTAACCTTGGGCAAATGACACAACCTCTCTGTGCCTCAGTTTTGTTTATGAAATGGTGATAATGGTACTTATAGGATTGTGGGGAGGATTAAATGTGTCATACATGTAAAGCATTTAAATCAGGCCTGATCCATGGTGAGGGCTGTCTGTTGGGGATTACCATTGTGAGAGAATGCTGGAATCACTGACTTCAGGATCATGGGATCAGGGCACTTGGCCCCCGATACCTTGATGCCCATTTAATTCAGCCTCCTCATCTTCCAGATGGGTGGATATCATGAGACATGACCAAGGCCACATGCCAGGTATGAGGCAGAGCCAGGCCTAGGACTCGGGTCTTCTGACTCCTGGCTGTTTAGGGGAAAGTGAGAGGAAGTGGAACTTATCAGATGAGAAAACCTTGGGGGCAGGCATGCTGCTGGGAGGAGGCAGGCTCTGAAGGATGTGGCCATTGCCTGCTAAGCACTGAATGCAGGGCCATTGTGGGGCCCAGGGAGCACTGGGCAGGAGCTGAGGGCAGAGTGGGCACCAGTGGGGGTGTCCCAAGAAGGCAGCTCTCTACCCCTGTGAGGAGGGCTTTTCCAGCAGGCCAGGTGGTCCAGGGATGTGGCTTTTTCAGGTAGCAGCTGAGCCTGGCAAGCCACTCACCTTTCACAGGGACCATGGAAAGAATTCCTGTTTGAGGATGCTGGACTCATGGTCCTGAGGCCCCTCCTTGTGCTGGAAACCCAGGTTTCTAGGATGCTGGTCTCTCCCCAGCCCTTTCCCGTGGAAGGAGTTGGTTCTGCTCTGATAGCCACCTTCCCATTTCCTATTCTCCCACTGAGCTCCTTTCACCTTCCCCTAACAACTTCTCTGTCAAGGAGCATGGGAACAAAGCCATTACCACCTCTCTCTAGCCTTTGTGTCCCATCTGTAAGAGGATGGTCTGAAAGGTCTTTAGAACCTTAAGGGGGAAAATGTGGTCATGTCCCCCTTTCTCCTCTAATTCCAAAGAACTCGCTCTCCTCCGGCATCCCCCACCTCTAATTCTAAAGAACTTTGCTTCATATAAGCTCCACTCCTCCAGGAAGGCTCCTCGGAGCAGCCTGGGAGGCCTTGCTGGGAGGGATGCAGGAAAACAGGCTCAGGAGGCAGTGGGGAGCAGCCTGCAGGTTTGCTTCACCCCCTAGGACCCACACATGCTCCCCTCAGCTGTCTGGGCATGTAGAGTGGGTGCGTATCTGCGGTCCAGGCATCTTTGAGAGGGCTCAGATCCTTGGCATCAGCTGCCCTTTCAACATCCTCCTTCCAACCACTTCAGACTCAGTAAGGCCTTTGGAAAAAATACAAAAAAAAAGCAATTAAAAGTGAATATTCAAATCCAATTATCCCAGAGCTCAGTGGAGATGGGGAGGTGAGTGCCTGCTGGTAGACAGGGGCTGAAGATTCCAGGAGGAGGGCCAGGGGATGAGAAGGCAAGAGAGTGAGGGCAGCAAGGACCTCCCAGGGGACATACCCATCATCAGGACACACCCGTCATCATCCCCAAACAGGAATTCTTTCCATGGCCCCTGTGAAAGGTGAGTGGCTTGCCAGGCTCAGCTGCTACCTGAAAAAGGATTGGAGGAAGGCCCAGGCCCAGTGCTCTCTCTGGTATCTGAGCTCTGCTTGCCCACCTTTGTGCCTGGTGTCTGGTGGTGAGCCCATCTCCACAGTTAGGGTGGAGAGGCCCCAGGGTTGGCTGGGCCCTGCTCTCAGGAGCTCCCAGCAGGATGGGGACTTGAGACCCAGGTGTATGGACGAGGGAAGAGCACTGGAATGGGATTCAGACAGGTCTGGATTCTAGCTCGGCCCCCTCCCTGTCTCTCTGCTTTCCTACCTGAGGCCCGGTCTACTGGCTTAATGGGGTAACAGGGGCCAAGTGCTTGGCACAGTGCCCAGCACACAGTAGGAGCTCAGTGATTGCTACTTGCACTCCCAAGTCCCAACCAATGATTAGCCTTGAGTGACCTTGAGAAAACGACTTCCCTTCTGGCCTTTTTTCTGTGAAATGGGTGGGGTTGGGTACAGGGTCCTTCCGATGGTGACCTTTGTGGCTCTGGTCCCCCCAGGAGGGAGAGGGACTGACCTACAGGCTGCCGTGGAGCCTGAGGCTCTAACAGTGCCCGAGGAGGTGGGGGTGTGGGGAGGGTGCTACTCCAGGAAACCCCGGACTGTGGGCAAACAGCAGCAGGTGTGGCGTGGAGGCTGGATCATAAAGACAGATAAGGAGGCCCGAGGCAATAGGCAGGGAATGGGATCAGGGCAGTGTGGGGAGAGGCAGGGTGGAAAAGGGTCAAGGCGGGAGTGAGGAGGCCCCCGCCAGCTCCCAGCCCCACCTGCCCCTGTTCCTGCCGCTGTTTGGGCTCTCAGATGCCCAGCTGCATCCCCCCAGTGTGTTTGGCTTTCCTGTCTTCTTGTGCTTGTAAGGGCTGCTTGCTCCCTTGCAAAGACCGTCCCTGCTCCACTTTCATCTCAGCCAATCCCATTTTACTTATCTTTCATGGCCTGACCAGAAGCTGTCTTGGGGAAGCCTGCTCCACAGTTCCCTGACACTGAGAAGGAACCAAGTTTCAGAAAAGGGGTCTGGGCCATATTGGCCTCCCTTAGGGTTCTTCCACAGGAAGAACCTTGGGCTGGGAGTCAGAGACCTGGGATCCAGGACAACATGGCTGCAATCACAATCCGATGCCCTCTTTCTGGGCCTCCATATGCCCTTCTGTAAAATGATACGCTGAACATTCTGATATTGAGGGCTGGTGAGGCTCTGAATTGTAAGGGCTGCAAACGACCTCGGGGCTGGAGAGGAGAGAATCCTGGAAGGCTGCCTGGGCCAGGGTCTTCCTGAAAGGAGGCTTCACTTCCCTCTTGTTGGTGCCCCACCTCCATCTCCCAGACTGTTTCAGGCCCCAGCTCTGCCGCCTTCCTCTTCTTGTGTCTCCTGCTGTCTTAAAGCCTCTGATTACCTGATGCTGAGTGCAGCAAAAATCTCAGGCCTTTCAGCTGCAACTGAAGCACCCACCGCCCACCTCGGCCCAGGCTGGCTGTCTCCCTCTGCTACCATTTTGGGGTCCCCAGGGCCCATCCCTAAGAAATTTCTTCCCCTAAGCTGACCAGGTCTTCTTTCATTGCAGAATCTGACCATCCCTAGGGGTTGTCTCAGAGGACACCGGGGACGGTCTGCTCCCATCTCGGGATCCTCACATGCTGGGAGAAGGAGGGCAAGAAGAGGGTCCAGGTCCTGGGGGCTCAGTGAGAGTGGGAGGCTTAGTGAGGGGATGGGGGCCCAGTGACAGTGGGAAGCCTCAGTGAGGTGATGGGGGCCCAGTGAGGATATGAGGGCTCAGTGAGAGTGGGGTGGCCCAGTGAGGGGATTGGGGCACAGTGAGAGGGAAGGGCTCTGTGAGGGGGTAGGGACTTAAGTGAGGGGATGGAGGCTGAGTGAGAGTGTGGGGGCTCATTGAGAGGGTGGGGGCTAAGTGGGGAATGGGGGCTCAGTGAGGGGATAGAGGCTCAGTGAGAGGATGAGGGCTCAGTGAGGGGATGGGGGCTCGGTGAGGGGATGGGGGCTCAATGAGGGGATGGGGGCTGAGTGAGGGGATGGGGGCTGAGTGAGGGGATGGGGGCTGAGTGAGAGGATGGGGGCTGAGTGAGGGGATGGGGCTCAATGAGAGGATGAGGGCTAGGTGAGAGGATGAGGGTTCAGTGAGGGGATGGGGCTCAGTGAGGGGATAGGGGCTCAGTGAGAGGTTGGGGGCTCAGAGAGGGGATGGGGACTCAGTGGGGGATGAGGGCTCAATAAGGGGATGGGGGCTGAGTGAGAGGATGGGGGCTGAGTGAGGGGATGGGGGCTGAGTGAGAAGATGGGGGCTGAGTGAGAGGATGGGGGCTGAGTGAGGGGATGGGGGCTCAGTGGGGGATGCGGGTTCAGTGAGAGGATGGGGGCTCAGCGATGGGATGGGGGCTCAGTGAGGGGATGGGGGCTCAGTGAGAAGGTGGGGGCTCAGTGAGGGGATGGGGGCTCAGTGAGAGGAAGAGGGCTAAGTAAGAGGATGAGGGCTCAATGAGGGGATGGGGGCTGAGTGAGGGGATGGGGCTCAGTGAGAGGATGAGGGCTAGGTGAGAGGATGAGGGTTTGGTGAGGGGGGTTAGTGAGGGGATAGGGGTTCAGTGAGAGGATGGGGGCTCAGTGAGGTGATGGGGGCTCAGTGGGGGATTAGGGCTCAGTGAGAGGATGGGGGCTCAGTGAGAGGATGAGGGTCAGTGAGGGGATGGGGCTCAGTGAGAGGATGGGGGCTTAGTGAAATGATGGGAGCTCAGTGAGAGGATGGGGGCTTAGTGAGGGGATGGGGGCTCAGTGAGGGTATGAGACTCAGTGAGAGGATGGGGGCTCAGTGAGGGGATGGGAGCTCAGTGAGGGGATGAGGCCGAGTGAGGGGTTGCGGCTCAGCGAGGGGATGGGGGCTTAGTGAGAGGATAGGGGCTCAGTGAGGGAATGGGGGCTCAGTGAGAAGGTGGGGGCTCAGTGCGGGATTGGGTCTCAGTGAGAAGGTGGGGGCTCAGTGAGAGGGTGAGGGCTTAGTGAGGGGATTCGGGCTCAGTGAGGGGATGGGGGCTCAGTGAGAGGATGGGGGCTTGGTGAGGAGATGGGGGCTCAGTGGGGGATGGGGGCTGAGTGAGGGGAAGGGGGCTCAGTGAGAGGATGAGACCTTGGTGAGGGGATGGGGGCTCAGTGACAGGGTGGGGCTCAGTGAGAGGATGGGGGCTCAGTGAGAGGATGGGGGCTCAGTGAGGTGATGGGGCTCAGTGAGAGGGTGAGGGCTTAGTGAGGGGATTGGGTCTCAGTGAAGGGATGGGGGCTCAGTGGGGGATGGGGGCTCAGTGGTAGATAGGGGCTGAGTGGGGGGATGGGGGCTCAGTGAGAGGGTGAGGGCTTAGTGAAGGGATTGGGGCTCAGTGAGGGGGTGGGGAGTCAGTGGGGGATAGGAGCTCAGTGGGGGATGGAGGGTCAGTGGGGGATGGGGGCTCAGTGAGGGGACGGGGGCTGAGTGGTAGATGGGGGCTGAGTGGGGGGATGGGGGCTCAGTGAGAGGATGGGGGCTCAGTGAGGGGATGGGGCTCAGTGAAAGGGTGAGGGCTTAGTGAGGGGACTGGGGCTCAGTGGTAGATGGGGGCTGAGTGGGGGGATGGGGGCTCAGTGAGGGGGTGGAGACTTAGTGAGAGTCGGGGGGCTCAGTGAGGGTGGGGGTTCCCTGGGGGGATGGGGTTCCATGGGAGGATGGGCTCAGCAACAGGCTTGGCTGCTTACTGATGCCTGGGACCTAGTGGGTGTTGGAGGAAGGGGCTTCTCCAAAGTAGAGAACGCGAGAAGGACACACACAGGGGCTCAGAGAAGTGCAGAGGACCCAGCTCTTTCCAGGCTGTTGGCCCTACTAGCAGAGAACCTTTCCCTCGATTCTTTTTCCATTAAACAAATAGTTGTTAAAGGGACGGAACTGCCATAAAGTCCACGCCTGTTCCTCTCTCCACTCTGTGCCCATCTGTCCTTATCTTCAGTGGGGCAGGCCATGACCACCCAGGCACCCAGTGCTGTCATTAGCCTTCGCCAGGGCAGCTGGCCCTGGGTTGTGGAGTTCCCCACAACCCCCAGCATGAGCCTGGAAGGCAGCGTGGGGGTGGGGTAGTAGTAAGGGAGGAACTGGAGAGGAGCAGGGAGCGGCTCTGAGTTGAGCAAGGAGCTATCGGGGGTCTGAGCAGTGGACGAAGCTCCCGCTCCCATGTGGGTGGGGGAGACTCAGCCTCGGCACATTCCCCCTTGCAGTCTGTGGGCATCTTTGGAGACTTCAGGAGGACAGCAGTTCTGGGAGGGCTATGGCAGAGGAAAGGGGCTCCCATGGGGGTAGGTTGAGGTGAGTGTGGGCTATGGGGTCCCGCAAAGCTGGGGGAGGGCAGGCTGCAGAGCAAGGTGCCGAGGCTGCCTAAGAATTGAGGGTCCTTGGAAGCCCCAGTGCTTGGGGGCATCTCGGCTTATCAAGATTGGTCTATCCCAGCTCAGCCTCTGTCTTGTCCAGGGCCACTAAGATGATAGGACCCTCACTGAGACCAGGTTTCCAGTGTCACAGTCTCCTTATGTGGAGAGTTTTACCCAGGCAGCACGATCGTTCTGAAATCAGACCTGACCATTACCGTCCCTGCTCAAATCCCTCCCAGGGTGCCCCCTGCCCTCAGGCTCAAGCCCAGCTCCATAGGGCCCTGGCCCCTGTCTAGCCTTGCTCTCGGCTGTCCAGTCATACCAACCTCCTTGTGGCCGTACCTTTCAGCAGGCACACAATCTTCTCGCCTCCAAGCCTTCACAATTGCAATTCCCTGGACATCCTTTCCTGTCTGCCTCGATAACCTCTGCCTGTCCTTTAGGACTCAGCTCAGGTGTCTCCCTCTACAGGAAGCCTTCTCTGACTCCATCACACCCTGCACCTGAGTGGGCTGGGGCCTGCTCTTCCTGCCTTTGGCAGAGCTCTCATCTCCCGACTGAAGCGTGGGTCTGTATGTTGATCTCCGCGTGTTCTTGGCCTCCTCAAGTGAGGCATATGTCTGACCCCTCTGCTCATCTCAGCCCTCAGCACTGAACCTGACCCAGAAGGACCCAGTGAAATGAGAGACTTTAAGTAGAATGCTCCCCGAGGTTTTTCATCTAGAACACTTGTTCTTGCTCTGCCATGGAGAATGGATTGAAGAGACCCAGCTAGGAGGCTAGAGGCTTGGGGAGAGGCTGCTTCAGGGTTCAGGGAAAAGGTGTCTCCATGTGAGCTGGGCAGTGGCTTGGGCATAGAGAGCAGAGGACAGTTGTGAGAGACACCTGGGAGGTGACTCACTGATCGGATGGGGGAGGTGAGGAAAGAAGGCAGGTTTTTGGACAAGCCGTGAAGGACCTGGTGGATGGTTGTGCTGCTTTGTTGTGAGGTGGAGGGAGTGGAGATAATAATTCAGATGGTATGGGGGTCCCTAGGCCACCTCAGGGACGTGGTGGGGAGGCTCCAGGTGGCCTTTGGGTATCTGGGGTCTGGAGCTCATGAGTGAGGGCTGGAGAGTCATGAGGCCGTGAGCACAGAGGAGGGGTTTTGTGCAAAAGAGAAGAAAGGCTGAGGACAGATTCCTTCATCAGGGTCCTGGGAAAGAGAGGCCAAGCAGCTCCAGTCCAGGGGTGGGAGGGGAAATAGTTGGGAGTCGGCAGGATGAGGCTGCAGTGCGCACTGACCAGCAACGCAAGGACCAGTGCCACCTTGTGGCCTCCGGGTAACCAGATTGTCTGAGGCCAAGGAGCTGGGCAGGGTTTGGCCAGGGGTCACCCCCTGCCTCCGTGAAGCCTCAGCCTTCATCAGTTTAATCATCAGGAAACGTGGCTCCCGTTGCCCTCCTGCCACCCTACGTCCCTCTCCTTTCCGGGGTGACTGGCAATGTGGACAGCTGGGAACTGGAGCCCAGCACTTCAGGAACCTTAAAGGTCCTGGGTGTAGGGGCTGGAAGGTGGGAGACACCACCGGTTCCTGTAGATCCTGGATTACTTAAAGTGGCCAGGAAGGAATGGGTTTGGTTCAGAATGCTGCGTGAGCTTGAACGAGATGCTCAACCTCTTTGGTCCTCGATTTGTCTAGAGTCTGTGACCTAGTGATCTCGTGACTTGCAGGCCACCCCCTCCTTTTCCTCATGTGACCTTTGCTGGGCTTCCCTTAGTGACCCTGTATGCACACAGTTCCCCAAGTTTCTCTTCTGTCCAGGCCAGGCAGTTCCTACAAGCACAATTAAGTGGAGGCAGCATGAGGGATGAAGAATCCGGGACAATTAATCATCAAGGAGTGACATTTGGTGCAAACTCAGGTGCTTAATTAAGCGGGATGAGCCAGAGGCTGGGGGGTAGAGGAGGTGGGTTGTGTGGTGGGACAGAGAGAAACTCATTCTTCCCATACCAACCTCCCCTGCCTTGGTTCCCGCCACCCCTCTGCCACTGTCATACCCTGCCACTCACACCTGCCCCCTGTTCAAAGCTCACACCTCCACAGGTATTTGGGAAGATTCCAGCATAGTGGTTAGACCTAGCCCTGGTGCCACCTACCTGGGTTCAAATCCTGGCTCTACCGCTTATTCACTGTGTAACCCTGGACAAGTGAATTAGCCTCTTGGTGCCATAGCTTCTCCATCTGAAAATGAAGATATCTAATTCATAGAATTGCTGGGAATTCTGAGTTCATCTATGTGAGTTGCTTGGGCTGTGCACGGGACATAGGAAATGGCCAATAAACTTTAGTTATGATGATTACCTCCTGTGCTTAGCACTAAAAGCTGATCAACAATTGTTTTCTGAGGATGGTGACAGGGAGGGTTCTTCTCTCTCCACCCTAGTGCTCCTTGGGAAGATCAGAGAGGTCAGGTCATGTGCCTAAGGTCAGATTGTAGCAGGCAGCCTAGCTGTGAGCTCCTGCATTCACTTCCTCTGCTCTCCCACTGCCTGGAAGATCTGCACTGGGCCCCACCCGAGCCTTTACCAGCAAGGGGCACCAGAGGCCAAACTGTGGCTGCCTGTTTCTCCACATAGGGTCCAGGGTCCCCTACTTTTTTACTTGTGCTGTCATCGTGTCCAACCTGAGGCAGGTCAGCTTGCCCAGATCCTTGCACATGTGCAGGGTCCAAACTGTCCTGTGTTCCCAGGCCAGGCCTTGTTCCTCCCTGAGTCGGGGGCTCTCAAGGTGGCATCATGTCCTCTTTTCAGGGAGGCTATCATCTCCCAGAAGCGGCTGGGCTGCAATGGGCTGGGCTTCTCAGACCTGCCAGGCAAGCCCTTGGCCAGGCTGGTGGCTCCACTGGCTCCTGATACCCAAGGTAAGGGCTAGGGGCTGGGCAGGGGCAGGGGCAGGGAGGGACTGTGGCCCCTGCACTCCAGGTCATGTGTGTCTTCTATTCCTCTTCATCTCTGTCTCCTTCTTTCTCTTGCTCTGTGTCTCTAGCAGTCCCTCCATCTAATTCTCTCTCTATTGTGCTACTAAACTCTCTGAGCCTCAACTTCCTGACTATAAAATGGGACAATAGTATTTACCTTGAGGGGGTGTTTCAAGGAGGTGCAAGTGAGATCATGCATGTTAGGGGCCTGGCACAAGCGAGGGCTCAGTGGCCCGTGGCTGTGGTTGTGATGTGCCTGTGCCTGATGCTGGATGGGGCTGTAGTTGTTCTCACATTCTCTCTGTCGCTGTCATTGGCCCTATTTCTCTTTTTCTTCTCCTCCATGCCTCCTGTCCGCCATGTCCCTCTCTGCCTCGTGTCTCAGTCTCTCTAGGTCTCTGTCCTCTGTCTCGATGTGGAAAGTGCACAAGACTGGGAGTCAGGAGACCTGACTTGCTGTGTGATCTTGGGCAAGTCACTTCCCCTTTCTAGACCTCAGTTTCCCAATCTGTAAAATAGAGGTGCTCAGCCTCACCTGCCTTCCTCCCTGCAACCCTGGGAGGATCACAAGAAGGTTGTGAGTGAAGGGGTTTCCTTCCATGCAGAGGCTGTTGCTGTGGTTGTTTTTGTTGCTGCCTCAGGACCCGCCTTTGTGTTTCTGTGGGTTTTGGGGTCTCTCTGTGTCTCTGTCCTGGCCTCTCTTTGTCTGCATCTTTGTCTCCCCAACCTGGGTCCCGGCTCGGTATCTCTGAGCCTCACCAGCCCTGCAGGAGCACCTCATTGCCCTCTCCCCCTCAGTGCTGGTCATGCCGCTAGCGGACAAGGAGGCTGGGGCCGTGGCAGCTGTCATCTTGGTAAGAGCCTGCCTAGGCGGTGGGATGTAGGGAGAGGAGACCATGGGAGGGAGTGGTGGATGGAGCCTGTCCAGGGTGTGTGTGTGTGTGTGTGTGTGTGTGTGTGAGAGAGAGAGAGAGAGAGAGAGATGGGAGCCATAAGCGAGGATGGAGTGAGGGGAAATGGGGGTGTGGGGGTGGGAGGAGTTGGGGCATCTCCCACACCCCAGCCTTCTGCCCCACCTCGAATAGGTAGGATGAAGCCATTGGCCCAGTCAGCAGCTTTCTGAGGGGTGTGCAAGCCCCTGCTGGACTCTCAGCCCCCATAAGGTTAGAAGGCCCAGCCTTTGGCGTACGCAGCACTAACCTTGGTTTCTCTTTGGGATCCTCCAGATGGGGTGGGGATAATGTCCAGGAGGGCATGAACCAAGTGAGGTGTGAAGAGAGATGCTGCGGAGGGACAGATGGACATAAGGGCCTGACCAATAGAGATAGTGTGGAAAACTAGCCAGAGATTTGGAGTGGCTGGAGCTGGGGGCCTTGAGGAGAGAAAGGCCATGGTCAGGCCAGCCAGACCCAGGGCTGAGGCTGGGCGGAAGACAGGCAGCTAGGGGGGCTTTCTGGAGTGGCTGAGGAAGGAGTGTTAGTGGGAAGTGGTGGATGCTCTGCCAGAGCCCCAGAACCCAGACAAGCCTCCCTCTGCAGCCCCTCGAGGAGTTCCCAGGGTTTCTGCTCTGTGGAGGGGATTGTGGAAGTGCAGAGCCTGTGGGGGCGGGATTCTGCTGCTCTTTCCGTTTCTTCTCCTGTATGGAGGTGGGGGTTCAAACTCGTTCTATCCTAGTAACCAAAGGATGAGTTCCCCAAATTGCTATTATTGGGGGTCTGCTTCTGTCGAGGGGGCTGCCATTCCAGTAAAGGGCAGGCTTGGGGGCATGGACAGATAAATGAGCAGGTGTTGGTTCCCCGGGGACTCCTCTCCAGCTCATTAAAATGGAATTAAATGCTTCCCAGGCGCCTGACCTTTCTGAGCTGCTGGCAGGAGAGGGCAGTGGGAGTGGGGGATGGCTGAGAGGGGAGGAGAGGGGGGAGGAGAGGAGGGGTACTTGGCTGGGTCTCCTCCGCACCCATCTTCCTGACTGAGGGAGCCAAGGCCGCTGCTTGGTTTCTCCGCAAGCTGCTCCCCCCACCCCCGGTTTCTGGAACGGAGCTGCTGTTGCACGGAGTTCTCAGGGGGTCACCTCCCCCTATTCTTTGCTCTTGGTCTGCCCCAGGGCTGGTCAGCTTTGAGGGGCACCGAGGTGAGGGGCTGTGTGCAGAGGTGGGGATTGGGAGGTGGTGGCTGGGTCACGTACCTCCTTCTCTGCTGAGGGCAAAGGGCCTGGGGTGCCAGGTGCCTGAGAAGGACTTCCTTAGATTGAGGCTATGAGGACTGGGTCAGGAGGGAAGTAAGGGGAAGACATTTGGAAGGTTGCTTCCCTTGTGGGCGGAATGCTTGCCATGGCCGCTGCTCACCTTGGCTCAGGCTGGGCCAGAGGCCAATGTGTGTGTGTGTGTGTGTGTGTGTGTGTGTGTCTCAGGGATGCTGGTGGGATCAGATCACTTACACTTAACTCACCCAGTAGAACTCTGCTCTGGTCCTGCGGCAGGCTGGGTGCTGGAGCCGACTCTGCCTTCAGGGAGCTCTCAGTCTGGGGGAAGGCAGGGACACCCTCCCCACCACAGGCCAGATGAAATACTGTTGCCAGCAGGTGTTCTGGTGGCAAAGCCTGGAGCAGCAAGTGGTACCTCATCACAGAGAAAGCATTTGTGTGGGGCCTTGGGGCACAGGTAGGAGGTCCACAGGCAGGGAAGAAGGGAAAGGGGATTCTAGGCAGAGGAGGAATGTGAGCAAGGCAGGAAGGAGGCCGGGGGAAGGGGTGGTGTGCTGAGGGGAGAGTGTGGTCCTGGGGAAGCTGAAGTGGGGGTGCATGCTGTTGAGCAGGATGCTAGCCAGCTGGGCTCTGGCTGCCAGGAGTTTTCAACAACCGTCCCTTCACCTCCTCAAATACCCTGGGCAGGGAAGAACTCTTGAATGGTGTTTAGATTATTCACATCTGCCTCTCCTCTAAGCCTGCACCTTCCCACTCATGTGTAAATGCACTTCCCTAGGATGCCCCCTCCCCAAGGCATACATGTCTGACAGATGCACCTGGCTCACAGGATCTCACTGCCTCCCAGAGGTAGCACAGGCAGCCCCAGACTTCCCAGCTGCTGCCAGATCCTGAGGGCAGAGGGTGCAGAAGGAAGATGGAGAGCCACAGGGTCGGTTGATCTTTTGGGAAGGCCGAGTCACCAGCTCCTTCCTGGACAAGCCCCATTCCCCTCTCTGAGTCTCTGCTCTTAGTATTCATCCACTGATCCACCTACCCATCCACCCACTCATCCATCACTTGAACAACTATTTCTTGAGTACCCACTGTATGTCAGGCATGGAGTGCTAGGTGCTGGGAACACAGAAGTGACCAAGACAGATTAGACAGGCCCTGCCTTCACAGACCATATGGTCTGGAGGGTTGGTGGTGACAAGCACTAAAATGAGCATAACCCCAGCTACTTGGGAGTATTCCTTGAGCTCAGGAGTTTGAATCTGGCCTGGAGAATAGAGTGCAACTCCATCTCTAAAGAGAATAAAAATAACAAAAATACTGCAAAACAAGTGAGCAAAATAAGGATAGGATCACACGTGATGGCAAGTGCTAGCAAGGAAACCCCTCGAGGGAGTCCTGCAAAGGAATGCTGGGGCCCAGTGGGGATGCCGTCAGCGAGGGCTCTCTGAGGAATATGCCGGCCAGGTGCAGGGCTGTGTGGCTGACTTCTGGGCCTTTACAGCTCACTGCTCAAGGCACCTTGATTGCAAATTTTTTGTGTGGAAAGTCTTTGGCTCTGTTCCTTAATCCTGGGATAATAAGTCCCTTTGAGGAGTGGCAGCCCTTGGTCTCTGGCATTTGATGCCTGATTTGTGCCCACTCTTCCCCCAGCTGCACCAGCCACACCAGCTCCCTGCACGGGGATGGAGTGTTCATGCCATTAACCATTTTGAACTTGGTTAGGGTGGGGACCTGGGGGCTGTGCTGGGTTTTTAACCCTCTCTTACAGCCACAGTGCCCAATGTTGAGTGTTCCCACTGGGTCCCAGACACTTGCCCTGATTAGCAAGAGCAGGTGCAAGTGTGTGTTCCTGTTGGCAAACAAAAAGCCATGAGTGTGTGGGGGTGATTGTGTGTGTTTGTGTATGGGGGCGCCAGGTGCATGTGCATGGCTTTTGAGTAAGTGAACTGTTTCCTGTGTACAGGCATGAATGTGCCTGTGGGGATGCTGTGGACACTGTAAGGGTGGGTGTGTGGATGTCTTTGTGTCTGTGACTGCTCCGTGTGTGTGTGTGTGTGTGTACCACCTCCATGGGAGAGTGAGTGTAAGTGCATGTGTGTGAGGGCCTGACGTTCTTCATGAGAGTGTGGGTGTGTGTGTTTGTGCACATGCTGGGTGCAAGTAGGCCAAGGCAGCCCGAGAACTGGTTGCCCCCACAGCCTTAGAGGGGTCCCAGCCTTCTCTATTCCTGAGAGATGGGACCAGGTGGAAGGAACAAGAACCACGTCCTCCTCCATGTGCTAACAGTAAAATGCCAACATATTTATATAAGCCATATGCAAATGAACCATAGCCCCAGCTTCTCCTCCCTCCCGCCCCCGCTGTCCTGTAGGAGTCACAGATTGAGCCTCATCCAGAGCTTAAGTTTAAACACCATCCTTGACAGCCCAGGTCTCTTCCAGGTCTTCCTGCCTCCAATCTTCCTCCCTCAAATTCACCCTACACCCCACAGACAGTGGCCCTCAGATGCTAAAGTCTGCCATGGCTCCCCAGTACTCTCAGGCTAAAGTCTAACTTCTTAGCCTGGCACTCAAGGCCCTTCCTTCTGTGGTACCATGGACCACACCCCTACCTGGATCCTTATCTCCCCGCACCACCTACCGCCAGTGTCCTGGTCTCTTCAAGGTCTACTTGTCCTCCTCATGCCAGTTCAGGAAGCCTTCCAAATGTCCTCCCCACTGAGCTACCCACCTAGTTTTCTCTCTCCTTCCTCAGGTATGAGGCTCCACACCTCCTCCCAGTCATGTCTCCCCACTCGTCCCACCCCAGACAGACTGTGAGCTTCCCGAGAACCTGCTGGTCTCCTCCTCCCCATCTGCTCCTGGCAGGAGACCCAGAGCTGAGGCAGGCATTGGCTGCTGACTGGGGAGGGAGGAGGAAGGAGGAGCCCCCAGTGCAGGCGCTGTGGGGAGCTCTGCAGGTGGTGAGCAGCTTTGAGTAGGCTCCGGAAACTAGTGACGCAGGTGGGGAGCCTTGCTGGCAGGGCCTGTAGTGGGTCCCTAGGCTGCCACCCTCCCTCCCCACCGTCTCTCATTTTCCTCGACAAGCACCCAAGTAGGAGTGGGGGAAGGGACTTCACAGAGTATGAAAGATGGGCTGAGTTCCCTGGTGACTGGCACAGGGAACTTGGAGAGGGACAGGATGATGGGGGTGGTGGAGAGAGTGGATCTAGAAGGGGGAAGGTGTGGGCAGAGAACGGGAGGGAGTGGGTGGTGCTGTCTTCACTCTGCCACTTTCTGCTATGTGATTTTGGGCAAGTCACTCCACTTTTCTGGCCATGGCTTGCCTGCCAGGTGGAGGCTTGCATCACAGTGGTGAGAATCACATGTAAGGCAAAGCACTTCACGAACCCATTTATCCATTTATTCATTCACCCATCCATCCTCACCATGGCAGGTGCATCATACTGAGCCCATTCCTTTATCCAAGACTTAGGGGCAGCTCAAACCCTAACTCAGACAGGATAGAGCCGGGAGGCTGAGGCTAATACCACCAATTCTAAAATCAGGACCTGCAGCGCTCCATAATCTGTGAGCTAAAAAGGGGTCTAAGGTCCCTCCATCCCCTGAACCATACACCTGGACTGTGCTCTTGATGAGGCAGTGATTGAAAAGGCAGAGACAAAAAAGTTTCACGTCCTTAGGTTAGTCCTAGGAGACTTCCTACAGGAGGGGATTTTCCTGGAGCTGTCTGAGTGGTCAGAAAGATGGGGTTATCACTGAGGCCCACAGACTGGAGTGTGTATGTGTTGGTGGGGACCAGTGTGTGCTGCGCATGGGGAGGGCACTCTGGCAGAGACAGACACTGAGAGAGGTCACAGCTAGTTCCCTTCTCCCATCCCTCCAGGTGCACTGTGGCCAGCTGAGTGATAATGAGGAATGGAGCCTGCAGGCGGTGGAGAAGCATGTGAGTGGGAGTGGGGCCATGTGCAATGAGGCTGAAGACCCTTATCACAGCTGGTGGGAAGATGGCCTGGCCAGGGAGCTGGACAGACCTGGGTTTCAGCTTCGGCTTTGCTGCTTTTGAGCTGTGTGACCTTGAGCAAGTCACTAAACCTCTCTGGGCCTCAGTTTCACACCTGAAAATGGGGATAATGATAGCACCGACTGACCTAGGGCAGTGGTGAAACAAAACTGGTCAAATATCTTGTAAATACACACGGTTGCCAACGTACAATTTTCGACTTTTTGATGGATTTATGGGGAAGCAACCCTATCCTAAGTCCAGGAGCATCTGTACTTAGAAAGAACCCTCCACATAATGATACTGAGGCTCTTTCATGCCTGAGACTTCATGATTTTGTGACTTTAACAAGGACTTACGACTTCCTGAGGGGGCTGGAGACAGAAATCTGACATCTTGTCTTGGAAGAATCTAGGGGCTAGGGATGGAGATAGACCCTGTACCCTCCTGTTCCTGGACCGCCGGACGCTCCAGGGGCTGTGGGAGCCCCCGGGGGAGCCCTCAGGAAGGTAGAGTCCAGGGATGAGGTGTTTGGGACGGCGGCGGGGTCCCTGGGCCCGGCAGGCAGAGGGAACGGCGGGAGCAAAGGCAGGAATCCCGCTGCAGCAAGCGCAGCGAGCTTGGGGCGAGCGGCGCGCTAACCGCTCGGCCTGCCCCAGACCCTGGTCGCCCTGCGGAGGGTGCAGGTCCTGCAGCAGCGCGGGCCCAGGGAGGCTCCCCGAGCCGTCCAGAACCCCCCGGAGGGGACGGCGGAAGACCAGAAGGGCGGGGCGGCGTACACCGACCGCGACCGCAAGATCCTCCAACTGTGCGGTGAGGGCCCGGCCTGGACAGGTCACGAGGGCGGGGCCGGGCAGAACTTGGAGGGGAGGTGGGCGGGTTAGGCGATCCCGGGAGCCGGCGGCGGGCCCGGCGCGGAGCGGCGCCTGAGGGACACGGACACGGAGGTGCGGAGGGGCCCTCTCTCTGACCGGCGCCTGGCCCTTGCAGGGGAACTCTACGACCTGGATGCCTCTTCCCTGCAGCTCAAAGTGCTCCAATACGTGAGTCCCTGCGCCCCTCCCGGCCACCTCCCCGTCCTGTCTCCCTCCGGCGACCAACTTCCCCTTGAGCCCTCCATCTCAGTTCCAATTACGATGTCCTTCCTTCCTCTCTCCTCCTCCCGCCTGAAGAGCCCCGGAGAGGGGAGCAGGTGGGGAGTGGGGTGACCCGGATCCGCGGTCACCCCCTCGCCCTGCCTGTCCCTCTCTCAGCTGCAGCAGGAGACCCGGGCATCCCGCTGCTGCCTCCTGCTGGTGTCGGAGGACAATCTCCAGCTTTCTTGCAAGGTGAGGGCCAGGTCCACTGTAGAGCGGGGGCGGGGCTGGGCGAGGAACTCGGGTCTCCGAGGGGGAAATCCGTTGCCTTTCCTTTAACCAGCCCCCTGCACTCTGTTCCTCAGGTCATCGGAGACAAAGTGCTCGGGGAAGAGGTCAGCTTTCCCGTAAGTCCCGCGTCTGTCTTCTCGTTGGAGTCTGCAGGGGCGGTTGAGGCCGGGTAGACACTCCTGGGATCTGCCTGGAGTATTTGGATCTTCTAGACTCTTGGAATCCGATGGAATTATCTGGATCTTGGGACTACTTAGAAATGCTGCAGGGATCAGCAGGCTCTATTAGGAAGAATCTCTTAGCATCTACAGAAAGGCTTACCTGGGACCTGTTCACTTCTGTTGGAGTATTTCTGGATATGGATCTGCTAGAATCTGTTGACGAGAATCCTTGGAGTCTGCTTATCTCTCTCGTAGTTAGGGAAGACTCTAGAGTCCTTTATAGCGAATTCTGCCAGACTCCCCTCCATCTCTGCTCATCAATGCTGACCCTGTCCACCATTTGGACTGACTGAAGGGTTCTTTGAAACTTCCAGATTTGAGGGTGGGGACAGGTTGAGATCCCCTGACCTGGGGAGTACTGGGCCCTGACTCAGTCTCTCCTCACCCCCTAGTTGACAGGATGCCTGGGCCAGGTGGTGGAAGACAAGAAGTCCATCCAGCTGAAGGACCTCACCTCCGTAAGTCATGGCCTGGCTGACCCAGAGGGGAAAGAGGAGACCCCACTGCCAGCCCCTAGAGCCAGGGTCTCTGTTACAGAGCAGCCTAGGAATGGGGCAGATAAGACCTGGGGACTTTCTACTGTCCCATCTCCATAACACAGAGCTTCCAGCCTTGCATGAGTCCCTTAGAACTGCCTGTTGCAAAATGTGATGGAGGGCTGGAGGAGGGAAGCATACTGCGCCCTGCTTCCCTGCCCTGACTTGCCTCGCCTTTGCAGGAGGATGTACAACAGCTGCAGAGCATGTTGGGCTGTGAGCTGCAGGCCATGCTCTGTGTCCCTGTCATCAGCCGGGCCACTGACCAGGTGGTGGCCTTGGCCTGCGCCTTCAACAAGCTAGAAGGAGACTTGTGAGTCTTTGTGGGATGATGCAGATCAGGAGATGTCACTGAGAGGCTGGCTAGGGCTCCACTAGGGTAACAATGTGGGATGGGTACTGGGCAGGGGCTACTGTCTCAGCAGCAGTGGGTTGAACAGTGTGTTAGTGCAAGAGAATGAAAGTCATGTTGAGGTCCAAGCTAGTTCCTCTTCTCTTCTCCCACTTCCTGAAGTTTGGGTAATCTGCTCTTGGGGTATTGGGCTCCCTCCCTTGCCATCCCTGTTTTTGCATTACTGCTATAAACTGCTAGATGGAGGGGTGGGTGTGCTCTGGGTTGGATGAACCCTCTGGGACCCACAAAGCATCATCAACACAGTGGACAGTGGCTAAAGGGAATATGCTTGGGGACTGGGAAAAGCTGTGGATCTTTTGAGCCCCTGACAGGGCAGCTATAAAAATGATACACAAAAATCTCTTTTTTTGTGGGCAGGGCACAGTGGACAGGAAAGCAGGCTTGGAGGCTTAGTTGGGAAGGATATCTCGAGAACTGAGGACAAACCTGGGGTCTAGAAATGGTGTCATAAATAAATTTCATATCCTACACCAACTCATAAACAGGCAGTAGGTGCCTGAATTTTATTGCAAATGGATCTTAGTTCAGGGAGAAACAGTGCTGCGTCTGATGAGCCATTTCTGTCCTGGGTGCAGGTTCACACTTGGGCTGGCAGGATGAGCAGTTTGTGCTGCATCACATAGGTGGGGAGAAGTAGACAGATGAGGGGCTGAGTCCTGATGCAAAGAGATGCTGATAGGATGCTGGCCTCTGGAGTCCAAGCAAACAGGCTGGGTTTCAGGGCCTGGAGCTCCTGCAGGAGGTGGACACTAGAGAGCCTGGGACTAGGTAGGTGTCAGAGCCCGGGCCTGAGGTCTGCTGGGGTAGGGTGGAGATCCAGGAGTCCTAGGTCTGAGCTGCAGAACCTACCAGCATGGAACTGTGTTGACAGTTGGGTGGGCCTGGAGAAACAAAGATAGGGGCAAGGCAGAATCAGCTGAGGCAGGGAGAATGTGGGATTGGTGGCATTTGGAACTTGTGGGCATCCTAATGGTGGGAGAATTTATGCCATTCAGCAAACAAATATAGAGCACTTAATGTTGCCATCCCAGTGCTGACCAGATGGCCTTGGGAAGGCCTTTGGGGAAGGGAAGGTAGAGTGAATGGGGGTCCAGCAGGAGCCATGACCTCTTGCTGCTGGCTGTGAGATTGGGTTCTAGGATGGCCCCAGAGCTGGAGAAGAGGTGGTATCAGCAGGAAATAAGGATGGGGCCTTGGTGGCAGCTTTGCGGCCCAGGGCAGGGGCAGGGCTATCTCTGGGTCCTACGCATTTCAGGGAGTGAGTATTGAATGACTGCATGAGCCAGGGTGGGGCTCAGCTCAGTGCAGTGACTACAGAGAAGCTTCCTGAAACACAGCTAAGTAGCCAGAGAACAGGGGCTCCAGAAGCCCTTCAGCTGTGAGTGGGATGGGGCTGGTGGCAAGGCCAGGGATAGGATACAGTGACGACATTAGCAAAGACCTCCGAAGTGTTTCCTCTGTACCAGGCTCTGCACTGGGCATGGGTGATATAGTCATGGCCCCATTTCATAAGACTCGAAGCTCATTTTCAGGGCATAGAGGGAAGAGAGTGAGAAGGGTATTCTAGGCTGAGGGAACAGTGTAGAAAAAAAAGCATGAAGGTGTGAAAGAGCCCAAGGTTTTCTCAGAATGATGAGGATCTTTGTGTGGCTGAAGCTGAGAGATGTTCCGGGTTGAGGGGTGACAGGTGGGTGGGGCTAGCTGAGGGACCACAGATGTAAGAAAGGTGTGCAGACAGACCCAGGGTGGTGGGGATGGGATCTAGATCCGAATCACTGGATGGCAAGCATGAATGGGGGATGCCCCACCAGGGTGGAGCACCAAGGCCAGCCAAAAAGTGGGGAAGGGCTTAGGCAGGGACACTTCAGGGCAGCGTGATGTGGGCTAAGGCAGGCTCTTCCCATGACCCACACCATTGGTCCACCCAGCCCCATGCAGCTCCCCAGTGACAAATCATTTGGTGGCCAGATTGAATGACGTGAGCAGGATTTGGGGCTTATCTTGTCTCACCAGAGCTAGCTCCATGAGCAGGGCAAGCAGTCCTCTCCACACCACCGCCCTAAGATTTCTGGAGGCACCGAATCAGGGCCAGCGGAGTCCAGGGAGAGCGGGGTAGTGACAGGAGCTGCACAAGATAGGGCAGTGCCACCGCCCCTCCCCAAGGCTGGAGGTGTGCCTGGGGAAGAGCAGAACACCAGCTTGAGCCCAGGCAATCTCTAGTCTGAGGGAGGAGACCCAGCTTTGGGCTGGGTAAATCCCAAATCAGAGAGGGGAGGTATGGCTCTGGTTTCAAGCATCTAAGGAGGACTGGAGCCCTCCCCTTGGGGAGCCCCCAGTCTGCAGGGTCATGGGGGTGGGAAGCTGTTCCAAGGGCCTGTGCAGTGGTTATATAGTTGGCAGGTGGGTACCCCTGTGGGCTTCTGATGGAACAGAAGTAAGGAGAGTGGGGAGAGAAGCCAGTCTTCCCTTCCCTCCTGAGTGAGCCCACCCCCTCCTCCAGGTTCACCGACGAGGACGAGCATGTGATCCAGCACTGCTTCCACTACACCAGCACCGTGCTCACCAGCACCCTGGCCTTCCAGAAGGAACAGAAACTCAAGTGTGAGTGCCAGGTGAGTGACCTGCCTTCAGCCTCTCTCGGGCGCCGACTCGCCCAGTTTTCAGCCCCGAGAGCCATTCAGAAGGGAAATGCCCATGTCTTTCTGGACTGGTGGCAGCCCTTCCCCAGGTGGCTCCATAACCTCATAACTTGAAGGCTTGCAGTTGCTCAGGACCCGCGCCACTGCCCGCAGGCACTGTATGTGATCGCCCTCTAGTGTTCAATATGGGCACTACAGCAACACCTAGGCAGCTAGAGCTGGCGTGAAGGCGGCTGAGACACTTAGGAGACTCCTCACCTGCACCGGGGCTATTCCCTCACTCCTTCACTTAGTAGCCAAATGATACAATTAGACACTGACAGTTCCTGGCTTGTCCGGTGAGCCCTAGGGAAGGAAGGAGAAGACCCGGGTGCTGTTGGAGGCAGGGGGTTGGATAGGGTGACCCCCGCACCCCGACCCCTCTATGATCTCCATTTCCTTCATTCCAGGCTCTTCTCCAAGTGGCAAAGAACCTCTTCACCCACCTGGGTGAGTGCACTGTTCTCTCTGCCTGGCTGTGTGTGCGCATGGGGGCTGGCATTTGCAGAGGAGAGGCGGGAGGTCTTGGCAGCCTGGTCTCACCCTGCCTGGTCTTCTCCTTTCCCCAGATGACGTCTCTGTCCTGCTCCAGGAGATCATCACCGAGGCCAGAAACCTCAGCAACGCAGAGATGTGAGTGACTCTACCCAGGGGACAGGGCGAGAGAGGCTGTGGCCTTCAGTCTCCATCATCTCCTTTCCTGCCCCACCCACTTCCCTTTCTCTGCCTTCTGCGGGACTTCATGACCTTTTGAGGGATCCTTTATTTCATGCCTGTCTCCCTCACTAGACTGTAGGCTCCAATAGCAGGGACAGGGCTGGCTTTGGATCCTCAGCTCCTATCACAGTGCCTGGCACATAGTAGGTGCTTCCAAAAAAAAAAAAAAAAACACTTGAATGGACACGTTTCTGGAGCCAGCCAGCCCTGAGCAGAGTGTCTTACCTTGGAGCACTCCTCCCAGGCCTCGGAAATCCGGCCTTTGCCTCTTTATGAGAAGTGAGGGCGATCAGAGGGGGTTGTCAGGCCCCAGAGGACCAAACCCCTCCCTCCACAGCTGCTCTGTGTTCCTGCTGGATCAGAATGAGCTGGTGGCCAAGGTGTTCGACGGGGGCGTGGTGGATGATGAGGTGAGAGGGTGTGGAGGGAGCATGTGGCCCTAGGGGTGTCCGGGAGTCCGCCGGCGGCGCTGGGGAGCGGCCCGACGTTTAACAGTCCCCTCTGTGGCCGGGTCACTAACTTCTTCCTCTCGACTCCATCTCTGCCCCGGCAGAGCTATGAGATCCGCATCCCGGCCGATCAGGGCATCGCGGGACACGTGGCGACCACGGGCCAGATCCTGAACATCCCTGACGCATATGCCCATCCGCTTTTCTACCGCGGCGTGGACGACAGCACCGGCTTCCGCACGCGCAACATCCTCTGCTTCCCCATCAAGAACGAGAACCAGGGTGCGCGTGGCGGCCCGGGCGGAGGGGCGGGGCCTGCGCCGGGCGGGGCGGGTCCGAGCGAGCGGGGGTGGCAACACTTCCCCACCGCCTCCGGCGTCCCGGAGCATAAGGGAGTCGGGTTCCATGCCTGGGACGTACGTAACCTGCGGAAACTGCGAGGGCAGGTCCCGGCCGGATCCCTCCCTCCAACCGATCCCTCCCTCCACCGGTGGTTCCTTGCCCCTCTCCCTTCCCCAGAAGTCATCGGTGTGGCCGAGCTGGTGAACAAGATCAATGGGCCATGGTTCAGCAAGTTCGACGAGGACCTGGCGACGGCCTTCTCCATCTACTGCGGCATCAGCATCGCCCATGTGAGGGCGGGGGTGGGAGTGGGGTGTGGGGTGATGGGGGCGGGGCCCACGAAGGACCCTCGGTTCTCCTCCTCCGACTGACTCTCCTTGTGGGTTGATCCCTTGGTCTGGCACTCAGAGTCCCGCCGCTGGGGTGCAGCCTTCAGGACACGCTGGCCACCTCTGGGCTCAGTTTCCCATCTAAAAATTGGGCATACGATTTCCTGCCCTGTCCACTCAGCCTCCTGGGACCATGAGAAACTCCCGTTGTCAAAACCTCCTCTCTTCCCTGGAAGCAGTCTCAACCCAAGCCATGCTTTTTTGGAAGTGCTGGGTCTCGGTGTCCAGGCCTACTGGCGCTCTGGCCTGGGAATCCAGCCCCAAGGTCCCTGACATGATCCCCTCCTTGCTTCTCCTTCCCTGCCATGGGCCTTGGGCTCCATCACTGAAGCCTGGATCAGGTGTGGGGGAGTGCAAAGGGCCAGACCAAATGCTGGGAGAACTTGATGAGGAGGAACTGGCGCGGGGGTTTGGATGAAAGTGGGGGTGGGGTCTTTACTGTGGACTGGAGCTTGAAGGTTTTGACTGGGGCCAGAATGGGACAGGAAGTGGGGTGTCTTTTTGACCCCTTCATCCCAGTCCTGGGCATTGCTAAATTTTCACAGCCACCTTCCTTGAGCCCTATCTTTCCCTCTTTCCCCTAGTCTCTCCTATACAAAAAAGTGAATGAGGCTCAGTATCGCAGCCACCTGGCCAATGAAATGATGATGTACCACATGAAGGTGAGGCTTGCAGAGACCTCTGGTCCTCCTCCCAGATTCCCCAGGGACCCAGGGCCAGGCAGGGCTTCCTGATCAATCTCTACTGAGGATGAGAGGATAGGCCCAGAGCCACAGCAGGCCTCCTGCCCTCCTTAGGGGCAGCTCCCACCCCTGCTTAGAGACCTCTCCTCCAAGCTGCTTCTGAGCTCAGTCCCAAGGCTGGAAGTAGCCAGAGGAACCAGCCCAGGGAGTAATTGGTTCAGCCAGGTATTCCCCATGTTCAGGGAATAATTCCCATCTTGGGAATTACTGAGGGCTAGGAAGCTCACCCAGGACCTGTCCCCATGGCTTCCCTAGGTACAATGCCCATGCAGCCCTGGGCAGTCTTAATTGCTGATAATCTATCCCATTCCCTACCCTGGGTCACAAAAGCTGGCTTAGTTCCATGTATGTGGTAGTCGCTGTTCATTTGGACATTTCCTCTCACCTGTGTCCAAACCAGAGAGGCCCAGACCTTGTGAGTTGGATCAAAACTGTTGTAGGAAGAGTTAAGGTTAGAGAGTAGAAAGGTCTCCACAAAAGGAGGACTGCTGCCATGGTTTGGGGGTGTCATGAAGGGGTGTTGTCGATCTTTGCCAAGGTTATGCTGTTACAGATAAAGGGTGGTCACCTGCAGGGTGGCGCGTGGGGTGGGCTGCAGGGCTGTGAGGGGAGGGTGGTGATTTCCTGCCCAGTTGCAGTCCACAGCGTGGTGGCTCAACTGTGGTACATTCTGGGTGATGGATCCCCCACCTGCCATGGGAATTTGAGGGTGAAGACACCAGATGGGGTGAAGGCTGTCTTCTAATGCTCTGGCTGGTCTCCTCTAGGTCTCCGACGATGAGTATACCAAACTTCTCCATGATGGGATCCAGCCTGTGGCTGCCATTGACTCCAATTTTGCAAGTTTCACCTATACCCCTCGTTCCCTGCCCGAGGATGACACGTCCATGGTGAGTTGTTCTCCTCCACTTGACTGGCCAGGCCGAAGGTATGTAGCCAGAGGCTTAAGTTAAATGTGCATCAAGAACTTCCTGGGAAGACAGAGTCATCAAGGAAGGCTGTGGAGGGTCCCTCAGAGATGGAGGGGCTTGTAGTCTGCCATCAGGAAGCCATGGGGCCTGCCCAGGGGCTAGAGGCTGGACTGGATGATCCCAAGGGCTGCTCTTGGACCAACCATGCCCAGGGCATGTGACCTCAGGGTTTGCATCCCTCCCAACCCTGTTTTTCTAACATTTTGTGTGGGCTTGGTTTCAAGAGTTCTTAGTTCTTAGATCTCTAAAAATGCATAGCTCCGAGAATGGTTGCTTCAACTATTTTGTGGTTCTCTAGTTTAGATGTAAGCTTCTAAGACTCCAGATTTTGAGGGTGGAGCTTGAAGAAGGACCCAGGCAAGGGCCCTGTCTTGATACTGGCAGCCCCTCTGATACCTCCCTCTGCCCTCTCCAGGCCATCCTGAGCATGCTGCAGGACATGAATTTCATCAACAACTACAAAATTGACTGCCCGACCCTGGCCCGGTTCGTGCACCCACAGACAGCCCCAGTCTTCGCCTCCCTCTTTCCTCTACTGTCACATCCGTTGCCCCCGACATTCTTGAGAGGATCTCTCTAAGGATGACTGGGGAGACCCAGTCTTATGGGGGTGGGGAGGATCCATGAATGAGAAGCAATTCCTAGACACTGAACTGTCAATAAAGGCAAGAAATGAGGCAAGGCAGAGCCTGGAGGCAAGGCCGAGAGTGTGTAGCCAAAGGTTTAAGTTAGATGTGCATAGGAACTTCCTGCTAAGACAGAGTCATCAAGGAAGGCTGTGGAGGGTCCCTCAGGGATGGAGGGGACATGTAGTTTGCCATCATGGGGCCGTGATGGAGGAGGAGAGGCTGAGGCCCCTCTTCTGCCCTCTTCCCTCCCCCAGGTTCTGTTTGATGGTGAAGAAGGGCTACCGGGATCCCCCCTACCACAACTGGATGCACGCCTTTTCTGTCTCCCACTTCTGCTACCTGCTCTACAAGAACCTGGAGCTCACCAACTACCTCGAGTGAGTGGCTGCATCTCCCCCACATCTGGCAGCCACTGGGGTCCCCTTCCCTGGGACAGGGAAGCACCCCCTGTGTGTCAGGCACTTTACACACACTGCCTTATGGGATCTTCTTAGCCCCAGGGGACTAGAGGGGAAGGCTGCGAGCCCCATCTTCCAGGAGGGGCTTGCTCACAGCCAAGCAGCTAGTGAAGACTGAGCCTGATTTAAACCCGGGTCTGCTGGGCTCCAAACCAGTGCTTCTTTCCAGGAAGGGAACCCAGGTGTTCCAACCTCCTGTCCCAGTGGCTCCTGGGCATGTCATCTCCTGTCTGTCCTCTTGGGGATTTAGGGAGGGAACCGTGGGCTGACCTCTTTTTTTTCTCCTTTCTGCCTCTCAACCAGGGACATCGAGATCTTTGCCTTGTTTATTTCCTGCATGTGTCATGACCTGGACCACAGAGGCACAAACAACTCTTTCCAGGTGGCCTCGGTGAGACCCTGCCCTGCTCACAGTGGGGACCCTCCATGGGGTGTCTGGGAGTCTCATCCTCTCCCAGCCTGAAGATGGGTGGGAGCGAGTGAGACCAGGAGCCAGGTTTAGACACAGGAGGAGGTTCCCCCAGGGTTTGCCCCTGGCTCTGAGATAGGGAGGAGGGGAGAAAGGTGGAAGGGCAGGACACTGCTCAGCCTAAAGCAGTGGCACTTGGATCCGGATGTGAGGAGTGACCGCAGTTTTCCTGGGCTTTTCCAGAAATCTGTGCTGGCTGCGCTCTACAGCTCTGAGGGCTCCGTCATGGAGGTATCACTCTTCTGTCCCACCCCGTCCTTCTTCCCCTTTAAGGCCAGTGACTTGCAAAGTTATGACCCAGCTCCTCCTATTCCCAAACCATGCTCTCCAGACAGGCTGCGAGAGCTGCAGCCACACCTAGGACATGTCTGGCTCATTTTCCTGGAGTGGGCTTGGAAGGGTGCAGGTGCGGATGATAGCAAGGATTTGTGTTCAGCGTGTTTCCCTTTGGCTGCCTGGGAACACCCCATTCAGCCCCCTCCTGCCAAGCTTGGGATGGGCTCCACTCCCATCACTTAGCGTCACCTTAGATTGTTTGGTTTGGGTCTGCCTACCTCCTCGTGCACAAGGTCTGAGCCATTTCTGAGTTCCCTGCACTTGGCACAGGGCTTGGCACAGAGTAGGAGACACATTTCCAAGGTCACCTTGCCTCATGCTGCTTCCCACAACACCCCTCCAGAGGCTGCCCCTGCTTGCACACCCCCAGAGACGAGGTTCTCTGTCTCTCTCCCAGGAGGCCTGGTGGCAGTGCTGGTTCTGCCCTCTGCCCCCCTGAGATAAGCTGCTCCTTTTCTGAGTGACAGCCCTTCAGCATCCGGAAACGGGGGCCTTGCCCTTGCCTCATCACTGCCTCTCCTTGTCAGCAAACAAATGTGTTCTGCATGATTTAGTGTCTAGGACTCCAAAGGATCATTTCCAAAATGTTCCAGCTTTCAGGGACCCCAGAGCTTACCTTGTTGGGTCCCTGCATGTGACAGCTGAGGAGTCTGAGGCTCAGAGTGGTCTAGGGACTCGCCCTGGGTCACACAGAGGGTTGAAACAGAGCTCAGAAAGGGAACTGGGGCCCCTGACTCCCCCTTTCTGACTGCTCTGCTGACCTGGGGGCTGGAGCTGGACCGGGCCCTGCTTCCTCTCTTGGGGTCAGTGGTAAGGGAGCCCATCTGCCCCAGCCGGGCCCCCATCACTCCTCTCCCCCCAGAGGCACCACTTTGCTCAGGCCATCGCCATCCTCAACACCCACGGCTGCAACATCTTTGATCATTTCTCCCGGAAGGTGATGGGATTGGGGGTGGGGGTGGGGATTGAGGGGGAGCTGGGAGCTGGCTGGAGGTGGGAGAAGGAGCCAAGGAGTGGAGGCTCACTGGGATGGGCAAATGGGTGGGGGTGTCCAGTAGGAGGGCATGACACCCCTGCCCTCGCCTCAGGACTATCAGCGCATGCTGGATCTGATGCGGGACATCATCTTGGCCACAGACCTGGCCCACCATCTCCGCATCTTCAAGGACCTCCAGAAGATGGCTGAGGGTGACTGCTGTTAGCCCCAGTCCTTGGGGCTGGGGAGGAACAACCAGGGGAAGGATTTGCCAGGGGAGCATTCCCAGGGTGCAGACCCATCCCCTGCAACATCAACCCTTCTCTGGCTGCACGGCCCCCCCCAGGCAGACCCAGCACTGGCCCCTTGGCTCCCATCAAGGGTGCCCAATTCCCTGGACCGCTCTGGGTTGGGCCCTGGGAGCCTTGTCCTCAGAAGGGCAAAGAGGCTGAGCCCCGCTCCTTGACCCTATCCTCCCCTCAACAGTGGGCTACGACCGAAACAACAAGCAGCACCACAGACTTCTCCTCTGCCTCCTCATGACCTCCTGTGACCTCTCTGACCAGACCAAGGGCTGGAAGACTACGAGAAAGATTGCGGTAGGTGTAGTCCTCCCTGGGAAGGCACAGGCTGCCCACCCTGCCCAGCTTTGGGTGCCCCCTGCGCCTGAATACCCTCTCTCTGCTCAGCTCAGCCTGGCTGTGTTCTGGGGAGACAGAAACCTAGACCATCTCAGGGTGACAAATGGAGACTCAGAGAGGGGAACAGACCTAGCAAGTCAGTGGCTGGTGGAAGGTGGGCCCCAACCCAGCCACTCCCTGCCTGAGGCCATCCCACTGCCAAGCTGGGGCTGGTGGGGATGGCTCCTGAGCTGGGACTGAATCCCTGGGACTCAGTTTTCTCTCCTGGGAACGGGCTGTCAGAGGAGCTTGGGTGGATGTATCCTACATAGAGGATGTGATGAGAGTGTTGGCCTTTCAGGAGCTGATCTACAAAGAATTCTTCTCCCAGGGAGACCTGGTATGTGTGGAGTGACCCCAGGATGTCCAGGTTGGGGGAGGGTTCCTGGCCTGGGACAGGGAGGGCTTGAACTAGCCTGACCCTGGTACCCGATGGAGGAATGAGAGGGACAGGCCTGACGACTCGATGCCTGCAGGAGAAGGCCATGGGCAACAGGCCGATGGAGATGATGGACCGGGAGAAGGCCTATATCCCTGAGCTGCAAATCAGCTTCATGGAGCACATTGCAATGCCCATCTACAAGTGAGTGAGCTCATGGGGACAAGCTGCAACCTGCACAGAGAGGGTAGGCTGGAGTGGGGACATCACAGCAAACACAGGTGCTGAGATTGGCCTGGCCCAGCTCCAACTGATTCATCCCCTTGCCTCTGGGCACAACTGTCTCCCGCTGTGCCCCTCGGTGGGTCCTTCACTTCATCCTTGGTCCCCAGTGGAAAGAGACCATCATGCTTTCCTAGGTGTCCTCCTCTGTCTCACATTCTTGTGGAAGTTCTTGTTTTTTTTGAGATGGAGTCTCACTCTGTTGCCCAGGCTGGAGTGCAATGGCACGATCTTGGCTCACTGCAACCTCCCCCTCCTGGGTTCAAGCGATTCTCCTGCCTCAGCCTCCCAAGTAGCTGGGATTACAGGCATGCACCACTACACCCAGCTAATTTTGTATTTTTAGTAGAGATGGGGTTTCACCACTTTGGTCAGGCTGATCTTGAACGCCTGACTTCAGGTGATCCACACACCTCGGCATCTCTGAGTGTTGGGATTACAGGCGTGAGCTACCGTACCTGGCCCTTGTGGAAATTCTATTTGTTGTGTAGCCCTAGTCTTTCTTGCTGCCCATGGTCTGATTTCTGGCCTCTTGCCCTCTGCCCCCATGCACCCGCAGGCTGTTGCAGGACCTGTTCCCCAAAGCGGCAGAGCTGTACGAGCGCGTGGCCTCCAACCGTGAGCACTGGACCAAGGTGTCCCACAAGTTCACCATCCGCGGCCTCCCAAGTAACAACTCGCTGGACTTCCTGGATGAGGAGTACGAGGTGCCTGATCTGGATGGCACTAGGGCCCCCATCAATGGCTGCTGCAGCCTTGATGCTGAGTGATCCCCTCCAGGGACACTTCCCTGCCCAGGCCACCTCCCACAGCCCTCCACTGGTCTGGCCAGATGCACTGGGAACAGAGCCACGGGTCCTGGGTCCTAGACCAGGACTTCCTGTGTGACCCTGGACAAGTACTACCTTCCTGGGCCTCAGCTTTCTCGTCTGTATAATGGAAGCAAGACTTCCAACCTCACGGAGACTTTGTAATTTGTTCTCTGAGAGCACAGGGGTGACCAATGAGCAGTGGGCCCTACTCTGCACCTCTGACCACACCTTGGCAAGTCTTTCCCAAGCCATTCTTTGTCTGAGCAGCGTGATGGTTTCTCCAGGCCCCATTCCTGCCCTACCAGATCTTTGCTCCTTTCCCTTTGAGGACTCCCACCCTTTGGGGTCTCCAGGATCCTCATGGAAGGGGAAGGTGAGACATCTGAGTGAGCAGAGTGTGGCATCTTGGAAACAGTCCTTAGTTCTGTGGGAGGACTAGAAACAGTCCTCCCTCAGGGCGAAGGCCCCCTGAGGACCACTACTATACTGACGGTGGGATTGGGACCTGGGGGATACAGGGGCCCCAGGAGGAAGCTGCTGGAGGGGCAGCTCAGTGCTCTGCAGAGAGGGGCCTCGGGGAGAAGCAGGATGGGATTGATGGGCAGGAGGGATCCCTGCACTGGGAGACAGGCCCAGGTATGAATGAGCCAGCCATGCTTCCTCCTGCCTGTGTGACGCTGGGCGAGTCTCTTCCCCTGTCTGGGCCAAACAGGGAGGGGGTAAGACAATCCATGCTCTAAGATCCATTTTAGATCAATGTCTAAAATAGCTCTATCGCTCTGCGGAGTCCCAGCAGAGGCTATGGAATGTTTCTGCAACCCTAAGGCACAGAGAGCCCAACCCTGAATCTCTCAGAGGCCCCCTGAGTGTTCCCCTTGGCCTGAGCCCCTTCCCCATTCCTGCAGCCAGTGAGAGACCTGGCCTCAGCCCTGGCAGGGCTCTCTCTTCAAGGCCATATCCACCTGTGCCCTGGGGCTTGGGAGACCCCATAGGGCCGGGACTCTTGGGTCAGCCCGGCCACTGGCTTCTCTCTTTTTCTCCGTTTCATTCTGTGTGCGTTGTGGGGTGGGGGAGGGGGTCCACCTGCCTTACCTTTCTGAGTTGCCTTTAGAGAGATGCGTTTTTCTAGGACTCTGTGCAACTGTCGTATATGGTCCCGTGGGCTGACCGCTTTGTACATGAGAATAAATCTATTTCTTTCTACCAGTCCTCCCCCATGGGGCTGTTTGCAGACTTTGTGCTTGGGGTGGGTGGAGGGGGGGAATAGAACTGGGAGAGGCAAACGCCCTTTGGAACTCCATGGCTTCCAGGGTCCTCCACCCTTGGTGCCTAGCCCCCCTTCTGGGGAAGTCATAGACCTGTTGGGGTACTCCCTAGGCCAGATCGTGGAGGCTAAGGGGTGGGTGGCAGATGAGAAGGCCTGGCCATGGAGCAGTGATGGGACATGTTGGCTGGCAGAGATTGTAGAATAGAGGGAAAACAAAGGTTGAGGCAAGCAGGCAGGCTGCCTGGAGGAGGTAGCCTGGAGCTTGTCCTAGACCCTCTCAGCGCTGGCCTGCCCTGGTCATGAGTGCCCATACGGCGAGGGCCTGGGCCTCTGAACTCTGTTTCTAGCTGCAGTGATGCCTGGCTGTGTCCCAGGAAGTCCCACATCCCAGTTGCTCTGAGTCCTGCCGAAGGGGCACCCCTGAGTCAGACTCCACACCAGATCCAGCCCCGGGTTGTGTCTGAGGAGTTGTGTCTGTTCCTCTGCATGAGAGTGTTTACTTCCGCCCAGTCCAAGATGGGCAGACTGCAGGTTGGGGCTACGCGGAGGCTCTGCCTGGCACAGTCTCCAGACCCTGTCCCCGACTTGCCTACCCCCCTCTGAGCTCCTCTCCCTGTTCATCTCTTCCTGGTCAGTAAAGGTTGATGTGTTAAGAGGGTGGGCACTGGGGTCTCCTTTCTTGGTGGGAGCAGGAAGGAGATGGACAGGGCCATCCTGTGACCATCAGCCATTGCCAGCTTTGCCTTTGGGACCACAGAGCCCATCTGCTTCCTCTGCAGCTCCCCCTGCCCCACTAGCCTGTCTGGGTTTGGAATCTGCTCCTCTGGCTGAATGGTCTCCAGGTTTCCAGCTTCCCTTAGCGTCATGGGGCTCCAGGCTCCTCCCATTCCCAGCTCCTGCTGTGGGCTCCCCAAGTCCGTCTCTATCCTCTCACAGCACAGGACCCAGGCTTGGCCAGTGGGTCCCCAGGTGGGGGTGGGAGTGGTCAGTTTGTGGCCCACGGCCAATAAGAGTTGGCTATTCTAATGGTGCCTGGCTGACCCCAGGGTCACTGTGGGCTGATGTAGCTGCTCTTCTGCCTGACCCCTGACCCTGAGTGTGTGTGCGTGTTCCTCTTCCACAACTCTTCAGGCAAAGAGGACCTTGACCCTGCATCTGTCTGTCCCCAGCCCAGCCCTCCTTTGAGGCTCATGCTGTGACACATCCCTGTTTTTCACCAAATGGAGGGAACAACCACAGATATTTCCTTGTACATGCAGGACCCTGTGCTAGGGCTGAGGGCTTTGTCTTTGTCCTGGTCTGGAAAGTCTCACAGTTTGATTGGAGAGCTAGATCTAAACTCAGATGCAGGCCATGACAACGCTGTGGGGTGCCCGGCCATGGGGCTCCAGGCAGGATCATAACCCTGAGAACAACAATGAGGTTTGAAAGATGAGCAGATGTTGTTTATAGGCAAAAGGGGACAGGCACTCCTGGTAGAAGAAACTGCTTTTGCAAAGGCCTCGAGAACAGAAGGGACTGGCAGGTGGAGGAGCTGAGAGATGGAGGAGGAGGCAAGGCCAGATCCTGAAGGGCCTTAAATGCCAGGTTGTGGAGTTTGGCTTTATTCTGTGGGCAGTGGAGAACCAGAGAAAGGTTTTCAGTAGGAGAGTGACTCAGAAGTGCATTTTAGAAAGATCCCCCTGGAGAGCAGGGAAGTGACTGCAAGGGGAGAGGGTGGGCAGGGATTATTCTATGGGTGATGTGCTGTGCCCTGGGCTGGGCGAGGAGAGGAATTCAGGAGATGCTAGGTTGGCAGAACATGGTGAGCAGTGGGTCAGGGGATGCAGAGGGAGGACTTGGAGGGGCCCTGGGAGGTGGGGTCTGTGCCACTCCATGAAGAGCTGTGGGGGCTGTGTTCAGCATCACCCTCACCCGCAACAGGTATTGGGTGGAGCCTCTGGCAGGGGTGAGCTCCCTGCAAAGGTGAGCAAAACAGCTATCTGAGGATGCCCAGGGAGGAGAGGTGGGAGGAAGGGAGAGAGGACAGATGGGAGGAGGCTCTGCACAGAGCCTGAGGACAGCCCTCACCAGGTTACAGAACACAAGGCTTGACCCCATTGGCTTCCTGTAGCTGTCCTGCTCTCCCAACTTAATGGTTTCATTTTGCATTTTATTTAAATTTCACAATGATTCTAGCAGATACCATTAGTCTATTCTGCAGCCAAGTTGTCTAAGGTTTGGAGAGGTTAAGTAATGCACCAAGGTTAGGATTTGAGCCCTACCTGTCTGATTCCCCTCCGAGAGCTGTCTGATTCCTTTCTCCTCCTCTGGGATAGGGGAGGGAGACTCAGAAGGACGGGGTCTCCATCTTCAGTCTTTGCAAGACTATTGTAGGGCATTGGGATGGTGAGCACAAAGTGGGTTGAGGCCCCAGAGAAAGAGCTGAGAGCTGGGATCAACTGTGTGTGTGCACGTGTGTGTCTGTGTGTGTGTGAGTTGGAGTAGGGGGCAGGGAGAAAAGAGTGGGGTGGTGGTGGCTTGTAGTGCAGCTCAGGGCCACCAGGTGGTGTCCAGCCCTCGCTGTCCTCACCTCCCCAGAAGTCAGAGAAGGATATGGGAGGGGGTGGGGTGGGGTGAGGGGGACGCGGTGGGGACGGGGGGACGGTGGTTGGTAGTCTCACTCCTGTCCATTCACCTACAGGTTGAGTATCCCTTATCCAAAATGCTTGGGGCCAGAAGTGTCTCAGATTTAAGATTTTTTTCGGATTTTGGAATATTTGCATATACATAATGAGATATCTTGGGAATGAGACCCCAGGCTAAATAGGAAATTCATTTATGTTTTATATACACACAGCCTGAAGCAGTTTTATATAATATTTTGAATAATTTTATGCATGAAACAAAGTTTGTGCACATTGAAGCAAGTGTGGAATTTTCCACTTGTGGCATTATGTCAGTGCTAAAAAATGTTTTAGATTTTGGAGCATTTTGGATCTCAGAACTTTGCATTAGGAATTGAGGACTAAGTCTGATATTCTGTCTTACCTAGATTCCTACCTAAGAGGTCTAGGAAGTCATGCCCTACAAACCATACATTCTCATCAGATGGGTTTTATTTGACCCTATATGTTGTGATTTACTTTTCAATCCAACTCTGGCATAACATTATGAGACAAGGAAAAAAATATTTAACCCCAAAATATATTTCCGTGCCATACCTTGAAATTGCCCTGCAAAGTCTCTTGTGGGAAAAATCCACATTCTATAGAGATTCCCCTTCCGCCTTTGTTTTCCTTCCTTTCTTTCCAGATCCAGGAGATAATCAACTAAGTAAGAGCCAGGCACCCTTTTAAGTCCGATAAGAGACAATTTACAACTTGCTCTGTCTGAAGTCTGCTATCTGAGAGCTTCCTCTGCACAATAAAACTTGATCTCTATAATCCTTTATCTTTAAACTGAACATTCCTTTCTATGGATCCCAGGTCTTTAGACAAACTCAAACAATTGTCAACCAGAAAATGTTTAAATTTACCTATAGCCTGGAAGCCCCCCGCTTTGAGTTGTTCTGCCTTTCTGAACCAAATCAATGTATTTCTTATATGTATTTGATTGATGTCTCATACCTTCCTAAAATATATAAAACCAAGATGTACCCCGACCACCTTGGGCACATGTTCTCAGGACCTCCTGAGGGCTGTGTCACAGGCCACGGTCACTCATATTTGGCTCAGAATAAATCTCTTAAAATATTTTACAGGCTGGGTGCAGTGGCTCACGCCTGTAATCCCAACACTTTGGGAGGCGGAGGTGGGTGGATCACATGAGGTCAGGAGTTCAAGACCAGCCTGACCAACATGACGAAAACCCAGTCTCTACTAAAAAATACAAAAATTAGTCGACCGTGGTGGCAGGTGCCTATAATCCCAGCTACTTGGGAGGCTGAGGCAGGGAGGATTGCTTGAACCCGGGAGGCGGAGGTTGCAGTGAGCCGAGATCGCGCCACTACACTCCAGCCTGGGCGACAGAGTGAGACTCCATCTAAAGAAAAAAAAATTTTTTTTTTTACAGAGTTTGACTCTCCATCAACAGAATGCTGCACCTATATGACCCTCTCACACTCACAAACACAGAGGCATTCTCATGCTGACACATGCACACACACACATGCTCATTCTTTGACACACAGGCATGTTTACCTGCAGACTCCATACAGCCTATACCCTGTACAGTACACACCCATACAGACTCCACAGGGAAAATGGAAACTGTTTCTTGGAGGCCTCCAGCCTGTATAGCTGTTCTCTGAACAGAACTGAGGCCCATCAGTTCTACCTTAGTGAGATCCCTGGAGGTGGTACCTGCCTGATGAGCGGTCTCCCTCTGCAGAACGGTCCCTGGGAAGGCAGAGCCAGCCTTGCGTGTGAACAGGGATAGGCAGAAATGATGCTTCCCTCACCCCTTCTCTGTGCAGGAAATAACTACTAGAGAGCATTGCAAGGCTTGGTGCTGTGCTGGTGAGGGCAGACGTCACGACAGGGAGTGAACCCAGACCATGAAGGGGGCTTCCTGGAGGAGGGTGAGGTGAGGCAGGTCTTGGAGTTTGGATGAGGAGGACGGGAAAGGACTTAAGGACATTGCAGATAGACCAGGAAGGCAGGCTGGGAGGTGAGGAGGTGCAGGAGGCTGTGCTTCTCGGGGCTCAGTCTCCTTGAGACAGGGGTGGGACTGAGGGGTGGATTGGTTGGGGGTGTGCTGAGGAAGGATGGTGAGTAGATGCTATTTTCATAACCTTGGTTGCAGTCTCTTGGGAGGGTGCCAAGTCCAGGCAGGTGAAGGAGTTGAAGGTCTCCTCCGAGCAGGAGCTAAGCCCTCCCCCTCTAGTCTTAGTTTTTCTGTCCATAAACTGGAATGATGAACCCCGCTGGAGGTGGTGAGGGTCGGGGGCAGAGCAGAGCAGCCATTATGCTCAAGACAGGCTCTGGACTGCACCTGGGGAGAGAAGGGAGAATCAGGGTTGGGGCGGGAATGAAGGAAGGGGCATGGGAAATCAGGGGAGGAGGCAGCATGGGTGGTGTGGGAGGATCAAGGATGTCAGGGCAGGCCTCTTACCTGACTGAGGTTTGCACTCCTGGGTTCCCTGTCCTGAAACACAAAGCAAGAGTTGTCCCCATACAGCGAATCCCTGCTCTTCAGCACTCTTTGCAATGCCTCTGGGCTTTCCTTTCTATCCTGGCAGGATGAGCATTGGGATTCCTCACTGGTCTTAGTTTTCCTGTCCATTAACTTGAAGGATGAACCCACTGGAGGCTTTCAGGATACAGAAGATGTTCTGAGAGGAAGGCTGCCCTGTGTCTGGGCAGCTGTGTGGGAATGAAGTCTGATAGACAGCACAGCCAGATTTTTCTCTGAGGGAATACCAAGATCAGTCCATACAGGAAACAAAGCACAACATCAAGTTTGGGGACTGGTGGGTCAGATGTGAGAATGGGAGGTGTGGCAACATCCTGCCAAGATGGCTGCCACTCTCAATCCCTAAATCACCCCTGGGAGAACTACAGAACTGATTGGGATGCATAGGATTCTAGGAAAAGACAACAGTGTTATAGCCCAACGAGTTCTTCTTGCCTGCTGCCCAGAAAGACCAATGCACTGAGAACAGCAGGTGCTGCAGCAAAGAAAGAGTTTAATAATCACAGGGCCAGCCAAGGACAGGAGATGTTTCTCAAATCTGCCGTCCTGAGAATTTGGAGGCTAGGGTTTATTAAGTATAGTTTGGTGGGCAGGGGACTAGGAAATGGGGAATGCTGATTGGTTGGGTTGAAGAAGAAATCACAGGGAGTTGAAGCTGTCTTCTTGCACTGAGTCAGTTCCTGGGTGGGGGTCACAGGACTGGTTGAGTCAGTTTCCTGACGTAGGTTACTGGTCTGGGTGGTAACATCTGGTTCCTCAGAATGCAAGGTCTGAAAAATATCTCAAATACCGGTCTTAGGTTTTACAATAGTGGTGTTATCTATAGGAGCAATTGGGGAGGTTAAAAATCTTGTGACCTTTGGCTTCATAACTTCTAAGCCATAATTCTAAACTTATGGACAATTTGTTAGTTTTATAAAGTTTTATAAAGGCAGTTTTGGTCCCCTTGCAAAAAGGGGGTTAGTTTCAGGAAGAGGCTATCATCATTTGTTGTTGTTGTTGTTGTTGTTTGAGACGGAGTCTTGCTCTGTCGCCCAGGCTGGAGTGCAGTGGCACGATCTCGGCTCACCACAAGCTCTGTCTCCCGGGTTCACGCCATTCTCCTGCCTCAGCCTCCTGAGTAGCTGGGACTACAGGTGCCCGCCACCATGCCCAGCTAATTTTTTGTATTTTTAGCAGAGATGGGGTTTCACTGTGTTAGCCAGGGTGGTCTCAATCTCCTGACCTCATGATCTGCCTGCCTCGGCCTCCCAAAGTGCTGGGATTACAGGTGTCAGCCACCGCACCCAGCCTCATTTTTGTTTTAAAATTAAACTATAAACTAAATTCCTCCCATAGTTAGCTTGGCCTGTGCCCAGGAATGAGCAGACGATGTGCTTGTGAGGTTAGAAGGAAGATGCAGTCAGCTGTGACAGATTTCTCTCACTATCATTCTCAGTTTCTCACTTAATTTTTCCACGGCAGCCTGGGGTGCGCTGGGAGCAGGGAGAGATAAAAGTGAGAACTGGGTTGGAGAGGAGTGCTTGGACAGTCACTGCCTCCCATTTCACCTGTGCACAAACTCTTGATGTGAGTTGATTCAGTGAGGAGGGGCCAGCCAGGTCCCCGTGGGCATCATCCTAGCACTTTCTCTCCCCAGTCCCTAGGATGGGTGGCTCACAATCCAGGGAGATGCCTAGGGCTGCTTCTCTTCTAGATATTCCAGTCAGAGGAGGCTCCAGCAGAAGGGAGTGTCCAGCTGTGGCTGTGGGGTGCCTGGGCCTCACATCTTGTCCTCGCCTTGGTCAGGACCCAGCACAGATTAGGATGCTGCCTTCAGCTCATTCCCAGCACATATTTCCAATCCGAGTCACGCTGCCCTGAGGGAAACATTGGTCCACAGGTCAAAAGAATACAACTAAAAGAAAGAAAACAGGTCAGGCACTGTGGCTCACTCCTGTAATCCCAGCACTTTGGGAGGCCGAGGTGGGCGGATCACGAGGTCAGGAGATCGAGACCACCCTGGCTAACACGGTGAAACCCCATCTCTACTAAAAATACAAAAAAAAAATTAGCCGGGTGTGGTGGCGGGCGCCTGTAGTCCCAGCTACTCAGGAGGCTGAGGCGGGAGAATGGCGTGAACCCAGGAGGCGGAGCTTGCAGTGAGCGGAGATGGTGCCACTGCACTCCAGCCTAGGCGACAGAGTGAGACTGTCTAAAAAAAAAAAGAGAGAGAGAGAAAAAAGAAAGAAAACCAAACAACACAGACAAATCAGGCAGACTTTAACAGATGGGTCCAGAATGTAAAATAAATGCTTTAAATTTCCCTAAAGAGATAAGGGAAGATATTAGCAACATGAAGTAAGAACAAGAAATCATTCAAAAAGAACCATTTGAGACCAGCCTGGGCAACATAGCAAGACCCTGTCTCTCCAAAAAAAAAATACCCAAATTGGCTGGGTGTGGTAGTATACACCTGTATAGTCCCAGCTCCTCGGTAGGTTGAGGTGGGAGGATCGCTTGAGCCCAGGAAGTCGAGACTGCAGTGAGCCATGATTGTGCCACTGCACTCCAGCCTTGGTAACAGAACAAGATCCTGTCTCCAAAAATACAAAGCAATAAAACAAACAAAAAAAGAGCCAAGTAGAAGTATCAGGGATGAAAAGATTATAGTTGGAATAAAGAAGGGAACAGATGAGAAGAGCAGGGAGGATTCAACTGAAGAGAGAAATAGTGAACTTTGAGGATCAGCTGGACAAACTCTTGATAAAGGCGGTTGGAAAGGGATCAAGAAATAGAAGGTATACGAGAAAATAAAATATAAGAGATGTGGAGGATAGAAGTAGAAATGCCAACATCCAGGCAATAGATATCCCAGATGAAAGGATAAACAAATTGGAGGAAATATTTATAGAAACAGTGGACATAAATATACTATATTAAAAAATTGAAAGACCTAAAATTTAAAGGGATCTGAGAGTGTCAATCATGGGAGATAAGGACAAACTTCCAACCAGTTGCATTATTTCATAAATTTAACACTACCAATGCAAAGAGAAAATTCCAAAAACTTCCAGAGAGAAAATGCAGGTCACCTAAAAAGGAGAATGAACCAGGTTATCATCAGAGTTCCTAACAGTATTCACTGCTGGTTGGAATGGATAAAGATGGGACAGTCAAAGACTGTATATACACATCCCCTACATGCAACAGAGAATATACAATTTTCTGCACATACAGAGTATTTGAAAAATTGACCATCTGTTACAGGGATCCGCAACCCCCAGGCCATGGACCAGTCCCAGTCCCTGGCCTGTTAGAAACCAGGCCATACAGCAGGGGGTGAGTGGCAGGCGAGCAAGCGAAGCTTCATCTGTATTTACAGCCTCTCTCCATTGCTCGCTAATATTACCGCCTGAGCTCCATCTCCTGTCGGATCAACAGCGGCATTAGATTCTCATAGGAACGCAAACCCTATTGCGAACTGGGCATGCGAGGGATCTAAGTTGCACACTCCTTATGAGAAGCTAATGCCTGATGATCTGTCACTGTCTCCCATCACCCCTAGATGGAACTGTCTAGTTGCAGGAGAACAAGCTCAGGGCTCCCACTGATTCTACATTCTGGTGAGTTGTGTAATTATTTCATTATATATTACAATGTAATAATAATAGAAATAAAGTGCACAATAAATGTAATGCACTTGAATCATCCTGAAACCATCCCCCACTCCTGGTTCGTGGAAAAACTGTCTTCCACAAAACCAATCCCTGGTGCCAAAATGGTTGGGTACCACTGAACTATGAGACCCCACAGAAGCCTAAAGGCCCCAAAGGATCAACATGACATAATGTTTTCTGACCATAATATAATAAACATAGATATTAATAGACATTAATCACAAAAGAATGGTTAAAATGTCCATATATCTGGAAGTGATGTAATATGTTATTAAACTACTCTTGGGTTAAAAAGAAAACTATAAAGGAAATGATGAAATACTTAGAACTAGACTGTAAAAACAAATCTCCACTACATACAGTATCGACATTTATGGAATAGCCAAAACAGTACTTGGTGAAATGTATATCTTTAAATTCATTTATTGGGAAACAGAACACTAAAAATGAACTAAGCATTCAACTTAAGAGGCTGGACAAAAGACAGCAAAAGAGCAAAAAGAGGAAAATTAAAATGGGTCAGAAATAAATAACCCAGAGAACATCAACAACAGCAATTAGAGATTCCCCAAACCAAAAGCTGGTTCTTTTAAAAGATTAGTAAGACTGACCTCTGATAAGACTGATCATAAAAAAAGAAAGATGTAGACATACTAAGTATAGAACAAAAGACAGACAATATTTACAGATACCAGAGGGGTTAAAAACATAAAAAAAGAGTATCATTAAAAATTACAATTTAAAAGGCCGGGTGTGGTGGCTCACGCCTGTAATCCCAGCACTTTGGGAGGCCGAGGCAGGCAGACCACAAGGTCAGGAGATCGAGACCATCCTGGCTAACACGGTGAAACCCCATCTCTACTAAAAATACAAAAAATTAGCCGGGCATGGTGGCAGGCGCCTGTAGTCCCAGCTACTCAGGAGGCTGAGGCAGGAGAATGGCGTGAACCCAGGAGGCGGAGCTTGCAGTGAGCTGAGATCGGGCCACTGCACTCCAGCCTGGGTGACAGAGCGAGACTCCATCTCAAAAAAAAAAAAAAAAAAATTACAATTTAAAAACTTGGATGAAATGGATACATTTCTAGAAAAATATAAAATTCACACGATATAGAATTTGAATAGGTCAATGTATGTTAAAGGAATGAAATGACAGTTAAAAATCTCCTCTCAAAGAAACTCATTTTCCAGATAGCTTTACAGATAAGTTCACTAAACTTTAAAACTTTGGGAAGTGTCTGGTTTATATAAGTTATTCCAGAAAACAAAGCAAACTCCCCAGTTCATTTTATGATGTTAACCTGTTCTTGATTTTCAAACCAGATAACGCAAAATAAGATAATGCAAGATTAGTTCAGTTTCATCTAGGAGTTTAGATGCAAAAATCCTATATTCAAAATGCTAGCTAACCAGATGCAAATGAATATTTTAAAATGCATCATAATCAGATAGAAATTTTTTTCTAAGGGATGCAAGGATGGTTTCCACTCAGAAAACCTATCCATATAATTCACAATATTAATAGACTTATGGAGAAAATCATAGGATTATTTCAATTGATGTAGAAAAGAGTATTTGATGAAATTGATACCTATTTGTGATTTAAAATAATTCAACAAACTGGGATTATATGGGAAATTAACTTGGAAGAGGTAATATTCCAAAACTCTCCAGTTAAGATTTTAGTCAATGGAGGAATTTTGATGTATTTCCTCTGTGAATAGAAATAAGACAGGGATGCCCATTATCACCAATCCTGTTGCACCTAGTACTAGAGGTCCCGGCCAATGCTTTAATGAAAGGAAAAGAAATAGGTGTACATTTTGGAAGGGAACTGATTAGTGTGTCTTTTTTCACAGATGATACAATTGTCTATCTAGAAGCAAATAGAATCAACAGACAAACCATTAGAACTAATAGGAGAGTTTATCAGTATTTCTGGAAATAAGATGAAAATTAATGCTATTTCTCTACAACAACCAGAACCAATTGGAAAATGTAACTCAAAAATAGTATGCCACTCACAAAAGCAATAAAAATGATAAAGCATCTTAGAAATTAATCTAGCTAAGAATAAAAATGCTATCTTTGGGACAATATCTAGACATCTGATAAGAAAAGGAGATTATTTGAATAATGAAGGATTCCATGCTCTGGATGAAATGACTTGATATTACTACAAGTTAATTCTCTTAATGTAGCAGGACAAACCGCAGACAAAAACCCTCAGACACCGAGTTAAAGAAGGAGGGGCTTTATTCGGCCAGGAGCTTCGGCAAGACTCACGTCTCCAAAATCTGAGCTCCCGAGTGAGCAATTCCTGTCCCTTTTAAGGGCTTACAACTCTAAGGGGGTCCACATAAGAGGGTCGTGATCGATTGAGCAAGCAGGGGGTACGTGACTGGGGGCTGCATGCACTGGTAATCACAATGGAACAGAACAGGACAGGGATTTTCACAGTGCTTTTCCATACAATGTCTGGAATTTATAGATAACATAACTGGTTAGGTCAGGGGTCGATCTTTAACCAGGCCTCGGGTGTAGCGCCAGGCTGTCTGCTTGTGGATTTCATTTCTGCCTTTTAGTTTTTACTTCTTCTTTCTTTGGAGGCAGAAATTGGGCATAAAGACAATATAAGGGATGGTCTCCTCCCTTACTAAAAGTAATTTAGATATTTAATACAATCCCTATACAAATTCCTGCTGGTTTCTTGAGCAACACAATAAACTCCTATTAAGTATACATGAAAAAATAAAAATCTATGAATAGCAAGATAAATTTGAAAAGTGAAAGTAAAAAGAATATGATTTTTAAGTGATACTATAATTTAAAAAAAATAGAGACGAGGTCTCACTGTTGTCCAGGCTGATCTCAAACACCTGGGCTCAAGTGGTCCTCCCGCCTTGGGCTCCCGAAGTGTTGGGATTACAGGTGTGAGCCACTGCACCCAGCCAAAAGTGACATTGTAATCCATCACAAGAGTAGGAAAAAAAAGTGATATTGGTGCCAGACAGACGAGAGCGTTAATGGGACAGAGTAGAGAGCTCAGAGGGGAGCATATGTACAACTAGGAACTTCACAATACTACCCAGTAAAGATGGGACTCCCACTTCTAGGGGAAAGGATGGATTGTTGGGAAAACTCACTCATAATATGCAGAAATAGAAGACTGGATCCCTGCTTACCATCACACACACAGGTGGATGCCAGGCAGATTATAGACTAAACATGAAAGGTAGGAGTGTCAGGTCAACAGAAGAAAACACAGAGCATCTTTGTGTGCATGGAAGACAAACCATAAGAAAAACAATTTGTGAATTCAATTAAATTGAAATTGTGGATTTCTGTTCAGTGACAGATGTCAAGGTAAGGTTAATAGAGAGCTGCTAGAAGGAGAGATGTTATCTGTAATGTTTAAAATTGACAAGAGGCTAATATCTGGAATAGATGAGAAATCCCCACAAGCCAGCAAGAAGAGGACAGTAACCCCAATAGGAAAAGCCCAGAATAAGCTATTTATGGAAGAGATGCTCAAACTATTTGATTATCAGAGAAGCAGAAATGAAAACAAGAAGATATTTTACACCTGTTACAGTGGCAGAACTCAAAGAGCCAGATGATGTCGATTGTTGACAGGGATCCGGGAAATGGACACTTTCACACAGTGGCCATGGGAATGTAGACTGATGCTGTGCTTCTGGACAGCAACATGGCAGTACTCAGTCAAAGTGTCCAGATTCCCTAGACCAGCAGTGCCACTCCTGGGTATATAGCCCAGGGAAATCCTCCCACAGGCTCAAAGGGCACAGGCTCAAAGGGCACAGGAATGAAGATGCCGGTGGAATGTACAGCATGTTGATGGGCAAAATAGGGTGTATGCACACCACAGGGTATTACTTAGCAGGTAGAAATAATGTATAGACATACCTATAGCAGCATGAATCCTAAAAACATACAGCTAAGTGAAGAAAGGGAGAAAGAGAATGAGATCTATCATACACTACAATTTACCTAAACTAAAATATTGGGCTTCAGAATAACAGCATTCATTTTATAAGAACTCCCATTGGCAAAAGGCTCACATTAAGTACATAATTTCTTTTTAGGAGAAGAGAAGAATGGCAGGGAAGAACGAAGATGAAAAGGAATCTGTAAATAAACCATGAGCAGGACCCTGTATGGGCCAATGATGGTTCCACGCTGTGAACTCAGGAGTAGGATTAGCTCAGCCCTCTGCACCTGAGGCCTGGGGAACAAATATCATAGGAACAAGAAGCACACCTGCCCCCAGTCAGCCTCCTCTGAGTTCCTTAATTGTTCTTGTTTGAGAACGCATCTGTCTCTGGAAGCAGAGCCTTTCAGAGAGTATCTGATTCCTGGCCCTTAGAAAGCCTTGCTAAATGCTTACTTAGTGAATGAAGGAGTATGTGAATGGATGAATGGGCAGATGAATAACTGTTAAAGGAGAAATGAGCTAATGATTGAATTAGTAAGTGAATTGGTGAATGCAATGGATGGGCCATTGAATGAATGAGTGCATGCCAGAATGACTGACTGAATGAATCAAGACATTAAAGAGTGACTGGATTGGGTGAGTCAATGCAATGATGAGTGAATAGATGGGTGAATGAATGGAGAATGAATGAGGGAGCTGGGCTGCTTGTGCAGACCTTGGGGAGAGCTCACCTGACAGGCAGGCACAGTTGAGATGGTTGCAATTCTGCTTGGTGCTCTGAAGAGTTACTAGGCTGCACACCTGCCCCATCACAGGAGAGGCTGGCAGCCACAAAACCTTATGGGGGAAAGTAGCACCTCTTGGGAAGCCTGACGGGCATGGATGGAAGCTCCGAAGCAGGTCTGTAGGGAGAAAAATGCAGCATTTCCAAAACTGAGGACTACCCCCTGGAGGCAGCTGGAGGTGAACAGGCCCTGTTGGACAGAGGCCCCTATCCTCCCAAGCTCAAAGTGGAGGCTGTCCATCCCTGGGAATACCGCCTCCCAGGGCCCCCACAGCAATCCCTCTGCACTGCAGCAGTGGCGGGGCTCAGGTCAGGTAGAAATGCAGGGCCTCAAAGGGGAAGTGCCTCATGTAGAGCTCTCAGGAGCCTCTGCCTATCCACAAGGCCTGGCTCAGCTCTCAGTTCAGGGCGTTGGACAAGTTGATGTTGGCCAGGACCGGGCTTGTAAGCTGGGGTGGAGCAGGGTGGATGGGATGGAATGTTGTGTGGTTGGGAGGGGAAGGGCAGAGAGGGGAGAGGTCTGGTGAGTTTCTCAGCATGAGTGCTTCCAGGCCTCCCACAGCCCACATAGGCATCATCGCAGGTGTCCTGAGCCAAGGTCACGATGGTGAAGCCTCAAGTGTGGGCAAGAGGGAGGGAGGGGGCCTCAACCTGGGCTGAGCCAGGCTATCAGCTAAGCCTATTTTGGGTGCTTTCCTGTGTTTATTTCATTTATTACTGGCAATCTCCTTATACAGATGTGGAAAAGGAAGCTTGAAGAGCCTAGGGCCACCCAGCTAGGAAGTGGTGGAGCCTGGATTCAAACTCCAAAGCACAGAGCTCCTAGGAGCCACCGCCTGTCCGTCCCCAAACTCCAAAGTCCATCTTTGGCCTGAAGCCTATACCCAGTTACTACCCTGTAACAGCTCCTGAGGCCAGGTGGAGAGGGCAGCCCTCAGTCTGGGAGGGCATGTTGAGGTGAAGGTACCTGCAGCATCTGCAGCCAGGGGCTTTCTCATCTCCTCTCGGCAGTGGCTGAAGAACAATCTCTTAAATGGAAGGCTCTCCCAAGGATGGTCAGGAATTATTATCCCCTTTGTAGGCAAGGGAAACTGAGGCCCAGAAGTTCAGCTGGTGAACCCTCCTTCAGAGCAAATAGAGCTTAAAGAGCACCTTCAGGGTCAGATGAGGAAACTGAGACCTAGAAGGAGTACGAACTTCTAAGATCACTCAAAGATCGGAGGGAGAGCTGGTGCAGAGGGCTGAGCTAATCCTACTCTTGAGTTCACAGCGTGGAACCATCACTGGTCCTTCCAAGCTCCTGCTCATGGTTTATTGATGGATTCCTTTTCATCCCCCTCCTCCCCTGCCATTCCTCTCTTCTCCTCAAAAGAAATTATGTATTAAGCCAGGCACGGTGACTCACGCCTGTAATCTCAGCACTTTCGGAGGCCGAGTTGGGCGGATCACGAGGTCAAGAGATGGAGACCATCCTGGCTAACACGGTGAAACCCTGTCGCTACTAAAAATACAAAAAAAATGGCCGGGTGCGGTGGCTCACGCCTGTAATCCCAGCACTTTGGGAGGCCGGGGTGGGTGGATCACGAGGTCAGGAGATCGAGACCATCCTGGCTAACACGGTGAAACGCCATCTCTATGAAAAATACAAAAAACTAACCGGGCGTGGTGGCCGGCGCCTGTAGTCCCAGCTACTCAGGAGGCTGAGGCAGGAGAATGGCATGAACCCGGGAGGTGGAGCTTGCAGTGAGCAGAGATGGTGCCACTGCACTGCAGCCTGGGCAACAGAGCGAGACTCAGTCTCAAAAAAATAAAAAAATTAAAATTAAAATTAAAAAAATACAAATAAATTAGCCGGGTGTGGTGATGGGCACCTGTAGTCCCAGCTACTCGGGAGGCTGAGGCAGGAGAATGGCGTGAACCTGGGAGGCGGAGCTTGCAGTGAGCCAAGATCACGCCGCTGCACTCCAGCCTGGGTGACAGAGTAAGACTCCCTCTCAAAAAAAAAAAAAAAAAAATTATGTACTTAATGTCTAGCCTTTTGCTGATGGGAGTTCTTATAAAATGAATGCTGTACCAGCTCTCATTTCCTGGCCCAGGTTCTCTGCCCTGTCACAGGAATGGCAGTTTCTGGTCCAGCCTCAGGCCCCACGCTGGGCTCACCTTACAGACCAGCCCCTGGTTTATCTCCCATGAATCACTGTGCCCCTGTACCCGCCTGATGCGGGTTAGAGCAGCCGATCCTCTTTTCTCTTCCCACCTGCCTCTGAACCGTTTATCTGGCTCTCAGCTTAGACCACCTGGGTAGCGTGTGCCTATTAGGGGCGGTAGATTCTCTTCCCAGGTAGACTGGGAGCCCCTTAAGGGCAGGAACAGATCTGCCTCAGCTCTGGTTTCCTACATCCCTACTCAGAGTATGGGACATAGTAGGTTGTCCAAACAGGTATATTCATTGACTGAAAGTGGCTGAGTCAGGATTTAAACGCACCCAGTCATCCAAACTCAACTGAAGACTGAAGGAGGCCCTATGAAAATCTCCAAATTCTCTCTCCAATTCTCTCTCTAGGCAACTTTTGCTCTCTGGCACCCTGCCCTGGGTGTTCCAGCTTAGAAGCCCTCCTCAGCCTCCTAACTCCATCGCCTCAACTCAGGGAGGCTTCTGGGCTTCCCCTCGGTTCCCCCGCCTAGCCTGTGGCATGGAAACTCTCTCCAGGCAATAAGTGGAGCATTGTGGGGCTCACCACATCTGTTTCCTTCTTCTTAGGAGTCAAAGTCATTGCCTGATATGCAATGCCTTGAAAACCTTCATTTCATAGATTTTTGCCCCTTTTTTGTTTGTTATTTTAGACAGGAGGGTAAATTTAGTCTTTATTAGTCTATTTTGGATGGGAGTGCATGTCTATTTCATTAATTTGTACTGCTATAGAGTACTCCATGTTTGAATGTGAATAGACATTTGGATATGAAGCTTCTGGCTGTTGGGAACAATGTTCCTAGGAAACTCTTGTATATGTTTTGAATATACCGTTGTATGAATACATTAGAATTTATTTCTTCATTTCTATTGTTAATGCACATCTTCAAGCTTCCATCTGGGGTGATCATTCCTTTTGACATGAAAAATACCCTTTTAGTATTTCCTTTAGTGCAGGCCTGCTGCTGGTGAATTCTACTATTTCTGTTATTAAATGTCTTTGCAACGGAGCCTACCTCCTGCCCTGAAGGCAAGGTCCTCTCCCCTTCCAACTGGGTGTTTTCTCAAGAGATTGGGAGAAAGAGGCAGGCATGCATCCTGTATTTTTAATTAAAATAAAAAATAAAAAAATATTTCTTCTTTATTCTTGAAGGATATTTTTGCTGCTATTGAATTCTAGGTTAGGAAGTATTTCTCTTAGCCCTTTGAAGATAACATTCTATTCTCTTTGGACTTCTATTGTTGCTTTTTTTTTTTTTTTTTTTTTTTTTTGAGACAGAGTCTCACTCTGTTGCCCAGGCTGGAGTGCAGTTGCGTGATCTCGCTCACTGCAAGCTCTGCCTCCTGGGTTCACGCCATTCTCCTGCCTCAGCCTCCCGAGTAGCTGGGACTACAGGTGCCCACCACCACGCCCGGTTAATTTTTTTGTATTTTTCATAGAGACGGGGTTTCACCGTGCGTTAGCCAGGATGGTCTCGATCTCCTGACCTTGTGATCCACCCGCCTCGGCCTCCCAAATTGCTGGGATTACAGGTGTGAGCCACTGCGCCCAGCCCCTGGACTTCTATTGTTTCTGAAGAAAAGTCAGCCATCAGTCTTATTATTTCTCCTTTGAAAGTAATACATGTTTTTCTCTGGCTGCTTTGAATAGCTTATCTTTATTTTTGGTTTGCAGAAGTTTTATCACAATGTGCTTAGATGTGGTTTTCTTTGTATTTATTCTGTTTGAGATTCATAGCATGTCTTTTTCAGTGTGGTTTGCAAATAGTATTTCTTGAATCTGTGATGATTTTGCCTTTCCTCAATCTAACTTCATCAAGTATAGATAAGTGTATTTCCCATAATTCCCAAAGCATGGTAAGAAAGTTCTACAAAATTCTACTAAAATCCTGGGATAACAGGAAAGAAATCATAATGCAGAGATAGGGAAAATATTTTAAATTAGCCACTATATTCTTGTCTTTAGGGTTTAAACTTAACATACTTCCTTGGAAGAGAAGGGTCCCTGGTGGAAGTCTCTTTCTCCAGCTCATGATCTATCACCAAGAATGTGTCCCTACCTGGAGTCAGGGCATTCCACCTTCTTATCTGATGCCTGGTGAGATGGAAAACTAGTTTCCCTCTGTCTCTCTAGTTTAGCATATGCCTCTCAGTCAACATTTACACTTTAATGCAGAACAAATTAGCATCTCATTGCTTAGAACTCCTTCATATCAGAATAAGATTTTGGATTTACTACTGAGTAATCAAAATGTCTCTTAAAATATTTGCACCAAATAATTGATCAACTTGTTACCACAGGTAAATTCTGTTTCTATTTCTATATCATATATATATAAGAAAAAAGGATATAAAGGAAAAATCCCAGAAGCTTTAATATAGACATTATCCTTCCTCCAACTCCACTTTTAGCCAGTAATATTGGGATCCAATCACAATTGGATATTGATATTGATCACTGAAATATTTATGTCGCTGTGGTGGGTCAAGGCCACATTACAATAGGCTTGATGATGCAGAGAGAGGGGGACACAGAAGTTGACACTGGCAAAACAAGGAATCCACTTCATGCCAACAGTGCTGATGTGGACCCTCCCCCTCAGCCCAGCAGAATAAAGGGTTGCCAATGGGCAGCAAGGGCTTCCCTGCCCTGGTGGATTTGTTGCTGTGCTTTGACCATTTGGCTCCAAGTGCCCCTGTATGAGGGCATATTTGTATCTCTACCTCTACCAGCTTATTTGCTCTCTCAGCAGCGAACCAAAGTGGAAGCACCCTTGAACCCTGGTCTGAATCGCTATTCTTACCAATCTTTGTACCCAAGCAAACTCTCTGTGATCTGGCCCAGCTCACTGGTGCATATATTTTTCCAAAATAGCAGATACAATTACCTACTTGCCCAATCCCTTCTAGACTGCCTTCCTGTTGTAGAAGCTGGAAAACTAAAATGACATTTTCTAGGCTCCTCTACAGCTTGGGTTTCATGTATGACCTGAGTTCCATCAGGAAAGTGCCCCAGTCAGATGTGGAGGTGGAAGTACATCCTAGGCATTGATGACTGCATGCAGGTGGATAGAATCATCTGGAAAGGAGCTGTGACAGAGGTGTCTGGGTATTTCAGGGCTGTCCATGGGGGAGTTTCTAATAGCCAGAACCTCACATAGGTGCCAAGTTACAGGTAGTGTTGTTTCCAGTAGAAATTCCCGTGGCATAGTTGGGCGTTTTGGCTGGCTGCATTGTCCCTGGCCCTGTTGTCTTTGGCTGTGTAGCACTAAGCCTAGTTCTCTTCTCCTTCTACTTAAACCTGTATGGCGTACACAGCTAAGAACGCTGACTGGTGCAGCTTTCTTGAAGCACTGATCCCATTGGTTGTAATTGCCTGTCTTCTCTTCTAATATAGCCTGAGTTCCTTGAGGGGAGAGATTAAATCTAGTTCATTTTTATGTCCTTAGCACCCAACACAGAACCTGAGACGGAGTATGGACTCAGCAAAAATTCACTGAAAGCTTAAATGATATGTGAGTCATTTATTATTAAAAATCCAATCTGAGCGATTTCATCTACTCAGGAGCCCTGGGCTGGCCTGCAGAGCTTCAGTACTATCTCAGTGGTGATCACGGTCACACAAGTCACCTCATTCAACAGAAGAAAACAGTCTGCCCAGCAAAACCATGCCTGCATGACAAACAGCCAGGCCTCCCATCAATGGAAATCATGTTCATGACGGAATCCTGCTTGCATGACCGGCTGAACGTGGATCAAAACAAACTGGCTTCCAGGACACTGGCAGGTTCCAGGATGCAAAACGACATTCACTACGAGTGGAGCATATAAAAGCAGGTCAGAGAAAAAGAACCAAATTTATACTATGTTGCCATCAAATAAATTCTAAAATATCACCGATGGAAAAAAATCCTCCTTAAAGAAATGTCACCCCAAACTGCCCCTAAGCATCTGCTTTTATCTCTTCATGTGACTCCTCATCCCTGGGTCTTCCTAGTGACCAAAACACAGGCCCCCAGTTTTGTTTTCTCTCTTAAGCTTTTAGTTTTCTGTGTCACTTTTCTAAGTTGTGGGATGTGCTTCCCATGGACCCTCTTGACGGCTGGCAGCTGCCCACCAAGGGGAAGCATCTAGACAGTAGAATGCAGTGGTTCAGGGCATGATCTCTAGCATCAGGCAGACCTGCTTCAAGTCCCTGCTCTGCCATTTCCTTGCTGCATGGCTTTGTGTAAGGCTGTTAACTTTCCCAAGTCTCAGCTTCCTCATCTATAAAATGGGAATAATGATAAACATTCTTTTTTCTTTTTTGTTGAGACGGAGTCTTGCTCTGTCGTCCAGGCTGGAGTACAGTGGCATGATGTCGGTTCACTGCAGCCTCCGCCTCCTGGGTTCAAGCAATTCTCCTGCCTCAGCCTCCCGAGTACCTGGGACTATAGGCGCACGCTGCCATGCCTGGCTATTTTTTTGTATTTTTAGTAGAGACAGGGTTTCACTATGTTGGCCAGGCAGGTCTCAAACTCCTGACCTCGTGATTCGCCCGCCTCGGCCTCCCAAAGTGCTGGGATTACAGGCATGAGCCACCGCCCTGGCCATAAACCTTAAGAGATAAACAAATGACCAGCAAACATCTGAAAAAATGCTCAACATCACTAATGATCAGGGAAATGCAAATCAAAATTACAATGTGATACAATCTTATTCCTGCAAAAATGACCGTGATAAAAAAAATCAAAAAATTATAGATGTTGATGTGGATGTGGCGAAAAGGGAACACTTTTACATTGTTGGTGGGAATGTAAATTAGTAAAACCATTATGGAAAACAGTGTGGAGATTCCTTGAAGAACTAAAAGTAGAACTACCATTTGATCCAGCAATCTCACTCCTGGGGTATCTGCCCAGAGGACAAGAAGTCATTATACAAAAAAGATATTTGTACACGCATGTTTATAGCAGTACAGTTTGCAATTGCAAAAATATGGAACCAGCCCTAATGCTCATCAATCAATGAGTGGATAAAGAAATTGTGGTATGTATGTATATATAGGAATGAAATATATAGGTATGTATGTATGTATGCATGTATAGTAATGAAATAATGGCATTTGCAGCAATCTGGATGGAATTGGAGACCATTATTCTAAGTGAAGTAACTCAGGAATGGAAAACCAAACATCGTATATTCTCATTTGTAAGTGGGAGCTAAGCTATGAGGATGCAAAGGCATAAGAGTGATACAATGGGCTTTGGGGACTTGGGGGAAAGGGTGGGAGGGGGTTGAGGGATAAAAGACTACACATTGGGTACAGCGTACACTGCTCGGGTGATGGGTGCACCAAAATCTCAGAAATTACCACTAAAGAACTTATTCATGTAACCAAACACCACCTGTTCTCCTAGTGACATTTTTAAACCTAGTGACATTTTTAAAAAATAATAAACCTTGTTAAGGCTGCTGTGAGGATATTTAAGGCATGAGAGGTTTCAGCCACTGTTAAAGCTGCAGCTCTCTGAAGTGCAGGGCTCCATGAAGGTGCATTTCTGGGAATGAGGGAGCTCATTCCTCGTTTTGTCTTCAGACAAAGACAGAGGGGCCAGAAGAGTCTCCCAGGAAGAGGGCTTTGGCTTCAGACACAGAAGAGCAGAAGAGACTTGGGTTCAAAACAGGCAACTATAGCACTCCAGCTTGGTAGCTGTTGTGGGTTGAACTACGTCCTCCAGTCTCTAGATCTGTACAAGTCCTCACCTCCACTATCAATGAGTGTGAAATAGGGTGTTTTTTTGAAGGTGTGATCAAGTTAAGATGGATCATATTGTGGTGAGCTGCAATCCAGCATCTGGTGTAAGAAGACTTAAGAGGGAAATGACACAGAGATGCACAGGAAGAAGGCCATATGAAGATGGGGGCAGAGACTGCAGTTGTGCTACCACAAACCAAGGAACCGAAGCTAGCAATCTCCAGAGGCTGGAAGAGGCAAGGAGAGATCCCTAGAACCTTCAGAGAGAGCACGGCCGACACCACTGTGATTTCAGCCGTTCAGCCTCCAGAACTGTGAGACCATACATTCCTGTTGTTTGAAGTCACCTGTTTGTGACAGTTAGTTCCAGCAGCCCTAGGAAACCAACACAGTGAGTGGGTCAGGGAGGGACCCCTCAGGTCACAGGACGCAGATGGATGGGAGGGAGGATGAGACTTAGCTGATGACCATCATTTTCCAGCTTGGCATCTTGGGTCCAGCTGGCAGGATAGCCCAATCCCCGAAGACCATCTGGGATGCACACACAAGAGGCTGGCCCCCTTGACTCAAGGGGGTGCAACTGCTCCATGCCATCTATGATTTATGCTCCAGATCCTCCTTCTCCAATCAGGCCATGGCTGCCCCCACCTTAGACCACATCCTTCTGCAGCTCTTTCACGTTTCCTGGCCTGGTTGCCTAATTCCCTGACAGGTTGTTTCTACAAGCACTCCCATCCATCAGTCATGTGGTCATCTGTCCCTCATAGAATGCTCATTACACACCTCCCCAGCCCCAGCCCTGCGCTCACTGCTGGGGTAGAGGGGAGAGAGCATTAAGGCAGGGGTCCTGCCCTGAGGGAGCTCACAATAACCGGAATGAAATGTTAATGGATTAATTCAACACATGTTTATTGAAAACATATTATGCGCTGTTCCTGACCAGGGATTGGAAAGGCTGCAGAGGTAAACAAAACCAGACAGCAAGCCCACAGACTAGCTGAGAAACAGACACTAATCAAATAAAACCAAAGCAAAAATAAAACTGCAACTGGGCCATTAAGGAAAAGTAGGTGATGCCACAAGAGTCTACGTGAGGGGATTTGACCTAATTATGGTGGTCAGAGGGGTCACAGTAGACGGAGAGACGCCTGGGCTAACACCTGAGGTATAAGAGGCAAAGAGGGGAAGAAACAGTTTGTGCAAAGGTCTGGAGGCAGGATGAGGCCCAACAAGAAGGAAGAACTTAAAGAAGCTTTACTAATTTATTATAAAGGATACAACTCAGGAATAGCTGAGTGGAAGAAATGCGCAGGGCAAGGTATGTAGGAAGAGGAATGGAGCTTCCGTGGTTGGGGTGGCTGTAGAGTGTGAAAGAGAGAGGATTGTTGGTAAGATGAGGCAAGGGAGGCAGGCAGAGGCCAGGCTGTGTTAAGGAGTTTGGGCTTTATCCCAAAAGGAGTGAACATTAAGGGTTTTAAGTAGGCAGGTGACCCAGTCAGAACCTGGTGTCTGCAGCACAGAGAAGAGTCTGGAAATAGGTTCTCTGCGATGGGAAGACCAGGCAGGAAGCTCCTGCAACAGCCCAGGCGAGAAAATAATCATCCCTTGGCCTGAAGTCATGGAGGAGAGAGAGAAATGCACAGATTTGAGAGATGCTCTTGGTCATGGGCTGGATATGATGTGTGGAATGGAAAGAGGGGGGTTGGTGACTCTGTTTTCTGGTTTGTGTGACTGCATAGATGTCAGTGCCATTTGCTAGGAGAAGAAGCCATGAAAGAGGACCAGATCTGGGGGAGAAAATCCTGAGTTCAGACAAAAGTTCTTTATAAACCATAATGGTTGCAGAAATGTCAGCTGTTACCATGTACTCATTTAAAAAATATTTAATGAATGCTTGCTATCTGTACCAGGTGCTGGAGATTAACAGGAAAGAAGTTAACATTGGATGCACAACTGTGGGAAGAGTGTAGAGAGATTAAGAGGGCACCATGGTTGATGTCCTGGGCTGGTGAACACATCGAGGTGCTCGGAGGGTGGCACACTTGGAGAGGGCATGGAAGCTCCACCCCATTCCTACATATGATGCATTTCTTTCACTTGTTTATTCCTAAGTTGTATCCTTTATAATAAATTGGATAAGAAAGAAGTTGCATTTATTGATCCCTTGGGAAACACATGTTACAACTGGCTGTTTTGCATCGCGGAACCTCTTAAATGTACACCTGGATTATGGTTACTGCGATGGCCTGTTTTGATGAACTTCAGTGTAATTACCCAGAATATTGGCTTTTTTTTTTTTTTTTTTTGACGGGAGTCTCGCTCTGTCACCCAGGCTGGATGGAGTGCCGTGGTGTGATCTCGGCTCACTGCAACTTTTGCCTCCTGGGCTCAAGCGATTCTCCTGCCTCAGTCCCCTGAGTAGCTGAGACTACAGGCATGCGACACCACGCCTGGTTATTATTATTATTATTATTTTGTATTTTTTGTAGAGACGAGGTTTCACCATGATGTCTAGGCTGGTCTTGAACTCCTGGCCTCAAGCGAGCCGCCTGCCTTGGCCTCCCAAAGTGCTGGTATTACAGGCATGGAGCCACCGTGCCCAGCCTGGAGATTACATTTGTGAGAAAGGGGACATTGGATGAGAGACGTAAGTAATCAAAGGAGGTAAACTCGTCATGGTGGCAGATGATGAGATGAGGGAGTCACTCAGTTTGTGGTACTGAGTGATGGCAGCTACTTTGATGAGGTCAGCATTTTTTTTTTTTTTTTTTGAGACAGGGTCTCACTCTATTGCCCAGGTTGGAGTACAGTGGCATGATCTTGGGTTACTGCAACCTCCACCTCCCGGGCTCAAGCAATTCTTCACCTCAGCCTCCCGAGTAGCTGGGACTACAGGTGCATGCCACCATACCCAGCTAGTTGTTTTGTATTTTTTGTAGAGATGGGGTTTCCTCTCATTGCCCAGGCTGGTCTAGAACTCCTGGGCTCACATGATCTGCCCACCTTGGGCTCTCAAAGTGTTGGGATTACAGGTGTGAGCCACCGCACCCAGAGAGGTCAGCATTAACATTAAAGGCAGCAGAACTGGCAATCAAAGAATGGCAAATATTTAAAGTGTCGGCTACTCAGGCTTGTTCCGTCTCTCAGAAGATGACTTCATGGAAGCTCTGAGTACCCAGATGCCAAAGCTCTGCTGGAAGAGAAAGGGAAGCAAATCTTGATGAAAGATGAATGTGGATATAAATACTGCAGATGCCAGAAGTGAGCCTGAAGATTTTGAAGAGGGGGCCATCCTAATGGAGGGGTCAGTAGACTCCTGAAAACAAGTTTTGCCTGGATCCTGGCTGGCTATGAGTCAATGCAGCAGAAACTGAAGCAAAGATTAACCAAAGCTGAGAAATATCTGATCCCGCTTGTTGACACAGAATGTTCAGATATCGAAGGACCTGGAATGGAAAGTGGGCCCGCGATTCCTACACAGGAGTGAAAAGCTGGTCATTAACAAGGACACATCCCATGATCCTTTTGGTCATGTGACTACAGGCAATTGTAATTTGGAAGAAGAAAACTCAACTAGGGAATTTTTCCATAAGGAAACTGCTTAGGCTCAGGGCACAAGGCCCACATACTCACATTCAAGGTACTATGATTAAAGAATCATCATATCTTGGGAAGTTTTACAATAGACAATGTGCAAAGACATACAGTGACTAATTTATTAGTATCTGTATCTTTTTTCACATAATGTTCTTTTTATGTAATAGTCTTTATAAAAGTAAACAAGCATCCCTTGCTTTCAGGCAATTTGACTTGTTGAGGAATAAAATATATACAGAGTAACCAGAAATTAGCTTGTACATCATGTTGGAGAAACCATTTTTAAAAGAATTAGAATGTAGGCCGGGTGCAGTGGCTCACACCTGTAATCCCAGCACTTTGGGAGGCCAAGGTGGGCGGATCACGAGGTCAGGAGATTCAGACCATCCTGGCTAACACGGTGAAAACCCAACTCTACTAAAAATACAAAAAATTAGGCGGGCATGGTGGCGGGCACCTGTAGTCCCAGCTACTCGGGAGACTGAGGCAGGAGAATGGCGTGAAACCGGGAGGCGGAGCTTGTAGTGAGCCGAGATTGCGCCACGGCACTCCAGCCTGGGTGACAGAGTGAGACTCCATCTCAAAAAAAAAAAAAAAAAAAAAAAAAAAACAATTAGAATGTAATAAAGTAAGATTAGTTATTTAAAAAAGAGGAGCATCATGGCATCAGACAGATTTTGGTTTGAGACCTGGCTTGACTGCTTACTAGCTGCTTGACCTTGGGTAAATCACTTAACTTCTCTATGTTTCAGGAATATCTGTAAAATAGGATTCACATCCCTGTTCCTTAGCGTGTCATATGGATGTAGTGACCTCACACATGTAATGCCTTTACTGCATTTGACAGTTTTAGCACAGTGCATATACATGGTAAGTACCTAATAAAAAGATGTTATTGTGAGCTATGATTATGCCACTGCGCTTCAGCATGGGCAACAGAGCAAGACCCTGTCTCAAAAAAAAAAAAAAGATTCTCTATCTTTGTTTCTCTATGAGGAACCATTGCATATCATTTCATCTAATCTTTATAACAAGAGCATGAGGAGAGAATTTTTACAGAGAAGGCAGCCCTGTTGATTACTTATCCAGTAGCCTTTGCCCCTCTTCCTCACTGTAAGAAAGTAGGTTTTGTTGGGGCATTCATCATTCCATATTCAGGAAAGCTGGCCCCCTTTCTAGCCTCAGGGTGTATTCCTGATTAGTCTAAACCAATCATGGCGATACTGTGGTTTAGACAGTCACGTGGTCCATTCCAATCCAGTTACCAACTTGTCCGAGCTTGCCTAGGAATGTCCCAGGTTTAGTACTAGTAATGCTGCCTGCTGGAAATCCCTCAGCCCTGGGCAAACTGGGATGGTTGGTCACTGAGACCTGAGGAAAAGACTTCTATAGGGGTGTGTGGGTAGGCTGTGTGTGTGTGTGTGTGCATGTGTGTGTGTCTGTGTGTCTGTGTGTGTGTGTGAGGTGGCATCTGGAAAACGCTTTTCTTGCTAAGAATAAATGGTAAAGGCATACGTGGCAGGAAATGCCCCCTTTGACTGGATGTCTTCTGTGGGTTATTTTTGGAGCTGCTGTAGTCATCCTGCACCATGATTGGAGACAAGCAACAGGCTAAAGATGGCAGGGTGAAGAAATGGACATCTGGGCCAGGCGCAGTGGCTCATGCCTATAATCCCCGCACTTTGGGAGGCCGAGGCTGGTGGATCACGAGGTCAGGAGATCGAGACCATCCTGGCTAACACAGAGAGATGTCGTGTCTACTAAAAATACCAAAAATTAGCTGGGCGTGGTGGTGGGCGCATGTAGTCCCAGCTACTCGGGAGGCTGAGGCAGGAGAATGTTGTGAACACGTGAGGCGGAGCTTGCAGTGAGCCGAGATCACACAACTGCACTCCAGCCTGGGCGACAGAGCGAGACTCCGTCTCAAAATAAATAAATAAATAAAAAATAAATGGACATCCGGGCCCTTGAGGAAAATTCTGTGCTATGCTCAGGAGTTCTTGTTGTAAGAGTGTAAAATGAAATCCAAAATGGAGATGGTTATGTCAGAGGCCTCTAAAAAGGAGCCGGGAGGGCATGAGCATGAGGAGTTGGGCCCCAATCACATACACACTCAGCTGGAATTTCACCTGTTCAACTGGGCTAAGTCACCAACATTCTTAAGAAGCAGCTGCATTTGATTTGAACTCTTTATACTAGGACTGATCATAAATCTCCTGGGGAGACAGTGGCATCAAATTCAGCTAATCGTCACCGAAGAGGCAGTCTAAACTGTCAGCAAGCCACATTGACGTAGACTGTGCCAAATTCTTCCCCCTGTGTAGACTTACAGTAAACTTTCATAAGCTCCTGCCCAACCTCGCCTGGACAGAACACGATTTAGCTGCTTGCTAAATTTGTGACTCCCAAATTGCAATCCTTAAGACCCTGATTAAAAAGGCTTCTCTTGTGTTTGCCACTCCACAGTGTTGGTTTTATTTCTTATTAGTTGTCAAGAGTAATAAACCATAATACCTACTAATAGTTGTTACTTGCAGCCAAAAGCATCCTGATGCAAAATGGTAACCAGCTGGAAAGAGGCAGAGCTGGACATGAGCCCATCTTCGTCCTAATATTCATACATTCATACTAAACACCAGGACAGGGATAAGTCTAAACCCTGGGAACAATTCTATTTGTCTAGGACAGTATTTCTCAAAGTGTGTTACTTCCATGAGATGCTTTCTGCACAAAGGACTTGATGGTCAAATGAGTTTGGGAAACATGACATGCTATACTCTTACCAATACATATTCATTTTGGGAGTCCTGCAGTAAGGAAATCTGTTCGCCTTGGGTTAACTCAGACTTTCTCAAAATAATTTCAATGTGGGATTTTCAGTTTGTTTTTGTTTTTCTGAAACTCCTATTGAGGTCTCCCAGATGTTCCACAGAACACAGTTTAGGAAATAATGATCTAACATAGGGAATGGTGTCTAGAGGATGAGATGTCAGAACTGGGCTCTGAATAGGAGACCACATGTCTTGGTTTGCCTGTTGTTTGGTGTGATTATAATAGTGCCCCCTTTCACCTTGCAGAGTGTCACAGTTTGGGATGATCAACTGCAATCAGCTCAGTTCTGGCCAAGGAGGAAGGATTCCCCAGGTAGAGGAAGGAGAAAAGGACCCTTCTGGATGAAGAGACACAGGACTGGCCTGCAGTGTGGAGGCTGCACAGGCACCCACAGCTGGTACCCTCGCCAGGCCACTATTTTCTATGTGCCCCGGGAAGCAGGGCTGTCTGATGAGTTGCTTGGGCAACATAACACATGTGCAACCCATCAGGGAAGACAGAAACCTTGAGGAAAAAAGAAAGCTGCCCAGTCCTGAGTTTGTTAATCCTGCCCCCTCCAGCTTTGGGGTTTTTTTTTTTTTTTTTTAATTTAACACCTGTCTCCCTCATTAGACTAGAAGCTCTTCGAGGTCAGGAACTGTGTGTGTTCTGTCCATAGGTATATTTATAGCATCTACAGCAGTTCCTCATCTGTAGTAAAGGCCTAATAAATATATTTGTTGAGTGAATGAATCTGAGGAGAAAAACATTTTTCTAAACCGCCTTGTGCAGAGGATCAGCAGGGCGTTAACACTCACCGAGCCTCTATTGTGTTCTGGAGGCTCGCCAGGCAGCTTGCCTCCCTCAGCTCACCCGCCTCTCCAGGCAGAAATCACAGATGGGCTAATGACAGCTCAACACATCCCACTCGACTTCAGAAGCCCTGGTCCAGCCTCTCATCCTCCAGGAAGCCTTCCCCATCGAAGGCGCTTCCCCTTTGCAAAGCCCCCGAGCTTTATGGTATCCAGCAATTAACTGTGTGCGGCTGAGTGTGTTCTTTCATCAGACCGCTTCCCACTCCACTGTCAACACTTTAAGAACAAAGGGTACATGTTTCCAGGTCTCCTCCACAGTACCAAGAGCAGAAGGGAAACAAGCCCCTATGGATTTGTTAATTGATAGATTTTTATTTAACACTGTTCCAGCATGACCTTGACTTGAATACTCTTCCGGCAGCTTGTTCCTGCGGCTCTGGGTGCTCTGTCTCAGTTAGGAATGGCTTCAACAATCAGAGCACTTAGATACCTCACATCAGGAGCGTCTGGAGACAGGCCCCTGAGGCTGGGGCAGAGCTTCTGAAAGCCCTCAGGGACTCAGACTACCCTTAGTGTGTTTGCTTGTTGCCTCAAGGTGCAAGACAGCTGGTGAAGTTTCAGGTTTTGTATCTCTAAGGTCAGCCCCAATGTCCTTTTGATCAGAAAAGCAAAAGCTTTCCCAGGAGCCTCTAGCAAACTTCTGCTTCACCTTGTTGGCCACATGTTGTCACGTGGCCACACCTAAATGCAGGAGAGCCTGGGAAATCAACTGGGTAGGTTTTCCGCCTTTGTAGTTAAGGAGACAAAGGAAAAGTGGCTTGACAATGAATGAATGAGTGTTACATCAGTCCGTCAACAGTGATCACTATACACTCTGTAGAAGGAAGACAGGAAAAAGAAACCAGACTTGACATTAACTCAGACTGGCCATTCTGAAATCTCCCCATCTCAAGTAGGACCCAGCTTAGATTTATTTGTTTCCAGGGAGACACTCTAAGTTCTTGATTATATGTAAGCACAGATGCCTAGAGATATAAAAGGCGCAGTCCTTGTCTTTCAGGCTGCCTCAGTCTGGTGGGGAGGATGGAAAGGGCTGGCAGAAATAAAGCAATCATCTCAATATTGTGTGCTATGGTGGTCTGTGAACAGGAAGATGAGGAAGGAGGTGGCTGGGCACGGTGGCTCATGCACTTTGGGAGGCCAAGGCGGGCAGATCACAAGGTCAGGAGTTCAAGATCAGCCTGGCCAACTAATGACACCCCGTCTCTACTAAAAATACAAAATTTAGCTGGGCGCATGCCTGTAATTTGGCGCATGCCTGTAGTCCCAGCTACTCGGGAAGCTGAGGCAGGAGAATTGCTTGAACACAGGAGGTGGAGGTTGCAGTGAGCTGAGATTGCACCACTGCACTCCAGCTTGGGCAGCAGAGTGAGACTTTGTCTAAAAAAAAAAAAAGAAGAAAAAAAAGATGTGGAAGGAGGAGAAGCTAACTCTTGGTGGAAGGTGGTCATGGAAATCTACCCAGAGGTAGAGACATATGAGATGGAAATGGCAGTAAAATATACGAAGAAGGAGCTGGGAAGAGCATTCCAGATAGTAGAAGGTGCATGGGCAATAGCGCGGTGCTGGGAAGCAAGCATAGTAAATTTTGGGAGCATCAGAGAGTTCCATTTTGCTGGAGTGTAGGGTGCCTGAAGGAGGGAGATGGAGCTGGCAGGGCCAGACCACCAAAGACATGATGTGTGCTGCGAAATGCTCAGTATCCCACTTGGCTGCTAGGGTAGATGCTGGTGACATTTTCTGAGATGGGAATACTGAACTCAGTTGGGAATGTGGAGTTTTGGAATCTCAAGCTGTTTTTTCTTTACATGAGTTTCCAGGGTGGTCTTGCCCACTTCCTTGACTTCATCTTGTGGCTCTGAAATCTATACTCCCTGTCCAGATTTTGCTTCTGTATTCCCAATATGCATATCCAGTGCAGATTTTGCTGCATGGCACCATGTCTCAAATAGTAGCTTAAAACTAAAACTATTTATTTAGTCCTGAATCTGCAGGTTGGAAATTTGTTTGGGCTCAAAAATTAATGTCACCCTTAAAAACATAAAGGATGCAGGGGTGATGGTCCCCATGACATTTCCCACTTAATTCACTTGTATTAATATCTGCAAAATCCATGCAGATCATCCAACAGATGATGTAGTAACTACAGGATCCACGTGGTTGTCAGAAACGCTGCGCTTATGATGAATACAGTATTTTTATTGGACTAGATCAGCACAGCCTCTGGCATCTTGGCTTTAACTCTGTTAATGTGTTCTTTTTCAATCTCCCTTAGTAATCAATTAGTAATCAAAAGCAGTTCGCATGTATATGGAAAGAGTAATAATACTCATTCACAGCCATGCCCCAAGCCTATGTTAACTCTCCTCTCTGTCACAATGTAATCTGCTAAGACTTTGCTCATCTTGACTTGCTGCAGAACATCACTCTGATCCACTATATTGGTGACATCATGCTAATTGGACCTGGAAGATAGGAATATGGCATTACTCTGAATGTCTTAATGAGAAACATATGTGTCAGAGGATAGGCGATAAACCCTACAAAGATTCAGGGTGAAGGTTGTAGAGGGTCCAGCTCTGAGACACGCTGAGACATCCCTTCTGACATAAAGAACAAGTTATTGCACCTTATACTCCTTATCACTAAGCAAGACACATGCGTTTGATGGGTACTTTTGATTTTGGATGCAGCATATGCTACATTAAGAATACTATCCCAATCTATTTACCAAGTAATCAGAGGTTTAACAATTTCAAGTGGGGCCCAGAGGAAGAGAGGGCTCTGCATTAGGACCAGGTTGCGTGCAAGCTGGTCTGCTACTTAGCTATAGTGTTAAAGGTATCCATGGAGATAGAGTTGCTGGGTGGAGTTTCTGGCAGGTCCCAGTAGGAGATGATGACACAGACCTCTAGCTAGGCCATCCCTTCTGCATTAGAGAACTATGCATTCAAAAAGAAGCTTCTGGTGTACTTCTAGGCCCTAGTGGTCACTGACCATGGCACAGACACCAAGCGATTTTGAGACAGGAGCTGCCTGTCGTAAACTGGGTATTGTTAGATTCATTAAGTCATGATAAGATTAGGCAGGCATTGCAGCAATCCACTGTCTGATGGAAGTGGTACATCCAGGCCTGAGGAGCTCTAGAAGGCACAAATTAGTCACACAAGCAGGTGGCTCAGAGCCTCTGTCACGTAACCTGTTGCACTGATGTCTCTCCTGCAGCTCACACTTAGGGCCTCATGGGGCTTCCCTATGACCAGATGATGGAGGAAGAAAACATCCAGGCCTGGTTTCTGTATGGGTAGGCTCACATGTAGGCTGGTGTGAGCTGAAAATGAACTGCTGCCACACGATACCCCTAGGCAGGGGGTCCCTAAAGGCAGTGTCAAAGGAAAATCCTCCTAGTGGGCAAAGAGCAGTGCACTTGGTTGTAAGCATTTTGCGGAATGAGAAGTGGCCTAAGGTAGAGACATACACCTACTCCTGAGCAGCGGTGAAACACTGGCTGGCCACTGAAAGATGCATCATCTGAAGACTGGGAAGAGGCACATGGATGGACCTACAGAGGTGGACACCGAGAGTGAAGATGTCTGTGTCTCACATCAGTGTTTACTTGGAAGTCTCTACCTCAGAAGAAGAACTCAGCAAGTCACTGGACAGGGTGATTTCTTTGGTGGATGTCAGCCAGCCTCTGTCCTTAGCCATTCCTGTGCTTGAGCAACGGACCCATGAATGGAGCAGTGACAGTGGTGGGGATGGAGGCCAAGCACTGGCTCAGTGGCATGGCTCCTGTTCACCAAGGCTGCTCTAGCCACTGCCTCTGCCAATTATCTAATGGGCCAGCAAAGGAGTCCCCAGGAAGGCTCCATCTCTGGAGAAGATCAAATAAGTTGATTATATCAGACCCCTTCTATCCTGGAAGGGGAAGTGATTTTTCCTTACAGAAACAGACTATTTCTGGATTCAGGCCAGTTGTGCCATTTTGAGCTGCAGCCACGATTGCTGCAATAGGCTTAAATGATCCTCCGTTTGTTTGTTTGTTTGTTTCAGAGTCTCGCTCTTTCGCCCAGGCTGGAGTACAGTGGCGTGATCTCAGCTCACTGCAACCTCTGCCTCCCAGGTTCAAGTGATTCTCCTGCCTCAGCCTCCCAAGTAGCTGGGATTACAGGCGTGTGCCACCACACCCAGCTAATTTTTTGTATTTTTAGTACAGACGGGGTTTCATCATGTTGGCCAGGCTGGTCTCGAACTCCTGACCTCAGGTGATCCACCAGCCTCCGCCTCACAAAGTGCTGGGATTACAGGCATGAGCCACCATGCCCGTCCGACCCTCCCTTCTTTGTTTTTGGAAATATTGTAGTCTGTCCTGTTATCTAGACAGCCTGATGTGACACATCAGGCTGTGTATCATGATATAGAAGTCTGTTAAATAGCCAAAAATAACTGCTTCCATGAACAACTTGTGGAGCAAATCTGGCTTAGTTTGCTCTTTGCTGGGGGATGTATTTTGTTAACTAGCCTTCATATGTTAATGCTATAAAAATAAGTTTTACTGCAGCCATTTGGGTTTGACTGCATGTTTTAAGAGTTTTATTGAGGTTTCTGTAAGAGATGATTTAATTAAATACCTCTATGTCCAGTGTGAAAGAAAAAAATAAACGTAAACTATCTCTGGCTGTGGGTTTGCCTTCCCTGTCTACAGCAGCTCTGCCAGAACCAATGCAGAGCTGCCGGTGTTTCTGATTTCCTGAGACAGAACCCTGCCTCACATTGCCTCAGCCTAAGGGCCCTCATTTTATGGTGAAGAAGGTATGACAGTGGGCACATTCCCACAGGATCCATTGGTCCTACTGTAGAATGTCACCTGGAATTACCTGGTCAGAAAGGCTTAGCAAAGGCGCTAGCCTGGAGATGACATCCCGTAGGGTCAGGGCACCTGGAGGGTGCGAAATATACATGGAACCAATGGCTGTTATGTGGCGCTCTGTCTTCATTTGTTGGAATACAGAGGTTCAGGAACCAAAGGGCAGGAGGAGGAGTGGCTCCTCTTACCATCATTTCCAGTGACCCACTTGCAGAAATTTTGCCTTGTGCTCCTACAGCTTTAGGCTCTGCTGGATAGAAGTCCTAGTTTGCAGGAAGAGGTGAGCTCTTCCATCAAGAGACACAGGAGGGTTCCACTTGACCTGAAGGTACAGCTGCTACCTGGCCACTCTGGGATCAGTGGTTCAGAAAGCAAAAATGGATTTACTATGCTGGCAGAGTGTAATCAACACTGATTTTCACGAAGAGGTACGGTTGCGGACACTTAACGTGGATAAAAAGGAGAATGTCTGGAGCTCAGGGGATTCCCTAAGATGCATCTTGGTGCATCTATGTGCTGTAATAACACTGAATGGGCAATGAGGGACCCATGGCTTGACAAGGGCAAGGTGGCCAAGAGCCCAGAGCCTTCAGGGACAAAGATCTGCATCACCACTTAACAAGCAGCTAGACCAGCTGAAGTGCTGGCAAAGGGCAAAGGAAGCTTGGAATGGGCAGTGGCAGTTACAGAAATGTAAATTCAAACTACATTGAGAGATTATTTCTCACTGCATAAATTTCATAGTTGGATAATAATTTCTCTTGGTGAGGATGTGGGGAAAAAGCCTGCTCACGCATTACTGAGGAAGTGGAAAATGCTACAGTCCCTGTGGAGGGGAACATGACATTATCTAGCCAAATTACATGTGCATTTTCCCATTTCTAGGAATCTATCCCAAGTACACACTGCCAAAAACTGGAATTGATATTGGCACAGGCTGCTTGCTGCAGTAGTATTTGTATTAGCAAAAGCCCAGAGGGATATCATCCAGAGAGCTGCACTTCTTTGTGGCAACTACTGGGAAGGGGTTAGAATCTGGACATAGCACTGGGTGATTTGTTTCTAGCTAATATGTACTGAGTACCTGCTATGTGATTGATAGTTTACATGTCACTCTATTTAGCAACCTGCACTTTCTGGAAACAAATTTGTATCAGCAATCTTTAACACAGAAATTATAAGAATACAGCATGAGAACATAACAAAAAATGGCAACAATTCTTTATGCACAAACATGTTTCCTGCTGTATTTTTTTTTAATTTTTTAAATATTTTATCAAAATTATATGGGCACATGGTTTTAAAAAAAAAGCACCAAGCAGTATAGAAGAGCTTATCATGTATAATGGTCTCAACAATCCCCAGTTCTCCACTTCCCTGTCCCCAATCTGGTCTCCAGAGACAACTAACCCCTTTGAACCATTCCTGGTTTTATATCTTAGAGGGGTTTCTTTTATATCTTTAAATAAAGTGTTTGTGTGACTCTGGATTTATCAAGTTAGATATTGGTATTGGCTTCCTGCTACTAAAACACCAGGGGTTTGGTCTAGGTCCTGTGCTCACTGTACAGAAAGCCAATGACTAAGACAGCGAGTATTGCCAAGGAAGAAAGCTTTACTTGGGTACTGTAGCCTAGGAGATGGCAGCTCACTCTCAAATCCATCTTCCTGACCTGCTAAAACTAGGGGTTTATGTATCAGGGAAGAAATGTAACAATGCATAAGAAAACAGGAACTAGAAAGGGGCAGGGAAGCAATCTGAGGGGTCAAGCATCTTACTGCCTTGGATGCCTGATCTGGTGAGTTTCAGTTCTCTTTGATACTTTTTTTTTTTTTTTTTTTCTGAGAGTCCTTAAGGTCTTTCCCTGAGGAAGGAACTCAGATAAAGCAAATATGTTTCAAACTTTAAGACCAGGAGGGTCAATGTTTATGTTTACTAAAAAAAAATCCTATGGAATTATTGGGTTGGTTTCAATAGGATCTCTTCAAGAGCAAAAACTACTTCTTTAGGGCCCCTACTACCTTTAGAGCCCCAGGACCTGGCCTTGGGACTGGCAGGGAGTGAATGTTTAAAAACTTGTTAAATAAAGTAATAACCTGAGTGGGCAAGGGAGGGGAAGGCATTCAAAGCAGAGAGGAAAGCAGGGATAAAAGAGCAGAGGCCCATTCTTCCTGACAAACAGGACCCTGATTTAATTCAGGGCAGCTATGTCCCCAGCTAAAATTACTCACTTCCCACACTCCCTTGGACCAAGGAGAGACCATGTGATCCTGTCCTAGCTAAAGAGATGTAAGTCAAAGTTGCTGGATGGAGCTTCAGGGAAAGTTTCAAAGGAAACTTGAGGCAGTTGGCACATCATTTGGTCTTTTTCATCCTTCTGTATTCTTTCTTCCTGGAAGAAGGATGTGATTTCTGGAGGCTTAGCAGCTATATTGCAACCACATTCTAAACATGGAGGAACAAGGAGGAGCGAATTTTTGAAGGCATTATTCAATTTTACACTAGCCCAGAACTGCAGATCTCTAGATGGGATATTATCTGAGACTAATAGTGCTTTCATTTGTTTCAGATCATATAAGTAGGTTTTCTGTTTCTTGGGGCTGCATGTCTTCTTTACTGAGGGCGATGGAAAATGAATGGCTGAAAGTTGATAGTTGTTAATTGTACAGGAGTATTCATTATACTAGTCTGTCTACTTTTGTTTATTTCTAAAATTTTCCATAAGAAAACGTTTAAAAGAACTAGGGAAATAAAAAATACATATAAATCATCCTTGCAAATATGATTTCCAAAAAGGAGTTTTGCAACACACCTGGGCTTCAGAGGTTGTTGCTATGTCTGGTGACAGTAAGCCCTAACTTCTAAAAAGTCTGTGATCTTGATTGGTTGTCTCAGTTAATAACAATTTGCACTGCTGATGACATTTAAATTGGGATCCTTTTTTTTTTTTTTTTTTTTTGCAGTGGGGTGGGGGGAAGTAAAAATATCTATGAATTTTCTTTTTAGCCAGGAAGGGACCACTGGCATGCATCTTCTTCTATATACACAAGGTGAAATAAAACTACTCTGCTGATTTCTGGTTTAAACAAAGAGTTTGAGAGTTTTGTTTCATTTAAATTGATAAACTAATGGGAAGTTAAGAGCAGAGCTTGGTTAACTCACGCTGAACTCAAGTATGAGGCAAGCAAAGGGAAGCAAAACTCACCCTCATGTATTGGATGCTTCTTGCGCATCACCTCACACCTTGTCAGTCCAGTTTTGAACCCAGCCATTGCTGCAGCCACCAGATTTATGTAGGCGTAACCCAACAGCATCATGCCTCAGCTGCAGTGTGTTTCTTTCACTTCTGCCCAGCATTTCTCTGAAGCCTCAGTGGGAAATGCCTGTGGGAACTCACAGGCACTCATGGATATGAGCCCTGAGTGTGGGAGGAATTAACAAGGGACAACATTTGCTAAGAGGAGATGGGAACCAGTGGATAAACGCTGCCCACTTCCATCCTTCTGGCAGACAATTTTTGGGTGTCCGATGGGATCAAACCAACTCATTAGGCCCGCCTTGAACTGGCTTTCCCTCCTTCTCTGGGTCTAGCTTCCCATTTCCTGTAGTGACCAACTCATCCCAGTTTGCTTGTGACTTCTCTGATTTTAGCATGGAAAATCTCACATATTAGGAAACCCTGCAGTCTACAGAAAACAGGGACAGCTGGTCACCCTACCAGTTCCTCACCCTTGCACCCTGAAGTCACCTCCTAAATAAACCCTCTTCAAGCAACTCCTTGTCTCAGGCTCTGTTTTTGGAAGGGAACTCAGGCAATGACAATGCATTTGGGTCTTGACTGAGCACGTGCCTGTCTCGATTTGTTTCTAACTAGCTCATGAAACAGAAGCACTAGGGAGCAGTGGGCCAAGAACATCTACATAGCGTCAGGAAGCAAAAACTGCAGTTTCTGTTTTCTCTTGTGGATAGAAATTGTCTTGTGGATTTTCCCAGGTATTCTTAGGTATGAATCCACAGAATACAGGTAGAGTCCAATCTGTGAACCTGCCAGCTGAGCAGATTGGAAGAGCTCTTGTGCCCCTGACTCTTGGAATGAATGCTTCTAGGTTGGATTTGTAAAATTCCAATTCTGGGTTGGAATTTTATCTGGGCCAGGCACAGTGGCTCACGCCTGCAATTCCAGCGCTTTGGGAGCCCAAGGCAGGAGGGTCTTTTGAGGCCAGGAGCTTGAGACCAGCCTTGATGACACAGGGAGACCTCATCTCTACTGAAAAAAAAAAAAAAGACAGAGAAGAAGAAAGAAAAAATAATTAGCCAGGTGCGGTAGTGCACACCTGTAGTTCCAGCTACTTAGAGGCTGAGCCAGGAGGACTGCTTGAGCCCAAGAGTTGGAGGTTGCAGTGAGCTATGATTGAGACACAGCACTCTAGCCTGGGTGACAGACCTTGTCTCAAAATAAATAAATAAAATTTTAAAATATAATTTTATCCGATTGGAAGGTAGAGTGCTTTCTCTCTGTTGGAATTAAGTTCCAGCTAAGTGAAGTTACCCTAGAGGTTCCAAGAGGCAAAACTCTGAACTAGACAAGGTTGTTTTGCACCAGAAACAAGGAATTCATGTCCTTAGAAGATAAATATGTGTATGACATTCAGGGAAGCTCAGGTGGCTTTGTGTTTTTCTGAATGGTTTCTTCTTTCTTTTCTTTGGGGGAAAAATGCTACTGCTCAATCTTCAGATTGTCCAATAATTTAATAATGTATTCTGTTGCTTGAGAGATTTGCTCCCCCATGCAAAAGCCCAGCTGTGTTGGGTTTGCATTGATAGGAATTGAGGGATTGAGAGTGGGGAGTCTAAGGGAATTCTGAACCCCAACAGATTTTTCAGCTTGCTTGTTTCTGGAGGATTGGTCTGGACACACCATGGATGACAAAGAAATGAGTTTGATATCAAAGATACTTTGAATTATTAAATAATTAGGCCTCCTCTGTAGGATTATAGGAAATACAGCTAAAATATATCTCTAGTGGATTTCCTATTCATACTGGCTTCAATAGACCACTGAGAGCTTATATAAATCTAAGATAAAGGGATTCAATGTCTCCCAGGGGGAAAAATTAAGAAATTAAGCCTCACCTCCAATACTTTAAATGTGCCAGCCCTTTATGAAAAGCTCTCCAGGCTGACAGAAAAATAATAGAAAACCTTCCAAACTGCAGAACACCATGTTTGCAAAGAGACTTGAGCTGTAACTTGCACTCTGTAATTTATGCTAATACATTTAAATAGACTAAAGAAATTAGTCTTCAAAAGGATGAATCTTTTAGCATTCTACTTAGAAAAAATGACTTCCAAGTGAAAACAAAATAAAGTACTCAACTGAGTATTAAAAACTCTATGTAAGAGGTGAGTTTTATATTCCTATAAGAATAAAATGAAATACGTGAAAATTACCTTGGAAAATACACTAGGTTGTTAATACAAATTTAAACACTATTCCTGTTTTCAAATCTAAGCCCTTTCTTCAAAATGTTTTTGGATAGGAAAACAGTAAACTCTAACTTTGGTTCAATGGCTTCAAGCTTCCTGCTGAGTTACAAAATAAGTATGCAGATCAGGCCCACTAATATGCAAATTCACATCAGGCCAAAAATTGGTAGTCATAAACACTTTAAGAAACCCTTCTGTCCTAAGACTTCTTTTTTTTTCTTTTTCTTTTTTGAGACGGAGTCTTGCTCTGTCGCCCAGACTGGAGTGCAGTGGCGCAATCTCGGCTCACTGCAAGCTCCGCCTCCCAGGTTCACGCCATTCTCCTGCCTCAGCCTCCCGAGTAGCTGGGACTACAGGTGCCCGCCACCACGCCTGGCTAATTTTTTGTATTTTTAGTAGAGACGGGGTTTCACCATGTTAGCCAGGATGGTCTTGATCTCCTGACCTCGTGATCCACCCGCCTCAGCCTCCCAAAGTGCTGGGATTACAGGCGTGAGCCACCGTGCCCAGCCCAGTCCTAAGACTTCTAATCAATACTTAGAGAGTCTTATTACTCTATAAAATAAATACAAGGAAGCCCTTGAGCCATTCGTCAGGTGGCCGGCATGTGGCCTTGGCCCAGTGCCTCCTGGCAGTCTGTGGATTGTGCAACTGCCTTCTGTGGCTCAGGGACATGACAGCCCCATCCAGCTTATTAATGACTGAAGACAGAGATCCAGCATAGTCTTCATTTGAATTCTCTGGTTAGGAACCCCTACATACCTCATTTTTTCTCTAGAGTTCCATTTTTCTAAAGTAATATGGAGACTGATGGGTAAATGACAATGTGTGCACATATAACAGACATTCTCTTTATTTTTCTCCTTCCTTCCTTCCTTTTTTCCAACATTCCTCCCTTCTTCCCTCCCTTCCTCCCTTCCATCCTCCTTCCCTTCCCACCCCTCCCCTCCCCTTCCTCCCTCCCTCCATCCCTCCTTCCCTCCCTCCTTCCCTCTCTCCCTTCCTCCCTTCCTTCCTTTCTTTTTTTTTTTTAGAGACAGGACCTCACTCCGTTAGGCAGGCTGGAGTTCAATGCCACAATCATTACTTCACTGCAGCCTCAAACTCCTGGGCTTAAGCAAATTTCCCACCTCAGCCTCCTGATTAGGTAAGACTATAGGTGCACACCATCACACTCAGCTAGTTTTTAGTAGAGGCAGGGGTCTCACTATGTTGCCCAGGCTCGTCTTGAACTCCTGGCCTCAAGCAATCCTCCCACCATGGCCTTCCAAAGTGCTGAGATTATAAATGTGAGCCACCATGCCTAGCCTACTGACATTGTTTTTCAACTTCTTAGTTTCTTTAAGGGTGTTTTCTCTTTATTTTATCTTGATGACCCACCGCTTTCACAAGTCAATGAAAACAATATACTGGCTTGGTGAAAACAGTTCCAGATCCACCTGAAGAGACTTGGGTGCTCTGGGTTTCAGAAAGGCCAGGGTTAAATGTGCACCCGGCTGCACTTGCCTACCGCAGACTACTAAACGCTAATGGAGCAAACTCCAGTTGATGATCCATCCTAGAGCTGGAGTCTTCACTCTGCTGATTCAAGAGAACACCAGAGCATTTTCTAACCTGTACACAAATCTGCTCTGTGGATGGGAACCCTGCTACCCTCTCCTGCACACAACCACTTCAGTCAGTGTACTCAAATGGTTCTCACTTGATCATTTTCGAGGGAAATACCAGGCACAATTTAGTTGTTTTAATCCTAAGAGAAAAATGTTGGTTTCTGCTGAGTCAGTATCTGGTATTTTAACTAGCTTAGCTTTCCCTGCGGCTCAGGCCAAGGGTGTGCCTTCCTGGAGTGAAGGACTTTCACAGCCCAGCTCTCTGATATGGACCCACTGTCATTGACTACTGATTCTGCTCAGGTAACTCTCACCCTCACTCTCAGGAGTTACTTCTGGATATTGGTTTTGTTTGACCAAGAATCTTGCCAGAATCCTAAATCTGCATGGGTCCCTGAGAATCCTTGTATTCAGGAGGATGAACGTGTTCCGTGTATGAATGTGTATCTTGTGTGATCCTTCTCAGCTTAGCAATTCATTTTTAAAACGCATAACAGAAGCCCTCATGGCAAGAGTGCAGCTGAGGGGAGCAAATTAGCTTTGAAATTAGCTGCTGTTTTGGAGTTTGCTGTGATTTGTGGTTTGGGAGGAAAGGGAAAACAAGGAAGTAAAAGCCATCTAATCTGGCCTGTGTACATCCTTTATCAGGAGTTCTCCTTATTTGTCCTTCAGGTATCTTGCAACAATGTGCCTTTATCAGTTAGGGATTTTACAGGCAAAGCTCTCAAATAATATACAAAGTAGAAAAGTAAATAAATACAAGGAAATTAAATGCTAATGCCTGTGCCCTTGATATTATCTGTGAAGGCAAATCCTTTGATAAAATAAATTGTATTGTGAATTTTAGTTTAAAGATGACTGTAGGTCTTCTCCCTGATTTTACCACAGTCAGAAACAAAAATGCAAATTTTGGATTTCAGTTCCTGAAAGACTTTGAAATTAGTTTTTTAATCCCTGCAAAAGCCAAATGAAGTAAACTTTCCAAATTTCCTGATTATCATTACTTGCACTAATATTTAAGAGTATGTCAATGTAAATGTGAGTATTCAACTAGTTGAATTATTTAAAAGAACAAGTATTTTATAAATTGGTTATTGTATTGGTGGAATTCATATAATATTGCAAAATTGTGTAAATTTATAGTTAATCCAGTTAAAGTGGATAATGCTTTGTTACCATATTTCTCTTATGAATTCTTATCATCAGTTTTTTGTTTTTTGTTTTTTTTTTTTGAGACGGAGTCTTGCTCTGTCGCCCAGGCTGGAGTACGGTGGCGCAATCTCGGCTCACTGCAAGCTCTGCCTCCTGGGTTCATGCCATTCTCCTGCCTCAGCCTCCCGAGTAGCTGGGACTACAGGCGCCCGCCACCAAGCCCAGCTAATTTTTTGTATTTTTAGTAGAGACGGGGTTTCACCGTGTTAGCCAGGATGGTCTCGATCTCCTGACCTCATGATCCACCTGCCTCTGCATCCCAAAGTGTTGGGATTATAAGCGTGAGCCACCGTGCCCGGCCTATCAGTGTTTAATGTTAGCAATATATTTTTAAATCTGTAAATGATTCTGATCATAGACGATCATTTACCCATCAACCACAGAATATATATTCTTCTCATCTGTACATGGAACATACTCCAAGATCAACCACATGCTTGACCATAAGGTAAGTCCCAATTAGAAAAAAAAGAAATACCACCAACCATAGTCTCAGATCAGAGTGGAACAGAAACAGACATCAATACAAAGAAGATCTGTCAAAACCACACAATTACATACAAATTAAACAACTTGTTCCTGAAAGACTTTTGGCTAAACAATGAAATTAAAGTAGAAATCAAAAAATTCTTTGAACTAAAAGAAAACAGAGACACAACATACCAAAATCTCTGGGATTCAGCAGAAGTGGTGTTAAGAGGAAAGTTTATTGTGCTAAATGCCTACCTCAAAAAGTTAGACAGATCTCACATTAACAGTCCAACCTCACACCTGGAGGAACTAGAAAAACTAACCCCAAACCTAGCAGAAGAAGAGAAATAAATAAATCAGAGTATTACTGCATGAAATGGAGACCCAAAATCCATACAAAGAATCAATGAAACCAAAAATTGATTCTTTGAAAGGATAAACAAGATCCGTAGACTGCTAGCTAGATAACAAGGAAAAAAACAGAGAAGATCCAAATAAGCACAATCAGAAATGACAAAAGTGACATTACAACCAATCCCACAGAAATACAAATTATTCTCAGACTATTATAAACACCTGTAGGCACACAAACTAGAAAATCTAGAGGAAGTTGAAAAATTCCTGGAAACACAAAATCTCCCAAGATTTAATCAGGAAGAAATTGAAATTCTGAACAGACCACTACGGGGTTCCAGAATTGAATGAGTACTTTTAAAAACCTGCTAATCCCAAAAAGCCCTGGACCAGATGAAGTCACAGCTGGATTGTACCAGACTTAAAAAGAAGAACTGGTACTAATCCTATGGAAACCGTTCCAAAAAATTGAGGAAGAGGTACTCCTCCCTAACTCCTCCTCCTGCCCTATGAAGCCAGCATCACCCTGATTCCAAAACCTGGCAAAGATACAATGAAAAAAGAATACTTCAGGCCAATATCCCTGATGAACATGGACACAAAAATCTTCAACAAAGTACTAGCAAACTGAAACCAGCTAATTCGCTATGATCAAGTAGGCTTCATTCCTGGGACGAAAGGCTGGTTCAACATACATGAACCAATAAGCGTGATTCACCAGACAAACAAAATTAAAAGCAGAATCCATATGATCATCCCAATAGACACAGAAAAGCTTTTGATAAAATTTAACATCCCCTCATGATGAAAACTCTCAAGAAACTAGGCATCAAAGGAACGTACCACAAAATAATATGGGCCATCTATGACAAACCCACAACCTATATCATACTGAATGGACAAAAACTTGGAGCATTCCCCTTGAGAGCTGGAACAAGACAAGCATACTTAACTTTCACCACTCCTTTCAACATAGTACTGGAAGTCCTAGCCAGAGCAATCAGGCAAAAGAAATAAAAGGCATCCCACGGCCAGGTGCGATGGCTCATGCCTGTAATCCCAGCACTTTGGGAGGCTGAGGCAGGCAGATCACAAGGTCAGGAGATCAAGACCATCCTGGCTAACACGGTGAAACCCAGTCTCCACTAAAAATACAAAAAATTAGCTGGGCGTGGTGGTGGGCACCTGTACTCCCAGCTACTCAGGAGGCTGAGGCAGGAGAATCGCTTGAACCCGGGAGGTGGAGCTTGCAGTGAGCCGAGATCGTGCCACTGCACTCCAGCCTGGGCAACAGAGCAAGACTCCATCTCAAAAAAAAAAAAAAAAGGCATCCCAATAGGCAAAGAAGTCAAACTATTTCTGTTTGCAGACGATATGATTTTATAACTAGAAAACTCTAAAGACTTTACCAAAAAGCTCCTGAAACTGATAAATCACTTCAGAAAGTTTTGGAATACAAAATCAACACAGAAAAATTAGTAGCATTCCTATACACCAAAACTATTCAAGCTGAGAGTCAAATCAAGAATACAATCCCATTTACAATAGTCACAAAAAGAATAAAATACTTAGGAATACATCTAACCAAGGAGGTGAAAGACCTATACAAGAAGACCTACAAAACACTGCTGAAATAAATTATAGATGACACAGACAATGGAAAAACATTCCATGTTCATGGATTGGGAGAATCAATATTGTTAAAATAGCCATATTGCCCAAAGCAACCTACAGATTCAATGGTATTCCTATCGAGATACCAATGTAATTTTTCACAAAACTAGAAAAAAACTATTCCAGAATTCATATGGAACAAAAAAAAGAGCCTAAATAGCCAATGCAATTCTAAGCAAAAAGAACAAAGCCAGAGGCATCACATTACCCAACTTCACACTATACTATAAGGCTACAGTAACCAAAACACCATGGTACTGATACAAAAACAGACACATAGACCAATGAAGCAGAATAAAGAACCCAGAAATGGCCGGGCACGGTGGCTCATGCCTGTAATCCCAGCACTTTGGGAGGCTGAGGCGGGTGGATCACAAGGTCAGGAGATCGAGACCATCCTGGCTAACACGGTGAAACCCCGTCTCTACTAAAAAAAATACAAAAAAATTAGCCAGCGTGGTGGCAGGTGACTGTAGTCCCAGCTACTTGGGAGGCTGAGGCAGGAGAATGGCCACCTCCAAGAACCCTGGAGGTGGAGCTTGCAGTGAGTGGAGATTGCACCACTGCACTCCAGCCTGGGTGACAAAGTGAGACTCCATCTCAAAAAGAAAAAAAAAAAAAGAATATCACAACTCTATTTCATAGAACAGCCTCCAACTGCTAAACTATGGCTATTCTTTAACTTTGCCACCTCGATTTCCTTTTATTTCTCTTTTGCCCTTTAAGCTTCCAGCACATAATCTCTAAAAACTTTCTGGCTTTCCAATCAGCTGAAATGTTTCGCCTGAAAATTCTTGAAACCTTCCCAGAATCTTGATGTTGCGCAATTATAGTGGAAACTACTAGAAAGGCTAGAGACTTTGGGTAGAGCCAAAGTGATCAAGACACCTGATGCCCAGGAGAATGGAAGAAGCCTAAACCAAGGACCTGGTCTTTAGAGATCACGCTCTGTTATTTTCAGCCACTGTTTAATTCCAGTCATCATTTATTGACTGGACTGAGGAGAAACAAGTCCTTCAACCACGAGGAGAGACTCTGAAGCCCAGTTTGCTCATTCCCACCTGAGGTGGATGTCCTAAGGAGGCCCCAGGCTAAGCATGCCGCTGATCTCTTCTAAAAGTTGATGTCTGTTGGGTATGTGTGTGATGACTTGAAAGAGAAGAAACTTAGAGAAGTGCTGTCAAATTGTGGAAAGGGAGAAATAGAGGAGAAAAAAAGAGATGTTTGATGAAGCTCACAAGGACAAGATGGAAAGTGAAAATGGAAGGGTTGTAGATGTTTGGAGACAGAAGAAAAATAAACACCAAAGGAAAGAGCCCTCATATACTCTGGAATCTTGTGCCTTCTTGAATTGAATAAAAATTGTACAAAATATTGCATGGTCTGGCAATAATAGTTTATGTCACCGTATCACTTATAATATGTTGCCTAAGTTGCAACCTTAAAGGATGCATCAAAACCTTTCTCACCTGGATATTAAACAAATAATGTAATGAAAATATAGGAACAAGGGGTACAGAATCTCATGCAGATTCAAAGCTAGGATAAAATGTTGCTTAAACAGCAGAAACTTAATAAGGTCTAGTGGCCAATCTTACAGGTGAAATAATATGTTATTGTTTCCATTTACATTTCCATGGCAATTTGCATAAAATGAGCATTTAAAAATGTTTTTATCATGTTAAATTGCTAGTTCATTTGTTTTTCCAATTTTTCTTTTTCTTTTTTTTTTTTTTTTTTTGAGACGGAGTCTCGCTCTGTCACCCGGGCTGGAGTGCAGTGGCGTGATCTTGGCTCACTGCAAGCTCCACTTCCCTGGTTCACGCCATTTTCCTGCCTCAGCCTCCCGAGTAGCTGGGACTACAGGCCCCTGCCACCACGCCTGGCTAATTTTTTTGTATTTTTTAGTAGAGATGGGGTTTCACCGTGTTAGCCAGGATGGTCTCGATCTCCTGACCTCGTGATCCGCCCGCCTCAGCCTCCCAAAGTACTGGGATTACAGGCATGAGCCACCGTGCCCGGCCCTATTGTTTTTTTTCTTTTTTAAATGTATTTGTAGATATTCTCTACATGTTAAACATCTTGGAAAGATTCTTTCCCAATCTACTTCTGCATTGTAAGCTTGTTTGTGGTGTCTTCTGACACTCAGAAGTTTAAATGTTTGATTCTGACTTAATTTACTTGCTGTGTAAAAGGAAAATTTTTGACTTACAGAAGCACTTGCCTAGGAGATATAAAAACTGCATGTTTTATCTCATTACAAGTGGGTTTTCCCTGTTGAAGTTGATAAATAATCATGAACTTTTAATGACTCTTGCATGCCAGATGGTAAACGAGGACTCTTTCCTGACCAAAAAACAATAGGATTTCTTTTTTTTTTTCTTTTGAGACAGAGTTTCGCTCTTGTTGCCCAGGCTTGAGTGCAATGGCACGATCTCAGCTCACTGCAACCTCCGCCTCCCAGGTTCAAGCAATTCTCCTGCCTCCGCCTCCCAAGTAGCTGGATTACAGGCATGCGCCACCACGCCCGGCTAATTTTGTATTTTTAGTAGAGACAGGGTTTCTCCATCCTGGTCAGGCTGGTCTCGAACTCCTGACCTCAGGTGATCTGCCCACCTCGGCCTCCCAAACTGCTGGGATTATAGGTGTGAGCCACCGTGACTGGCCAACAATAGGATTTCTTTTAGCCAATTATATGCAGACCTATGAACTCAATCTATCCTATCTGGAATGCCATTTTTTACTGCTTAATTAGTACAACTCCTACTAATACTTAAGAATCCCTGGTCTTTCCCTGGTGTGTTCCCTTCCTTTGTTGCTTACCTCTATTCTATTCTTTGACAGTCAATCATATAACCTCTCAGTACCTCAATTGTAAAATTGGAAAATAACAGAACTTACCTCATTGGGTCATGATGAGGATTAGATGAGTAAACACGTAAAGTGCTTAGAACAATGAGTGTCTGATATACAGCAATCACCCAATACATTTTAGGTATTTGTGTTATTATTATATGTCAAATTTATTTATTTATTTTTCTTTATTTGTTTGTGCTTTTTGGTCTTATTTAAGAAAGACTTCCCCAATCAATGGGGCATATTACAAATCTTCCTCCTCTCTTTACCTTCCAGGCCTCTGGAAAGCCCCTTTGGAAGTTGGGTGTAGCCATGTGGCTTTCTTGAATCAGTGAAATGTGAGCAAAAGTGATGGTGTCGCTTCTGGGCAGAAGTGGTGAGATCCAGGAATCCGACAGGCCACCCACCCACTCCCTGCATTCTCATTTCCTGCCTTGGTAATTGTAAAAGGATGTTCTGTGATGTTGTTGCCTGAATTTGGCAGGGACAATAAATACATTTTTTGGACGGGTAAAAAATATCTTCCATTCCTAATGTTAAAAAATATTCTTCTACTTTTTTTTTTTTTTTTTGAGATGGAGTTTCACTCTGTCGCCCAGGCTGGACTGCAGTGGTGCAATCTCGGCTCACTGCAAGCTCCGCCTCCCAGTTCAAGTGATTCGCCTGCCTCAGCCTCCCAAGTAGCTGGGACTACAGGTGCCAGCCAACATGCGTGGCTAACTTTTGTATTTTTAGTAGAGATGGGATTTCACCATGTTGGCCAGGATGGTCTCGAATTCCTGACCTTGTGATCCACCCACCTTGGCCTCCCAAAGTGCTGGGATTATAGGCATGAGCCACCACACCTGGCCTACATTTTTAATAATAGTTTTAGAGGCCAGGCACGGTGGCTCACGCCTGTAATCCCAGCACTTTGGGAGGCTGGGTAGGGCAGATCACAAGGTCAGGAGATTGAGACCATCCTGGGTAACATGGTAAAACCCCATCTCTACTAAAAATACAAAAACAAAATTAGCTGGGTGTGGTGGCAGGCGCCTATAGTCCCAGCTACTTGGGAGGCTGAGGCAGGAGAATGGTGTGAACCCAGGAGGCGGAGCTTGCAGTGAGCTGAGATCACGATACTGTACTCCAGCCTGGGCAACAGAGCGAGACTCCGTCTCAAAAAATAAAAATAATAATCATAATCATAATAAACAGTTTCAGAGGTTTATTTTCTACATTTACGTCTTTAATTTCTTTGGGATTACTTCTATGTATGACGTGTCAAAAGAGAAACAACACATTTAATTTAAAGATCTAATTGGTGGCCAGGCATGGTGGCTGACGCCTGTAATCCCAACACTTTGGGAGGCCAAGGTGGGTGGATCATTTGAGGTCAGGAGTTCAAAACCAGCCTGGCCAACATGGCAAAACTCTGTTTCAACTAAAAATACAAAAATTAGCCAGATGTGGTGGCGTATGCCTGTAATCCCAGCTACTTGGGAGGCTGAGGCAGGATAATTGCTCGAACCCAGGAGGCGGATGTTGCAGTGAGCCCAGATTGTGCCACTGCACTCCAGCCTGGGCAACAGAGTGAGACTCCATCTCCAAAAAAAAAAAAAAATCTAATTGGCTTTTATTAGCAATTCTAGAACCGGGCAAAGTCTCATTCTAGAAAACAGAATGGGGGTCCTGATGAGCTGAGCAGAGGGAGTGGGCTTTATGGGTAGAAAAGGGCTGAAGAAAGCAGAAATAAAGAACAGAAAATGGATTGGTCATTTAAAGTTTCTTTTCTTACAGAGTTAAAACAGAAATGACTTCCTTATCATACTGGCTCAAGTAAACTGGGCCCTTTCTGATTGGTTTCTGTGACTCTCCTGGGCTTTTTTTGGAAACTGACCCGTTTCAAAGTTCACTTTGATTACATGGCAGCTAGCACCAGTGAGTCCATTCTGGTTTGCTCTGGTTTGTTGGGGCCTGGTGAAGAAGCTTAGGCCAAAACAATGGCCTCCCATGAATTTTACTTAACAGGTGCAAAGCAGGAATCCAATTCAATTTCTTTTTCTTTTTTCATATTAACAGACAGGGGTCCCAACCATTCAGTGACTCGTCCTTTCCCCTGTAGTTTGTGAGGCCCTCCTGCCATAGACCTAAGGCCTGTGTTTACATGGGTCTTTTTCTTGACTCTATTCTCTCTGATGGTCTTTTTGTCTATTATTGCACCATCCTACTATTTGGTGCTACTTACCATTTCTTTGTAATTTGTCTCAATAGCTGCTAAGCCAAGGGCAGTGTAGTCTTCAGGCATGGAGAGTGGAGGATAAGGAGTGTGTGAAGTTCTGTGCATCTTAGCCAAACCCACGCTTGGCAAGTACAGCACGTAGCCTTCCCTGCTGTATCCAGACATCAGAACGTGCCTGTTCATTTCCTCAGAGATAATCAGAGTAGGCAGAGGCAAGGACTAGATTTGGGAGCTATTATTAAAATTAATTGACAGGGCTTGGTAGCTGCCTGAATTGTTGGTGGAGTAGTAAAGGAGGAGGGATTTATCTAGGACAGCCCTTGTATTTCTGGCTCAATCAACCAGTCTTGCAAGGAAATCTAAGAGAAATGTACAACATGAGCCTTCTCAACTGTGAAAATGCCAGCATCAAGTCTAATGCTTTAGGACAATTTCTTGAGCAAATAATACAACCTATAGAAATATCTAGTCACAGAAAAGCAAGGCATGATTATAAATGGTTTATTTCTTTAGATTATAGCATCACAATTAAATTGCATTTTTAAGACTGTTACTGCTGACAGTGCATGGAAGTATTGCTTTTTAATCATAGCGAAGTGTCAGGAGACCAGGGTGTTATCTTAGGTAGTGAATTTTAAGAAAGTGCTCACTTTTGCAGCCAGACTCACTAGTTTCCTCATTTGTCTGTGGGTGCTGTGAGCACTAATGTAGACCACAAAAACTATCCTACCCTTTCTAATACTGCCAGTGCCAGAGAGCCAGTCAAGGCCCCGCCTCTTTGCCTCCCTCCCACACCCCTGCTCCACAAACTCCATGCAGAACCAGGCACCAGGCGGGGCAGTCACAGCTCAGCAAGGAGAAGCAGCAGGATGAGGAGATCTGGCAGCTGCAGAAGGAACATGGGGCCTGCTCTCATTCCTGCAGATGGGAAGGAGAGAAGGAAAGGATTCTGCATGGGAATTCTCAAGACACGGGCCTCCCAAACTTTTAGAGCTTCATCTTGAGGTAAAACAAACAAACAAACAAACAACAACAACAACAAAAAACAAGAGGGGCCAGGCACGGTGGCTCACGCATGTAATCCTAGCACTTTGGGAGGCCGAGGTGGGAGGATCGCTTGAGCCTGGGAGTTTGAGACCAGCATGGGCAACATGGCGAGACCCTGTCACTACAAAAAAATTAAGAATTAGCTGGGTATGGTCATGTCTACCTGTGGCCCCAGCTACTCAGGAGGCTGAGGTGGGAGGATCACTTGAGTCTGGGAGTTCAAGGCTGCAGTGAACTATGATCACACCACTGCACTCCAGCCTTGGCGACAGAGCAAGATGCTGTCTCAAAAAACAAAAACAAACCCAAAAAGGTGGGCTCTAGAGGCTCACTAGACCTAGTTAGACCCTTGCCTTTTCAGGATTCATGAAGTACTCAGAAATACAGGGGAGAGAGAAGCTGTGAGGACACTTGCTTTTGGTTCTTCAATTTAAGGTCACCTCAAGTTGACTGAGCTCTCAGGCCTGATGAGTCCTTCATCCTTCCATGGCCACTTTCCAGGCCTGGGCTCCCAGTCACCGGTGACTCAGTGAGAAAGGCCTCCCCTATCTGGGGCCTGCAGCTCCCCTGGCCATTGTGGCCTCCACACTTGTCTTTCTCACCCAAGAAGAGGTTTTTGAATTTGTATCTCTTGGAAGTCAATCTTTTGCAGTCACATATGTACTCCTGTCCCTACAGCTGATGTTAACTGGAGTTGGTGGGATCTGGCTTCCTCACCTGGGGTTCTCAGTCTTCCTGAATCTGAACACCAACCATTTGGCTCCAGATGGAGAGTAGCATCTTTCCTCCGCTGGACTGTCTACCTGGCTATCCTATTTTCATTAGACTTGATCCAAATTCAAAATCTCTCTATGTAAAAGCTCAGAGTTCCCCTGTAATTCCTCTCTGTGGTCCCATTTCTACCCCAAAGATTTCTTGTGTTTCCAGCACCCCTTCAGAAAATAAGGACTAATTTGATCTCAATTTGCTGGGTACTCAATCCCTCTGCAGCTCAGATTCACTTCTGGATGGACTCCTGGCCTCTCAACAAAGCTTAACTCACTTCACCAGCACGTGCTGGAGCCCCCATTCCAGCCAGGCATTATGGCAGGCCCTAAATGCAGATGGAAAGGGAGGCAAAGTCTCCAGACTGTAAACAAATGGTTATCATATAAATGGTGAGTGTATGGCTGAGATGTGCACAGGGAAAAAAGAAAAGTAGTATTTGTTGAGCAATGTCTGTGTGCCAGGCAATAAGTTACAAATATCTCTTTTTTAATATTCACAGCAACACTACTGAAGTATTTGTTACTCATACCCACATCTTTCAAATGAGGAAATTGGGGCACAGATTGCTCAGGTAACTGGCTTAGAGTCACAGAGCTGGTGATGGCTGAGTCCAGATTACCACTGAGGTGGTCTGACTCCAAACCTACAGCACAGAGCATGGTACAATGTTTACTTTTGCCTGAAAGTGTTAAGAAAGGCTTACCACTGGAAGAGATATCTGAGGTAGGTCCTGAAAGATAATTACTGTACTGAAATTGATGGTGTTTTAGATGGGATGAAATATGATGTGCAGTCAAAGGAGGGATGAGACTTCAGGCCACAAAGAATGACAGGTGCAAAGCCACAAAGACCTAAAAGCCAGGCCATGTGGGAAAGGAAAGGGTGGGTAAAGTGTTCATGCTGGCACTTCTCACCATCAGGGTCTGGGAGGAGTACTAGCTCTCCTGATGCCCTCCATTATCGTTGCCAACCATGACTGCTCTGCCTTACTGAGGTCCCTGTCCTCTGGTTGTACCACCTCTAACCTTCCTCAGCCTAGCCATCCTCCCTATGCGTCTGGTCTATTGTATGGGCCCATTTGTGCAAAACCTTTCCATTCTTCAATCTCCTCACTCCAACACCATCCATCTCTCTTCTGTCTAACCAACCTTTTCTATGGAAATGTCCTCTTGCCTGCCCAGAATCTGTAAACTAGCTACACTGGAAATCTCAAGGCCTACCAATATGTTTTCTGAGCACCCCTCTCAGTCTGCCCAGCTTTCACTCTCTTCCTCCTAAAGCACCTCATAGAGAGCACCAGTTCCCAGACCTGCCTCCATCACTGCAGCCACCTGCTCAGTTTAGGCACCCTCATCTCTTGCCCCGATTCCTGCAGCAGCCACAGCCTTCTGCCCGGAACCAGGTCTCCCAACTCTCCTGGCCCTCTGATGAGTCCCCCAACATAGCAGTAGTTTCCATAACTCATTCTGCCCAGCAGATCTTTTCAACCTTTCTGCATGCAGGGAGGTTGGGAGCTTCACTGGGCTAGAGGCTGGCATGTTGATACGGAAGTGCTGGGAAGGGAAGAGCATGGTCCCTTTAAATCCTTTAAATGATGTGGAAGGAAGGAAGGGAAGTGCTGGGTAGAGAAGGGTGTGGTCCCTGGCTAGGGCTCCACCCCCACAGACCTAGGTGAGGACAGGCACTCCTGCCTTCGTGCCCAAATGTTGCACTTCCCAAGACCACCCTGGCCTGCCATGCCCCCAACCCTGTGCCTATAAAACCAACTCTCGGCCAGGCACGGTGGCTCACACCTGTAATCCCAGCACTTTGGGAGGCCAAGGTGAGTGGATCACGAGGTCAGGAGTTCAAGACCAGCCTGACCAACATAGTGAAACCCCATCTCTACTAAAAATACAAAAATTAGCTGGACATGGTGGCCTGCGCCTGTAATCCAAGCTATTCAGGAGGCTGAGGCAGGAGAATCGCCTAAACCCGGGAGGAGGAGGCTGCGTTGAGCCAAGATGGCACTGCTGCCCTCCAGCCTGGGTGACAGAGTGAGACTCTGCCTCAAAGAAAACAAAAAACAAAAAAAAAAAACCCTGCCCCCCAAACCCTAGCAGGCAGACACACAAGTGGCTGTGGCTGGACATCGTGAGGAACACATGGGTGGAAGAAGACACAGAGGCAGCTGGACGTGGAGAGGAGCACATCAGCGGAGGAACACACCAGCACACAGCAGCTGGATGTTGAGAGGAACGCACTGACAGGCACCAGCATGCTGGCAGGCCACTGACTGGCAGGACAACGGGGAGTTTGGCCAGGGCAGTTGGAGGGGAGCCCAGGCCTCCCAGCAGCCCAACTCCAAGGGAAAACCATCTCCCTTCTGGCTCCCTGATGGGCAGAGAGGTACTTCCACTCAGTAAAATCTTGCACTCATTCTCCAAACCCAGGTGTGATCCGATTCTTCAGGTACACCAAGGCAAGAACCCAGGATACACAAAGCCCTCTGACCTTGTGACAAGGTAGAGAGTCTAATTGAGCTGGTTAACACACGCTGCCTATGGACAGCTAAACTAAAAGAGCAAAACTAAAAGAACACCCTGTAACACAGGCCCACTGGGGCTTCAGGAGCTGTAAACATTCACCCCTAGACACTGCTGTGGGGTCAGAGCCCCACCACCTGCCCATCTATATGCTCCCCTAGAGGTTTGAGCAGTGGAGTACTGAAGAAGCAAGCAATTTCCCCTGTCACATGCCCTGTTAGGGGGACAAAAGAACCTTTCCCATTTCACTGTGTCTCTGTGCCTGGGCTCTGCTCTCTATTCCGGGACATTAGCCCAGTCCTTTCAGGAACCTAATACATTTCAGCAGTTGATTGGAGGCCCACGGTTCTGTGCCCTGGCTGCATCTGATAGGAGGGCATCCCCTCCTCTATTCCATGGTGGCCCCACCACTCGCACCTCCAATGCAGACCCAGACTCACCTGAGCTGTTGAAATTGCTGTCTTGTTTTCTGGGATTTTTAGTAGAACCATCGCAGAAACAACTGAAGTTACTCCTTATTTTCTTAGAACTTTCAAGCAAAATTTTATTGTGTTTTTTATTTGTTTGTTTAATGGTAACTTTCTGATACACCTTATACTCTCAAAAAAGAATTAGCACTTCTTCATGAGGATAGAAAGAGAAGTTTTTGATTTTAACACCCAGGCAGGTTGTGATGATAAATAGTGTCCCCTCTTCACCAAGAAATGGTGGTGACACAGATACATTTCGAGATGAAGATGATGAAGTAAATTGCCCAAATCATACATTCCCTTCCCCACTGTAATCAAATTTGGTTTTAGAGCCTCTGTAAACTCTGTTACAATTCCCTGTAGTGAGAAGCTGAAGAGCACTTGTCAGATAATAATGGAAGGCTTTAAACTGAAAGTTGTGTGAATTTTGAAGGAATTCTCTTACAGCTTTGTTACAATCATTTGCAGTGTTCCCAGTATAGGCCACTAGAGCTGTTTCATGGAAATCATTGAGTTTTTCAGAATAGCTTATTTTGTTTTTGAGTTGCTTCCATGTTTCCGACTTTTTCTAGTCAATGTTTAAATTTGTATTCACACTCAGTTCTTCTTTTAACAGCTGGGGCACCCTTTTCTCCATTTCTTCAACACAACCCACGCACTGGTCATCAAACACATTGTCAGCCATGTCCAGCTTGGCTGGCTGTCCCAGGCTGGTCACCTGTTAAGAAGGAGTAGAGGCCGGGTGTGATGGCTCCCGCCTGTAATTCTGGCACTTTGGGAGGCCGTGGTGGGTGGATCACCTGAGGTCAGGAGTTCAAGACCAGCCTGGCCAATATGGTGAAACCCTGTCTCTACTAAAAATACAAAAAAAAAAATTAGCCAGGCCTGGTGGCATGCACCTGTAATCCCAGCTACTCAGGAGGCTGAGGCAGGAAAATCGCTTGAACCTGGGAGGTGGAGGTTGCAGTGAGCCCAGATTGTGCCACTGCATTCCAGCCTGAGCAACAGAGCGAGACTCCATCTCAAAAAAAAAAAAGAAGGAGTAGAGTCCCTTGACCTGCTGGGAAAGTGTGTTGCAAGCTGCCCAGAGCCCACAGCATGGGCTTTAGCTCAGTATGAAATTTCACAGGTTCCCCTCACAGGACTCATGTATGGCACATGTATGAACCATCTTATGACACTATTAGTAGTATAAAGAGAAAAGCTAAGCTTTGTGACTGTTTTGTTTAGTAGTGCTAATTTTTTTTCTTATTTTGAGACAGAGTCTTGCTTTGTTCCCCAGGCTGGAGTGCAGTGGCATGATCTCGGCTTACTGCAACCTCTGCCTCCCGAGTTCAAGTGATTCTCCTGCCTCAGCCTCCTGAGTAGCTGAGATTACAAGTGTGCACCACTATGCCCAGCTGATTTTGTATTTTCACTAACTCTTGACCTCAAGTGATCTGCCTGCCTTGGCCTCCCAAGTGCTGGGATTATAGGCGTAAGCCACCCTGCTTGGCCTACTGGTGCTATTTTAGAAATATCTTTCAGATTCATGCTCTCTGACCAGCTCTAGCCACAGACTCAACTCTGCAAACTCTATTGTCTCCAAGATGTGAGAAAAGCAAGATTAGCAGGATGTAGGTTGGGAGTGGGTGGTAGATATTATCTGTTGTGTTAGCCACCAAATTAACATGAAGAAGTGAACTGCTATGGCTGGAAGATATGCCATCTTCAAGTTCAAAAATAACTGCAAATAAACATAAGACAATGTGAAGTGTGAACATAAGTTTCATTGTGAGTGTGCTGATGCATCCGTTCTGTGTTAATGAATCCCTACTTCAAATCTGGAAGTCTAGGCTCCTATGTACACTGCTTCCTGAACAGTTAACCAGGAGTCCTTGTAAAGAGCTTTGCCTGGGTCCTGCACCAGGGATGAGGTGACTCTGACATCTGGCTCCGGGTAGGGCACTGGTATTAAAACAATCCATCCTGGTAATAGGCAGAGCCACGTGTCATGCAGACTGCCAGTGAGAGAAACAGACTACGTTTTGGCAGATACTTCCTAACCCCTAACATTTTACTTTCCCATAGAGAAATATTGCAAGTCCTTTCACAAATGCTTTAAAAAAAATTCTTCTCAAAGTTGTGTTAACATGGGGCTCAAATTTAAGTCAATACTTCTGAATATCTCTCAAAGTTGTCAGTACAAAAGGAATCGCTCCTCAGGCACTAGTTTCTGTCTCTAGTTTTGAGCAGCCTCCTTTGCCTCTCAGAGTGTACTTTCGCTTTGCAATAAACTTCTTTGCCTACTCTTACTACGGACTTGCTCTCAAATTCTTTTGTATGGCAAAGTCAAGAACCCCAACCAGCCCACAACAACAATTTGAGTGTTTGCAGCTTTCCCAGTTCCCTACACTGCAGAAAGTCGGGGATGACAAAGAATCCTAGTCTAGCCGGAAGCATTAAGAATATACTGAAATTGATGTCTAATTGTGAAAATTCTATGAATATGGTAGGTAAAGAATTTCTTTCAGACAAAAAGCACTTGGGGAGCCATAATTGATAGGAATATATTGCATTGAATAAAAATTATGTTTCGAGATCTAAAAAATGGTAATTTTTTTTGAGATGGAGTCTCGCTTTGTTCCCCAGGCTAGAGTGCAGTGGCGCAATCTCGGCTCACTGAAACCTCTGCCTCCTGGGTTCAAGTGATTCTCCTGCCTCAGCCTCCCAAGTAGCTGGGATTACAGGTGTGTGCCACCACACCCAGCTAATTTTTGTATTTTTAGCAGAGACGGGGTTTCGCCATGTTGTCCAGGCTGGTCTCAAACTCCTGACCTCAGTTGATCCCCACCCCCTTGGCCTCCCAAAGTGCTGGGATTACAGGCATGTGCCGCTGCACCCAGCCAAGAATGGTACCCTTGAAATAATTTTTTTTAATCAAATTTAATCCTGTCACAGAGTCAGCATGATTCTAGGGCAATCAAAAATATGGGGGCCAAGTCTGAACCAACCACATCCTGCTTTCTTTTATTAAATAATAGTAATAATTCTATGGATGTTTTTCTTCTAAAATTTGTATTCTGAATTTGGGAGGCTTTGTATTAAATACTGTTAAACCTCAAAAAATGACTTAAATGAAATTATAACTAAAAATTTAAAATTTCTCCTTAATTCTAAAAGAAGTAATTTTATATTTTTCTCTGTATAATAAGTGCTTTTTTATAGAATGCAAGATTGGGAATTTTAAGCATGGCATATTTTGATTTTATGTGAAAATTTAGATTTCTTCACTAATATTGAACAACTAAAGCACTATACAAAATTAATATAAACATGGCTGTTCAAATGAAATTTTTTGCAAATTGAAATGTGTTATAATGATAAAAACTGGTCTTCTGTGTTTGAAAATTATATGACTCTATGAGAAAATTTCCACCTAAAATATCTGAGCACCACTTAAAGTTTTGCTGTCTGACACATACCTCAAATAACTACTTTTTAATTTAATTGTTTAGTCATCTTATACTTTGATTATATTATTCTAACATTCTTAATTGATTCTTAGAATTTTTAAATTGTATAGCATTAGGGTAATGAATATTTGTATTTATCCAATGTCTCTATATATGGAGTAAATTCTAATCTTTGATCTTCAGGCAAAATTGTAAAAGCTTCTATTTAATATACCCTTGTTTAAGGACTTTTATTTTTTAGAGGCAGGGTCTTGCTCTGTCACCCAGGCTGGAGTACAGTGGCACGTCATGGCTCACTGCAGCTTCGACCTCCCGGGCTGAAGTGATCCCCCTACTTCAGCCTCCTGGGTAGCTGGGACTACAGTCATACACCACCATGCCCGGCTAATTTTTTAAATTTTTGTAGAGACGGGGTCTCCCTATGTTGCTCAGGTTGGTCTTGAACTCCTGGGCTCAAGGGATCCTCCTGCCTCAGCTTCCCAAAGTGCTGAGATTACAAGCATGAGCCACCATGCCCAGCCTTCTTTAAGTATTTCTAAGACTAGAGCTATCCTCCTTAAATTGTTAAAATCCCCCGGAGGAAGATTTTGACTGGCCCCGAGTTAAGACACCGCTAATGAGAAAATACTTTGCTTTTACATCCTATCTACTTTAAAATCATTTAGCAGCTCCTTATCCTCTACTCACAGTGGTTCTCAAGGTTTGAATGCATAAGAACTCAACTGGGAAACTTGTTACCAACAGAGATTCCTGTCCTTTTGGATGTTTTCCTTTTTCCAGATCTGACCCCACCTCTCAACGTAGAATATTTCTTGCACAGAACTAGACTTTGCCTCTTGACATATAAGCCCCCTACCTCAGTCACCCCAACCCTCAGATCGTCTCCCAGCCCCATCCTAATACCAATGTCTCCTCAGGGGACATTCCTAATTTCCTCACCTTCAGAGACCCTTCTTCCGCTCTTCAGAGGGACGAGTTCAGACTTGTCAATATCTGGTCTCCTGCAGATCCTTGATTTGGTCCCTGTCCCTCTCTGACAATAGTGTCTGAGAACAAAATGCTCTCGCCCTTTTATGTTTTCTTTCCATGGAATTGGTGTGTGTGTGTGTGTGTGTGTGTGTGTGTGTGTGTGGCTTGTGGCTTAGAGGTAGGTCCTGAAAAAAGCAGAGATTGCTGTAGATCCTTTCCCCATACACTTGGTTTTAACCGATTACCTGAGCCATTTGAGGGTGTTAGAATTTGAGAGAATTAGGGCAAGGCAAAGGAAAGACAGATGAGCTTTTTTTCTGTCAACTTTTATTTTAGGTTCAGGGGGTCCATGTGCAGGTTTGTTACATGAGTAGATTGTGTGTCACTAGGGTTTGGTGTACAAATGATGATGTATCCAATAGGTAGTTTTCTGAGCTTTATCCTCCTCCCACTCTTCCCCTCAAGTAGGCCCCAGTGTCTATTGTTCCCATCTTTGTGTCCATGTGTACTTGGTGCTTAGCTCCCACTTATAAGTGAGAACATGCAATATTTGATTTTCTGTTCCTGTGTTAATTCACTTAGGATAATTCTTCCAGCTCCATTCATGTTGCTGCATAAGGCATGATCTCATTCTTTTTTAATGGCCGTGTAATATTCCATGGTGTATCTATACTGCATTTTTTTATCCATTCCATTGTTGATGGGCATCTATGTTAATTCTATGTCTTTGCTATTGTGAATAGTGCTATGGTAAACAGGAGAGTGAATATATGTGTTTGGTAAAACAATTTACATTCCTTTGGGTGTATAGCCAGTTATTATATTGCTGGGTCAAATGGTAGTTCTGTTTTAGGTTCTTTGAGAAATCTCCAAACTGCATTCTCCAGTGACTGAACTAATTTAAATGCGCACTAGCAGTGTATAAGCATTCCCTTTTCTTCACACCTTGCCAAGATTTTTAAAAAAATAATAGCCATTCTGACTGGTGCAAGATGGTATCTCATTGTGGCTGCATTTCTCTAATGATTAGTGACATTGAACAATTTTTCATATGCTTGTTGGTTGTGTGTATGTCTTCTTTTGAGAAGTGTCTGTTCGTGTCCTTTACCCATTTTTTTTCCCATGGGGTTGTTTGTTTTTTGCTTGTTGATTTAAGTTCTTCTAGATTCTGAATATTAGATCTTTGTCAGATGCATAGTTTGTAAATATTTTATCCCATTCTGTAGGTTGTCTGTTTACTCTGTTGATAGTTTCTTTTGCTGTGCAGAAGCTCTTTAGTTTAATTAGGTCCCACTTGTCAATTTTTGTTTTTGTTGCTTTTGGAGACTTTGTCATGAAATCTTTGCCAAACCCAACATCCAGAACGATATTTCCTAGGTTTTCTTCTGGGATTCTTAGAGTTTGAGGTCTTAAATTTAAGTCTTTAATCCATCTTGAGTTGATATTTGTATATGATGAAAGGAAGGGGTCCAGTTTCAACTTTCTGTATGTGGCTAGCCAGTTATCCCAGCAGCATTTATTGAATAGGGAATCCTTTCCCCATTGCATATTATTGTTGACTTTGTTGAAGATCAGATGGTTTTAGGTGTGCAGCTTTATTTCTGGGTTCTTTATGCTGTCCCATTGGTCTATGTGTCTGTTTTTGTACCAGTAACATGCTGTTTTGGTTACTGTAGCTTTGTAGTATAGTTTCAAGTCAGGTAATGTGGTGCCTCCAGCTTTATTCTTTTGCTTAGAATTCCTTTGGCTATTCGGGCTCTTTTTTGGTTCCATATGAATTTTAGAATACTTTTTCTAATTCTGTAAATAATATCATTGGTAGTTTGATAGGAATACCACAGAATTTGTAAATTGCTTTGGGTAGTATGGCCAGTTTGACGGTATTTTATTCTTTTTATGGCTATTGTGAGTGGGATTGTGTTCTTGATTTGGCTCTCAGCTTGGATGTTATTAGTGTATATAAATGCTACGGATTTTTGTACATTGGTTTTGTATCCTGAAACTTTGCTGATGTTTATCAGGCCTTGAAGCCTTTGGGCAGAGACTATGGGGTTTTCTAGGTATAGAATCATATCATCCACTAAGAGAGATAGTTTGACCTCCTGTCTTCCTATTTGGATGTTTTTTACATCTTTCTTTTGCCTAATTGCTTTGGGTAGGACTTCTGGGGTGAGCTTTTGGGGATCATTTTCACATCCTTAGTCACTCTTTAGTATGAAACCAACATCCACCTACAATTTGCTCATGAATTGACTGAAGCATATAACCAAACTGATTATATGTTGCAGTGTTCAGATGTGTGATCTCCAGACTCAATTGCTGCTTTGCTGTGACTGTCTCATCAAGTGATCTAAGGAATGATCACCCAGCAAAAAGAACAGGGAACACTGACACTTAACAGAGGTCAAAACCACCACTCCTGGAAATTGGGCATGTAATTCAGACACCTCAAAGAGTAGTGAAAATCTGTATTGATCCCACTCCCACATATTAATGGTCTGCCAATCAGCAAAGGTTGAAGAATGACCACAAGAGGGGACACTAAGAACCAAAATCATCTATGTTCACACAGCTTACTGTCTACGTTAATTGACTTCACAATTCCCCTCTTTATCAGCATAACTGTATGATTCCAGGAAACTCTTGTCCAAGAAGATAAAAGTTTTAAACACAGATACAGTATTATCAATTTGAGGAACTTCCTGAGTGGCCCATCTGCTCTCAAAAAAAAGCATCAAATGACAGTTTATACCCCAAGACTCTGTGAACACTTTGCCTCAAAACTCTCAGTTTGCTGTGTTCACCAATCTACTTCCATTTTATTAGGATTTGTATTCAATACTAACCAAGTCCCTGTCTTAGATCAGACTTCGAAACCTCAGAAAGTCTCAGCATCCTAACTTTGCCCTTCCTCCTCTGAGATGTTATTGAGACCCTATTGAGATAGCGTTCTCTCTTACCTCCATTAGCATTAAACTCAGCTTTGTTTTGACAAGGCCATAAATGAAAATTCAACTATTTGATTATTTAAAATATGAAACTCTGTAAAGTAAAATGCCATAAACAGAGAAAAAGGCCATATAAAGATGGATAAAGCAATCCATATAATGTGTGTGCATGTGTGTCTGCATACAGTAGTCCCTACTTATCCATGGAGGATACATTCTAAGACCCCAAGTGGATGCCTGAAACCATAGATAGTACTGAACCCTATATATACTGTTTTTTTCCCTGTACATACATACCTATGATAAAGTTTAACTTATAAATTAGGCACAGTAAGAGATGAACAACACTAATAAAAATAGAATAATTATAACAATATATTGTAATTAAAGTTATGTGACTATGGTCTCTTTTTCTCCCAAAATATATAATTGTATGATACTCACCTATTTTTGAGCCCTGGTTGACCAGGGGTAACTAAAACTGAAGAGAGCAAAACTACAGATAATGGAGGACTAACTGTACAATAAATTGAGAATAAATTATTTTTAGAAATTATCTGAATATTGGTAAAAATAGAGAAAGTGGTAGTCTGTGACATTTTAGCTGGGAGTCACTTCCACTCCCTGCACTTTATCTCCATGCACAGAAGTTCTATCCCAGGTGGGAGGGGCAGCCCATGAGGACTGGCAGGTCTGCTTCACTGTCTGAAGGGGGTGAGTTAATTTGGAGTAGAGTATGGGGAAATCCATGCCCAGTGACATTGTCAAAAACAATGGAGCTTTCAGTGGCAAACAATCAGGGAAAGATAAAATCATAATTGAGGCAAACAAAAAATCGGGCCACCCAGAAATTTAAGAGATACTTAAGTAAGGAGATAGCTAAAGAGGAACATGTTAAAATCACATTTGTCAACAGCAATTCAGAAAGCTGTGCCCATGTACAAGGCTGGAGTAGCTTAGGAAAGATTAGAAAAAATCCTTGCAAGACACTTGTCTCTGGATGAATATAAAGCAACTTGTAAAGTCGCTGAATTGTTAAATTATTCCCTAAGCCACACACAGATTCAACTGCTAAGTGTGGAAGTCTTACTGGCTCAGTGTTTAAGCATAACCACTGACTAATCATTGGCGGACCACTAAGCTATGCCGACCTGGGGCAACCCATAGGAAGCCAGACCTAAAAATAAAAGAAGGGTTGGGGGAACTGAACCAAAACATCAGAGGCTGCACACTACAGGGAGAACAGGTTCCACAGAATTAGTCCAGGCAAACAAACAAAACACAGCAACAACAACCCCAAGGAAGAGGTATCAAAACCCATAGTTGCTAAAATATATTACAGGAATGTTCAATTTCAAAAAAAAATCATGGCCGGACACGCTGGCTCACGCCTGTAATCCCAGCACTTTGGGAGGCCAAGGCAGGCGGATCACAAGGTCAGGAGATTGAGACCATCCTGGCTAATATGGTGAAACCCTGTCTCTACTAAAAATACAAAAAATTAGCCAGGCATGGCAGCAGGCGCCTGTAGTCCCAGCTACTCGGGAGGCTGAGGCAGGAGAATGGCGTGAACCCAGGAGGCGGAACTTGCAGTGAGCCGATATTGCACCACTGCACTCCAGCCTGGGCAACAGAGTGAGACTCTGTCAAAAATAAAATAAAACAAAATAAAAAATAAAATAAAACTATAAGATACAAAGAGAAACAGGAAGATATGACCACACATGAGGGAAAAGCAGACAGCAGAAACTATCTGTGAGAGCATACAGATGTTGAACTTAGCAGACAAAAATTTGAAAGCAACTGCTATAAATATGTTCAAAGAACTAAGGAAACCTTGTTTAAAGAAGTAAAGCATGAGAACAACGTCTCAGTTATAGAATTCAACAAAAAGATAAAGTTATTTTAAAAAACCAACTAGAGGCCAGGCGTGGTGGCTCATGCCTGTAATCCCAGCACTTTGGGAGGCTGAGGCAGGCAGATCAAGAGGTCAGGAGATAGAGACCATCCTGGCTAACCCAGTGAAACCTCATCTCTACTAAAAATACAAAAAAAAATTAGCTGGACATGGTGGCGGGCACCTGTAGTCCCAGCTACTCGGGAGGCTGAGGCAGGAGAATGGCGTGAACCCAGGAGGCGGAGCTTGTAGCTTGTAGTGAGCCGAGATTGCGCCACTGCACTCCAGCCTGGGTGACAGAGTGAGACTCTGTCTGAAAAAAAAAAAAAAAAAAAAAAAAACAGCTAGAAATTCTGGAGGTGAAAAATATAATAGCTGAAATAAAAATTTCTCTAGAGGGATTGAACAGTATATTTGTGCTAGCAGAAGAAAAAGTAAGTGAACTTAAAAATAGGTCTATAGAGATCATCCAAATGGAAGAACAGAAAGGAAAAACAATGAGGAAAAATGAACATTGCCTCAAAGACTTGTATGTTTTATGGACACATAAAACATACCAACAAATGTATAATATGAGTCCCAGAAGGAGAAAGAGAGAGAAAAGATCAGAAAAAATATTTGAAGAAATCAATACTAAAAAAAGTCCAAATTTGATGAAAAACATTAATCTACACATCCAATAAGGTCAGAGAATTCTAAGTAGGATAAACACAAAGAGATCGTCACCTAAAAACACCATAGTCAAACTATTGAAAGGCAAAAAGAATGCCTTGAAAGCAACAAGAGCAAAATGACTCATCACATATGAGTGAACCAGATTAAGATAAGCAGCTGATTTCTCATCAGAAACAATGGAGAGTTTGGAGCCAAGATGGCTGACTAAACACAGCCAGGAGATCTCCCACCAAGAGACTGGGACATCAGGAAGAATGGCACACTCCAAGCAGATCTTCAGAGGGAAGGCTTTGAGAGTGGATGGAAGTAGGACTCAGACACTGAGCTGAAGGGGGATGATGCTGGGAACCCTGCATGGGGCTGTTGTGCACTGGGACTCATTCCTGACCCCCAGTGACTCCTGGAGAAGAGATGAATTGAGCAGTTGAGGAGTGGCCCATTCTTGCCACAGACCTCCAGAATCCTAGCAGCAGGAGACCCCACAACCCCCATGGACACTTAAGCTGGCAGCAAGAGCTACTTAGAGAGGCAGTTAGGGCAGGACTCCAGCCTGTGTGGAGCCAACAGTGTTTGATGTGGGAACATTTGCAGTGGAGCATGGCCAGGGATGCTCATCCCCCAAGGCTCACCATGCTCCTTCAGGAGACTTTAGCCTTAGGGTGACTGTCAGAACTGGACAGAGCAGGGCAGTCTTGCCTGTGGGACAGGGCCAATTTTATCTGAGCACCCCTCTGTCTGCTGGCATTGCCTGGGGACCCAGCCTGCCCATTCTCACTTGCAGCACAACTTTGGATGCCCAACTGCTATATCCAGGGAACCTCATCATAGCTTCTTCATTGTCAGACCACACCTCACTGTTGGAGAGCTCCAGCAGATTGGCCCCTGGCAATGCACATCAGTCCACACACAGTCTCCCTCCACCATTGACTCCCCCTGCCACTTTGCCAGCACACATTTGTCTACAGCCCGTGCTCCACCACTTTGCCAGCAGGCATGAATAGGTGGACCTCACCCTACTCCACTGTCAGTGAATGTGCGCATGCACCCCACCATGTCACCACTGCCAACACTAGTGCACCCTACCACCCCTCCCTCCACTAACACATGGCACCCTGCTGTACCACCACTGCTGGCACAAATGCACACACAGACACCAGCAATCCCACCCCTACCAGTGTCCCATCCCCACCATGCTGCACCCACTACTGGTGTAAGCACATGCAGGAGCACTGCCACCCTGCTCCAGCTAATGCCCTGCCTCAGACAATGCACGTGTACCCCCACCACACTGCCATAGTTACTGGCATATGCACGGGAGCATGGATCCCGCTGCCACTGCCCCAACAAAGTTCTTTGGCTGGCACCACTCATTGGAGTGTTGTGGCCAGTGGATCAGGAGCACTGTGGCCCCTTCAGTAGAGCAGGTTCCTAACCTCAAGAGGCCAGAGAATAAAGCCAAGAGCCCAGTACCAGCCTCCCAGAGCATGCTGCCCAGGACTACTGAGCTGAGACTGGGCCTCCGAAAATCTTTCAGAAATGAAGCCAGTCAACTAAACCCACTTTATACCACAATCAAACCCCCAAGGGGATCAAAGAAGATAAAAACAAAAAACTCTATCCAAAGGACAGCAACTTCAAAGATTGAAGGAATATCAGCCCACATAAACGAGAAAGAACCAGTGCAAGAACTCTGGCAAGTCAAAAAGCCAAAATGTCCTCTTACCTCCAAATAATGGCACTACTTCCCCAGGAATGGTTCTTAATTAGGCTGAAATGACAGATACAGAATTCAGAATATGGATAGGAATGAAGATCATTGAGATTCAGGAGAAAGTCAGAACCCAATCCAAGGAATCTAAGGAATATAATAAAACAACACAGGAACTGAAAGATGAAATAGCCATTTGAAGAAAGAATCAAACTGATATGATTGAGCTGAAAACCTTACTTCAAGAATTTCATAATTACAAATATTGATAGCAGAATAGACCAAGCTGAGGAAAGAATCTCAGAGCTTGAAGGCCAGTCCTCCAATGTAACTCAGTCAGACAAAAGTGAAGAAATAAAAAAGAATGAACAAAATCTCTGAGAAAGGTGGTATTATGTAAAGAGATCAAATTTATGACTCATTGGCATCCCTGAAAGAGAGGGAGAAAAAGCAAACAACTTGGAAAACATATCTGAAGATATCATTCATGAAAATCTTTCCAACCTCGCTACAGAGGCCAACAGTCAAATTCAGGAAATGCAGAGAACCCCTGTGAGATACTGTATAAGATGACCATCCCCAAGACACATAGTCATCAGATTCTCCAAAGTTGAAATGAAAGAAAAAATGTTTAAGGCAGCTAGAGAGAAAAGGCAGGTCATCAACAAAGGGAACCTCATCAGGCTAACAGTGAACCTGTCAGCAGAAACTCTACAAGCCAGAAGAGATTGGCGGCCTATATTCAGCATTCTTTTATATATTTATTTATTTTTTGAGATGGGGTCTTGCATTGTTGCCCAGGCTGGAGTGCAGTGGTGTAATCTCGGCTCACTGCAAGCTCTGCCTGCTGGGTTCACAACATTCTCCTGCCTCAGCCTCCCAAGTAGCTGGGACTACAGGCACCCGCCACCACACCCGGCTAATTTTTTGTATTTTTAGTGGAGACGGAGTTTCACCATGTTAGCCAGGATGGTCTCGATCTCCTGACCTCATGATCTGCCCACCTCGGCCTCCCAAAGTGCTGGGATTACAGGCATGAGCCATCGTGCCCGGCCTATTCAGCATTCTTAAAGAAAAGAAATTCCAACCAAGAATTTCATATCCAGCTAATATAGTTTGGATATTTGTCCCTGCCCAAATCTCATGTTGAATTGTAATCCCCAGTGCTGGAAGTGGGGCCTGGTGGGAGGGGTTTTGGTCATGGAGGTGGATCCCTCACGGCTTGGTGGTGTCTTTGCAATAGTGAGTTCTTGCCAAGATCTGGCCATTTAAAAGTGGACCTCCCCCTACACTCTCACTTGTTCCTGCTTTCACCATGTGACCTGCCTGTTCCCCTTTCACCTTCCACCGTGATTGAATGTTCCTCAACGGTTCAACAGAGCCAAGCAGATACCAGCACCATCCTTTCTGTAAAACCTGCAGAACTGTGAGCCAATGAAACCTCTTTTCTTTATAAGTGACCCAGTCTCAGGTATTTCTTTATAGCAATGCAAGAATGGCCTAATACAGAAAATTGTTACTGAGGAGTGAGGCCTTGCTATAAAGATACCTGAAAACATGGAAGCAGCTTTGGAAATGGGTAACAGGCAGAGGTTGGAAGAGTTTGGAGGGCTCAGAAAAAGAGAGGAAGACCAAGGGAAGTCCAGAACTTCTTAGAGACTGGTTAAATGATTGTGACCAAAATGCTGATAGTGAGACAGCCAGGTGGGAGGGAGTCCCTGGAGAAACTCCAACCAGCCTGCCCACTGAGGTGGAGCCTCAGGAAGTTCATGACCTTTGCAGCAAGGAGGAGCCTGGCGCCTCCTCTTCCTGTGTGGAACCTGGGATTCAATCACCCGGGCAGGAAGCACTCTAGTGGAGGGACTCTGGCCTAGTGAGAGTCCCTGTTTCGCCCTTTTCTTCCTTTTAACCCAATAAAACCCTGCTTCACTCACCCTTCAAATCATCTATGAGCCTAAATTTTTGTGGCTGTGGGATGAACAAGGACCCCATCTTTCACTCAATTAAGGAAAAGTCTTACAACAATAGTAATATGGATGATGAAGTCCAGGCTTATGAGGTCTCAGATGGAAATGAGAAACGTATTGGGAACTGGAGCAAAGGTCATGTGTGTTATGCCTTAGCAAAAAACTTGTCTCCATTTTGTCCATGTCCTAAGGATCTGTGGAAGTTTAAACTAAAGAGTGATGACTTAGGGCAAGGGTATCCAATCTTTTGGCTTCCCTGGGCCACAGTGGAAGAAGAATTGTTCTTGGGCCATACATAAAATACACTAACACTAACGATAGCTGATGAGCTAGAAAAAAAAATCACAAAAAACTCACAATGTTTTAAGAAAGTTTATGAATTTTTATTGGGCTTCACTCAAAGTCATTCTGGATCACATGCGGCCAGCAGGCTGCAGGTTGGACAAACTTGATTTAGGGTATTTGGCAGAAGAAATTTCTAAGCAGCAAAGTGTCAAGATGTGGCCTGGCTGCTTTGAACAACCTACACTCAGATTTGAGAGCAAAGAAAAGACTTAAGGTTGGAGTTTATATTTAGACAGGAAGCAGAGCATAAAAGTTTGGGAAATTTGAAGGTTGGCCATGTAGCAGAGAAAGAAAAAGCTTTTCTGGGAGAGGAATTGTAGCAGGCAGTGGAACACCCATTTGCTACAGAAATTTGCATAACTAAAAGGGATCCAAGTGCTGGTAACCAAGACAATGGGAAAAAGACCGCAAAGGCATTTCAGAGATCTAAGAGGTAGCACCTCTCACCACAGGCTCTGAGGCCTAGGAGGAAAGAATGGTTTCAGGGGCCAAGGCTCCACTTCCCTGCGTAACCTCAGGATTCTGTTCCCTGCATCCAGGACACTCCAGCTCCAGCCTCAGCTCAAAAGGCCCCAGATACAGCTCATGCTGTTGCTTCAGAGGGTGCAAGCCATAAGCCTTGGTGGCTTTCGTATGGTGTTAAGCCTTTAGATGCACAGAGTGCAAGAGTGATTGAGGCTTGGCATCACTGCCTAGATTTCGGATGATGTATGGAAAAGCCTGGGCACCTAGGCAGAAGCCTGCTGCAAGTGGAGAGTCCTCACAGAAAACCTCTACTATGGCAGTGTGGAGAAAAAATGTAGGGTTGAAGCTCCCACACAGGGTCCCCACTGGGGCACTGCCTAGTGGAGCTATGGGAAGGGGGCCACCATCTCCTAGACCCCAGAACAGTAGATCCATCAGCAGCTTGCTCTCTGCACCCCAAGAAAATCCACAAGCACTCAACTCCAACCTGTGAGAATAGCCACAGGGGCTGATCCCTGCAAAGCTTCAGAGGCAGAGCTGTCCAAGGCTTTGGGAATCTACCCCTCACAGCAGTGTGCCCTTGTTGTGGGACATAGAGTCAAAGGAGATTATTTTGGACATTTAAGATTTAAAGACTATCCTGCTGGGTTTTAAATATGCATTGGGCCTGTTACTCCTTTCTTTTAACCAATTGCTCCTTTTTGAAATAGGAATGTTTACACAATGCCCATACACCAGCTGTATTTTGGAAGTCACTAATTTGTGTTTGATTTTACGGGCTTATAGGTGGGAGAGGCTTGCCTTGTCTCAGATGAGACTTTGGACTTTGGACTTCTGAATTGATGCTGGAATGAGTTAAGACTTTGGGGGACTGTTGGGAAGGCACGATTGTATTTCCCAATGTGAGAAGGACATGAGACTTGGAAGAGACCAGGGGTGGATTAATATAGTTTGGATGTGTGTCCCCCCACCAAGTCTCATGTTGAATTGTAATCCCCACTGCTGAAGGTACGAACTGGTGGGAGGTGTTTGCGAGGGTTGATCCCTCATGAATGGCTTGGGCCACCTGCATGGTGGTAAGTGAGCTCTTTCTCAGAGTTCACAGGAGATCTGGTCATTTAAAAATGTGTGCCCTGCCCCTTATTTGCTCTTGCTTTTATCATGTGACATGTTTGTTCCTTCTTTGCCTTCCACCGTGATTGAAAGTTCTCTGAGGTGGCCGGGAGCGGTGGCTCATGCCTGTAATCCCAGCACTTTGGGAGGCTGAGGTGGGTGAATCACGAGGTCAAGAGATCAAGACCATCCTGGCCAACATGGTGAATCTCCATCTCTACTAAAAATACAAAAATTAGCTGGGCATGGTGGCATGTGCCTGAAGTCCCAGCTACTTGGAAGCTGAGGCAGGAGAATTGCTTGAACCAGGGAGGCAGAGGTTGCAGTGAGCCGAGATTGTGCCACTGCACTCCAGCCTGGTGACAGAGTGAGACTCTGTCTCCAAAAAAAAAAAAAAAAAAAGGAAAGTTCTCTGACACTTCACCAGAAGCCAAGCAGATGCCAGCACCATGCTTCCTGTAAAGCCTGCAGAACTATGAGGGAATTAAACGCTTTTCTTTATAAATTACCCAGTCTCAGATATTTCTTTATAGCAATGCAAGAACGGCTTAATACACAAGCTAAACTAAGGTTTCTAAGTGAAGGAGAAATAAGATCTTTTTCAGACAAGCAAATGCTAAGGGAATTTGTTACCACCAGACCTGCCTAACAAGAGGTTCCTTAAGGAAGTCCTAAATATAGAAAGGAAAGACTGTTACCAGCTAACACAAAAACACACATAAGTACATAGACTATTGACACTATAAAGCAATTACACAATCAGGTTTGCATAATAACCAGCTAACAACATGGTGACAGGATCCAACCCACATATATCAATATTAATTTTGAATGTAAACAGGCTAAATGCCCCAGTTAAAAGGCATGGTGTGGCAAGTTGGATGAAGAAGGAAGACCCAATGGTATGCTGTTTTCAAGACACCCATCTCACATGCAATGACACCCATAGGCTCAAAGTAAAGAGATGGAGAAAAATCTACCAAGCAAATGGAAAACAGAAAAAAGTGGGGGTTGTTATTTTAATTTCAAATAAAACAGATTTTAAACAAACAATAATCAAAAAGATAAAGAAGGGCATTGCATAATTGTAAAGGGTTCAATTTAACAAGAAGACCTAACTATCATAAATATATATGCACCCAACTCAGGAGTACCCAGATTCATAAAACAAGTTCTTAGAGACCTAGGAAAAAGCTTAGATAATCGCACAATAATAGTGGGAGACTTCAAAACCCCACTGACAGTATTAGACAGATAATAGAGGCAGAAATCTAACAAAGATATTCAGGACCTGAACTCAACACTTGACCAAATAGACCTAACAGGCATCTACAGAACTCTCCACACAAAAACAACAGAATATACATTCTTCTCATTTGCACATGGCACATACTCTAAAACTGCTCACATAATCAACCATAAGACAATTATCAGCAAATTCAAAAAAACTGAAATCATACCAACCACTCTCAGACCACAGCACAATAAAAATAGAAATCAATACTAAGAAGATCACTCAAAACCATAAACTACATGAAAATTAATCAACCTGCTCCTGAATGACTTTTGGGTAAGAAATAAAATTAAGGCAGACATAAAGACATTATTTGAAACTAGTGACAACAAAAATACAATGTATCAGAATCTCTGGGACACAGCTAAAGCAGTGTTAAGAGAAAAGTTTATAGTGCTAAATGCCCACATCAAAAAGCTAGAAAGAACTCAAATTAACAACTTAATATCACACCTAGAGGAACTAGAAAAACAAGAGCAAACCAACCCCAATGCTAGCAGAAAACAAGAAATAACCCAAATCAGAGCTGAACTGAATGAAATTGAACTGAATGAAATTGAGATGTGGAAAACCATTCAAAAGATCAATAAATCCAGGACTTGGGTTTCTGAAAGAATAAATAAGATTGATAGACCACTAGCTAGATTAATAAAGAAAAAAAGAGAAGATCCAAATAAACACAATCAGAAATGACAATGGGGACATTACCAAAAACCCCACTGAAATACAAAAAACCCTCAGAGACTGCAATGAACTCCTCTGTGCACACAAACTAGAAAACCTAGAAGAAATGGTTAAATTCCTAGAAACATACAACCTGCCAAGATTGAACCAGGAATAAATTGAATCCTTGGAGACCAGTAATGAGTTCCAAAAGTGAATCAGTAATAAAAAGCTTACCAACAAGAAAAAGCCCAGGACCAAAGAAATTCACAGCCAAATTCTACCAAATGTATGAAGAAGAGCTGGTACCATTCCTACTGAAGCTATTCCAAAAAACTGAGAAGGAAGGATTCCACCTTAACTCTTTCTTTGAGGCCAACATCATTCTGATACCAAAACCTGGCAAAGACACACAAAAAAAGAAAACTTCGGGCCAATATCCTTGATGAACATAGATGTAAAAATCCTCAGCAAAGTACTAGCAACCTGAATCCAGCAACACATCAAAAAGCTAATCCACCACAATCAAGTAGGCTTTATCTCTGGGATGCAAGGTTGGTTCAACATATGCAAATCATTATATGTAATTCATGACATAAACAGAAACAAAAACAAAACACACATGATCATCTTAATAGATGCAGAAAAGGCTTTTGATAAAATTCAACGTTCCTTTATGTTAAAAAACCCTGAACAAACTAGGCATTGAAGAAACATAGTTCAAAATAATAAGAGCCATCTATGACAAACCCACAGGCAACATCATACTGAATGAGCAAAACCTAGAAGTATTCCCCTTGAGAACTGGAACAAGACAAGGATGCCCACTCTCATCAGTCCTATTCAACATAGTACTTGAAGTCCTAGCCAAAGCAATTAGACAAGAAAAAGAAATAAAAGCCATCCAAATAAGAAGACAAAAAGTCAAACTATTTCTTTTTGCAAATGATATGATTCTACACCTAGAAAACCCCATAGTCTCTGCCCAAAAGTGCCTAGATGTGATAATCAACTTCAGTAAAGTTTCAGGATACAAAAGCAATGTGCAAAAATCAGTAGCATTTCTATAGGCCAACGACATCCAAGATGACAGCCAAATCAGGAACACAATCCCATTCACAATAGCCACAAAAAGAATAAAATGCCTAGGAAAACAGCTAACCAGGGAGGTGAAAGATCTCTACAATGAGAATTATAAAACACTACTGAAAGAAATCAGAGGCAACACAAACAAATGGAAAAACATTCCATGCTCATGGATCAGAACAACCAATATTGTTAAAATGGCCATACTGGCCAGATGTGGTGGCTCACATCTGTAATCCCAGCACATTGGAAGGCCGAGGCATGCGCATCATCTGAGGTCAGGAGTTTGAGACCAGCCTGGCCAAGATGGCAAAACCCCATCTCTACTAAAAATACAAAAATTATCTGGGCGTGGTGGCAGGCACCTGTAATCCCAGCTACTCAGGAGGCTGAGACAGGAGAATCCAGGAGGTGGAGGTTGCAGTGAGCCAAGATTGTGCCATTGTGCTCCAGCCTGGGCAACAAGAGTGAAACTCTGTCTCAAAAAGAAAAAGAAAGAAAAAAAAAAAAGGCCATACTACCCAAAGCAATTTACAAATTCAATGCTATTCTTATTAAAATACCAATGACATTCTTTACAGATTTAGAAAAAAAATTCTAAAACATTGATGGAACAAAAAAAGATCCTGAATAGCCAAAGCAATCCTAAGCAGAAAGAACAAAGCTGAGGCATCACATTACCCAACTTCAAACTATACTACAGTGGGATGACATGTGACATATTAAAAGTACTGAAAGAGGCCAGCTGCAGTGCCTCACACCTGTAATCCCAGTACTTTGGGGAGGCCGAGGTGGGTGGATCACCTGAGGTCAGGAGTTCAAGACCAGCCTGACCAACATGGTGAAACCCCATCTCTACTAAAAATACAAAAATTAGCTGGTCGTGGTGGTGGGTGCCTATAATCCCAGCTACTCGGGAGGCTGAGGCAGGAGAATTGCTTGAATCTGGGAGGTGGAGGTTGCAGTGAGTGGAGATTGCGCCATTGCACTCCAGCCTGGGAGGCAGAGTGAGACTCCATCTGAAAATAAAATAGAATAGAATAAAATAAAATAAAATAAAATAAAAGTACTAAAAGAAAAAAAACTGTCAAACAAGCATTCCATACAAAGAATAGCTATCCTTTGTTAATAAATGAAGAATAAATTCCCAGATAAACAAAAATTGAGATAATTTGTTGTTAGGAGTCTTACCTGATAAGAAATACTAAAAGAAGTCTTGAAGATGAAAGGAAGTGACTTCAGATGATAATGTCAATCCCCATGAAGAAACAAAGAGCACTACACACCTACTAGAATGGCTCAGATCCAAAATACTGACAGCACCAATCGCTGGCAAGGATGTGGTGTAACAGGAACTCTGTTTCATTGCTTGTGGGAATTCAAAATGGTATACCCACTTTGGAAGACAGCTTGATGGTTTCTTCTAAAAGTAAACATACTCTAACCATATGATCCAGCAATTGTGCACCTTACTATTTACCCAAAGTAATTGAACATTTGCATCCACAAAAAAACGTGCACGTGGATATTTATGGTAGCTTTTCTCACAATTGCCAAAACCTGGAAGCAACGAAGATGTCCTTCAGTAGGTGAATGGAAACTGTGATATTTCAGGCCATATGATAGAAACTGTGATATTTCAGACCATGAAATGTTATTCAGCAAAAAAGAAATGAGCTATAAAGCCATAAAAAGACATGGAGGAAACTTAAGTGCATATTACTAAGTGAAAGAAGCCAATCTGAAAAGGCTACATACTGTAGGATTTCAATTATATGACATTTGGGAAAAGGCAAAACTATGGAGACAGTAAAATGATCAGTATGTGCCAAGGGTGAGAGGGAGGCAGAGATGAACAGGTGAAGCACAGGGATATTTAGGAGAGCGAAACTATCTGTATGGTACTTATGGTGGTTACATGTCATTATACATTTGTCCAAACCCATAGAATGTACATCAAGAGTGAACTGGAATGTAAACTATGGACTGTGGATGATAAAGATGTGTCAATATAGGTTCATCAATTAAAACAAATGTACCACTCTGGTCGGGGATGTTGATAATGGGGGAGGCTATACATGGAGAGTGAGGGGTATATGGGAAATCTCCGGACCTTCCACTCAATTTTGCTGTGAACCAAAAGCAAAAGGAAAAGAAACAAAGAACACCAATAAAGTTTATTATATAGGTAATTACCAAAGGTGTTATAAACATATTTTTCTCTTTTCTTCCCGTAATGATTTGAAAGACAATTGCAGCCAGGTGCAGTGGCTCATGCCTTTAATCCCAACACTTTGGGAGGCTGGGGTGGGCAGATCACTTGAGGCCACGAGTTTGAGACCAGCCTGGCCAACATAGCAAAACCCTGTCTTTACTAAAGATACAAAAAATTAGCCAAGCATGCTGGCACACGCCTGTAATCCCAGCCACACAGGAGGCTGAGGCATGAGAATCCTTGGAATCTAGGAGGCAGAGGTTGCAGTGAGCCAAGATGGCGCCACTGCACTCCAACTCCAGCCTGGGCAACAGAGTGAGACTCTATCTCAAAAAAAAAAAAAAAGACAACTGCATAAAGCAATAAATATAAAGTTGTATTATTAGACTTATAACATTAAAATGTAATATATGTAACAATAATAGCACAAAGCAGGAGGGAGGGAATGAAGCAACATTTGAGCAAGGAGATGACTCTAGATGGTAACTCAAATTCAAAGAGAGAAAAATGAAGAGTACTATAAATGGTAAACATGTAGCTTAATATAAAATCCTATATATTTCCTCCTCCTTTTAGCTTCTCTAAAAGACATGATTGTATAAAGCAATAATTATAACACTGTATTGTTGGGCATTATAGGGAGATGATAAATATCAATTATGGCTTTGAGACCAGCTGCAGCAGCAGGAATTGTAGCTCTTTCCCTAATCCTCTTGTACCAAATCTTTGCAGAGAAGACAGCTGCAAAGACCCTGTGATGGATTGGATTTAACGGAGAGTGTGAGAAGATCTGAAGCACTCTACGTCCAGCCCATGACTCTGAAAGTCATCTGTTTTCCCCACTCTTGTTCCCCACTGGAAGCTTCCAAACTATTGTCTTTATCCTTGGGTTTCTGAAATTTCACAATGATATATCTAGATATGGGTCTTTTATCTTTGTCCTGGGAAATTGGTGGACATTTTTAATCTGGAGACTTGGTTTTTAACATCTAGGAAAATTTCTTGTCTTTATCCTTTGATGATTTCTTGTCTTTAGTTTTCTCTTTTATGAAGTTCTTTTGGCTAGGCGTGGTGGTTCATGCCTGTAATCCTAGCATTTTGGGAGGCCGAGGAGGGTGAATCACCTGAGGTCAGGAGTTTGAGACCAGCCTGGCCAACCTGGTGAAACCCCATCTCTACTAAAAATACGAAAATCAGTTGGGCACGGTGGCGGGCGCCTGTAATCCCAGCTACTTGGGAGGCTGAGGCAGGAGAATCACTTGAACCCGGGAGGCAAAGGTTGCAGTAAGCCAAGATCGTGCCATTGCACTCCAGCCTGGGCAACAGAGCGAGATTCCGTCTCAAAAAAGAAAAAAAAAAAAAAGAAGTTCTTTTTATTAGAGGTTGTACCTTCTGGATTGATCCTTTATTTCTATTTTCCTTCTCTCATATTTTCTGATTCCTTGTCTTTGTTCTACCTTCAAGGAGACTGATATGCATTTATCTTCTGCTCTTCTATTAAACTCATTAAAAACTTGGCAAATATTTTTAATATCCAATAACTCATCTTGGCTTCTGATTGTTCCTTTCTGCTGCTCCCTGTCCCTCAACATTTTAAAGACTTACTTTTATTTTTATTTTTTATTTTTTTCTGAGACAGAGTCTTGCTCTGTCGCCCAGGCTGGAGTGCAGTGGCGCGATCTAGGCTCACTGCAAGCTCCGCCTCCCGAGTTCATGCCATTCTCCTGCCTCAGCCTCCCAAGTAGCTGGGACTACAGGCGCCTGCCACCATGCCCCGCTAATTTTTTGTATTTTTAGTAGAGACGGGGTTTCACCATGTTAGCCAGGATGGTCTCAATCTCCTGACCTCGTGATCCGCCCACCTCGGCCTCCCAAAGTGTTGGGATTACAGGCGTGAGCCACCGCGCCCGGCCAAGACTTATTTTTCAGAGCAGTTTTAAGTTCACAGAAAAATTGAGAGGAAGGTGCACAGATAGATGGTGTACCCCATGTCCCACACATGCATTGCCTCTTCCATTAATACCATCCCCCACCACTTCCTTTGTTTTATATAACCTCTTATTCTTATATGATCTTGGTCATTCTCTTAAAAATTTTTTTTAAATTTATGTATAATTGTTGTGCATATTTGGGGGGTACATGTGATATTTTGATAGATGTATACAATGTGTAATGATCAAATCAGGGTAATTAGCATATCCATCACCTCAAATATTTATCTTTGTGTTGTAAACATGACTATTCTTCTCTTCTAGCTGTTTTGAAATATATAATAAATTATTGTTAACTATAACTTCACTACTATGCTATCAAATGCTGGAACTTATTTCTTTATTTTAACTGTATTTTTGTACTCTGTAACCAACTTCTCTTTGTCTGCCCTTCCCCCTTCCCTTCCCAGCCTCTGGTACTCTGGTAACCACCATTCTTTTTTTTTTTTTGAGACAGAGTCTTGCTCTGTCGCCAGGTTGGAGTGCAGTGGCACGATCTCAGCTCACTGCAACCTCTGCCTCCCAGGTTCAAGCGATTCCCCTGCCTCAGCCTCCCGAGTAGGTGAGACTACAGGCACGCGCTACCACGCCCAGCTAATTTTTGTATTTTTAGTAGAGATGAGGTTTCACCAGGTTGGCCGGGATGGTCTTGATCTCTTGACCTCGTGATCCACCCACCTTGGCCACCCAAAGGGCTGGGATTACAGGTGTGAGCCACCACGACTGGCCCCGCCATTCTACTCTCTATCTCCATGGGACCCTCTTTTTGACCTCCCAAATATAAATGAGAACATGTGATATTTGTCTTTTTGTGCCTGGCTTATTTCACTTAACATAATGATCTCCTGTTCCATCCATGTTGCTGCAAGTGACAAAATTGCATTCCTTTTTAAGGATGAATAATTTTCCGTTATATATATATATACCACATTTTCTTTATCCATTCATCTGTTGATAGACGCTTATGTTGATTCCAGAAATGTCTGATCTTTGTCATCTGTTTATATTTAAGAACAAAGCGGGCCGGTCGCGGTCCCAGCACTTTGGGAGGCCGAGGCAGGCGGATCACAGGGTCAGGAGATCGAGACCATCCTGGCTAACACGGTGAAACCCCGTCTCTACTAAAAATACAAAAAATTAGCCAGGCGCAGTGGGGGGCACCTGTAGTCCCAGCTACTCGGGAGGCTGAGGCAGGAGAATGGCATGAACCCGGGAGGCGGAGCTTGCAGTGAGCCGAGATCATGCCACTGCCTTCAGCCTGGGTGACAGAGCAAGACTCTGTCTCGGAAAAAAAAAAAAAAAAGAATAAAGTGGGTGTGGTGGTGCATGCCTATAGTCCCAGCTACTCAGGAGGCTGAGACAGGGGGATCGCTTCAGCCCAGGAGTTTAAGATCAGCCTGGGCAACATAGTGAGATCCTGTTTCAAAAAAACAAAAAAAAAAAAAAAAAGAAGAAGAAGAAGGCCATAAGGAACTGACTTGGGAGCTCTGGGTAGATGTACTGGGCTTACTTATTTGCACTTTACTTCGATGTGAACCAATAGCTAGCTAGCCAATGCAGACATCTTTTCCCTAAGGTCAATACATGTTAATGGTTATTCCTGATCCAGGCTTAGCTGCCTGGGCCTCAATTTCCTTATCCTGGAGAAAGCTAAAGGAGGAGGGTCTGGTCAAAGAGTGACTTCTTCAAATGGAATAGAGGTAATTTCAGTCATATGAGGCCTAGCATGTGACCAGGGCTCAAATGTTTCGGGGGAATCCTCTGCACCACACTCTATCGTATCACTTCCACTACTCTCATCCATTGAAAAAGAATCTTAATCTCTGGTCTTGCTCTCTCAACACCATTCCATCAGAAGAGGGTGGCTTACCAGATTTGGGCTTATTTCTCCAAGATTTAGTCTTTAAAATAAAGGTGTGTCATAAGTTCAATGCACATAATCACAGATGAAAGTTTACAAAATATTCTCCACGTTAAATAATTCAGAGATTTGCCTGGGAGGGCGGCCTTCGGTATTTTGCTTGTCTCATGGTTGATAGTTAATGTTTGTGCTATCAATGGCTGTTGAACTGGAGCTAGCTAAATAACCCTTCTCAATGATCAGGATTGATTCTAGAAACTGGAATTGTATTTATTATGCAGATAACATTAAGTAAACCATAGAAGAGGGTATCTATAAAGGTTGAGAAATAGGTAGAGCTTCTTGCTGAATATTTGGAAAAGAGAAAAAGTAATTACTAGAAACCTAGCATACTTCTCAATGTCTCTGACCCTGAAATGGTTCTGAAATGATAGAGAACGTGACTGCACAAAATGTTTATAGAGCATTCTTTATAACAGTGAAAAAAATCAAAAACAGCAGAAATGTCCAAAGCCAGAGAAACAGTGGATGAATATTATATAGTCTTTAAAGTGATGACTATGCAAAAAATTATGTGTCTATATTTACATATAGAAATTTAGACTATAAAGAAACATGAGAATATAAAAAACAGTTTTTTTTGCTGGGATGCTTGAACTTATGAGTGAAATTTAAATTATTTTCTTTTTTTATGATGTTCTGAGTTGATTCTTTTATAAATACTGACAGCATTGCCTTTATCTCTCTCCCACACTTGTGCAAACTTTTTGACAGATACATAGCCAGCAAGCCTTAACTCCACACAGCAGATGGAAACCACAAGCAGGAGATTTTGGCTCATTTGAGGTTTTGCTGTATGCTCAGAGCTGTGGGTAGAATGACATTTCTTTTGATCTTCTCCTCTCCTTTTCCAACTTCATTTCTCTAATAAAGTGAAATTAGTATTGAGTACTTCCACACTACAAAGGGAGATGCTATCCTGGTTTGCAATCCAGAAGTCCAAAAATTTGTCAGCTGAAAGAAGTCCCTCAGGGGATTTGGGAATGGACCTGTTGTGGACCTCTGGTTCTCTTCTGTTTTAAAAATTAAATTAAATTTTATTTTAGAGACAGGGTCTTGCTCTGTCAGCCCAGGCTGGAGTGCAGTGACGCAATCATAGCTCACTGCAGCCTTGATCCCCTAGGCTCAAGGGATTCTCTGGCCTCAGCCCCCTGAATAGCTTAGACTACAGGATTGAGCTACTGCCCCCAGCTGGTTCTCTCCTCCCAAGCGCCATTTCCCTTCTTTCAGCTACAGAAATTCCCTGGCAATTCTTGGCCCTTACTCTTCCACAGCAATTTTAAAAGCACCTCACCAAGTTCCATGAAAACGCTGTTGGGATATTTACTGGAATCACATCGAACTTACAGATCAATCTGGGGAGAACTGACATCCTTAAAATTTTGTCTGTAGAGATCTTGAAGACCTGGTAGATTTATTCCTAGGGACTTGATATTCTCTGATACACCTATGCCATCATTATTATTATTATTATTATTATTACTTTGAGACAGAGTCTCGCTCTGTTGCCAGGCTGTAGTGCAGTGGTGTGATCTTTGCTCGCTGCAACCTCCGCCTCCTGGGTTCAAGCTATTCTCCTGCGTCAGCCTCCCAAGTAGCAGGGACTACAGGCACACGCCACCACACCCAGCTAATTTTTGTATTTTTAGTAGAGATGAGGTTTCACTATGTTGGCCAGGATGGTCTCGTTCTCTTGACCTTGTGATCTGCCCGCTTTGGCCTCCCAAAGTGCTGGAATTACAGGCATGAGCCACCGCACCTGACCTATTTTTAGTTTTAATTGTATTCTTAGTCATTTGCTGCTGTTATATAGAAATACAACTGGCCTAGTAATCTATAACCAGCTATAAATATTTCTAATAATTTATCTGTATATTTGTTTGGATTTGTTATTTTTCAACAATGACATTTTATGTCTCATTTCCAATACTTTGTCCCTAATATCTTTTTTTTTTTAGATGGAGTCTTGCTCTGTTGCCCAGGCTGGTGCGATCTCGGCTCACTGCAATCTCTGCCTCCCAGGTTCAAGTGATTCTCCTGCCTCAGCCTCCGAAGTAGCTGGGACTACAGATGCCCACCACCACACCTGGCTAATTTTTGTATTTTTAGTAGAGACGGGGTTTCACCATGTTGGCCAGGCTGGTCTCAGACTCCTGACTTCAAGTGACATGCCTGCCTCAGCCTCCCAAAGTGCTGGGATTACAGGCGTGAGCCACCACGCCCAGCCAATCATTTTTTTTCTTTTTGAGACAGGGTCTTGCCCTATCACCCAGACTGGCATGCAGTGGTGCAATCACAGCTCACTGCAGCCTTGACCTCCCAGGTTCAAGTGATCCTCCTACCTCAGCCTCCCTAGTAGCTAAGAGTGTTCCACCATGCCCCACTAATTTTTTTACTTTTTGTAAAAATAAGATCTCACTATGTTGGCCAGGCATGGTGGCTCATGCTTGTAATCCCAGCACTTTGAGAGGCTGAGGCAGGCAGATCACTTGAGATCAGGAGTTCGAGACCAGCCTGGCCAACATGGTGAAACCCTGTCTCTACTAAAAATACAAAAAATTAGCTGGGTGTGGCGGTAGGTGCCTGTAATCCCGCTACTCGGGAGGCTGAGGCAGGAGAATTGCTTGAACCTGGGAGGTCAAGGTTGCAGTGAGCCGAAATCATGCCACTGCACTCCAGCCTGGGTGACAAAGGGAGACTCCATCTCAAAAAAAAGAGAAAAGAAAAGAAAAGAAAAAAAAAGATATTACTGGCTGGTCTCAAATTCATGGGCTCAAGTCATTCTCTGGCCTCAACCTCCCAAAGTACTGGATTACAGGCATGAGCTTCTGTGCTCAGCCTCTAATATCGTTTTTCTTTGTTGTATTGTACAGGCTCGGCTCGACTCTCCAGTGTAAATCTCCAATACCATATTGAATAAAAGTGGCATTAGTAGACATGCTGACTTCAAAGGAATGCTTCTAATGTTTCACCATTTAGGATCAGGTTTCTCTAGGGGTGTGTGTGTGTGTGTGTGTGTGTGTGTGTGTGTGTTTAATAGCTGTTCTTTATTAGGTTGCAGATTTTCTCTTCTCTTCTTAATTTTCCATAACTACTTATAATGATCGAGAGTTGGATTTTATCAAAGGATTTTTCTGAATCAATTGACATTATAATATGGTTTTTTCTTTTAATCAGTTTATAAAATGATTTACATATGTGGATTTTCTAATATTAAACCAGTTTTGCATAGCTGGGTTAAATTCAATTAAGCAATGGTATGATTGCTTTTTTACTCCCTCTTGGCTGAGATTTGCTAATATTTTAAGGACTTTTTATATCCATATTCATGAATGGAGTGGTCCTGTAATTTTCCTTTTTTGAAACGTCTCCATCTGATTTGATATAATGTGACTGTATTAGTCAGGGTTTCCAGAGAAACACAACCAATAGAATGTGTAAGTATAAATAGATAGATTTATTATAAGGAATTTGGCTCATGTGATTATGGAGGTGGGCCAATGGTTTTGTTTCAGTCTGAGTCCAATGGCCTGAGAACCAGGAGCATCGATGGTGTCATTCCTGTCTGAGCTGGCGGGCTCAAGACCTAGGAATGGCTGATGTTTCACTTTAAATCCAAATAAATGGAAAACCTGATATCTCAGCTGAAAGGCAGCCAGGCAGGAAAGAATTCTCTCTGACTGGGGGAGAATCAGCCTTTGTGTTTGAGGCCCACCCACATTAGGGAAGACAGTCTGCTTTACTCAGTCTACTGATTTGAATGCTAATCTCATCCAGAAACACCCTTATAGAAATACTCAAAATAATATTTGACCAAATATCTGGGCTCCCCATGGCCCAGTCGGGAGAATACGTACATTAAACATCACAATGGCATATTTATCCATTCTCCTGTTGATGGGCATTTGCTTATTTCCAGGGTTTTGCTGCTATAACATTCCAGTACCTGAATCCTAGAAAATATCTAGGATCACAATTGCTGTAGCAGAAGGTATGTGAACATTAAACTTAATAAGCTAATGGCAGTATTTCAGCATTTTCTACTTTGATTACTTTTATATTGGCCATCATTTTTCTTAATATCTAAGAGATCACTTGTTATTTTTAAAAAATTAATTCTTATTTATTATTTATTTATTTATTGACAGAATCTTGCTCTGTTGCCCAGGCTGGAGTGTAGTGGCTAGATCTCGGCTCACTGCAACTTCCGCCTCCTGGGTTCAAGTGATTCTCGTGCCTCAGCCTCCCAAGTAGCTGGGATCACAGGCATGCCCCACCACGCCTGGCTAATTTTTTGTATTTTTAGTAGAGACTGGGTTTCACCATGTTGGCCGGGCTGGTCTCGAACTCCCAACCTCAAGTGATTTGCCCGCCTCAGCCTCCCAAAGTGCTGGGATTACAGATGTGAGCCCCTGTGACCAGCCAAATGCTTTTTTTAAAAATATAACAGTTTTTGATTTACAGAAAAATTGAGCAGATAGTACAAAGAGTTCCCACATGTCCTCTGCACAAAAGTTGTCTTATTATGAACATCTTTGTTAGTATGATACATTTGCCACAATTAATGAACCAATATTGATACATGATTGTGAACTAAAGTCCATAGTTTATTCAGATTTCAGTAATTTTTACCTGATGACCTTTTTCTGTTTCAGGATCCCACCCAGAATATCACAATACATTTAGTTGTCATAGCTTCTTAGGCTCCTGTTGGCTGTGACAGTTTCTCAGACTGTCTTTGTTTTTTGATTATCTTGCAAGCATTGAAAAATACTGATCAGCCGTATTGTAGGGTACCCCGTTCCTCTCAGTCTCTGGTAATTTTCTTTGCTCTGAGGTCATCTTTATCTGATATTAGTAGTTATTCCTACTTTCTTTTGATAAGTGTTTTCATGCTATCTCTTTTTCCCATCCTTTCATTTTCAACCTGCCTGTGTTTTATATTTGAAGTGAAGTTTTTGTAGGTAACATATAGTTAGGTCATGTTTCTTAATTTAGTCTGCCAATTTCTGTATTTTAATTGCTATATTTAAATCATTTACATTTTTTGGTGAAATGTACTTATTTATTTTTAATAATATTTTTTTATTTCCATAGGTTTTTGGGGAACAGGTGGTATTTGGTTACATGAACAAGTTCTTTAGTGGTGATTTGTGAGTTAAATCATTTACATTTAATGCATTTCTTGGTATGTTAAGGCTTCATTCTGCTATTTTGTTTCTTGTTTTCTATTTTTTCTCGCTGTTTTGTTTTTCCTGCTTTCCTGTGTGTTACTTGAACATTTTTTAGAGCTCTGTTTTTATTTGTCTGTAGTATTTTTACTGTATGTCTTTGTATGGCTTTTTAAGTTATTGCTGTAGATATTATACATATGTACATTATCACGGTCTACTAGGTTATCATTCACTAGTTTGAGTGAAACTGGAAATCTTACCTCCCTTTAAATTCATTTAATCCCCCATTTATGATACAATTGTCTTAAAAATTTCTTTTCTCTGCATTTAGGACCATATCAGGCAGTGTTACAATTTTCGCTGCAACTATCTAACACAATTTAGAAAATTCAAAAGGAGAATAAGTGTTTGTATTTATTTGCCCAAATTTTCCCATACCACATTTATTCTTCCATTTTGATGTTATACGATTTCCTCTTTTATTGTTTCCTTTACGTTTAGAGAACTTCTTTTAACTGTTCTTTTAGTGGTCTATGGGAAACAAATTCTCCTTTGCTTCCTTTATTTTCCTTTGTTCATAAATGTCTTGATTTCTACTTCATTCCTGAATGATATTTTCACTGGATATAAGATTCTAGGTCAACAGTTCTTTTCTTTCAGCACTTGAAAAAGGTTGTGCCATTTTCTTCTGGCCTCCATTGTTTCTGATGAGAAATTGGCAGTCATTTGAATTATTTTTGCCCTATATACAAGATGTTATTTCTCTCTTGCTGCTTTCAAGATTGTTTTTACTTTTTTTATTCATACACACACACACACACATATATATTTTATATATATATAATTTTTAAAATTGAGACAGGGTCTCGCTATGCTGCCCAGGCTGGTCTCAAACTCTTGGTCTCAAGCCGTCCTCCCACCTTGGCCTCCCTAAGTGCTGAGATTACAGGCATGAGCCACTGTACCTTGCAAGATTTTTTCTTTGTCTTCAGTTTTCAGAAATTTGGCTTTAATGTGCCATGATGTGGATTTCTTTAGATTTATCCTGTGTGGGTTTTTCTCAGCTTTTTAACTCTGTAGGTTTACGTCTCTTGCCAAATTCGGGGAATTTTCAGCCATTATGTCTTCAATACCATTTTAGCCTCACTCTCTTTCTCCTCTCCTGGGGCTGTATGACAGGAATGTTCCATCTTTTGCTAGGGTCTCACAGGTCTCTAAGGCCATGTTAATGTTTTTTTCAGTCTATTTTCTCACTGTTGTTACAATTGGGCAATTTTTGATGTTCTATTTTCCAGTTCACTGGTTTTTTTTCTGTCTCCTCTATTCTGTTGTTGAGTCTATCCACTGAGTGTTTTTATTTCAGTCATTGTACTTTTCCATTTTAAAATTTCCATTTGTTCCTTCCCCTTTTATCTGTTTGCTTAGACAGTCCATTTTTTCATTTGTTTCAAGTGTGTTCATAATTGCTCATTAACTGATTTTTACAATACTGCTTTAAAATCTTTATCAGATAATTCTGACATTTCTGTCATCTTGCTGATGGCATCTATGCATTGTCCATTTTGATTAAGTTTAGGATCTTTCTGGTTTTGGGTTTGTGTCATGGACTAAATGTTTGAGTCCTACAAATTAACATGTTGAACCCCTAACCCCCAGTGTGCTGGTATTTTAAAATGGGGCCTTTGGGAGATAATTAGGGTTAGATGTAGTCATGAGGATGGGCCCTTTGTCTGATGAGATTAGTGCCCTTATAACAAGAGACAGCAGAGAACTTGCTGTCTGTCTCCTCTTGTGAGCAGAGAGGAAAGGCCACATGAGGACCGAGTGAGAAGGCTGTCGTCTGAAAGCCAGGAAGACAGCCCTCACTAGGAACTGAATGGGCTGGCACCTTGATCTGGAGACTTTTCAGCCTCCAGAACTCTGAGAAATAAATAAATACCATCCAGTCTATAGTATTTTGTTATGGCTGCCTGAGCAGACTAACATAGTACAGCAAGTGGCTTTCTATTAAACCTGTACATTTTAGATATTATGTTATAAGAATCTGAATTGTATTTAAATTATCTGTTTTAGCTGTTTTTTTAATAACCACTCCAGCAGGGGATAACAGGGTGGCACCACCTGATTATTACCAGTCAGGGCTGGAAGTGCAAGTTCTCCACCCAGCCTCCATTGACACATAAGGAGAAAAGCTCCTCATGACTGCCAGGTATGACTCCCCACGTGGTCCTCACTGACACTGCAGTGGGGAGGGAAACTTGTTACTGTCTAGCAGGGATGAGAGTCCCAGCTCCCTACTCAGTCTTCTCTGACATTACCCCGCAGGGGTTGGGGTGCTTCATTAGTGTCGAGTAGTGTAAATCTACACTCCCCACTTGGCCTTTGCAGACATGGGTGGTGGAGGAATCACAGTTTTTCTTTGGTGTTTGGCTAGAGTATAGCAGTTACTGTTTAGAAGTTTTCTGTCTTTCTGCGTTCTCCTTTCCTGGTCTTCTGGCTGGAAAGAGCAAGCCTTTGTTGGGCCTTTCCTTGTCTGTGCATGTTGGCATTTGCAAACTGCTCGCTTCTTCACTTCCATGTCTGGGATATATGAGGCAGGAAGAAAATGTAGAGAACTCATTACTGTGTCACTCCTTCAGTCCCAAAGTCCCTATCTGGTCTCCCTTCTTCTGCACATCTTCCGAAGTCTAATGTTTATTTTACATATAATGTACAGGGACTTTAGCTGTACTTGGCAGGAAGAATAGGGAAAAGTACACCTATTTCATCTTCAGGGAAAAGGGAGTTCTATATACTGAGTTTTCAATTATAATTATTTTATGACTTTATGTCTAGAAAGTCTATTTTTCTCTTTTTCAAGTCTGCTTTGCAATTCTTTATAGTTTCTCATTTCCTACACATGCTTCTCAAGCATTTCTGTCGTTTATTTATATTTATGGAGCATGTTATTATATAAACTGATAATTCCATTACTGGATTTTTTTTCTTCTGAATCTCTCTGTTTTCATTTCTACTAGTCCTTGCCCATGATACCTTATTTCTTTGTGTGGTTAATTATGATTTACACTAAATTATTCACCTTTGAATTTTATTTCTAAGACTTTAAAAAGACTTTTTAGGCTGGGCGCAATGGCTCACGCTTGTAATCTCACCACTTTGGGAGGCCGAGGTGGGCAGATCACAAGGTCAGGAGATCGAGACCATCCTGGCTAACACAGTAAAACCCCGTCTGTACTAGAAATACAAAAAAAATTAGCTGGGCGTGGTGGCAGGCGCCTGTAGTCCGAGCTACTTGGGAAGCTGAGGCAGGAGAATGGCGTGAACCTGGGAGGCAGATCTCGCAGTGAGCCAAGATCGCACCACTGCACTCCAGGCTAGGCGACAGAGCGAGACTCCGCCTCAAAAAAAAAGGCTTTTTATTGAAATACAACTTACATCAGCAAAGTGTAGAAATCCTAAGGTTAATAACATTTTACTTATGTGTGCACCTGTGGAACTATCACCCAGATCAAGATGCAGAACATTGGCAAAGCCTGGTGACTCACGCCTGTAATCCCAGCACTTTGGGAGGCCAGGAGTTTGAGACCAGCCTGGCCAACATGGTGAAAACCCATTTCTACTAAAAATACAAAAATTAGCTGGGCATGTTGGTGTGTGCCTGTAGTCCCGGCTACTCAGGAGACTGAGGCAGGAGAATTGCTTGAACCCGGGAGGCAGAGGTTGCAGTGAGCCGAGATTGCACCATTGCACTCCAGCCTGGGCAAAAAGGGCAAAACTCCATCACCCTCCACCAAAAAAATACAGAACATTTCTGGCACCCCAAAAGACATCCTTGTGCCTCCTACTAATCAGTACCCACTCCAACAGTAACTGCTATTCTGATCTCTACCACCATATATTAGTTTATCCTATTTTAAAATGTCATATAAATGGAATCACATAATATACACTTTTTATATGTCTGGCTTCTTTCATTTAACATTGTCTTTGAGATTCATCCATGTTTTTCATGTATCATGTTAGTAGTTCACTATTCTCATTGCTGTTTAATTTTTCACATGTATGCTATATTTATATATATTCCTACTGATGTCGTGAATATTACATATGATATTTCATACATATTATTTAAATATCTAGTATGATTCCTTTGTCATATATATGTACTGCAAATATTTGCTCCCAGTCTATGAGTTGCCTTTTTGCTTTTTTTTTTTGAAACAGACTCACTGTTTCCCAGGCTGGAGTGCAGTGGTATGATCTCAGCTCACTGCAACATCCACCTCCTGGATTCAAGCAATTCTCCCACCTCAGCCTCCCAAGTAGCTGGGATTACAGGCATGCACCACATGCCTGGCTAATTTTTGTGTTTTTAATAGAGATGGGGTATCTCTATGTTGGCCAGGCTGGTCTCGAACTCTTGACCTCAGGTGATCTACCCACCTTAGCCTCCCAAAGTGCTAGGATTACAGGCGTGAGCCACCATACCCGGCTCCTTTTTGCTCTCTTAATGGTGTCTTTTGGTGAACAGAAGTTCTTAATTTTGGTAAAATCCAATTTATCAATCTTATGTTCTGTCTAGGAACTCTTTTCCACCCATATTCTCCTAGAGGCTTGATTGCTTTATTTTAGCTTCCACATTTAAGTCTACGATCCATTCTAAATTAATTTCTGGTAGTTGCAAGGAAGGAGTCAAGGTTCAATTTTTCAGCTTAGTTATCCCATCAACCCATTTATTTAAATAACTGATAAATTGGGATGGAGCCTTTGTCATGAATCCCACACATAAATATATGTGTGGGTCTGTTTCTGGGCTCTCTGTTCTATTCTTTAGGTGGTTTTTTCTCTTTTTTTTTGTTCCCAGAGGAGCAATAAAGAGTTGCATAAAGAAAAAGTGGATGAAGTCCTCCTACCCTCTTCTCTTTGAAGTAACCACGTTACCACTCTGAGAGGCATTTAGCTTTCCTCCATGCTCTTACAAACATATGTGCTCATACACAGTGTGCATTTACAAAGAAGTTTTTAACCACATGGGGAGATGCTTTCTTGTAAAACAATGAGAGTAGAATATAAATTTGTATGTATCGAATGTAAATTTCTATGTATCAAACTGTATAAGAGTAGTAATAAAAAATAGCACTTACCATGTGCCAGGTGCTTTGCTAAGTGCTTTACGTATATTAACTCATTTAATTCTCACAGCAGCCTGAAAGGATAGGGACAATTTTGCTCCCATTTTACAGATGATGAAATAGAGACACAGAGAAGGTGGAACTTGCCCAGTGCCATACAACCAATATGGTGGAGCTAGGATTCAAACCCAGCCTGTCTGGCTCCAGAACCCATACTCTTAACCAGAATTGGTTAGAATAAGACACGTGGAAACATTAGTTGCACTTACCTCTATGAATTAGGATTTTTATTATTTATCCCTTGCTCACTGCCCTTCACCCTTCTGACCATTAGGGCCAAGTTCTTTCCCAGCCTCAAAGCCTTTTCATTTCTAGTATAGACAGTTCCTCCATGACTCACTGCTCAATCAACTGCTATTCAATTTTGAACTCTCAGCCTAAATTCCCCTTTCCCATGAAGTTCGACCTGACTTCCTACACAAGTATGGCTTCCCTGAAACTATTTCACAACTTCCTGTCCCGTGCTTTTCCTTTCTAGCAGTCAGCACAATTGTACATAACAACTTCTGGAATGAGTTGTTTGAACAGCTGTCTTCCCTGAGCACCCCCTAACTGTGGGCTCTATGAAAGCAAGCTCTGGGTCTGTCTTGTTAATCTTTGGGTGCCCAGAGCCTTGTCTGAAACATGTAGATGCATGTGAGGGTTCCACTGTGGAGCAGATCAGCGAGAGATAGGCCAACAGGAGGCATGGCTTGGGGAGCCTTCTCACTGTGTTCTAATACGGGTGCAGAGGGAGGTGCTGGAATCAGACACATAGCCCTGAGTTAAAATACTGACTCAGCAAGCTGTGCAAACCTGGACTATAACACTCATGTTCTGAGATCTACTTCGTCTCATATAATATGGGGTTAAAAATATCACTTCGTGGCCGGGCGTGATGGCTCACTCCTGTAATCCCACCACTTTGGGAGGCTAAGGCAGGTGGATCACGAGGTCAAAAGATCGAGACCATCCTGGCTCACATGGCGAAACCCCATCTCTACTAAAAATACAAAAAATTAGCCAGGCGTGGTGGCATGCGCCTGTAGTCCCAGCTACTCGGGAGGCTGAGGCAGGAGAATCACTAGAACCAGGGAGGCGGAGGTTGCAGTGAACCGAGACCACGCCACTGCACTCCAGCCTGGTGACAGAGTGAGACTCAGTCTCAAAAAAACAAACAAACAAAAAAAACCCCTCATATCTACAAGAGTACATGGCACACAGTAGATGTCCAATAGTTAAATGAATTTATTGAACGTTTTTGAAAGAATTAAATATGATTTTTTTCCAGTTTCTTAACTTCTCTGTACCTCTGTTTTCTTATCTGTGAAATGAGATAATAAATAAATGAATATGCCTATTTCTTTTTTTTTTTTTTTTTTTTTTGAAAGGGAGTCTCGTTCTGTCACCCAGGCTGGGGGTGCAGTAGCACAATCTTGGCTCACTGCAAGCTCTGCCTCCCGGGTTCACGCCATTCTCCTGCCTCAGCCTCCCGAGTAGCTGGGACTACAGGCACCTGCCACCACGCCCGGCTAATTTTTTTGTATTTTTAGTACAGATGGGGTTTCACTGTGTTAGCCAGGATGGTCTCGATCTCCTGACCTCGTGATCCGCCCGCCTCGGCCTCCCAAAGTGCTGGGATTACAGGCGTGAGCCACGGCACCCGGCCAAATATGCCTTGCCTATTTCTTAGGATTGTTGTGAGAATTCAAGAATATAATCCACGCAAAGCACAGAACCCAGGGTCTAGCATGGAGGAAATGTTCAATAACGGTTAACTATGCTTCTTATTATTATGGGTAAAGCACCTTCTGGAGTGCCCAGTGCACAGTAGGCACTCTGTAGATAGATGGTGCCAAATGTTACTGACTTAGCCTGGGTGGTGTCATGTCTGGCTGCTTCTAGGGCAATGCAGGGTCCTGGCTCTGAGCGCGCCTCTTGGTTCCAGGTTTGGTGCTGTACTGACACCACCCAGTGGCCAGCATGGGCTACTGTAATCCCAGCCTTGGCTAATACCTTGCTCCAGGGTTACTCTTCCAAACCTGGACTCCGTCCAAACCTTAAGAAGAGCCTTGTGCATTCCCTTGGAAAACTGGGAACACTGGCGACAGAGAAGAGGAAATGGATTTGAAAGATAATTCGAGAATGTGGATTCAACAGACTTTGTGATCAATTATATATCCAGTGGGGAAGGAAGATGGATTTGTCTAAAATAGTGGTTCTTAAGTAGGGGTGATTTTGCCAAAAAGGGGACATCTGGCAATGTCTGGAGACATTTTTGGTTGTCACAACTTGGAAGGAGGAATGCTATTGCAATCTAGTGGGGATAGACCAAGGATGCTGCCAAATATCCTACAATGCACATGACAGCCCCTCGATAAAGAATTATCCAGTCCCACTGGGCACAGTGGCTCACGCCTATAATCCCAGCTCTTAGGGAGGCAGAGGCGGGAGGATAGCTTGAGCCCAGGATTTCAAGACCTGCCTGAACAATATAGTGAGACCCTGTTCTCCACAAAAAGGAAAAAAAAAAAGAATTATCTAATCCAAAATGCCAAAGTGCCAAGGTCAAAATAACCTGGTCTAGACAGTCTAACCTGGGCATTCACTGCATCAAGAAAAGCTGTGAAAAACCTGTCACATGAGCTATCACTACTGTGTCCAGTTCAAGGATCAGGTATGTCTGAGGACAATCCTAGCCAGGAGCTAGCACAGCCTATGGAATTCTCTCAAGTCAAGGAAGGGGAAACATTATTACAGATCATTTATTTCTTCAACTTACAACATTTATGATCACAATACATATATTTAAACTATTGCTGACAGTGTACGTGGTTATTAATCACACTGAAGGACTTAAACACAGAATACAAGTCATGTTAACTAGAAATTCTCAAAGTAGGCCTGGCGCAGTGGCTCACACCTGTAACCCCAGCACTTTGGGAGGCCAAGGCAGGAAGACTGCTTGAGCCCAGGAGGTCGAGACCAGCCTGGGCAGCATAGAGACCCTATCTCTAAAAAAAAATTTTTTTTAATTAGCCAGGCATGTTGGCACACACCTGTAGTCCACCTACTCAAAAGGCTGAGGCGAGAGGATCACCTGAGCCCAGGAGGTCAAAGATGCTGTGAGCCATGTTTGTGCCACTGCTCTCCAGCCTGGGTGACAGAATAAGACTCTGTCACAAAAAAAAAAAAAAAAAGGAGGGGGGCAGGACGCAGTGGCTTACACCTGTAATCCCAGCACTTTGGGAGGCCGAGGTGGGTGGATCATGAGGTTAGGAGATCGAGACCATCCTGGCTAACACGGTGAAACCCCGTCTCTACTAAAAAATACAAAAAAATTAGGCAGGCATGGTGGTGGGTGCCTGTAGTCTCAGCTACTTGGGAGGCTGAGGCAGGAGAATGGCGTGCACCCGGGAGGCGGCGCTTACAGTGAGCCAGATCATGCCACTGCACTCTAGCCTGGGCGACAGAGCGAGACTCCATCTCAAAAAAAAAAAAAAAAAAATCTCGAAATAGGTCACACAATCTTAGAATTCAATTAGGAGATCCTTTGGATTTCCTTGCAGAAAAAAAGCAGTAACTGTGAACCAAGGAAAAGATTCCACTTCTCGTTCTTCCTAGTATTTGCTATAACAAACTTGGGAAGCAGTCAGATCCTTACCCTTCCTTTAATATCTGCTCTACGCTATAGAAAATGTGCAGTCAGAAAGCAGGTTAAGGGCTCCACTTAGTGGGAAGCAACAAGACCAGGAGATCAGGCAGGAGAACCAGGAGCACAAGGCCTTCTCTTGTGTCTGTGAAGGGAAGAAATGTCTCAAAACATGGACATATGAGACCTTTCCAGCTCCACCCTTCTGTCAATAAACCAGGCCTGGCCTGGTGGCTCACACCTGTAATCCCAGCACTTTGGGAAGCCAAGGAAGGGGAATTACTTGAGGTCAGGAGTTCAAGACCAGCCTAGGCAAGATAGCGAAACCCTGTCTCTATAATAATAATAATAAAAAAATCAAAAACAAACAAGACAGAGGGACTTTCGGGCCCACTCCTCTACATTCTCGTTTGAAATCCACTCTCACCACCGGGAATTCCTGTGATACTCCAAAGATTCCAAGGATATTATCTTTTAGTTCCTTTCCTCTCCACTGGAAATTCCAACCCAAGAAAGTCTCAAACTGCTGCAGCTGTCAAGCCTGATGAACAACTCAGTTCCTCCACCTGTAGGCCTTTGTGCTTAGGGCTGCAAGTCCTCAGCTCTGAATGACCTTGGCACCCTGGGTGCTGCTCCTTATGTGAGAAAGACCTTTCCTATCTGGGCCTGGCGGTCCTCTGGCCATTAGGGGAACCCTCTGTGCTTGTCTTTCTCCACCCCTGAAAGTATCTCTGGCTCTGGAAACGCTATTTTTTGTGACATTCTCCACCCAACATGGCTTTGCAAAATATGTTTTCTACTCACAGGTTGACTGGTGTACTTACTCTTGGTGAAGCTACCAGGATCTGGTGGGAATCATTTGCTCCAGATGTGAGGGGGCATCTTTCCTCTGCTGGCCTATTTACCTGACCATCTTGTTTCCAGTAAGGCCTGATAGGAATTTTACAAGCCTACAAAAGTTCCTTTTGAAAGCTCAAAGTTCCCCTGGAATCACACCTTAAGTTTTTGTTTTTCTGTGTATGGAATGCTCCTATATTTTCCAGAGAAATTTTAGAACAAACTTCCATGGACGTATTCTACAATCTAATCAGAACTTGAAATTACTCCACCTTTGAAATCTCAAGGCCCATCAATCTGTTTTCTGACCACCCCTCTCAGTCTGCCCAGCTTCCACTCTCTACCTCCTAGAGCACCTCATAGAGAGCACCAGTTCCCAAGCCTGCCTCCATCACCACGGCCACCTGCTCAGTTCAGGCACCCTCATCTCTTGCCCCAATTTCTGCAGCAGCCACAGCCTTCTGCCCGGAACCAGGTCTGCCCATTCTCCTGGCCCTCTGATGTGTCCCCCAATGTGGCAGTAGTTTTCATAACTCATTCTGCCTGGTGCCCAGCAGATCTTTCTGGCCTTTCTGCATAGCAGAGGTTGGGAACTTTACTGGACTGCTAAATTGCCTCATGGCTCTGTGCCGGTGCCCTGCTCCCTATTCCAGGACATCAGCAGACCCAGACTCACTTGAACTGAGAAGCAGTAGAAATTACTGGCTTTATTTTTTCAAAGTTAACATTATTGTTGTTTTTAAGGGTGACATTCTGAAACACCTTAGAGCTTGGAATCAGCACTTCATCTTCACGTGGGCCAAAAGCATATCTCTAATAGAAACTTCTAAGAAGGTTCTGATGACAAGGACTGAGGCTTTCTATTAAAATATGGTGTGTATGAGTAGCTATTTGTTGAGGGAAAAAAATACAAGGAAAATTGGCCAAAATTGCATTGCCTCTCCCATGGTAATGAAACTTGGTGCAACAGCCTCTATAAATGATGTAACACTGCCCTGTAGTGAGAAGTTGAAGAGCTCTTGTCAAATAATAAGAGAAAGCTTTAAACTGAAAGTTATGTAAAATTTGGAGGAATTCTCTTACAGTCCTGCTAATAACCCTGGCACGGTATACCCAGTACAGGCCACTAGAGCTGTTCTGTGGAAATCGTTGAATTGTTTATTTTGGTTTGGTTTGTTTGTTTCCCCTCTGCCCTTTCACATTCAGTTTTAAATTTTTTGTTTGCTTTCAGTTTCTCTCTCTCTTTTTTGTTTTTTTAATTTGAGACAGGGTCTTGCTCTGTTGCCCAGGCTGGAGTGCAGTGGTGTGATCTCAGCTCACTGCAGCCTCAACCTCCCGGGCTCAATCAATCCTCCTGCCTCAGTGTCCCATGTAGCTGAGACCACAGGCGTGCCACCACGCCCAGCTAATTTTTGTATTTTTGGTAGCAACGGGTTTTGCCATGTTGCCCAGGCTGGTCTTAAATTCCGGAGCTCAAAGGATCCACCCACTTCAGCCTCTCAAAGTGCTGGGATTACAGGTGTGAGCCACCGTGCCTGGCTGAAAAATTGTGATTCTTATTTATAATCCACCATCTCTAACAGACCCTCATCATAGCTCCACTCCAGGGTCTTCTTGTTTTATAAAATATGAAGGAGTAGCTGTCAGTAGGATGAGGGTCCAGAGGTAGTAAATATTACCTGTACTATTAGCCACCAAATTGGAGTCAAAAGGTGATCTGTCATGTCTAAAATTGATGTCATCTAGTAGTTGAACAAAGACTTCACATAAGACCGTGAAAGTGAGGCCTGAGCACTAACTTCATTGTTGGTGCCTTATTTCTGTGCTAACGACCATCAACCACCAGTGTAGGGTCCAGAACTCCGGACTTGCATTTACATCTGCATCCTGGACACCTTCCATCTTAGGTAAGTTCCAACAGAAAATTTCTCAATGGTGCGTGTTTTCCATTTCTTCCAACATGGAGCTATTTTTATTAAACGATGGAATGTTATTATCATCTTTAAGTCTGCAGTCCTATATTCCACCACCGTCTGACCTAATTCTGCCAGAATCTGGAGCACGGCAGAACCTGAGAGTGGTCGACAGGGCCAGCAGGATAAGAGTGAGTATCTGTAGTAAGCCTCTTTGCTGTCTTTGAGTTCTCCTTGATCTGACTCCATTTTTTAATTTTTATTTTGTTATTTTTAGAGTCGGGGTCTTGCTCTGTCACCCAGACTGGAGTGCAGTGGTCCGATCATGGTTCACGGTAGCCTTGAACTCCTGGGCTCAAGCAATCCTCCCACCTCAGACTTCTGAGTAGCTGGAACTACAGGCACACACCATCAAGCCTGGCTAAGTGGCTGGAATTTTTTTTTAAGAGAGATTTAAGAGAGGTGGGGTTTTGCTATGTTGCCCAAACTGGCCTCAATCTCTGGGCCTCAAGCAACCCGCCCTCCTTCAGCCTCTTCAGTTATTGGAATTAGAGGCGTGAGCCACCAAGCCCAGCTGCGACTCCACTTTTGAACTTCTTTTATTTGAGAAGTCTTCGTCATTTCAGAGAGTGATCATAAACTGAGCCTGTCCACTCCCCTGATACCTTTCCCATGTAACCCATAAAAAGGTTGAGTTTTCTGCTTTTATCCCTAGGCTAGACTAACCTTTCAAGGTCCTTCCCCAGACCAAAGGTTAGAAAAGAATTCCAACTTCTCACATTTCATGTTAAACCACATGTCCCTAGATTGTCAAGTCATACTTAAAATAAAATAACTGGGCCAGGTATGGTGGTCCATGCCTGTAATTTTAGCACTTTGGGAGGCTGAAGCAGGAGGATAGCTTGAGGCCAGGAGTTTGAGACCAGCCTGGGCAAGATGGTGAGACGCAATCTCCACACACACACAAAAAAGTTTAAAATAAAATAATTGATATACTGAAGATGACTAAAAATTAGAGTTTCTCCTTAATGTTTCTAGGAATTATGTTGTTCTAAAACATCCAGTAATTCACTTTCCCCTTAATAATTAGAATTAGTTATCCCAGCCGATAGAGTAACCCACATCTCTGCCTATTGGCTCAGCGGCATGAGGAAAACAAAATGGCAACTGAGCAGTCTTAGCTTCCAACTTAACGAGTCTGCAACTATGTTCCCTATTGGAAGCATTTTCTCCCTTAGCAACTAAGGCTTCTAAACCTGCAAGGAATAAGACAGTGGGGACAAGAAGCAAATATTCTTTAACTGGATTATTAGATGCATTCATGAGAGGGGACTCTCTTACTCCACCTTCCTCCTTCCTATGCTTGTGTGTCCCTGCTGTAGAGAAAATAATGTCATATATTGGTTGCTGATGTAAAGAATGTACGCTCTTCCATTTGTTAGGGTGCTGTATTTCTGCTGGCACCATAACTGACCTTCAGCAGGTCATTCTCTCAGTAACCCTGACCTTCATAGGTGATTCTCTCAAGCCAGCTGTTTCTGGGTGATAACATATATCCTAAGGTTAACATAAATCTCATGGTATGAGCCTGTTGCCACACCTCTTCCACTATAAAATTAGCCTCTTGGTCAGATGTATGGGATACCATGTTGGTAAAGATGACATTCTTGGCTGGGTACAGTGGCTCCTGCCTGTAATCCCACGGCTGTGAGAGGCCTAGGCAGGAGGATTGCTTGAGGCAATCCACACGTGCTTTCCAGCTTTTCCAGCTTCAATGCTAGTCTCTACTCATTCTGACCACTAACCATGAAAAGAAAGGAGTTTGAACCAGCCTGGGCAACGTAGCAAGATCCTGTCTCTATAAAAAATTTAAAAAGTTAGCCAGGCATTGTGGCATGTGCCTGTAGTCCCCGCTACTCTGGAGGCTAAGGTGGGAGAATATCTTGAGGCCAGGAGGGCTCATATTGGAAGCTACAGTGAGCTATGATTACAACATTTCACTCTAGCCTGGGTGATAGAGCAAAACCCTGTCTCAAAAAAAAAAAAATGACATGGTTCTGGTAGAAGCATTAGGAACAAGGAAAAAAACTCTGGAAACATATCTATTCCCATGAGAGCACTTTCTGTCCTCAATGAAGGAAGGGTTCCTATGAAATCAGTTACCACCAGAGATTCCTGGCTAGTTTCTCTGGGGAATGGTGCCATAATGGGGACTCATCCTTGGCTTCTGCAGTTGGCAGCTGGGCACTCACTAGTGGTGGTAGCCAAATAAGCTTTGGTGAGAGGATATATTGTTAAGCTTGTGTGCAGCTTCCATCTCTTCCATCTTGACACTTTGTACCTGGTCCATTGAGCAACAACTGGAGGGTCTGGGGAAGGAGGCCAACTGACACCTGCACATCCAGTCATCTTGTCCACCTGATCACTGAGTGACTCATATGCAGTGGATGACCTCTGTTGGGTATTTTTGTGGGACATGATTGCCTTCATACTCTATGCCCATTCCAAGAGGCCCATCTACATATCTCTTCTCCAGGTCATCCATGTCATGAAGCCACAGAGGCCATAGGAGTGGGTGAAGGAGAGACACTAAACAATGGTGAATCATGCAGCCAATGGAAGGGGTTCAGTCAATGACTATGTATGTCTATTTTAACTATATATGCAGGAACAAGGGAAATAACTAGATTCATTGGACCCACTGTCCAGTGATGGACTAAGGCCAAGAATCCATGTATCACATGACCTCCATAAGCCCTTGTTCCGACCAGAAGACCAGGTTGGCATTTTGTACCACCAATGATTAGTACACACTCAGAACCAGTGTAAAATAGCTTCCAAATGGTTTGGGTATTTTCTCTCCCAATGCACAGTCATTTTAGTAAGTGGCTGCAGGCCTTTCCAGGGGAGGCTTGGAGGAAAGTTTGTTTGTAATATATACTTACTGCCACATTGCAAGATCTTTCCTTAAAGGGACTGAGCCTTTCTCTCAATCAATGAACAATAGGCCTGCGAACTGTCTTAGGTTTAATAATTGGGTATGAGGCAGTAAATTCCCACTGTGGTGACTTGAATCAGGTTTCTATTTTTCAATAATATAGATAAAGCCACATCTTGGTAGACTGTCTGTCTGTTCATTTCTAAGAACCCTACCATCAATTAGTTGCTACTACTGATCTTCGAAGGTCAAAGCATTCTAATAGCCTTTCTGTCCCTGCAACCTATTACCAGTTCTCAGGTAGCATCTCCCACTATCATATTTGGCAATGCTTTTTGGGGTGCCCATCAGGTCCACATATCTCAGCACCATGGTAAATGGAGCATCCTCTGAACCTTCCAGGGTCATGGATGAGGGTGGCTGGGAAAATTGCACATTTAGGTCCATTCCAAGATTCCCATCTTCCTGAGATTTTGGATCTTTGACACCTTAGCCTCATTGACTCTAGACCACCACTGAATCCAGGCTTCAGTAAACTAGTCAAGCAAGTTGTTAAAGCCACTTGTGAGCACTCAATTAATTACTACAGCCTGAATCCATGTAAGTACACTCCTGCTGATAATTTCATGACTATCAAACTTACATTTCATCCTCTTTGGTCCAATGCACTTAAAATTCATTTTCACATATGCTTTCCAGCTTTTCCAGCTCTAATGCTACTCTCTACTCATTCTGACCACTAACCATGAAAAGAAAGAAATCAAATTTGGAACTTTCAAAATAACACAGAGTAAATTTTTAAAAATGCATCTAAACTCTTGATGGACGGGACACTTTGGGCTCACACTGATCACTGTGTGTAGAATATCCTCCCATTTCTCTCTGATTATCAAACCTTTCATGGTTACATTAAGGAACTCTCTTTTCCCCCTAAACCTGGAAATAAGAGCTCCCTAGAGCAGTTAATGCTTTAAAACGGCACATAATGGGGGCCGGGCGCAGTGGCTCACGCCTGTAATCCCAACACTTTGGGAGACCAAGGCAGGCAGATCACAAGGTCAGGAGTTTGAGACCAGCCTAGCCAATATGGTGAAACCCCATCTCTACTAAAAATACAAAAATTAGCTGGGCATGGTGGCGGGCACCTGTAGTCGCAGCTACTCGGGAGGCTGAGGCAGGAGAATCACTTAAACCTGGGAGGCGGAGGTTGCAGTGAGCCGAGATTGCGTCACTGACTCCAGCCTTGGCGACAGAGCGAGACTGTGTCTCAAAAACTACAACAACAACAAAAACAAAACAAAAAAGCAGCACATAATGAATCAGAGCAGGAACATTAAAAAAGTCGCTTTAAGGAAAACTGGAGACCCAGGCTGGCAGGACTTGATTTTATTTACATCAGTGGTTCTTAATTCTGTTTGGATAACAAATCACACTGAGAGTCTGATAAAATCTATAAATTTTCCCCAGAGAAAATATGCATAGACACGAAATTTGCATTTAATTTCCAAGTGCTCAAGAGTCCTAGTTATACAGACTGGGCATGCCTGTAGTTCCAGCACTTTGGGAGGCCAAGGCAGGAGATAAGGCAGGAGGATCACTTGAGCCCAGGAGTTCAAGACCAGCCTGGGCAACATAGCAAGACCTTGTTGCTACAAAAAATAAAAATTTAGCCAGGCTTGATGGCAAGCCTGGAGTCCTAGCTACTCAGGAGGTTGAGGCAGGAGGATCATTAAAGTCCAGGAATTTGAGATGTAGTGAGCTAGGATCATGCCACTGCACTCCAGCCTGGTATCAGAATGAGACCCTGTTCCTAAAAAAAGAAAGAATCTCTAGTTATCCAGTTCATAAACCCATAGTTAAGAACCCCATGCCTGTGTGGACTAGTTCAATGTATTAAAAGTATTTAAGAGTCACAAAGACACACACTATCAGTGTCCATCCAATATTATCCATGGTGATGAGGACTCTGCACCAAGAAATCCATAAAATGTTCTGTCCCGGGAATAAGATGGGAGTGTCACCTTCATTTGGCCTGAAACCATTAACCATTCAACTCATCAAATTCCCTTTGTTTTGAATTCATGCATGCCACATAAACTTCTGATTACAATCTGGCTCCTTGGGTAGCTGCCTGCAGGGCAAAAGTGCTCTGATAGGAGAATATGAGCACCCAGACCCCTCTGTAGAAAGAGTTCCAGTATGAATTATCAAACTGGCATTCTGGGTTTTTTTTAATACCACATTTTCTGTGAGATTGATTGATGACAGTCCACATGTTAAAGGTGATTCTAGGTTTCTGAACTTGTGTGGCAGAGGAAAATGCTTAGATAGAAGATTTGATCTGTGTTTCTAAGCCTTCAAAGCAGAGAGAATATAATGTATTTGCTAAATTTCTAATTTAAACCACTCAAATGTATTGTCTTAGGACAAAGAGTCTGCCAGAGTCACTGACATTATTAATTTTATTCTGGGTCTAAATGAGAAGAACCATGTACAGAATTTCAGACTCTTCTGCAAAACAAAGGCTTTAAGTTATTTATATACATTTAGGAGTTACCAATACCAGTTACAGTCATGCAGTTTCCCTTGACAACCAATTATTATGCAGTGCTGTGGGATTCAAGGTTTCCTACCATAAGAAATAATCTTAAAATTTTGAAAACCCAATGTGCTTAAGGAGACTTTTCAGATTACTTTACAAAGTTGGCTTTTTTAAGGATATAAAATGTTGAACAGGATGGCTACAAATAAAAATCCTTTATGTGGACTATAGTCTTGTGATTATTTTCACCTTCATATTTCTCTAACAAGATCTTGGGAATGGTTTCATAGCTCTGAATTTCATCTCAGTCTTACACCTTAATCACACTTTTCTCTCTAGAATTTCTTTTTACTGGCAACTGACAGATAAGAAGGTTGCAGTGTTTATCTTCAGCTAAGTTTTTTGTTGTTGTTGTTGTTGTTGTTGTTGTTTTTTGAGACAGAGTCTGGCTTTGTCACCGAGGCTGGAATGCAGAGGCATGATCTCAGCTCACTGCAACCTCCACTTCCTGGGTTCAAGTGATTCTGGTGCCTCAGCCTCCCGAATAGCTGGGATTACAGGCATGCCTGGCTAATTTTTGTATTTTTAGTAGAGACGGGGTTTCACCATGATGGCCAGGCTGGTCTTAAACTCCTGACCTCAAGGGATCCCCCTGTCTCAGCCTCCAAAAGTGCTGAGATTACAGACGTGAGCCACCGTGCCTGGCCCAGCTGAGATTTTATTAGCCAGAACTCAATGGGCAATGCAAGGCTCGTAGAAACCTAGGAATTAATAAATCAAATATGAAAATAATAAATTGAAAGAAAAATATATCACTCATATGTCATCCGGCACATGAACTGTCTCCTCAATCAAGTCTGACCTCTCAGTGTGGTCTCTAAGGCCTTCCACAAATTGCCCCTTATCATGTATCCAGCTTCCCCTCAATCCCAGCTCATCTCTGTTTCAGCCGGGCAAACCGTGTCTTTGTGTGGGTTCCCTCAGAAGCCGAGCACGAGTTGGAAGTGCAGGCAGTTTTGAAGCGAGGTGCAGGAGCCCCCTGCAGGAGAGATAGAGAAATGATTGAGGGAAGCCAGTGAAAGGAGCATCAAGCTGACTGCCACAGAGTGCAACTAGAGCTTAATGCCACGGAAAATTCTGATTAAAAGTATAAAACACACCCCCTCAGAATCATCTCACTAGGGATACAAGGGAACTGGGGTACTTTATACCAACTCTCATCAGTTGAGGGCTGCTTGCTGGAGGGAGTGTTTGTTCCCCAGCACTTCCAGCCTAGAGAGTTTGGGTGGGTAAGACAGCTTTCCGTGGTTCTGGAAACAGTCCTCAGGTACAGAGATGCAACAAATACAGAGATGGCAGTGTCTGAGGGGAAAACAGGCAGACATTGAGAGTCTCTATGACATCTGGCCCCTTCCCTAAATAAGTCTGTGCATTTCCAGTTTTTCTCTTCGGAAAACTATACTTTTCTTCCTTCAGAGTTGTCTCAAAATCCTTCTCTCTCAAGGAGGCTTCTCTGAGTAACCCTAACCCATTCTGAGAGCAGGTGCGAAGTGTATGTGCCTTGAATGAATGAGGAATGCTCCTTCTATGTGGACAAGTTAGACACAAGTGCCCTCCTTTGAGCAGACACGGCCCCTGGGGACCACAGCCTAGCAAGCGGACAACATCTTTGTGAGAAGAAAATAGCACTTCTTCTGAAGCAGCTCCTGCTGGTGCACACAGCATGAGGAGTGACGGAGGGACTGGGCTTCAGTCCACTTGCACCTCCTCAGCCAGGCATCTTTACACAGTGCAAGAACTAGACAACAGTACCAAGGAAGCCCTACTTACTCTGATCATTCATTTTCTCCACAGCTGTCCAGAACTTACACACACTTAAACGTAGTGGAGCATTCCAGCAGAGCTCCATCAGATCAGATACTGAATGTGTAAATCTGGCAGCAGCTGCCTAAACATCTATTTGTGTTCGTTAATGTGTGTTGTGACTAAAGGAGAGGGGAAATTAGGTGGTCCAGAACCAGCTGGGCGAAGACACAGGAAAACAGGAAATTGAAAATGATATCTTGCCTATGTTCCAACTGTCCCTAGATACTTTATCCTGGGGGACTATGAAATATTCTCCACCTAATTCCCAAGATCATGGAACAGGATCTCTGTCTAAACCTGACATGCCCAATAGCCTTTGTATTTCATCTTCAAAATGATATAGGAGAAAGAGGTGACAAATGGGAAGGAAGTATGCTACCCACAGTTCAGATCCTGTGGGGAAATCTACAAGGAGTAGCAGTCCTGAATGGGTTCTCTCATGTGCTGTTTTCCAAGTTAATTTCAGTTCACCACGTGCAATGCTGAAGTTCAGTAGTCTTTTTTTCTTTGAACATTTAAAATTACATTTATGACATTATAAAAATTAATTAGAATTTCACTTAAAATTGCTTCATGCTATCACTGAAACTATTTTAGTGTCGGTGTGGTCTTTCTTTGGATTATCCTCATTCATTAATATGCATGTGTAGTTTTTACATAGTCATTATTTTAATAATCACATAATTTCTCAGCACCTATTATTCAAAACTGCTTCTTGCTTTTCAATCTCAAAAGTAATTTTCTATAAACATATTATGTATGTATATTTATAACAAATTGGGAAGTTAGTCGTCACTGGCCATCTTCTACGTTTCACACCTGGAAAGTCAAAACTTCCTGGTGTCTAGCTTTTGCAGTCCTTCCCCATAGCCAAGTTTATGCCACTGGCCTTTGTGGCCCTACCCCAGGCTGGGGGGTGATTCCTGACCTGGAGTGTGAGGTAGTCAGCACGTCTAGCTCAATACTCAATGGCACTGTAGTCACTGCTCTGGTACCTTTGATACCTGGCTAGACACCAGGCTGGGCTAAGGGAACTACAAAGATGGGCCAGACAGGTTCCTGTTCTCAAGTATTTCCTCACCTTGAACTTTCTGGGTGCTCTTTTTCATACCCATACCCGTCATGCTAACTCAATAAAACAGAATCATTCGAAGTAGAACAGGATGTTCTATCAGAGCCTAAATGGACAAGGGAAATACAGAACCATGGCCTTCCACTATGAATTACCCCTCACAAGGGGCATCGGTTTGAAGGACTTGATTTCACAGTTTTCATTTCCAACAAAAATCTGACTAAAGGAAAAAGGAGGTGATTAACACAGTCAGGGGAACTTGAATGGGACGGGAGAGAGAGGTGGGAAAATAGAATATTCCTGCTCATCAACTGTCCTGAGGAACCGGGTTTCACCATTTTGACAAGGGACCATGTGGGACCAGGCAGCCAGCAGAGCTGCCCCAGGGGCCAGGGGACAATGATATGATATGGTTAAATTTTAGAATTTCCTAAGGGATGTTACTTCCCTACTTGGAATATTTGGTTATCCACTCCCACACCCCCTCCTAATTGCCACCACTTCCCCAGTCCTCAGCCCTTCCTTCACCTTCCCCTAAATTCTCATTTTCAGGAAGGACTCAGGTTAATTTAGATTCCAGTCTCTTATTCTTCTTATTTATTCACCCCACAAATTCTCCGATTTCCTGATTGGGAGCTCTGACCTTTTTTTTTTTTTTTCGAGACGGCGTTTCGCTCTGTCGCCAGGCTGGAGTGCAGTGGCGTGATCTCTGCTCACTGCAACCTCCGCCTCCTGGGTTCACGCCATTCTCCTGCCTCAGCCTCCCAAGTAGCTGGGACTACAGGCACCTGCCACCATGCCCGGCTAATTTTTTTTGTATTTTTAGTAGAGACGGGGTTTCACCGTGTTAGCCAGGATGGTCTCAATCTCTTGACCTCGTGATCTGCCTGCCTCAGCCTCCCAAAGTGCGGGGATTACAGGCATGAGCCACCGTGCCCGGCCTTTTTTTTTTTTTTAAGACGAGGTCTCACTCTGTCACCCAGACTGGAGTACAATGGAGTGATCTCAGCTCACTGCAACCCCTGCCTCCCAGGCTCAAGTGATTCTGCTGCCTCACCCTCCTGAGTAGCCAGGATTACAGGCGCATGCCACTACCGCCCAGCTAATTTTTCTATTTTTAGTAGAGACGAGGTTTCACTGTATTGGCCAGGCTGATCTCGAACTGCTGACCTTGTGATCCACCCACCTCGGCCTCCCAAAGTGCTGGATTTCAGGCGTGAGCCATCAGGCCCGGCTACTCACTTGTTTTATTGGAGTTTATCTTCAAGTAACTTCCTCCTAGTGGCTATGCTGGAGGTAAAAATTCTGATTCCTTGTTTGTCTAAAAATATCTTTAGTCTGCCTTCACACTTGACAGAAAATTTGGCAGAACATAAAATTAAAATAGAAAACCTTTCCCCTCAGATCTTAAAGTCATTATTCCGTTGTCTCTAGCACCTAGGACTACAGACTAGCAGTTCCAAGTGAGTCTAATTCCCAAGTTTAATTTGAAAGTCACCTTTTTCTTTTCCATCTTTGAAATTTTTTAGAATCTCCTCTTTTTTCATGGAGTTCTGAAATTTCACAATGATTTATCAAGATGAGAGTCTCTTTTACTCATGTGCTTGGAACTTGACGGAACCTTTTAGTCCAGTGATCTCTGTCCTTTAGTTCTGGTCAATTCTCCTCTAGTATCTCTTTGATAATTTCTCACTCCTTGTTTTACCCATTTGTAATTTCTAGAGTTTCTGTGATTCTGATGTTGATAATCTTTTTTTCTCATGTTTTCTATCTTACAGTACTTCTATTGCATTATTTATTTTATCAATTATATCTTTATTTTTTGAGACAGAGTCTCACTCTGTCACCCAGGCTGGAGTTCAGTGGCATGATCTCGGCTCACTGCAACCTCCACCTCCCGAGTAGCTGGGATTACAGACGTGTGCCACCACTTCTGGCTAATTTTTATATTTTTAGTAGAGACAAGTTTTCACCATGTTGGCCAGGCTGGTCTCGAACTCCTGACCTCAGGTGACCTGCCTGCCTTGGCCTCCCAAAGTTCTGGGATTACAGGTGTGAGCAACCATGCGCTGCCGATTATATCTTTAGATCCTAGGAGCTGGTTGTTCTTTTTCATAGCTTGTTGTTCTTGTTTTCCTTTGTTTTTTTTTTTTTATTTTAGAGACAGGGTCTCACTCTGTTGCCCAGGCTGGAGTGCAGTGGCACGAACACATTCACTGCAGGCTCGACCTCCTAGGCTCAAGCGGTCCTCCTACTTCAGCCTCCCAAGGAGCTGAGACTACAGGAGTGCACCACTATGCCTGATTTTTTTTTTTTTTTTTTTGAGACGGAGTCTCACTCTGTCACCCAGGCTGGAGTGCAGTGGCGCGATCTTGGCTCACTGCAAGCTCCACCTCCCAGGTTCACGCCATTCTCCTGCCTCATCCTCCTGAGTAGCTGGGACTACAGGCACCCGCCATCACATCCAGCTAATTTTTTGTATTTTTAGTAGAGACGGGGTCTCACTGTGTTAGCCAGGATGGTCTCGATCTCCTGACCTCATGATCCGCCTGGCTTGGCCTCCCAAAGTGCTGGGATTACAGGCATGAGCCACCGCGTCCAGCTGACATTTTTTTTTTTTTTGAATTTTTATTAGTGACAGGGTCTCCCTATGTTGCCCAGTCTGGTTTTGAACTCCTGGGCTCAAGCAATCCTCCTGCCTCAGCCTCCCAAAGTGCTAGGATTAGAGTCATGAGCTACCCCACCCCAGCCTTGTTCTTGTTTTTCATAGCCTCTTGGTTACTCTATTTCATCTTGCAGGCTTTCAGATGCCTGGGAATACTTCTTTTATTTTTAAGAATGAGACATAAATACCTAACTGAGATTCTAGGAGCATGTACTGGGCTCGTTTATTGGAGGGATTTGTTCTAGGCTGATCTAGTAACCAGCTAGCAAGAGTGTAGATGTTAAAGAAGCATGCTCTAAATATTTGCTTGAGAGACAGATGCCTGCCTGCTAGGGTTTCTGTGTGTGGGTGGGGCAGGAGAGGGTGCAAGAAGGGTACAATGTTCTATCTATAGAACTTCAATTTATTTCCCAGTTTTCATGGGTGAGTCGTCTTTCCTCCTGTGGCTGTCCTAGCATTTCTGTGTCTTAGGGCTCTCTTGGGTTCTCAACTCTGTTCCCCACACCCCCTTGCATATTCCACGCTGCAGCTTCCAGCACCTGCCTCACCTGTAACTACCTCTTCATTCACTTTCTTTCTCTTCAAAATGCATTGAAATTTCTCTTACATTGATAGCCTCTCTCTTATTTTCTGTTTGCTGTGGGTTTATAACTTTTTAAATTTTCTTTTTTTTTTTTTTTTTTTTTTTGAGGTGGAATCTCATTCTGTCACCCCGGCTGGAATGCAATGGTGCAATCTCGGCTTACGGCAACCTCCGCCTCCCAGTTTCAAGTGATTCTCCTGTCAGTAGCTGGGATTACTGACCTGTGCCACCACGCCCGGCTAATATTTGTATTTTTAGTAGAGACGGAGTTTCACCATGTTGGCCAGGCTAGTCTCGAACTCCTGAGCTCAGGTGATCCGCCTACCTTGGCCTCCCAAAGTGCTGGGATTACAGGCGCCAGCCACTGTGCCCAGCCTTAAATTTTATTTTCTATCATGAAATGGGTTCTTATGTAGGAAAAGACACAAACACATATTCTCTATCTTGAACTAGAAGTCAAAAGATAACTCTATTGTATATAAAGACTAAAAAAAAAAAAAAAAAGAAAAGGACTCCAACCATTTAGTACCACCTAGCTTCTCAGAGGGAAACCCTGTGCACGCTTCAGTCTGAGATGGATGTGACTATGATCATACTGTTCATGGCTATTCCCTGTCCTGGAGAAACCCATAGAAAAAGGGTTGAGATGAAGGGATCTTCCTGATAGAGTGGATGCAATAGAAATAGCATTGGCCAGAGTTGTGACCAGGGCTCAGATATTTTACAGGATTCTCTCTATTCTTCTCTATTCCACTCTTCTATCCCATCCCAATGATTCCTGAACATTTCAAGCAGAATCTGCCTCTCACTGGGCCCTTTCTCAAAGCTTTTCCATTGTTCATTGGCTTATTTCTCTTAAGAATTAGTCATGGTCTAGGCCGGGTACTGTGGCTCAGGCCTGTAATCCTAGCACTTTGGGAGGTAGTGTTGGGCAGATCACTTGAGGTCAGGAGTTTGAGACCAGCCTGGCCAACATGGTGAAACCCCGTCTCTACTAAAAATACCAAAATTAGCTGGGTGTGGTGGCGCATGCCTGTAATCCCAGCTACTAGGGAGGCTGAGGCAGGAGAATCGCTTGAACCCAGGAGGCAGAGGTTACAGTGAGCCGAGATCGAGCCACTGCACTCCAGCTGAGATCGAGCCACTGCACTCCAGCCTGGGTGACAGAGAGAGACTCCATTTCAAAAAAAAAAAAGTGAGTAAACCAACAAAGATGTGACTTGAGATTGAAGCCAGTAGGTTAATGAAGGGAAATCCCAGTAGGCAACCAGTCCAGATTGGAGGAGGAAGGTGGAGGACTCCAGCAGGGAGGGAGCTGGAGAATATGGAGTCAAGAAATTTGATCTCCTGGAGTATTTAGAGAAAGTTAAGGAGGTAATGAAAGGTTTGTTCCCTTCTGAAAAACCATTGTCTTTCATTTCTAAAAAATTGCTTCAAAATCCTTTCCTGGTGAATCTACACCACCATTCTCTCCTCTTCTCTGTACCCATTCCAGGAAATGCTCAGGAGATGGATCTCTCAGAAGAGCCTACCTACTCAGAACTTGGAGGTGTCACCAGGCACAGTGGCTCACGCCCGTAATCCCAGCACTTTGGGAGACCAAGGTGGGTGGATCATTTGAGCTCAGGAGCTTGAGACCAGCCTGAGCAACATGGTGAAACCCCATCTCTCCCCAAAATACAAAAATTAGACAGGCATAGTGGCCCGCATCTGTAGTCCCAGCTACTCTGGAGGCTGAAGTAGGAGGATCACTGCAGCCTGGGAAGTTGAGGCTGCAGTGAGCCATGATTGCACCTCTGCACTCCAGTCTGGGTGACAGAGCAAGACTCCTGTCTCAAAAAGAAGAATAAGGAAAGGAGAAGGAGAGGGACAGAGAGAGGGAGAGGGAGAGGGAGAAGGAAAGGGAAGGGGAGGGGGAGGGGGAGGGAGGAGGAGAAGGAGAAGAAGAAGGAGAAGGAGAAGGAGAAGGAGAAGGAGAAATTAGGAGTGTGAGGCCTGAAACTTTCTCCCAGGGTTCTGTTTAAGAGAATTGATATATATGAGGGGAGGGGAGATGGGCATTGAGGTTAAAGGAAGTTGGGGTTGAAGGAAAATTACAAGGAAATGGAGAATTACATAATATCTATTCCCCAATTAGCTCAAGGCCCTTCTCCAATCAGCCATTTGATTTAAGTGGGGCTCTGCTCTCAAGTCTAAGGGTGGCCCATATAAACCAGGCTTAAGATAAACAACACAAAGCACTCACCAATGACCTGACAGGTTAAGAGGCAACACTTGCCCCAAGATGTCCCATCACAGGGAGTCTTATGACTTTAGATGAAAAGTTGAGGCAAAGATTTTCACACTTTCCTACTGGACATGAATGTGGAATGATGTTGCCCCAGAAGTCGCCGACAGTCATATCAAAACCACAGGGGAGAGACACTCTCTCTGTGAATGAGACCAACACAAACTGGGGAGCAGAGCCAAAGGACAGAGGGGATCCATGTCCTGATTATGTTTCACAAGCTCCTGTCTCAGTTACACCTGTAGCCAGCCCTAATCTGGGACTTTTGTATTGCATGAGCCTATCAATCCACTTTTTGCTTACAATGAAAATAGCCTTGCATACAATGAAAATATTCTTAACTAATATAGATTGTATGTATTCACATATTGATTTTTAACTTTTAGATTGAACAGAATGTATTATGGCAAAAGAAGAGACTATCAATGTTTTCATTTTACTTATTTTTATAAGACACAGTATCATCAAGCAATATCAGTGTTTTTAACTTTGACAATGTTAACATAAAAGCACAGATGCTAGAAACAGAGGTGGAAGATAAAAGGAAGAGTAAATAAAGAACAAGAGCACCAATATCTTAAAAACTTGAGGTCAAGAAACAGCCCATAGGCAATGAAACAAGAAATAAAAGTGTAAGTTAGCATTTAAAGTTACAGAAGTAATAAATAAAGGAACCCCAAACAATGTTATAAGCAAATTGGGAAGACAAGTAAGGAGAGTAAAAGATATGTACCCTAGGACCTTTGAGAAAATGGAGTTCAGTTCTAAAACCACTAAAAACAAAACAAAATTTATTGGACCTCCAATCATGAAGAAAAAAACAATTTTTTTGAGCACCAAGTAAAAGGGGAAAAAATCAAAGGGAAGGAAAATAGATTTAAATGGTAAGGTCCAGCTGGAGGAAACTAGAGGAAAAATTGGAATGAAACTGTGAGCAATGGTATTCGTCTATATGCTGCCCTTATAAGCGTTTGGTACTTGCTTTGAGGCTACTCTAGGATGGTTGGCACTTCTTTTTCCTTTTGGATGATTGATGTGCAACTGATGCTTATCAGTCAGATCATCTGGATGTGCACACTTGGTAGCCAGCCCGAGGATGCTTCAGCTGAGGTTAAAAGAGAAAATGAATTGGAGACTTAGAAATTGGGGGAATAAAACTAATAAAAACGTGGCTTGGTTTGAGTGTTGTTTAACATCAGTGTTGGTGAGAAAATAGAAAAATTATCAGCTGAAAAAAGGAGGGATATTTAATAATATCTCACATTAGAAAAAAGTAACAACAACCTTGGAGCATGATATGATGTACTCATGACTCTTTACATGAAAGGGAGAGTGGGGCAGAAACAAGAAGAAAATGCATGCTAGGTCATCAAAGTGACCTGAGAAAACTCTGATATTGATCTGCCTTCTCCTGGTTGATAAGTGGCACCAGCCTAGGTCCCAAATTTTGGCTCTAATATTTTTCTCTTGGAAGAAGAACTAAGATTCTGGTGAAAAAAACTGATTCCACCTTTTGAAGTAGAAAGCATTTCATACCCAGCCTGGAACACCCTGTCATTCAAGAAAGCAGAGCTGTGAGTAGCCAAAGAGTGACCACATAAACTCCAGAGAGGGAAAAAATGACCACAGTGAATCAGAACTAACTGAGTCTATTGAAAGAACTGTGAGTCCACAAGCATCCTAAATAGTTAGAAGGAAGACTTCACAAAGGGAACTAAAAGGTAGTGATGGCCTGGCGCAATGGCACACTCTGGTAGTCCCAGCTTCTTGGGAGGCTGAGGCAGGAGGATCACTTGAGCCCGGGAAGTGATCGTGCCACTGCACTCCAACCTGAGCAACACAGTGAGACTCTGCCTCAAAAGATAAAAATACAAGTAAAAAGAAAAAGTAGTGATAATGTGCACGCTAGCTAGCAAAATTATTAAAGTTTTGTATTGATCAGCCCAAACTACGTGAGTCATTCACTGGCATTTTGGTCATATCCCAGAAAATAAAATTTAGGAGTAGGTTTGGGGAGAAAAAAATCTTAGAAAGGCACACATCAAACATGGAAAGTTTTTTCTGTTTTGTTTTGTTTTGTTTTGTTTTGTTTTGTTTTGTTTTGAGACAGAGTCTCAAGTCTGTTGCCAGGCTGGAGTGCAGTGGCGTGATCTCAGCTCACTGCAACCTCTGACTCCCTGGTTCAAGCAATTCTCCTGCCACAGCCTCCCGAGTAGCTGGGATTACAGGCTCGTGCCACCATGCCTAGGTATTTTTTGTATTTTTAGTAGAGATGGGGTTTCATTATGTTGGCCAGGATGGTCTTGATCTCTTGACTTCTTGATCCACCCTCCTCGGCCTCCCAAAGTGTTGGGATTACAGGCGTGAGCCACCGCACCCGGGCTTTTTTTTTTTTTTTTTTTTTTTGGAGACGGAGTCTCAAGTCTGTTGCCAGGCTGGAGTGCAGTGGCATGATCTCACCTCACTGCAACCTCTGACTCTCTGGTTCAAGCAATTCTCCTGCATCAGCCTCCCGAGTAGCTGGGATTACAGGCACATGCCACCACGCCCAGCTATTTTTTGTATTTTTAGTAGAGACGGGGTTTCATTATGTTGTTCAGGATGGTCTCAATCTCTTGACCTCATGATCCACCCTCCTCGGCCTCCCAAAGTGTTGGGATTACAGGCGTGAGCCACCACGCCCTGCTTTTTTGTTTTGTTTTGTTTTGTTTTGTTTGAGACAGAGTCTCGCTCTGTCACCCAGACTGGAGTGCAATGGCGTGATCTCAGCTCACTGCAACCTGTATCTCCACCTCCCAGGTTCAAGTGATTCTCTTGCCTCAGCATCCCAAGTAGCTGGGACTACAGGCTCACGCCAGCACAACCGGCTAATTTTCTTGTATTTTTAGTAGAGACAGGGCTTCACCATGTTGGCCAGGCTGGTCTCGAACTCCTGACCTCAGGGGATCCGCCTGCCTTGGCCTCTCAAAGTGCTGGGATTACAGGTGTGAGCCACCGCGCCTGGCCAAAAGTATTTTTTAAAGTAAGAGTGTACTTGTAGAAGGTGGGGGTATACTTGTAGAAAGTGAGGGTAATTTTGTGGATAAGGGCAGTGCTATGGAAGATGGAAAATGTAAGTAAAAGGTGGAGAAATATTAGCTAGGCAATACTGAACAGAGAGGAAGTCTACTGTGATGGAAGAAGGGAAGATATCAAGATTAATTAATAGTAATAAAAAGCACAAAGCCAGTAAACTCAGGTTATTGTGTACAGGTCACCAAATCCTTCTGAAGAGTGGGCTCAAAGGAGGAGGGAGGTTTGCATATCTCTTGGAAGAAATGGGAAACCGTCTGAGCTGGCAGTGTCAGGCTGAACGAGCTCAAACAAGTGCAAAGTCAGTTAAGGTAAAAGAAGGAGTTGGTGTCACAGCAAAAGAGAATAGGAGAAATGTCAAGAAATTAAAAATAGTCTCTTTTTCATAAGAAGATAGAGAATCAAAGAGTTATGTAAAATAGGTGAGGGAATGAAAAGAAAAATAGAAGAACATGAAAGTTTGTCTAAGTGTAATGGTGTCTTAGAAATAAGTAGACATGTACCAAGTGCAAGCAAAAAAGAACAGTCCCCTGCAAAACATACAACCAAAAGACAACGAAAAAGAAGACAGCCCAGCCTAACTGAATGAGACATCCTTCAGGGAGGAAGGAGGAGCTTGTGCATTCAGAACAGGACACATCTCCCATGCCTGCAGGACCCCCCCTCCTCTCTCAGCAAGGCTGAGTGGGAACCCCTGAATGGGCACACTCTGGACAAGAGCTCACACTCCCGCTTCCCTGAACACTTGCAGCTGCTCCGTCACTCTACCTGGGGACTGTCAGGACGAATCTTACTAGGCCCTTTAGTCTTGTGCTTGTAGCCACCGCATCATTCCTCATTCCTCACCTCTAATCCCCATTCAGCTTGTGCACTACCTTTCAACCCCATCTTCCATAGCTCCTCATCTCCTGAAACCTTTCCACCGTGCACTCTGGAGCTCAAAGTTATTCATCAGCAGAACATTCTGCACCCTAACTCTCTTTCCAAAATGTTCTCTTCATCCTCATGCTCTAAGGATACTTCTTTCTTTGCTGTCCTCTTCAGAGGTGGTTGCTTGCCCTCCCACAGCCCTTCTATCACTGGGCCTGGGGGGTAGTTGCATGTTCTCCTTGTTCCCCGTTGCTAATCCCAGATGCCCTCTCTTTCAGACTCAGTATCCACAATCCACAGTCCCTCTGTCTGCAGGCATCTCTGCCACCTTCCCCCATGCTTTGAAGAGTTTAGCTCCTGGATCATCCTCACCAACATTCCTAGAGATTTCCATACCCACATGGATGATTTATTCCAGGAACCTGGACTCTAGATTCCATGATATTCTCTTCTCCAATGAACTGGTCATCCATTCTACCTAAGCGATTGTCTTCCATGGTCATATTTTAAGTCTTGTCATAACAATCACCTCAATCCCATCACTAGTTCAGTTTCAAATATCCCATGCTCTGAACACACCTCTTTCCTAGGCCAGGGTCCCTGGAACACAGTCAGCCTGAAGCAAAGCGAATGTGCTGATGCTTTACTGAGAAAGAAGCAAGAATGAGGGAAAGGAGCAGTCAGGCAGGAAAGTCAGGAGAGCAACCACAAAGTGTGCTGTAGAGCTGGCAACATCTTCCAAGAATATCCAACCGCGGGGCTCACGGGGCTCCTCCAGAGAGGCCAGAGGACCACGGCGTCTAAACCCAATTCAGCAGGGGCACGCAGAGGTTATTCAACTCCTTCTCAAGCCTTCTGGCATTCTTCTCCTTGGTCAAAATCATCCCCATGGAGCTTTAATTCCCTATGATTTGCAGGTTGTGTATTGACCACTCTGGGAAGTCACAGGGGAAGCCAGAGCCTCCATGGACCCAGTCAGTTGAGATGTGGTATCGAAGCTGCCACAGCTCCTATGGCAGTGGCTGTGACAGAAGCTGTGCTGAAGCCTTGTCCAACCCTGAGGTTCCGCTGAGGCAACCAGAGCCACGGCCATGACCACTGGAATGAAATGAGCCATCCTCAGGGCCAATCCAGCCAGAAAATAGGGCAAGAGGCTCAGGCCCTGGGGAAGAGGAGCGGAAAAGTCAGGCTCAACACATCTGGGGTGCAAAGAAACTGGATCTTGCACATCCATGCATTGCACCACATAGATCTGCTCAGACCCATTCATTTCTGAATCTTGCATGAGAAAAAAAATGATGCTGTCACTTTTTCTCAAGAAGAAAATTTAAAACCCAGTTCTTCAAGATGATGGCCAGTTCCAATCTCCTAAAAAAGGAGTTAGAAAACCAAGTTAAATCCCATTATTACAGCTGGTCATAATTGACATCCAGGGCCATAATTGATATTCTCATTTTGCACCTCCACCAGCCATTCCAGGTTTCCCTTACCCTCAGTCAGCACTTTGGCTGGTCTGGGTCACTGGCCTGGTGAAGTGACCTAAACCTTCAGCCCTCTTGCCTTGCTTTTGTAAGGCCATGGTTGCTGCAATTAACCACTCACAGTTCTCACTGGGCAGAGAAGCACCAAGAAATGGCCCAGCGAATCCCCCAAGTTCCAGACTTTCTTTCTTTCTTTCTTTCTCTCTCTCTTTCTTTCTTCTCTTTCTTTTTCTTTCCTTCCTTCCTTCCTTCTCTTCCTTCCCCACTCTCACTTTCTTCTCTTCCTTCCCTCCCTCCCTCCCTTCCTTCCCTCTCCCTTCTTTCCTTCCTTCTTTTCTTTCCCTTCCTTCCCTTCTTTCTTTCTCTTTCTTTCCCTTCTTCCCATCTTCCTTCCTTCCTTTATTTCCTTCTCTCTCTCTCTTCCTCCATCCCTCCCTCCCTTCTTTCCTTCTTTCTTTCTCCTTCCTTTCTTTCCCTCCTTCCTCCCTCTCCCTCACTTTCTTTCTTTCCTTCCTTCCCTCTCTTTCCCTCCCTCCTTCCCTCCCTCCCTCTTTCCTTCCTTCCTTTTTCTTTCTCTTTCTTTCTTTCTCCCTTCCTTCCTTCCTATCTTCCTTCCTTCCTTCCTTCCTTCTTCCTTCCTTCCTTCCTTCCTCTATCTCTATATCTTTCTTAGATGGGGTCTCATTCTATTACCCAGGCTGGAGTGCAGTGATATGATCATAGTTCACTGTGACCTCAAATTCATAGGGTCAAATGATCCTCTGGCCTCAGCCTGCTGAGTAGCCAGGACTACAGGCACGCACCAGCATGCCCGGCTAATTTTAAAAAAATTTTTTAGAGACAGGGGTCCCCCTATGTTTCCCAGGCTGGGAGCTCTTTCATTCTCCATTATGAAATGGCAACCCTTGCTATTCATGTGACTCAGGGTCAACTACCCCTGCCAGTACAGAAATGCCATTCTTTGTCTGCTGATCCTCTGGCATGAGGAGCCCAAAGTGGCCAAACATGACCACAGTTTCCAGTTCCCAGGTGGAAGCACATATGAATAGGTCTTCTCAGGGCCTAAGTCTACAGGAAACATGAATTCCACAAGTGGGTCATTGAGAGAAATGGTGGTCAGGGGCAATGCTTCTGTCACCTTGTAGTCGACCAGGCCTGTGTATTCTAGCTATTAAGGCAGACAAAAAACCATCCCAGGCTGGGTGTGGTGGCTTATGCCTGTAATCCCAGCACTTTGGGAGGCTGAGGTGGGCGGATCACCTGAGGTCAGGAGTTCGAGACCAACCTGGCCAACATTGCAAAACCCCGTCTCTACTGAAAATACAAAAATTAGCTGGGCGTGGTGGTGGTCCCTGTAATCCCAGCTACTAGGGAGGCTGAGGCAGGAGAATCACTTAATCCTGGGAGGCAGAGGTTGCAGTGAGCTGAGATCGTGCCATTGCACTCCAGCCTGGGCAACAAGAATGAAACTCCGTCTCAAAAAAAAAAAAAAAAAAAAAAACCTCAGAAAATTGCGATGCTTAATACCACCACCAGTGCTTGAAAGATGCAAGGTAGTTATTCCTTCCACAATCCTATTTAATTTGTCCTTTTGGCAGATGCAGAATCTTGATGGATCCTGGAACATGACTATGGATTATTGTAAATGTAATCAGGTAGGGAATCCAATTAGAGCTGCAACCTGGATGTGGTATCTTTAACAGAGCAAATCAATATAGCCTCTGGCATCTGGAAAGTGTTTTCTTTTCCATTCAAAAGCAAACTGCCTTTGTGTGGCATGACAGCTGTATTCCTTCACTGTTTTTCCTCAGGACTGTGTCAACCTTCTTTACTTTGGTATATTATAGCCAGAAGGGGCCTTGATTACCTTGATAACCCACAGAACATTATGCTGTTCCATTACATTGATGACATTATGCTGTTCCATTACATTGATGACATTATGCTAATTGGACCTGGTGAGAAAGAAGTATCAAGCATCCCACATACTCTAGTGGAACACATGCGTTTCAAAAGCTGGCCAATAAACCCTGTGAAAATTCAGGGACCTGACACATAGGGAAGTTTCTAGGGGTCCAAGGCCTGCGGCATGTTGACAGTAGCTTTAAAATGACAGACAGGTTGCTTCACCATACATTGTCCACTATGAATAAAGAGGCACAATGCTTGGTAGGCCTGTTTGGATTTTGGAGGCAACATATTCTACATTTGAACTTGTAGCTCCAGTCCATTCACCAAGGAATCTATAAGGTTTACAGTTTTGTTGTTTTTGTTTTTTTTTTTTTAGACAGAGTTTCTCTAACTCCGTCACCCAGGCTGGAGTGCAGTGCAGTGGCATGATCTCAGCTCACTGCAACTTCTGCCTCCCAGGTTCAAGCAATTCTTGTGCCTCAGCCTCTCGAGTAGCTGGGATTACAGGTGTGCGCCACCATGCCTGGCTAATTTTTGTATTTTTAGTAGAGATGGGGTTTCACTATGTTGGCCAGCCTGGTTTTGAACTCCTGACCTCAAGAGATCCCCCTACCTTGACTTCCCAAAGTGCTGGGATTATAGGCATGAGCCACCGCACCCATCCAGGTTTACAGTCTTGTGTAGGACCCAAAGCAAGAAAAATACCTGTAGCAGGTCTAAGTTATTCAAGCTGCCCTGCCGCTTGGGTCTTGAGACTCAGCAAAGCCCATGGTGTGGGAAGTGTCTGTAGAAGAAAGAGAAATTGTATGGGGAGCCTCTGCCAAGCCCCAAAAGGAGAATCACAGTGCAGACTCTTTGAGGTTTGGAGTAAAAGCATGCCCTTTTCTGCCAGCTCTTCTCCATTTGAAAAGCAAACCTTAATTACCACTGGGTTCTGGTAGTTTAAATATCAAAAAAATGAAACATTAAATAAGGATGCAAACAGATTCCTGCCTGAGGTGGGAATAGTCACCACAAGATGAGTTTGCAGTCACAAAGAACTATCAATCACAGTAATAGCCAAAGTCAGAGGGAAGCTAAGGAGTTTTGACACAGGGCACCATAGACTCTGGTCACTTCTTGCGCCACTAAGATTCCTTTGTATCCCATATCCATTCTGTTAAATCCACCCTGTTAAAGATGTTAGCCAGCTGCAGCCTCTAGAAAAGATTTAATATTAAGCTTCATGTTGGAGTAAGTGAAAAAGAAAAAGATTTAATGTATAGGGATTATTGAGACAAGCTACAATCCCACTGGTTACCCAAAATGGTAATAGACATTATCTTTCTTCTCTCCTCACCCTCCCCTCCACACCCACTCTAGCATTCCATCTTGTCTACTTTGCCTGCCTGGCAGGAGGACTGAGATCTTCATTGCTCAGGAGTCTAAGCTCTTGGTTGTCTTGCCTTTGTCAGGTGGTGGTTGCTGCAATTGCTCATTCACAGTTATTACTAGGCTTGGAATTACTGAGAGACACCATAGAATTCCAACATTCTAGACATTTTTTTCACCGTCCTCATTATTGGCAGCTACTCTAGGTCATTATGATAATTAGGGTCAACCACTGCTGTCAGTATAACTTTTAGCGCCTGCTGGTCCACAGGCATAAGGAGCTCAAAGTGACCGGATCACAGTTACAGATTCAGATTGAGCGGAGACTTTATTGTGCCCCCTAGTGGAAAAGTCCTCCTCCCAGGGAATGAGGACCTTAAATCCAGCAGCCCAAGGTTGAGGGGATGAGCGAATATTTGGGGGTTGGTTACTAGGAGTGATGGTGAGAGGGGCCAATCTTCCATCTTTATATGTTGGCTGTTGGTTTCCTGGAGGACAGGACTCCACCCTCAAAATACTGTCCCCAAGTTGGCACTTTAGATGAGCCTTTTTTTTTTTTTTTTTTTTTGAGACGGAGTCTCGCTCTTTCGCCCAGGTCAGAGTGCAGTGGCGCGATCTCGGCTCACTGCAAGCTCCACCTCCCGGGTTCACGCCATTCTCCTGCCTCAGCCTCCCGAGTAGCTGGGACTACAGGTGCCCACCACCGTGCCCGGCTAATTTTTTGTATTTTTAGTAGAGACGGGGTTTCACCGTGTTAACCAGGATGGTCTCGATCTCCTGACCTCGTGATCCGCCCGCCTTGGCCTCCCAAAGTGCTGGGATTACAGGCGTGAGCCACCGCACCCGGCCTAGATGAGCCTTTAATAGGCCATCTCACCATTCTGTTTGCCAGCTGCTTTCAAGTATACAATATACGGTAGAACCAGTGGCTACTGTGATTATTGTTATGCACCTCCTTGGCCGTAAAATGGATCCTTCGGTCTGGGGCAACATCTTCTGGGATCCCATATGGGTTGATCAGGCATTCCCCAACTCCAGGCCTTTGGGATAGTGGTGCTGGGAAAGGCATTTAAGGCAGGAAAGGCAAACATTTCAAGAGCAGGTGTCAGTTTCAGTAAGGGAGAATCACATCCCCCTCCATTAGAAGCGGTCCTTTCACTTCACTTTGTATCTGCTTCCAAATATCCAGCCACATGATTCTTCCCCTGCATCAGCTTGTCTCTAATTCTCCAATCTTGACCTTTCCAGAATCCTGAGCAACCAGCTAAATCATTCTCCACTGCCCAGGAGTTTATGTATATTCTTACCTCAAATTACTTTCCCTCCATTCAAAGTAACAACCAAGTGTACTATTCACTACACTTGCTTTTAGGGTCCCACTTAGTGAAGTATTAGTGTGGCAGCTGTCCAGCTTTGGTTACAAAAACATATTGAGTCCCCCCCATCCATAGCCATCCCAATTTTTTTTTCTCCTTTGTTAGCTGGTTGTAAGGAAAACCTCCATGAGATTGCATGTGTGAATTAAGGAGGAGGTTTGCTGAATGCTACAAAAGTGGGTGATATAGACTGGGCCACTCCTTCATGTAACTTACTTGTAACTTAGAATCTGCTCTGGACTGATCCCAAATATACCATTTACCCACTAAGTGGCAAGGCAGCTTCCACTGTAGCCCAGATTTGCTGTAAGGCCCTATATTTCTCTGAGCTCCACTTGAAACTGGCACCGTTCCTAGTCACTTGAGAAATAGGTCAGAACAGTGTTCCTAAGTGTCATGTATATTGCTCCCCAAATCCAAATCCCCCCCACCCACAAAACACCACCTCTTCTCTAGTGATATGGGTTTAGAAGATGCAATAACTTGCCATTTGTTTTAGAAGAATGTCCCAGAGGCCGGGCATGGTGGCTCACACCTGTAATCCCAGCACTTTGGGAGGCCAAGGCTGGTGGATCATGAGGTCAGGAGTTCAAGACCAGCCTGGCCAAGATGGTGAAACCCTGTCTCTACTAAAACTACAAAAATTAGCCAACCATGGTGGCGGGCACCTGTAATCCCAGCTACTCAGGAGGTTGAGGCAGAGAATTGCTTGAACCCAGGAGGTGGAGGTTGCAGTGAGCCGAGATTGCACCACTGTGCTCCAGCCTGGGCAACAGAGTGAGACTCCATCTCAAAAAAAAAAAAAAAAAAAAAAAGAAGAAGAAGAAGAAGAAGATCCTAGAATTCCTCAGATCATTGAACTCCTAAAAATTTCACCAATGTGGTAGACCCTTGATTTCTTATAGAGTTTATTCCCCACCTTCTGGCATGCATTTGTCTTACTAGGGCATTCAGAATATTTGATACTTTCTATTGTCCAGGCCTAATCAGCATGATGCCATCAATATAGTGGACCAATATGTGAAACATAAAGATCAAGGTCCCTGTGGACTACGTCTTGACAGAGAGCAGGAGAAATAATATAGTTATGGGACAAGACAGTGAACATGTATTGATGACCTTCTCCTATAGATGTAAACTGCTTTTAGTGACAGTGACAGAAAATAACACATTTGACAGATCAGTAGCCACATGCCAAATGCCATAGACTGAATTGATCCATTTCAACAAAGACACAATATGGCACAGCAGCTTTAGTTGGGGCCATTATTTGATGTTGTCAGATTTTTACCATTTTGGTGGGTACGGAGTTGTAACATGTTTTCATTCTGTATTTCCCTAATGACTGATAAAATCAATCACTTTTCATATGCTTATTGGCCATCTGCATTTCTTGTGCTTGTTCAAGTATTTTGTCTATTTAAAACATTTATTTGTAGGAATTCTTTTTTATATGCTAAGAAGTGATGGACTGAACTGTACCCACCCTAAAATTCAATGTTGATGCCCTAACCCCCAATGTGACTGTATTTAGAGATAGGGCCTCTAAGGAGGAAACAAAGGTTAAGTGAGGTCATAAGGGACTAGCCTTAATCTGATAAGGCTGGTGTTCTTATAAAAAGAAGAAAAGACACCAGAGCTGTCTCTCTGGAAAGGCCATGTGAGGATATGGCAAGAAGGCAGCCATCTACAAGCCAGGAATAGAACCCTCATTAGGAGCTGAATTTGCTAGTAGCTTAATCATGGACTTCTAGCCTTTAGAACCGTGAGAAAATAAATATGCATTGTTTAAGCCACACAGTCTATGGGATTTTATTATGGCAGCCTGAGCAGACTAAATCATAGATGTGAGCCTTTTGTCAGTTATATTTATTGCAAATATCTTCTCCCTTCTCACCTCCTGGCAAACTGCATGAGCAGCTGTCATGGTTATCTATTGCTGTGTAACAAACAATAGACAGTAACAAACTCTTACTCAAAGCTTAATGACTTATAGCAACAATAATCACTTATTTTGCTCATGAATCTGCAATCTGGGCAATGTTTGATGGGGCTGATTCATCTCTGTACCACACAGCATTAGCTGGGGTGGTTTGACTGGGGCTGGAGAATCCCCTTCCAAGATGGCTAGCAAGCAGGGGCTGGCTGTCACCTAAGAGCTCAGCTAAGGCTGTAGGCCAAGGTCCTCAGTTCCTCTCCACATAGGCTTCACCATGGGTCAACGCCAACTTCCTCGTGATTCCAAGAGCACACATCTCAAAAGACAGGAAGTGAAAGTTACTAGTGTCTTAAGACCTGAGCCTGGACGATGGCATGGCGTCACTTCTGCCTTATTCTATTTAAGCAATCACAACTCCTTCCCAGATTCAAGGGAAGGGACAAAGACCCCACATCCTGATGGAAGGTATGTTAAAGAATTGGCAGACACCAAAATCTTGATGTTTCCTGAATTTGCAGCCCTTTTCTGTACAGGCCCATGACTGCAAAAGAAAGGCACTCCTGGCTGGGTGCACTGGCTCACGCCTGTAATCCCAGCACTTTGGGAGGCAGAGACAGGCACATCACGAGGTCAGGAGATCGAGACCATCCTGGCTAACGCGGTGAAACCCTGTCTCTACTAAAAATACAAAAAATTAGCTGGGCATGGTGGCACGCGTCTGTAGTCCCAGCTACTCAGGAGGCTGAGGCAGGAGAATCGCTTGAACCCGGGAGGCAGAGGTTGCAGCTAGCCGAGATCACGCCACTGCATTCCAGCCTGGGCGACACAGTGAGACTCTGTCTCAAAAAAAAAAAAAAGAAAGAAAGAAAGAAAGAAAGGCACTCCTACGAATTAATGGTGCTCTTGTTGTTGCATCCAAACTCCATGGAAATTCTCATGTCTTCTCCTTGCTACCTATCCTTGCTACCTATTAAGAACCTTTTCACATCCCCAAAATCTGGCTTGTTTTTCTGATCTGATACCTTCTTGCTATCCACTAAACCCCCATCACAATAACCAGTCATCTGAAGTGTGATCACCTCCTCAGTAAATCAATTCTAAATTCCTTAGCATTGCTCATACGGCTTCTCACAAGCTAATTCCAGCCTACCTTTCAGCCCCGTCTCCCACCACTCCCTCCCTTCTGTCCCGTGCATCCTGAGTTTTTGATGGCACAGAAGAGTAGATTCTCTATAGAAGAAAAGTAATTGGCCTCCCAAAGTGCTGGGATTACAGGCATGAACCAGTGCACCTGGCAGGGAGTGCCTTTCTTTTGCAGTCATAGGCCTGTACAGAAAAGGGCTGCAAATTCGGGAAACACCAAGATTTTGGCATCTGCCAAAAAAAAAAAGTAATAATAATAATAATAAATAGTGTCATAACTTGGTGCTTTTTTTTTTTTTTTTGGAAGATAGAATCTTGCTCTGTCGCCCAGGCTGGAGTGCAGTGGCACGATCTCGGCTCACTGCAAGCTCCGCCTCCCGGGTTCACACCATTCTCCTGCCTCAGCCTCCTGAGTAGCTGGGACCACAGGCGCCCACCACCACTCCCAGCTAATTTTTTGTATTTTTAGTAGAGACGGGGTTTCACCGTGTTAGCCAGGGTGGTCTCGATCTTCTGACCTCGTGATCCACCCGCTTCGGCCTCCCAAAGTGCTGGGATTACAGGCGTGAGCCACTGCACCCGGCCAAATGTGAACTACTTTTTTTGGAAAAGTTCTACTGAGAGGGACCCCGAGCAGAGGTTGCCTAAGTAGGAGCAATGACCCTGTCTAGGTATTCTCCTGCCTTCTGAATTCACTGCCCTAATCCATAGTGATCCGAGTCCCCCACTAGGCCAAACTTGAGGGTGGGATCCACTTCTGCTTCATCCCTGTATCCTCTTCTGTCCCCTAGCACCCAACATGGTGGCTAGCACCCAACACATTGAATAATCAATCAGTGAATGAACGATGTTAAAAATGTTGGTGGTCATAGACATGTACTGCTCACATCAATCTTCAAGGAAAGACTTGCTGCCCAGGCTTAGAGAATGTAGTCAGCAGACAGACTGTTGCCGTGAGCTCTTTCAGGGTCTGCTTCAGCAGCCCTTGCTGGTGACTGAGCTAGGTTGGAGGTCAGGGGAACAGAAAAGGATTATAGGGGCTCAGCCACTTAGTCTGATGCAGAACCGCTCCGACAGTCAATACTCTGGAGTAACTCTGGGTTGTTGATATGGTTTGGCTGTGTCGCCACTCAAATCTCATCTTGAATTGTAGTTCCCATAATTCCCACGTGCCATGAGAGGGACCCAATGGGAAGTAATTGAAGCATGGGGGCAGTTCCCCCCATGCTATTCTCGTGATAGTAAGTTCTCATGATATCTGATGCTTTTATGAGGGGCTCCCCCTTTGCTCGGTTCTCATTCTTCTCTCTCCTGCCGTCACGTGAAGAAGGACGTGATTGCTTCCCCTCCCGCCATGATTAGGTTTCCTGAGGGCTTCCCAGCAATGAGGAACTGTGAGTCAATTAAACCTCTTTCCTTTATAAATTACCCAGTCTTGGCTGGGCGCGATGGCTCACGCCTGTAATCCCAGCACTTTGGGAGGCTGGGGCGGGCAGATCATGAGGTCAGGAGATCGAGACCATCTTGACAGTGAAACCCCGTCTCTACTAAAAAAAAAAAAAAAAAAAAAAAAAAAAAAATTAGCTGGGCATGGTGGCAGGCGCCTGTAGTCCCAGCTACTCCGGAGGCTGAGGCAGGAGAATGGCGTGAACCCGGGAGGCAGAGGTTGCAGTGAGCCGAAATCGTGCCACTGCACTCTAGCCTGGGCAACAGAGCGAGACTCCGTCTCAAAAAAAAAAAAAAAAAAAAAAAATTACCCGGTCTTGCGTATTTCTTCATAGCAGCGTGAGAATGGACTAATACAGTTGGCCAAGCCTTGGCCAGACTAATACAATTGGCCAAGCCTTGGCCAGGTCTGCATCACAGTTCAGTTTCTTCCTCTGCCCAATCCTGCTCCCTCCCGCTTCTCCTCACAGATATTGATCCCTAATAACCATCTTGCACCCACAACTCTATCTCAGCTTCTGCTTCCAGAGAACCCATCCTGTGACAGGAGACAAAGTAGCTTGCTCCATCATCCAAGCAAAACAGATATGGGGTGGAGGGAAGGGAAAGAGTAGAAGTTTCATTGCCCACCAGAGGGCCCAGCCAGCACATCTATGGCCAGAATTCACTCACTCGCCGTTCTATCAAAAATATGTGCTCTAGAATTACACTTGTCCCTTTGCTTTTTAAGGTTTTGTTATTTTGTCAGCATTCTAGTAAGGTTATATTTGAAGGCTGTCCAATATCTCAGATGAATGAAGAAGAAAAAAGAGTTTGTCTTATGCCTGTCCAGTTAGAAAGACTGGGAGCCTTCAAGCTTGGAAAAGGAGTGATGGTGGTCATCCCATTAGCTCTCAAGGAAGAGCCATCTGTGCAGCTGAGCATCTGGGAATTCCTTCCTGCCTGGAGTTTTCCTTCCTCCCTTTCATTTGTTTGTGCCTTTGGTTCAGTTATGTGAGAGTGCACCCTCGCACACATCACAGCTCAGAATGTATCATATTGGCTCAGCACTGTGTTGACTATACTTTCAATTCTTCTCTTCCTCCATACCTTAGGCAAACTTCAAGGATATCTATCACATGTGGATCTTTGTTTTTTCCTAGGAGCTGGGATTTTGTAGTGGTAAACAGTCTGGGCTTTGGATTCAGACCATTTGAGCCCCATTTTTGCCATTTACAAGCTAGGTGACCCTGGCCAAATTACTTAACCTTTATATATATATATATATATATATATATATATATATATATATATATATATATATAATTTTTTTTTTTTTGAGACTGACATGCTGCATACTTCACTAGCAAGGCTGCTCCATTTTGGGTTTTTTGAATCTGTAAAGTGGAGAGAATCTCTTCCTCATAGGATTGTTGTTGGAATTAATGTAGCATAAGCAGCAAAAGCAGAGTCTTGCTCATAGTAAGCACTCAGTAAACACGTACACACATTTATTTGCCCATGAACAGACAGAGGGCTACTACCGAGAGACGCAGCTTTCAATGCCAGGGCTCATCCACCATCCCCACCCCAGGCCCCACCCTGCTCTACTAAGCTGGAGAGACGGAGAGAGGCTCTGATGCAGGAATCATTTTCATCTATCAGCTTTATCTATCAACATGAGCAGAGTGGACAGTTCCTCTGAGATCTGAATTATCACCTCCTGACCCAAAGTGCCTTCTCTGTCTTCTCCCTAGCACCAAGGCTGCAGAAAACAAGCAATGTGGAAGGAAGGAAGGAGAGGGAAATAAGGAGCAAGAGAGGGAAAGCAGTTGGCTAAGCTTTGTGCCCAGTTGGAAGAAGCAGAGTGGCAGTAGGCATGGGGTCTAGTAAAGGCTCGTGGAGCAAAGTCTTCATGATGAGTATAAGAGAAAATGGTTAAGTCATTTAGCCCTGGGTTCAAATTCTTGGTGCACTAAGTACTTGCTGGGAGAACCTAGTAAGTTACTTAACCCCTCTGGTTCAGCCTCATTATCCCCTCTTAGCCCCTCCCACTCTACACTTAATCCACACTGAACACTCAGTTCCTCAAACATGCATTGCCAAAAAAAAAAAAAAAAAAAAAAAAGAATTGCACTCTTGCCTCTGCTCATTTGCCCGTAGGGTTCCCTTTACCTACAGTGACCCTATTCTCCAAGTGCCCCACCCTACATCAGCTACTCTAATCCCTTTCGTCTGGTCAATTCTAGCTCCTCCTGCAGAGCTCAGCTTAGATGTCACTTCCTTCAGGAAGCCTTCTCTGACCACTCGGCCTGCTATGTGCTCCCAGGGACACCAGAATTATCTCAATCGTGGCACTCACCACTCTCTGCTGACATGGCCTATTGTCTGCATGCCCCTCCAGAGCTCCATGGCTTCTTCATGACTACAGTTTCAGTAACCCATGCCTTACAGGTGCTCAATAAATGAGGCTGAATATTATTGAAACTTTGTAAGCTTTAGAGAGTTGGACAAAAGCCCAGCATAGGCATTGAATGCCAAATAATTTGTTGAGAAGAATGGAGTGGAGTGGAATGGAATGGAATGGTGAATATGCTGATTTTAATGCTATTTCACTGCATTATCCCAAAAGCCCACAAGATGTCAGTGTCTCTACTTGAGAAAAAATGTGGCAGTCTGGATGAAATTAAAAGCACTCCCTCTACCTGATGGCAGAAGTAGTTTAAAGTTAATATTGATATAGAAATAATAGGGATTGGTTGATTGGATTGAATATGTAATATGTACATATAGAACAGAATTCAAGTATACAGTGGAAAGTAAACTCTTCTTCCCTCCCTACTTCTGTCCCTTTTCCTCCAGCCCCACTTTGCCCAACCCATGGGCAACAATTTTTATTATACACATGGGATGGATATCCTTCTAGGGATATCCTAGGTATAAAACCACATAAGTAGATGTATATTTCTTTTTTTTTTTTTTTTTTTTGAGACGGAGTCTCACTCTGTAGCCCAGGCTGGAGTGCAGTGGCGCGATCTCGGCTCACTGCAAGCTCCACCTCCCAGGTTCATGCCATTCTCCTGCTTCAGCCTCCCGAGCAGCTGGGACTATAGGCACTGGCCACCACGCCCGGCTAATTTTTGTTTTTTTTTTTTGTATTTTTAGTAGAGACGGGGTTTCACTGTGTTAGCCAGGATGGTCTCGATCTCCTGACCTCATGATCGGCCCGCCTCGGCCTCCCAAAGTGCTGGGATTATAGGCATGAGCCACTGCGCCTGGCCAAGTAGATATATATTTCAAATAACACCAGTGGTTGTATACAACTGTTCTGCACCTTGAATTTTTTTGTACCTAAAATATCTCAGTGCATTCCATATTAAAACAGTGTTACCCTGTTTAAAAAAATATTCCATTGTTTAGCTTTAATGTATTTGACCAATGTCCCAGTGATGGACATTCAGATTGCTTCTCATCTCTTTCTCTTACAAATATCTCAAACCATTCCTCATTTTATACACCTGCAAGTATATCTAGATTTTAAATTCCAATATTTTGATATTATCAATTAGCCCTCCATTGAAGTTGTACCTATTTACATTTCCAGCAACAATATGAGTGTTTTTTCTTTACAAACTTGCCACACAGTTTTTTATATATATATATACACACATATATAATACGTAATAATACATGCAGTATATATGCCAGTCTGAGGTGAACTATATCTCATTATAGCTTTTTGAAACACCTTTATTGAAGTATAACTGACATACAGTAAATTTCACGTTTAAAGTGTAAATTTGATGAATTTTGACATATGTACCCCTCTGAAACCATCACCACAATCAAGATGACTATATCCATCACTCCCAAAAGTTTCTTGTGCCCCTTTGTAAACCCTTCCTCCCACTACCCCTGTAATCCTATCATCCCCATGCAATCACTGTTCTGCTTTATGTTACTATATACAGTATTTGCTTTTATTTTCTAGAATCTTATAAAATTGGATAATACAATGTGTAGTCTGTGTTTGCTTGCTTGCTTATTTATTTGTAGAACTGACTTGCTTCATTCAGCATTAATATCTTGAGGTTCATCCATGTCATTGTGCATATCAATAGTTCCTTTTTATTGCTGAGTCACACTCCATTGTATGGATATACCACAATTTGTTTATCCTTTTATGTATTGATAGAAGTTTAGGTTGTTTTTGAAACCAATCCAATAGTCCCAAAGATGGTTCTTTTTGATAAACATAGAAATTGACCCTCCTGATCTTAAAGCTTGAAATTTATATTTGTTTTATCTGAGTTCCTTCCTCAGGAAACAACCTTCAGGCCTCTGGAAAAAGTATCAAAGAACTGAAACTCAATGGATCACAGCACCAGATGACAACCCCTCATTCATTATGATTGCTTCCTTTGCCCCTCCCTAGTTCCTGTTTTTTTTACACATTGTTACATTTCTTCCCTGATGTATAAACCCCTAGTTTTAATCAGTCAGGGAGATGGATTTGAGGCTGAGCTCCCATCTTCTAGGCTGTAGCACCAAGAAAGGGGAGCAGCAGGCCTGACCTAAGCCACACCCCTGACCTAGACCAAACCCTTGACCTAGACCAAACCTCTAGTATATGGAAGAAGCAGGACCCTCCCTGGACCTAGACCAAACCCCTGGTGTTTTGGTAATATTTTTAGTTTGTAGCTTTTACAAAGTTGCTATGAACATTCATGTACAAGTCTTTGTGTGAGCATATGTTTTTGTTTTCCTTGGATAATAAATCTAAAAGTTGGAATGACTGGATCATATGGTACGTGCTTGTTTAACCTCTAAAGAAACTGCCAAATTGTTTTCAAAAGTGGTTGTACCATTTCACATTCCCCTTCTGCAGTATATGAGAGTTCCAGTTGCTCCACATCGTCATGTGGTACGGCCAGTCTTTTTAATCTTAGACATTTTAATACATATATAATTCATGGTTTTAATTTTTATTTCTCTAAAGAGCAATGATATTGAGGGTGTTTTTTAGTGTTCTTATTTGACAGTAAGAAGTTATCTCTCCAAATCTTTTTTCCAACATGAAAATTGGGTGGTTTTCTTATCATTGAGTTTTGAGAATTCTTTTCATATTCTGATGTAAGTCCCTTACTGGATATATAATTACAAATATTTTCTCCACTCTGCAGCTTATCCATTCTCTTAACAGTGGCTTTTGAGGAGCAAAAGTTCCTAATTTTGATGAAGTCAAATTGATCTTTTTTTTTCTTTTATGCATTGTGTTTTTCATGTTGTATCTAAGAAATCTGCTTTATCCAAAGCCACAAAGATTTTCTCCTATGTTTTTTTCAAGAAATTTTGGAGTCTTAGGTTTTACATTTAGGACAATAATTCATTTTGAGTTCATTTTTGTATATGCTGTAAGATATGGATCACTATAGTTTTAATTTGTATGTTTCTTGTCATGGGTGTATTGAGCATATTTTCATATATTTAAATATGATTTATATTTCATTTCTCATGAGGTCTTTGGTCAAGTCCTTTGCCCAGGCAGCTGTGTTTGGATATGCAGTTCGTGTGCCACTCAAAAGCCTAAACCAATAGGAGAAGTGGAGGCTGCAGTCTGGCAGCACGCTGCTCCCTGGGACATGTACACTGCTTAGGGGCCCCTTTTTCTATTTCATCCTGAGATGGCTGCTTTCTTTACTTTTCCCAGAGGCACTGCATAAGCTAGCAGAGGCATTGTCTTTGTTCACTTACTGCATTGTAGGTCTTTTTCATATTTTATAAGAGTTCTCTGTATTACTTAACCCTCCATCATTGTGGTGTGAATATATTCTTCCCAGATTATCATTTACATTTTTTACTGTTCATGGTATTTTTCAATCAGAATAATTACTTGTAGAGTCAAATACATCAGTCTTTGCTATTGTGGGTCTGAATTTTGTGTCGTGCTTAGAAAGCTTCCCTACTCCAAAGTTATTTTGAAAAATCACTTCATGTTTTCTTACTGGCAAGTTTATTGTTTCTTTTTCACATTGAAGTCTTTTGATTCAGTTAGCATTTATTTTGGTGAAGGGGTGAGACAAATCTAATTTATTTTTTCCCCAGTTGGCCACCTAGTTGTCCCAACACTGTTTATTAAATAATTAATATTTTCCCCACTTACATAAAGTGCCAGATTTATCACAAACTAAATTCTCATCTTTAATGTAATAAGAGGACATATTACCCTGCCCAGAGGCCACATGCTACACTTTGATTCTATGGGAAAGAAACAGATGACAAGAAAAGGAGGCAATTAAGAGATTTGTTTATTTTCAGAGCATGATTTGAGTTAGTGCTTAAGAGTTCTACATCTATCATGTGATACAAAAATCAGGATAGCAATAACCTTTATCAGGAAAAGATTAAATTGTATTTACTATCTTCTATTTGTGAATAAGGAAAGTGTTCAATATTTTTGAGAAAAAGTAATGCAGAAGACTTTACACACACACATACACACACACACACAAGTTCTTTCATTAGGAAAAGTTGTGTAATGGCTAAGACTTTGGGCTCTGACTCACATAAGCCTGTGATGCTACTAGTCTCTAACTTGTGTTAATGTAGGGATTGAGTTTATTCATGTAAAGTGCTTATTAGCACAATGCCAGACTCAGAATACATGCTCAATATTCAGTAGCTGTTAACTTCTATTTTTGAAAAATGCTTAGATGAGTTTCTCCAAGATTTCTCAGATGTGGTTTACCTGCTATCACTGAGGGATTGTGCCTTCATTGACTGGAGAGATCACATGGAAAACATGCCTACCAAACCTGGGAGAAACTTACCTGATCATTTATATAGATAATTGACGTGGTTCACTTACTCAGCACAGTGGCCGGAACATAGAAAATACTTAATAAAACTTCCTGTTATTATTAATAATAAATCATTTTGTCTTAGTTATTCCAAAGAAGAATTGTAGAAGAGTGGACCTGAAGACAGTGCTATGGCAATATGCAGTAGGATCAGCAGAAAGTGAATTCTTTTTTTTTTTTTTGAGACGGAGTCTTGCTCTGTCGCCCAGGCTGGAGTATAGTGGCACGATCTCGGCTCACTGCAACCTCCGCCTCCCAGTTCAAGCAATTCTCTTGCCTCAGTCTCCCGAGTAGCTGGGACTACAGGCGCCCACCACCATGCCCAGCTAATTTTTTGTATTTTTTAGTAGAGACGGGGTTTCACTATGTTAGCCAGGATGGTCTCCATCTCCTGACCTTGTGATCTGCCCGCCTCGGCCTCCCAAAGTGCTGGGATTATAGGCGTGAGCCGCCATGCACAGCCCAAAGAGTTCTCTTATATCCTCCACTCCACTTCCCCAATGTGAACATCTTATATAACCATAATACAATGATCAAGAACAGGAAATTAACATTTGTACAATATCATTAACTAAACCTTAGAATTTATTTGAAATTCATCAATTTTCCCAGTAATGTCCCTTTTCTGTTCCCTGGTCCTATCCATGATTACACAGTGCATTTAGTATTTATTTCTTCTCAATCCCCAGTCTGTAACAGCTTCTCAGTCTTTCCTTATCTTTCGTGACCTTGACACTTTTGCAGAGTACTGTGACAGGCAGAATTCTAAGATGATCCCTAAGGTTTCCACCACTGAATGTACATACCTTGTATACACTCTTGAGTACAGGCAGAACCTGTGAATGTGATGGGATATCACTCCCGTGATAACATTACTTATCGGTTCACTTTGACTTATCAAAAGAGAGATTATCTGGGTGGGCCTGATCTAATCAGGTGAGCCCTTTAAAATAACCAGGCCCTTCCTGAAGTCAGAGAAGCTTGCTTGCAAGTATGAGAGAATCTAAGGAAGTGGTTACATGGCAAAGACCCGAGAGTTTTTTCCAGGAGCTGAGAGGTTCTCAGCTGCTGCTGGCTAGCAATACAGCCTCAGTCCCACAGCTGCTAGGAAATGATTTCAACCAACAGTGTAAGGCAGCTTGAAAAACTACCTTTCCCTGGTGGGCATGGTGGCTTATGCCTGTAATCCCAGCACTGTGGGAGGCCAAGATGGGTGGATCACCTGAGGTCAGAAGTTCGAGACCAACCTGTCCAACATGGTGAAACCCTGTCTCTACTAAAAATACAAAAACATTAGCTGGGTGTGGTGGCGTGCACCTGTAATCCCAGCTACTCGGGAAGCTAAGGTAGCAGAATCATTTGAACCTGGGAGGTGGAGGTTGCAGTGAGCTCAGATTGCACCACTGCACTCCAGCCTGGACAACAAGAGCAAAACTCCATCTCAAAAAACAAAAAGAAAAACTACCTTTCCCTAATCGAGCCTCCAGATGTGAATGCAGCTGGCCGACACCTTGATTTCAGACCCAGAGCAGAGCATAGTTAGAATATGCTAGACTCCAGACCCATAGAAACTGTGAGATATTAGATGGCAATTGTTTTAAGCTGCTCAGTTTATGGTGATTTGTTTTGCAGCAATAGAAAACTAATACAAATAATAATATAAATCAGTTATCTGCAGAATATCCCTCAATATGTGTTTGTCTGATGTTTTCTCATGTTTGGAATGAGGTTATATATGCTTGATGAGAATGAACAAAAACGATGTGTTCTTCCCAGTGCATCATATCAAGGGATTCATTTTGTCTGTTGTGTATATGTCTTATTACTGGTGATATTTACCTTTGATCATGTAGTTAAATTGGTGTCTGCCAGGTTTTCCCCACTGTAAAGTTTTTGTAGTTCATAATTATCTTGCAGGAAGTACTTTTTTTTTTTGAGACGAAATCTCACTCTGTTGCCCAGGCTGGAGTGCAGTGGCGCAATCTCGGCTCACTGCAACCTCCACCCCCGGGGTTCAAGTGATTCTCCTGCCTCAGCCTTCCGAGTAGCTGGGATTACAGGCGCCTGCCAGCACGCCTGGCTAATTTTTGTATTTTTAGTAGAGACAGGGTTTTACCATCTTGGCCAGGCTGGTCTTGAACTCCTGACCTTGTGATCCACCCGCCTCAGCCTCCCAAAGTGCTGGGATTACAGGCGTGAGCCACCGTGCCCGGCTGCAGGAAGTACTTTTGAGACTATATAAATTCTGTTTCTCCTCCTTGTCACCCACTAATTTTAGTATCATCTATGGATCTTGCCTGAAATGTTTATTTTTATTTATGTTTTTAGAGACAGGGTCTTGCTCTGTCACCCAGGCTGGAGCACTGTGGTGCGATGAAGGCTTGCTGCAGCCTTGACCTCCTCGGCTCAAGCAATCCTTCTGCCTCGGCCTCCCAAGTAGCTGGGACAACAGGTGTGTGCCACCCTGCTCTGCTAATTTTTTTATTTTATATTTTTGTATAGACAGGGTCTCACTTTGTCGCCCAGGCTGGTCTCAAACTCCTGGCCTCGAGTGATCCTCCTACTGCCTTGGCCTCATAAAGTGCTGGGATTACAGGCATTAGTCACTACATGAGTCACTGTGCCCAGCCTGAAATTTGTATTACTCCAGTGTCTACCTAGTGGTAATTCTCTATTTCTCTCTTTCTTCTACATTTATTGATTGAACTTCCACTGTAAGAAAGAGCTGCCTCGGGCCGGGCGTGGTGGTTCACGCCTATAATCCTAGCACTTTGGGAGGCCGAGGCGGGCAGATGACAAGGTCAGGAGATCGAGACCATCCTGGCTAACACAGTGAAACCCCGTCTCTACTAAAAATACAACAAAAAAAAAAATTAGCCGGGCATGGTGGCGGGCGCCTGTAGTCCCAGCTGGAGGCTGAGGCAGGAGAATGGTGTGAACCCGGGAGGCAGAGCTTGCAGTGAGCCGAGATCGCGCCACTGCACTCCAGCCTGGGCAACAGAGCGAGACTCCGTCTCAAAAAAAAAGAAAGAAAGAAAGCTGCCTCTTCCCTCATTCCTCCCCTATTTATCTATTTATTTATTTGATTATTTATATCATATTTGTTTTACTCTGTGGATCAAAACCCCATATCGTCATTACTTTTCAGTTAAATTGTTCCTACTTAGGTCATTATGAACTCCTTCACACTGGCTCCTGTGTTCTTTTCACAAGCTTGCATCTGGTTTTGAGCCTTTCCTAACTTCCTGGCACATACGATGTTGTTGACTCATTTTGGATTTTCTCTGCCCAGTCATGAAAACAACCATTCTCCAAGGGTAACTGGTTTCTGGGTTATTGGAGAATGCTGTTTATGTCTGGGTGTTAGGTGTGTTCAATTTTTAGGGTGTAATTGCTTCTAGACCCTCCCAGAGGCTAGGTAATATATGTAATACACGAACCCATACATACTTACATATTTATATTTCTGTATTGATCTGTCTGTATCTATTTTTAAAAACCATGAGTTTTACAGCTGGGCATGGTGGCTCTAACCTGTAATCCTAGCACTTTGGGAGGCGGAGACAGGCAGATCATTTGAGGTCAGGAGTTTGTGACCAGCCTGGCCAACGTGGCAAAACCATATGGTCAATAACCAATTGAGACCAATCAGGCTGGTTCGAGACCAGCCTGGCCAACATGGCAAAACCCTGTCTCTACTAAAAGTACAAAAGTTAGCTGGGCGGTGGTACATTGCTGTAATCCCAGCTACTCAGGAGGCTGAGGCAGGAGAATCACTTGAACCTGGGAGACGGAGGCTGCAGTGACCAAGATCGCGCCACTGCATTCCAGCCCGGATGACAGAGCAAGACTCCATCTCAAAAATAAATAAAGTAAAAATAAAATTAAAGCCATGAGTTTATGCTGATACATCTGATTCCAATTCAATACCACAAGGTTCATTTTAGCTTTCTTTTTTTCCCTATTTATAACTTCTGTCTCCAACAGTGAAAAGCCCAGCTACTATCTATTTACTTATTTGTTTAAAAATGTATGTGTGTGTTGTTGTTTTGTTTTCTTTTTCTGGAAAAGTTTTTCTCAGAAACCTATAGAATGTGTAGCACCAAATGGCCTCCAACTCCATGCCAGAGGCAGCTGACCACAGCAACTGCATTGATTCTTCACTTTCTGTCTCCTCCTAAACCCCATTCAGATATCCCCCAGTCACCTTCCTACAAACTAAAACTGGAGTTCTCTGTCTCCCAACCCAACAGTTAGAAGCTTAGGGCCAAGGTGGGGTCATTGGAACCTGATATAAATTTTTGCTTTCTGAGCAGACCAAAAGGAAGCCATCCTGCGTTGAAAATCTGTTAAAATGTGACCTAAGAGTTTTTTGTGTGTTTGTTTGTTTTTTGAGACGGAGTCGCCCTGTCGCCCAGGCTGGAGTGCAATGGCGCGATCTTGGCTCACTGCAACCTCCGCCTCCTGGGTTCAAGTAATTCTCCTGCCTCAGCCTCCTGAGTAGCTGGGATTACAGGCGTGTGCCACCACGCCCAGCTAATTTTTTGGATCTTTAGTAGAGACGGGGTTTCACCATGTTAGCCAGGCTGGTCTCGAACTCCTGACCTCAAGTGATCCTTCCAACTCGGCCTCCCATGCTGGGATTATAGGCATTAGCCACTGTGCCTGGCCCTGGATTGGTTATTGACCATACAGAATTCACTCTGAGTCCCAGCTGATTCTAATGGGTGGGGTTTTTTTGTTTGTTTTAATTTTAGTTTCTTTTTCTTTTTTTTGGAGACAGGGTCTCACTCTGTTGCCTAGACTGAAGTGCAGTAGTGTGGGGATCCTCCTGCCACAGCCTCCTGAGTAGCTAGAACTACAGGTGTACACCCCCATGCCTGGCTAATTTTTTATTTTTTGCAGAGACTGTGATCTCACCATGTTGCCCAGGCTGGTCTCAAACTCCTGCCCCAAGTGTTGGGATTACAGGCACGTGAGCAAGCACACACGACCCTAATGGGTGTTTCCATACTTCCTCACTACATCCCCCACTCAGAGATTGATAATTTAAGCTTTTCAGTATCCCTACCAAATACTGATAGTAATTAAACCCTTCCTTGAACCCCTCGCAGATGGTATCTGTGAAAATAAAATAAGAAAATCAATGGGGAAGTGCTTTGAAAATTATGCATTGCTAAGTAAACTGAAGGGCCCTGGGATGTGTCTGCAGTGAGAGGGTTTGAACTCTGCATCTGCTAATGGGAGCTTTCGGAGACTGCTCTTCCTGCTGTGACCACCCTAAGTTGGGAGACAGAAATGTTTCAAGAATACAGGGAAGGTGAAGTTGCTATAGTGAATGGGGTGGTTAACAAAATAATATGTGCTGAAAATCTCTCAAAACAGAAAGGTCAAAATGCTTTCATTATTGAGTGCTTTAAAAATGATTTAAAAATAGTTATTCAAGGCTGGGCACGGTGGCTCACGCCTGTAATCCCAGCACTCTGGGAGGCCAAGGCGGGTGGATCATCTGAGGTTGGGAGTCTGAGACCAGCCTGACCAACATGTAAAACCCCGTCTCTACTAAAAATACAAAAAAAAATTAGCCAGGTGTGGTGACACATGCCTGTAATCCTAGCTACTCGGGAGGCTGAGGCAAGAAAAGCGCTTGAACCTGGGAGGCGGAGGTTGCGGTGAGTCAAGATCGCGCCATTGCACTCAAGCCTGGGCAACAAGAGCAAAACTCCATCTCAAAAAAAAAAAAAGTTATTAAAGCCAGGCGCAGTGGCTCACTCCTGTAATCCCAGCACTTTAGGAGGCTGAGGCAGGAGGACTGCTTGAGCCCAGGAGTTCAGACCAGCTTGGGCATCATAGCGAGACCTAGTCTCTACCCAAATAATAATAATAATAATAATAATAATAATAATAACAACAACAACAAAAAATTAGCTAGGTGTAGTGGTGCCAGCTGTGGTCCCAGCTACTCAGGAGGCTGAGGTGGTGGGATGATCCCTTGAGCCCAGGAGGTTTCAGGTTGCAGTAACAACTGTACTCCAGCCTGTGTAACAGAGCGTGACCCTGTCTCAAAAAAAAACCCAAAAAAGTCGTTCATTCATTCCTGTCTTACTAACGGATGTGGAAATGAGAAGTTCCATCTTTGCCTGGAGGAAGTGTAGAATACACAGAGCAGAGAATATACAATGATAGCTACCATTTCTTGAAGACCTACTGTGAGCCAGGGACAGTGTTAGGGGCTTTCTACATATTATCTTAATTAATACAAGCAATCATCTTGAAGGCAGGAATTGATATCTTCAACAATGAGTAATTAACTACCAGAGAGGTAAAGGGAGTTTGTCCAAGGTCACCCATATAAATGCAAGAGTCAAAATTAAAATCCACGTCTGCCTGAATGCCAAAGCTCAAGTACTCTCCAACACTAATAAGGTGAGAGTAATCCATTCACTGAAAAAAAGATTTGAGTGCCTCAGGCCGGGCGCGGTGGCTCACACCTGTAATCCCAGCACTTTAGGAGGCCGAGGCAGGTGGATCACGAGGTCAGGAGATCGAGACCATCCTGACTAATACAGTGAAACCCCCGTCTCTACTAAAAATACAAAAAAATTAGCCGAGCATGGTGGCGGGAGCCTGTAGTCCCAGCTACTCGGGAGGCTGAGGCAGAAGAATGGCGTGAACCCAGGAGGCTGAGCTTGCAGTGAGCTGAGATCGTGCCACTGCACTGCAGCCTGGGCGACAGAGCAAGACTCTGCTTCAATAAATAAATAAATACATAAAAATAAAAAAACTGAGTGCCTCTTTTGTTCCAGACATTGTTCTGAGTGCTAGTGATATAAAAGTGAAAAAACAAAGTCCTTGTCTCATGGGGCTCATGCTGTAGTGGAGAAAGACAATAAAAATGTAGTATGTCAGATGGTGATAAATGCTGTGAAGGAAAATTAGGATGGGGTGCGTAGGATTACTATTTTAACCAGAATGGTCAGGGAAGACTCTGATCATGTGAAGTCTGAGCAGACCTAGAAGACTTGGAAGAAACAGAACTGGCACAAAGAAGAACTTCCTCCTTTGCCTACCTATGGGTTCAGTTTGGAAAAGAGGGGGCGGGATGGGAGTGCAGGTGTTAATGGAAACTATATGCTCAAAATCAGAAGACCTGAGCATTACTTTACTCCAGGTGATTTACTGGCAAATCTTTTCACCTTTGAGCCTCAATTCCCTTCGCTGTAGACGGGAATAACAGTTCTTGCCCAGCTTCTCACACACAGCTGCCATGAGGATCAGATGAGATGACCCACTTGAAAGCCCTTTAAAAATAACACAATCAGGGCCAGGCGCAGTGGCTCACGCCAGTAATCCCAGTACTTAGGGAGGCTGAGGCAGGTGGGTCGCTTGAGGTCAGGAGTTGGAGACCAGCCTGGCCAACATGGTGAAACCCCGTCTCTACTACTAAAAATACAAAAATTAGCCAAGCGTGGTGGTGCGTGCCTGTAATCCCAGCTACTCGGTAGGCTGAGGTGGGAGAATCGCTTGGACCAGGGAGACGGAGGTTGCAGTGAGCCGAGATGGCGCCACTGCACTCCAGTTTGGGCGGCAGAGTGAGACTCTGTCTCAAAAAAAAAAAAAAAGACCGGAAGTCAACTCTTCAAATAAAATGTATTCCTATCTCAGGTGCAGTAGTTACCCTAAACATCTTTTTGAAAGGCCGCCCAGGCTGAAAAAAGAGATAGGCTAAACTAAATAAGCATAAGTTTCATAATATGCCTCTGCTGAAGATTCTTGGGTAATTTACACCAGTCAAAAATTGTGGGCCGGGCGCGGTGGCTCACGCTTGTAACCCCAGCATTTTGGGAGGCCGAGGCGGGCGGATCGCCTGAGGTCAGGAGTTAGAGACCAGCCTGGCCAACGTGGGGAAACCCCGTTTCCACTAAAAATAAAAAAATTAGCTGGGCATGGTGGCGGGCGTCTGTAATCCCAGCTACTCGGGAGACTGAGGTAGGAGAATTGCTTGAACACAAGAGACGAAGGTTGCAGTGAGCCGAGATCGCGCCACGGCACTCCGGCCTGTGAGACAGAGCGAGACTCCGTCTCAAAAAAAAAAAAAAAAAAAAAAAAAAAGTGTGTCTTGTGCTTCAACTAAACTAGGAAAGAAGTCTTGGGATTCTAATCTTTAACTCTAATCGCCACGCCCCTTGACCCGAACTCTATTTCCCAATATGCCTCGGGCTCCTATAATCCCGCAGTCATTGTGACGCAATCCCACAGCCTTCTGGGAAACGTAGTTTATTTATTCTCCAGCTGGGGAAAGGCTTAGGGCTGTGGACTACCTCTCCCGTGAGGTAGTGCGCAACTCCACCCTGTTCGCGGCGTCTTCGAACGCGCCGCGGCAGCCATGTTGGACGTGGTCAGCACAGGGGCCGGCACCACGGGGTTATCGAAGCAGCTGTCAAGATGCTGGGGTCCCTGGTGTTGAGGAGAAAAGCACTGGCGCCACGGCTACTCCTCCGGCTGCTCAGGTCCCCAACGCTCCGGGGCCATGGAGGTGCTTCCGGCCGGAATGTGACTACTGGGAGTTTCGGGGAGCCGCAGTGGCTGAGGGTAGCCACCGGGGGGCGCCCTGGAACATCAACGGCCTTGTTCTCCGGACGTGGGGCAGCCACCGGGGGGCGCCAGGGAGGACGCTTCGATACCAAATGCCTCGCGGCTGCCACTTGGGGAAGCCTTCCTGGCCCCGAAGAAACACTCCCAGGACAGGACAGCTGGAACGGGGTCCCCAGCAGGGCCGGACTGGGCATGTTTGCCCTGGCCGCAGCGCTGGTGGTTCATTGCTACAGCAAGAGTCCGTCCAACAAGGGTGATTATGAGATCTGGGTTTGAGGAAGGGAGAGGCGGGAAGATTGTCCTAACTTCGTATCTTAGGAGGGTGGGAGGTACTTATAGGTTTAGATCCTTAGAACCTAAGTCTTGGAGGGACTCAGACATCATCTGGTTACAGGGGCAGGGTGTTGTCCTAGAGACCTCATCACCTCGGAGTTGTATAATCTCGTATCATAGATCCGCTTCCTCTCTCTGGGCATCATTTTATCCATCTGTACAATGGGGATATTGGACTAAACATCTAATATTATAGCATGGACCCCTTATGTTTCTCATATTCTGCCTGGTCCAATTCCTCTTTCCTGAGATCTCCAGGAAACGGAAATTATGGGGTGTTTTAAGGGCAACCGCCAGATGGTTTAGAGAAGTTGCCAAACCGCTCCCCCCTACCCCCCGCCACCAAAGGTGCCAGAGTCAGGAACAACCTGACTCGGTTCTAATGCCAGCTTGACCTCTATTTATTTATTTATTTATTTATTTATTTATTTATTTCTGAGATGGAGTCTTGCTCTATCGCCAAGCTGGAGTGCAGTGGCGCAATCTCGGCCCACTGCAACCTCCGCCTCCCGGGTTCAAGCTATTCTCCTGCCTTAGCCTCCCAAGTAGCTGGGACTACAGGTGCGGGCCATCACACCCAGCTAATTTTTGTATTTTTAGTTGTTGGTCAGGATGGTCTCGATCTCTTGACCTCCTGATCCACCCGCCTCGGCCTTCCAAAGTACTGGGATTACAGGCGTGAGCCACCGCGTCTGACCAATTTCTTTATTTATATAGTGAAGGATAGTTTCCCAACATTTTTACAGTACTGTTATTTTGACTCTTTTTGGAGTTCAGCGGCCTGAGTCTGTCAGTCTCAGGATTTTGCTGTGTCTGGTCTCACATGCTGTGAGGTGATCTTGCCATGTGGGATAGTTGGCAGGAGAAGGAAGGTGGATTCCTGGAGGCCCAAGGGCAACTGCTGGGGGACTGGCTGATCCCGATTAGCATCTCATTTGGATCCGTGGAGCTAAGCAGCAGCTGAGAGAGTGGACAGAGAGCCAGACTTATGACCTATGTGAGTCCAGCCATTCAGGTTCTTAGTTGTTCCTCAAGAAGAAAGACTGAGGCATGGTGTCCATAGATTCCATGCACCCCAAGCTCTGAGAATTTGGAGCAAGAGTTGGGGAGTAGGGAGTGCCTTGACTTTGATTCGTTTGATGTGGCCAATTGTAAAGGAAGGACTTTGGTCTGGGAGAGACAACACTGGGGATCTTGTTTTGGTTCTGTGTCTAACTCTCATTGTGAATTTGGACTTTTGCTTCTCCTCACTGGTCCTCTGTTTCCTCATCTACAAAATGAGGGTTTTGAAATAGACACTAAGGGCATCGAGCTTAGGCATGTTGTAATCCTGTAACTTCCAGCATTTTTGGGGGTACCCACTGTGCGTCTAGTTTTAGGCTAGGTGTGTGGGAAGTCCTAACTTAACACAAAATCAGTCAAGGGGACAGTGCAGGCAGTTGGAATGTAGGGCTGGTGAGTGGAGCTATGTGTTGTTGGGGGATCAGAGGGCCAGTAGGGTCAGGAAAGCCTTTCTGGAGTATTGGAGACCCCAGAGGATGGGAAATTCGAACTTGAGTTCTGAAGGATGAAGTAGAAACGAAAAGGAGAGTGACCTTTTGAGCCCCATGAGAGCAGGAAATGTATCTTCTCTTTTGTTTTTTCAGGTTATGCTAGCAACTTTCCCGAATACTTAGACATCATTTGCCCACCACAGTGTCTGGAACTTAGTAGGTGCTCAATAAATGTGTGAGAGTTGGATTATATTCCATGCAAAGACTTCAGGGAATGGAAATAACAGAGTTTCGGGGCACCATGGTGTGTGCAGGGGCTAGCAGAGCAGCCAGCTTGGTTGGAGGATAAGGTCTTTGGAATTAGATGAGAGCAGATGGAGTGGGGCCTGGATGCCAGTCAGGGGTGGGGTAGGTGAGGGTGTTGGAATTTCTTCTGTAGGCAGTGGAGAGTTATGGAAGGTTCATGAGCGGGGAATGTTCTGAGTCCAGTGTATTTGGCGAGGTGTTGCCTAAGAAGTTCCTGGGGGTTCCCAACTGGACTTTATGGCCTATGAACTCCAGCAAGAATACCAGGGTCTATTTACCAAAATAGGTAATGGTCAAAGCCGTGACCAGTTCCTGCTGGAACTGACTTGCCAGCTACCCTGTCCCCTGACTTAGAGTTTTGACCCTCAGTGCAGTGTGGTAGAAACTGAACCCTTTTAGAAGCCAGGAGGCCCTGGTTCTTAGCTCATTCCTCACTCTGTAACCTTGTAGAAGCCACATTTTTTTCTGCAGAGTGAAGGGAGAGTGGATACAGCCATCTCTAAGGAAGGCTTGATCCCCTCCCAGCTGGTGGCTGTCTGAGCCATGCTTGGGTGTGTGCTTTAGGTACATCCGGTAAGGTAAGTAGAAAGGACCTGTCCCTGGAATCTAGGCCAGGAGGCATCAATGTCTGAACCACAGGACTGGCTTTCATATGCATGATAAGGTGTATTGTACAGATAAGGAAACTAAGGCTCAGGAGGTTAGATAGGTGGGCTAGGTTATACAGCAAATAAGCGACAGAGCTGGGCTAGACCCCAGGTCTGACTGTCTCCAGATCCTGCTCTTTCACTCTACTCCAGTGCATTTGCTCATGGGTGAGTCTTTTGGCTGGACTGAGAGTTCCCTGAGTCAGGGCTGGCTATGAATCCGTCCAGTGCCCAGCAGTGTAGCTCAGAACCAGGCTGGGCACAGAGGGCTCCATGTACCTGGTATTGAGCTATTTGAAAAGATTGTGCCTCTCCTGTTGACTTTTGAGTTTTTCTGAGTCAGTCCAATTTTCTTTATGGCCACAAGGTGGTGGCAACAGCCTGCAGGCTGCCCAGACCAGGCCAGACGCACTTAGCTAGCGTTGCTTTTCTCCTAGGCTTGGTGTCTCCTCTGCTTTGGGTCTCCCTTCCCTGGGCTCAGCACTGGGGAGTTTGCAGACGTCTCAACTGTCATTTCATCTCCTTGACATCCTTGTGAAGCTGGCAGGGCAAGGAGTTTTGTCTGTGTTTTACAGTCAGGAAAGCTGTGGTTGAGAGAGAGAGGAGCTGTCATGGTCACGTGGTGAGGAGTGGGAGTGGAATGGAGCCAGATCTCAAAGACTCCTAGTTGAGACCTCTCCATCCTCAGAGAGGCCTACACCCTGCTTGCTCCTCTCATTCTACCTTTCCTTTTGGGTTTATGACTTGACATCAAGATTCAGAACTGGGTTGAAGAACTGGAGTTGAGGGAGAAAGTGGACAAGATCAGGGAATGGTTAGTAATAACTCTTATAGGAACATAAAGCATATGCAGAGCTTCATAGATTATGAAGAGCACATTATTTACCATAGGCAAGACGTGGTGCTAGCAGTTGACCTGCATTCCCTCTATGATGAGAGGAGTGAAGAGTTTGGGCTCTGTAGTAGAAAGGTGTGGAAGTCAGGTTGTTAACAGTGGACACCATGTGGGGAGGGAACGATTCGTTTCTCATTATATATTGTGACATCAGTTTGCTTGTCAAAGTCCATGTTTCTAAAGTACTGCCACTGTCTTAGTGGGCCCTCCACGCAGTCCTGAGATGGGTATGTCCTGGCCGCGGATCTGACCAGTGCCCCCTTTCTCTTCAGATGCAGCCCTGTTGGAAGCTGCCCGTGCCAACAATATGCAAGAAGTCAGCAGGTGAGTTGAACCCCAGGCCTTGCTCTCCCCTACAGGAGAGGCTGAGCAGGGCGAGCCTCTTCTCGTGTGATGACTTTGCTTTGGAGGAAATCCTTACCCTAAGCTGGGAACTGTCCCCTGTGACATCTCTGTAGTCACAGAGTCACCTGGGCTCCCTTTACCCAGATCACCCCTTGGATATTTTCGGTAGGGAGTCAGCTCCCAAACATCCCTGGATCCTTCAGCTATTTTGTTCTTCACTGGGTTGGTTTGGACTCCCTTCAGCCCCCATATCCTTTGGGTTCTTCTCTGAATCTTCTGATTTGTGCTCATTTCTTTGGGAATGGCCATGTATTACTGCTTGCTGCCTGGACAGGTTGCAGGTCGGCATCTATGGAAAGGCTTGGGGATTTGGGACAGAGCTGGAAGAGACCATCTGCCAGAAGGTCTGGGGCTAGAAATGCCTGCCTGCAGGGCCAGGGGCCCATACCTGGCTTTGCCCGGGGACAGACTGCATTTCTGTAGCTTCACTGGCTCAGCTAGTCTCCAGTGACCACTGGCAGGTTGAATTTGAGGCTTATTATTCGGCAAGGGCAAGATTCAACTCGGCTCAGCCCAGTGCCAGGTGTAGGGCAGAGTCTGTGTCCAAGATGGATGCTCAGACTGGGGCCAGCATGGGGCATCAGTTACAGGGCTGTTGGTTAAGGGCAGAGGTCTTATTCTTGTTGAAACTATGCCCCCCACTGGGCCTAACCTTGGCCTCTCTTGGCCATTTATATAGAGCTAGGTGGCCATAGGACACCCCCCTTCCTTGCCATCATGTCTGCATGTTAGACAGGAAGTCAAGTGTTGGGGTGGCTATTTCCACACCCAGTGCCACAGGCCCTTGGTGTTCTTCCCCACCTTAGCTTCCTGAACATACAAGAAAGTGTTGAAAAGCAGCCCACCCCACCAAGACTTACTGCTTTGATTCCCTTTCATTTTATCTGCAGCATTATTATTGATTCTCAAGGGTGCTTTTGAGTATTAATGTTCAAGCCTTAGTTTTTAATAAACCACTTTTGGAAGTATGGGCTGGGAGTTGTTTTGTAGCCAAATAAATATGTTGGAGCAATAGTTTAATAAACATGCGATGATGCATCTTAAAAACCAAGCACAGATGTCATCCTGTTGTTATAAGAGCCATTCATAACTGCAGGCTGTGTGTGGCATCTTCATTCCTCCAGAAACAGATGTGCTTTGCTTCATTCTGCTGCAGTACAGGAGTACGGGTATGGAAACTGACCCTTGCTGACCCTGGAATCACCTGTTGGCTACTGCCAAGGGCTGCCGGGCTGCGACTTTCCCCTTTTGGCAGGGCATTTGCAGAGCAGCAATGTTGGGAATCCACTCTTCCATCCCCCAGGGGATGCCACTACCATATTCCATTGAGCTGCCAGGCATTGATTATTTAGTTCTTTCAAATACATGTTTTTCTAATAGCAATTAAACACCCATCCCAAAAATACAGAAAGTAATTGAACTTAACGGTGTATGTGTGATTCAGACAGTTTTTCTGAACATTCATTCTCGTGTGGATAGTGTCTGTGGGGGCTTTTCATGTGTGTCCCCAGGCTCTAGCCTGCTTTTCTCCTGCCTCCTCTTGTCCCACCTCACTTGGTCAGGATGACCCTGTCAGAATCTCCCTTCACTCCATGTGAGGACATCAGAGATGAGCGAGGCACAGACCTGCCCTCAGCCCCTATCTCATACAAGACCACAGAGCCAGGAGCAAGCTAAGCAAAGGCGGGAAGCAGATGCTGGCTGGCTGCTGGGCCTGCGGAATATGTTGATGCTCCTGAGGTGGGATTTGTACAGGGTGTCAGGAAAGAGGGAAGGTTGTCTGAGAGAAGCTGGAATGTGCAAGGCCTGCCATGCCCAGGGTGAGGAGTTTTGAACTCTTACTCTATACACAGTGGGGAGACGTGGGAAGTTTTTGAGCAGGGGAATGACCCAGTTAAGGCTGACTCGCAGAGGAGTGAAGGACGGACTGCACTGGGAAAAGGCTGAGGGCCGATCTGTTAAGAGGCTGTTTCTGTTTCAGTAAAGACAGATTCAAGATGATGAGGGCCTGAATGAGGACATCCTTCCCTCCCCCTCACCCAAAGCAGCTCTTGATTATGAAAGAGTGAGTGGGTCTCTGCTGGGCACTGCAGATGGGGGATGGGGATGGTGACCCAGGCCCTGGTCTCAAGGAAAACAGACATGTAACCCACCAGTTATAGTTCTTCCTGTGAACAGAGCCAGGTCTGGGGGCAGTGGGGGTAAAGGGAGCCTGACCATCCTTGCTAGAAGGAAACTTTCTGGAATTCCTACAGTAGGTCCTTATTCAGCCTTTCTGTACCCTAGACTCTGTACAGGTGCTTCATGCTGCTCTTTATTTCTTCTTCAATGTCCTGGGCTCTTAGCTCTGCCCAACAGACCTGCCTATAGCAGGACAGAATCCCATACTCATTTTTTTTTTTGAATTTACACATACAATCATGCCTTGCTTAACAATAGGGACACATTCTGAGTAGTGCAATTTCATCACTGTGTGAACATCATAGAGTATACTTACCCAAACCTAAATGGTAATAGCCTACCACACACCTAATCTATATGGTATAGCCTGTTGCTCCTAGGCTAGGAATCTGTATAGCACGTTATTGTCCTGAATACTGTAGGCAATTGTAACATAATGGTAAGTATTTATGTATCTAGACATACCTAAATACGGAAAAGGTCATTTGTTGCACTATGATGTTGAGACAGTTACAACGTCACAAGAGGATAGGAATTTTTCAGCTTCATTATAATCTTATGGGACCACCTCATACATGCAGTCTATTGTTAACAAACACATCATTGTGTAGCGCATGACTGTAGGTTACACATGGTTGGGTCACTGTGTATATGATTGATATGGTCAATAATATCAGTATTTAGAGCAAAACTCAGACCTCGTAAATAATGTTGTCCTTTACCCTTCTTCCCCACTTGACCTCTCTGGGGCTCTGTACTGTGTCTGCCTCTACTTGACCTCCCCCAGCTCCTGTCCTTAGCCCCAGAGTCTTGGGAAAGTTCTGGATAGTGAAGGGCAGCAGCCTAAGGCTCTTCTGCTCCCAGGGGGAGGTATTCGATCCTCCTCTTTAAGGACACCCTGGAATCTTCAGTCCATGGGCCCTGGATGTGGGTCCTCCGCAGATGGCCCTCTGCCATCTGTATTCATTATCCTCTGCTTACACCTTTCAAAGCTCTAGTGCTGCTTTCCTTACAGAGCCTTCTTGGATTCCTCCCAGCTGGGTGTGATCTCATCTTCCTTTGCTTCTTCCCCCCACTCTCATCCTACACCTGCCTTCTGGTCTGGGAGGGTATGAGGGTCATCTAGAAAGGACCATGGCAGCTTGTCACAGGAGGGAGCTCCTTTTGTGGAAGAGAAGCTGGAGGTCAGGTTGGAGAAGTAGAGCTGAATGCCACTTGCCACACTGTTCTTTATATGAAGAAGTCTGTGGGCTATATTTAATCTGAAACTGCTGGATTGTGCGCCTCCTGAAGGGCAGGGACAAGGTTGTGTTCTCTACCGTCTTTTACCCTGTTCCACAGCACAGCGGCACTTACTTGTTTTTTGTGATTCTTTCTTTGCTTTTTATTGACTTTTCAGTGTACCTGAAGTAAGCAGTCCAGAGTCTTACTTTCACACTCCCCTTGGCTATATCAGAGGGAGGCCAGGTCTCTTCTCTTTCCTCCCTCCCTCGCTCCCTCCCTCCCTCCCTTCCTGTGTGACATCCATTTCCTCCCTTCTCCCCTGAGGCACTTAAGTTCATCCATCTCTGGTTCCTCAGAAGTGGAAGCCTGGCCTCCTACCTGTCAGCAGTGTGAGCAGGTGGTCCTGCTCCTGGGCTTACCCCAAACTTGAGCCTGAGGAACTGCTCACCCGAAACCTAGGGCACAAGGCAGACTAGAGACACATCTGTCCAGGCTCAGGCCAAGCCATGTGAGAAGTTGTCAGGACTGGGACTGGGAAAAGTGAGGCCTCCTGTTCTCCTAGCGGAGATCACATTTCCTTCAGCACAAAGTAGGTGAAAGACAACACCCCTACCCATCTCCCTTCTCCCAGCAGGGGGCTAGGCCTCTGCTGAGTGCTTACCTCAGTTGTTCATCAGCCCAAGCAGTCTCTAATAAAGGAAGCCTGGCAAGATCAGTCTTGGGCCTCAGACTGCCTGCCCTTTTTCTCCAGGATTTATTTGTTCATTTGACAAACAGCATCTGCCATATCCTGAGTCCTCTGCTTGGCACAGGGAACACTTAAGCAGTCATGGTTCCTGCCCATGATGACAGAGTCAGGGGTAAACTGTGGCAATAGGGTGGTCAGTGCTGTGAGAAAGGAAACTACAGGGGCTGCAGGAGACCAGAGGACAAACAGCCTGGAGGATCTGAGAAAGACTTCCAGAGGAAATGGCACCTGATCATAGACTTAAAATATCAGTTGGACTTTGTAAATAGAAGGGGAAGCCATTCCAGGCAAAAAGGGCAGCATATGTGGTAGCACAAGGCAAGGAGCAGCCTGGGGGGTATGCAGAGGGGAAGTCACTTGCTGTTCGGTGTTGCTGGATCACAGTCTGAGGCCAGGAGGTACTGGAGACAGGTAGCGACCTGGTCGTGGAGAACATTGATTGACTCTCTGTTTGTCCCTCAGTCGCCCATCTGTCCAGCCTGTGCTTTGTGCCTAGCCCTGAGCTGAATTTCTGACAACAAAATGAGGAAGGAGAAACAGTCCCTGCCCTAGAGGAGCTCGTGTGCCCTCTGGTGAGGAAGAAGGACATGAGTCAAACATTGAGAGCCAGTGAAACAAGGGACAAATTACCTGCCTTCCAACTAACATGAAGATGATAATACCTAACCCCACAGAGTGGCAGAGTCATTATTACTAATAACAAAATGATTAATTCATTCAGCCAATACTTATGAGTGCATATTCAGAGCTAGGCATTGGGCTGAATGTGGCAGATAACAGTAACGAACAAGATTGGCACAGTCCCTGCCCTCTTGGCAACAGTCTAACTAGGAGTCAGATGACTAATTATGCAACTGTAATTATGTACTTCAAAAGTGAAGTACAATTTGTCTTCTCAACAAATGGTGCTGGGACAACCCGGATATCAACATGCAAAAGAACACAGTTGGACCCTTACCTAACGCCATACATGAAAATGAACTCAAAGTGGTTCATGGACTTAAGTGTAAGAGTAAAACTATAAAATTCTTAGAAGAAAACATAGGAGTAAATCTTTGTACCTTGGGTTAGGCAAAGCTTTCTTAGATATGGTTCCAAAACACAATCAATGAAAGAAAAAAAATTGGACTGCATCAAAATTAAAAACTTTCGTGCTTCGAAGGACACCATCAAGAAAGTGAAAAGACTCTCACAGAATGGGAGAATATTTTGCAAATCATATATCTGATAAGGGACTTAAATCCAGAATACATAAAGAACTCTTACAACTTAACAATAAAAAGGTAATTTAAAAATGGGCTGGCCATGGTTGGGAGCCTGAGAGGCAGGAGGATCACTTGAGTCCAGAAATTTGAGACCAGCCTGGACAATGTAGCAAGACTCTGCCTCAAAAAAAAAAAAAGAAAAGAAAAGAAAAAAAAAATTAGCCGGATGTGTTGGCATGTGCTTGTAGTCCTAGCTACCTGGGAGGCTGAGGCAGGAGCATCATTTGAGCCTGGGAGTTGGAGGTTATAGTGAACTGTGATTGCGCCACTGCCCTCCAGCCTGTGCAACAGAGTAAGACCCTGTCTCTTTAAAAAAAAAAAAATGGACAAAGGATTTGAATAGACATTTCTTCAAAGAAAATATACAGATGACCAGTAAGCACTTGAAAAGATGCTCAACCCTTGTTAGGAAATTCACATCGAAACCTGATACTTTACACCCATTAGGATGGCTACAATAAAAAAGACTAATAAGAGTAAGTTAAGTGTTGGTGAGGATGTGGAGACATTGGAACCCTCATACATTCTTGGTGGGCATGTGAAATGGTGTAGCCGCTTTGGAAAACAGTTTGATAGTTCCTCAAAATGTTAAACAGGAGTTACCTTAAGACCCAGCAAGTCCACTATAGGTGTATGCCCCAAAGAAAGGAAAACATGAACACTAGTGCACATGAGTGTTCACAGCAGCATTATTTATATTAGCCAAAAAGTGGAAATGTGGACCTAAAGGAAAAAACTAAAGCAAAATTAGTAGAAAGAGTTGATTGGGGCCAAGTTTGAGGACTGCAACCCAAGAGTCTAGATTCAAGTTGCCATAAATATATGCTCCAGATTAGCAACAGTTGCAAGTGTGTTTTTAAAGGGAAAAACAAGAGACACTTTTTTTTTGTTTTTGAGACAGAATCTCAGCCCGTCACCCAAGCTGGAGTGCAGTGGCACGATCTCGGCTCACTGCAACCTGCGCCTCTTGAGTTCAAGTGATTTTCATACGTCAGCTTCCCGAGTAGCTGGAATTAGAGGTGCATGCCACCACACCTGGCTAAGTTTTTTTTTGTGTTTTTTGTTTTGTTTTGTTTTGTTTTTTTTGAGACGGAGTCTCATTCTGTCCCTCAGGTTGGAGTGCAGTGGCGCGATCTCGGCTCACTGCAAACTCCGCCTCCCGGGTTCACGCCATTCTCCTGCCTCAGCCTCCCGAGTAGCTGGGACTACAGGTGCCCGCCAACGTGCCTGGCTAATTTTTTGTATTTTTAGTAGAGACGGGGTTTCACCATGTTAGCCAGGATGGTCTGACCTCGTGATCCGCCCGCCTCGGCCTCCCAAAGTGCTGGGATTACAGGCGTGAGCCACCACGCCCAGCGTATTTTTGTTTTTTTTTAAGTGGAAATGGGGTTTCACCATGTTGGCTAGACTGATCTCGAACACCTGACCTCAAGTGATCTGCCCACCTTGGCCTCCCAAAGTGTGCTGGGATTACAGGCCTGAGCCACCACGCAGAAGAGGCACTTTCTAAGTTGTTTACCAAGAATTTACATTAAAATAACAAGCTATTGTTTGGCTATACATTGTTCTTTGTATCACATATTCCAGGAACTACAGGAAAATAATGGGTGAGGCAGCTAGTTAGGAAACTACAGGGTAGAAAAGAAAGAAAAAAATGGCTTTAAACAATTGCCCCCAGGCATGGGGCAAGGGTGTGGGGTTGTGGCTGAGCACCTATACTCAGGTCTCTCTGGGCCTGATACATTTTGCATAAAAATATGATAGAACAGTACATCAGAATATTATTCATCAATTCAGAGGAAGTACTGATACGTGCTACAACATGGATGAACCCTGAAAATATGCTAAGTGAAAAAAGCTAGTCACCGAAGGCCACGGTCTTTGTCTGTTTGGGCTGCTATAACAGAATACCGCAGATTGAGTGGTTTATAAACAGCATAAATGTATTGCTCTCAGTTCTAGAGATCAAAGTCCTAGATCAAAGCTTCTGGTAAATGAGACTGAAGTGAACTCTTAAGGGTGAAAAGAAAGGCGGAAGACAGTTCAGTTAGAGGGAACAGCAGGTGGAAAGTCCTGAGTCAAAGATGTGGAGAAATTGAGGAATTGAGAGAAGGCCAATAAGTCTGGACCCTAGAAAGCAAGGGGGAGAGTGGTGTCAAATGAGGTTGGCGAGTTAAGCAGGGACCATACCACACTGGGTCTGTAGGCCATATTAACAGTTTTTATTTTTGTCCTAAGAGCATGGGCAACCGTTGAGGAATTTTCAGCCAGTATGTGTATGTGTGAGAAAGACTAACAGGTACACATTGTGACATGATATAGATCTGCAGTTTTGAAAGATCATTCTGGTTGTTTGGTAGAGAACAGATTGGTAGAGATCTGTGGTGGATGCTGGAAGACTGGTTGAAAAGTAGCTGGAGTAGTCCAGATGAGAGAAGATGTGACATGGACTAAGATGGCAGCAGCAGAGATGGAGGAAGTAAACTAGATAGGACTTGGTGATGGTTAGGACAATGCCTGGTACAGTGCCTGCCACACAGTAAGTGTTCAATAAATGAATGAATATAAATGGATATGGTTGATTAGGGAGAAAAGGGTCTTAATGAATTTCAGTTTTCTGGCTTGATCATCTGTGTAGATGCTGTTGCCATTCACCGAGATGTGGATCCCTGAGGAACACTGGGTTTGGGGGAAAAGATTATGAGTTCAGTTTTAAACATGCTGAATTTAACATGCCAATGAAAATGTCATTTAGGCACTAGAACCTCTGGGTCTTTCTGACTTCCCACTATACATGCCATGTTGCCTCTTAAATTATCATTTAGGAGATTCTTTTGGTATCCTGTTTTGATTTCTGGTTTTATGGCTTTAGAAAATAAAGAACTTCATACTAGCCCAAACTGGTTTACTAGATGGCTTTGGGGAAAAAAATCGGATTTGGTTTACAGTTCAGGAAAAAAGAAAGGGTTGGGCTTTGTTGAGGGGTAAACATATTTATTCTAGCTTTGCATTGACGGCTTGGTTTGGTTCTCGTCCCTGGATGCCCCAGCTTGGGGCTTGAGGCACTTGCTGTCCATGTGCCAGGATTGAGGTGTCCAGAATGTACTTAGCTACAGCATAGGTAAATGTCCTGCACATTGATCCAGGGATTTTATCTAATTAACAAAACCCTGGCTGGTAAATACATTTGGCTGTCTCGGGGCCTCAGAGAGGCTGTCTGTTTATTGATTGTTGTATCATTTTGGCTGGATGGGAAGATATTAATGATGGCATCAGAGCAACCAAAACATCCAGCTCTCTTAATCAGGAAGTATGTAAATATCCTTGTGGCTTGCAGTGGATTGAAACAAAAGCTTTATCCTAGACCAAAGGTCAAGGCCTCAAGGGCATCACTCCTGTAATTTGATACTTATAGTGAGAGCTTCTGAAGATCATCACACAGTTTTTTGAATGCTAGGGTGTACACAGGTTTTTTGAATGCCTTTCCAGAATGTTGGAAAGGCAGCATAATGTTACAGAAAGAATACAAGAGTTTTAGAATTAAAAGACCTCGTTTTACTTTTGTCATAGTTACTAACAAGCTATGTGACCATTAATAAGTCACTGACCTTCCCTAAGTCTTAGCTTCCAAGTTTTGTTCATGGGGTCCCCACTGAGAACTTTTAAATACAGTTCCCTAGTTTTTTTTTTCTTTTTTTCTTTTTTTTTTTTTGAGACAGAGTCTTGCTCTGTCACCCAGGCTGGAGTGCAGTGGCACAATCTCGGCTCACTGCAAGCTCCGCCTCTCAGGTTCATGCCATTCTCCTGCCTCAGCCTCCCAAGTTGCTGGACTACAGGCGCCCGCCACCACGCCCGGCCAATTTTTTGTATTTTTAGTAGAGGTGGGGTTTCACCATGTTAGCCAAGATGGTCTCGATCTCCTGACCTCGTGATCCGCCCGCCTTGGCCTCCCAAAGTGCTGGGATTACAGGCGTGAGCCACCGCGCCCAGCCAGTTTCCTAGTGTTCAGAGAAAGCTGAGTCCTTCTGGAAGGGTCCAGATCACACACTGAAACCCTAGGCTTGCTCAAGTAGACCTTGTACCTCTCAAGCAGTTCTACAGAGTGGCGCAGTGCCTGGCTTCTTTTCTGGGGTATGTGGCTTGCTGAGGCTCTGATTGCTTGTTCCCTGGTGATGGAAGGCAATTGGGAAAGATTGGATTAGCAGCTTCTCTGTAACTTCATGGGTAGGTGAGTTGTGGGAGCAGCTGGTCAACTGCCCAGAAGCCCTGCAGAGGCAGGCAGTTGGCCATGAGCAGAGAACAGCCAGGGCCTAATGCAGTGGGCCTGGAGGGAGAGGTCATGTCACTGAAAAGGAGCACAGCCAGCCCTGTGTGGCCTTGGGCTAGTCTCTCAGTTTCCTCGGGGGCCTCCACTGTAAAGTATCTTTGATGATACTTGTCTGATCACTCTCCCAGGATCTTGTGAGCATTCCGGGCAGGTGAGTCCTTGTCTGGAAAATTCCTCGTCCTTCGGTCATCACTGTCACATCTTCCTGAAAGCCTTCCCTGATCCCCCAGTGATACGGCTCTGATGAGTGGAGTGACACCAGCGCTCTTGTCTCATGTCGAATTAGATAAGATGACATGGAAACACGTGGATTGGTTTTAAGGAGCAGAGAGTTTAGTAGGGAAGGAGGGGCAAGAAGGAAGGGAGAAGGAAGAAGCTCCCCTGTACAGAGACAGAGGGAGGGGACTCCAAAGCCAAGAGAGGGAACCCCACCTGCCATGGATACCAGCCAGGTATATACAGAGGCTGGAGGAGGTGGTATCTGATTTGCATAGGACTCAAGGGATTGATTTGACTAGGCATGCCATTCATGTACCCTGCAAAAAAGCTGGTCCTCCCACCCTAGCATTTTAATATGCAAATGCAGGGCACCATGTCCTGAGTAGCTGGGATTACAGGCATGGGCCACCACGCCCAGCTAATTTTGTATTTTTAGTACAGATGGGGTTTCTCCATGTTGGCCAGGCTGGTCCCGAACTCCTGACCTCCAGTGATCCACCCGCCTTGGCCTCCCAAAGTGCTGGGATTACAGGCGTGAGCCACTGTGTTCTGCTGGGTGGACCCAGTTTTTTTAATGGCCTTCATTTGTATATCAAAGGTTGCCGACTGGCTCTAAGAACAGGGCTTTACCAGAAACTTCTGGAGATGCTTTAAAAAACGAAAATTTCCCAAGGACCTCTCCCTCTCTTATCTGCCTGAAATAGTTTCTTAATAACTCCTACAACACCAGTATCTGTGGATTCCCATAGCACCCTGTACTATATAAGTACTATATAAGTGAGAGCACTTACCACCTTCTGTTGGGATGGGTTATCTGTTTCCTTCTCTCCCTCACAACACTGTGAGTTTTGGAGGGCAGCAGACCATTGCTGTGTTGTTCATCACTGTGCATGTAAATAGTTACCAAATACTCACTGAATATTATTGAAAGTTTTTTTTTTTTTTTTCCCCTGAGATGGGAGTCTTGCTCTGTTGCCCAGGCTGGAGTGCAGTGGCACAATCTTGGCTCACTCTGCCTCTGCCTCCTGGGTTCAAGCCATTCTCCTGCCTCAGCCTCCCGAGTAGCTGGGATTACAGGCGACCGCTACTGCACCCAGCTAATTTTTGTATTTTTAGTAGAGACGGAGTTTCACCATGTTGGCTGGTCTCGAACTCCTGACCTCTTGATCCGCCCACCTCGGCCTCCTAAAGTACTGGAATTACAGGCGTGAGCCACCATGCCCAGCCATTGAAAGCGTTTTGTGTTTTTGTTTGTTTGTTTATTTAATTGAGACAAGATCTCATCATGTTGCACAGGCTGGTCTTGAACTCCTGGGCTCAAGCAGTCCTCCTGCCTTGGTCTCCCAAAGTGCTGGGATTACAGGTGTGAGCCACTATGCCTGGCTAAAAGTGTTTTGTAAATGATAAAAATTAAGCAAACTGTGTAGCTATTACAGTCATAATAAACCTGTAGACAGAGGACAAACAAAAATGAAGTAGTTCAATCGTTTATTCATTAAACAAATAGTGCCTACTATGTGTGGCACTGTGCTTGGTAGATCAGTAGTCAGACATGTACAGGATTTGCCTCATGGAGCTCAAAGCCTTGTCAGACGTGAATCCTACAAATGCGAAATGACAACTAGTACAAATGCTGCAAAGGAAGGACACAGAGAATCAGGAGAGCCTGTGACAGCCAGATTTCCCCTGGTCAAAGGAAGCTTGAGCTTGGAATTGAAGGATAAGGAAGAGTTTATCTAGGTGGAAAAGGTTGGGAAGAGCTCTCTAGCACAAGGAACTTTTATTTACAAGAATCCTGTGGGAGGAGGAAGCCAGGCCAGTGTGAAGGACTGAAAAAGGCCAATGGTACTCCAGCTAGAGGAAGGTGCCAGGAGCCTAGAACAAGCAGACCCTACAGGGCATCAGAGGCCACTTGAAGAAGCTTTGTCTTTATTTTTACGGCAGTGGCAGCTGAGATGGGTTGAGAGGTGATCAGTATGATCAGCAGCCATTCTGATGGCTGAGGAACATGAGGAACTAATGTGAGTGCCTTCCTGCTTGTATGTGCCAGGCATCATCTTGGGCATGGTCCTGCCTCTTGAGGCAGTGTAGGCCACAAAGCTGTAATCGCTCAGGGCCTAACAGCAGGGGCAATTGTCAGGCTCTGCCTCCCTACCATCATTTCTGTCGCCCAAGTGCTATCTCTCCTCTAAAATCCCAGCTTAATCAAAATCATAACGCAATTCATGTCAGCACCGCCAGAACCAACTGGAATTTTTCTCCCAAGGAATTTTCCTGGAAACTGAGGAACAGAGATGAATCTAAGAATATTGAAAACAATCAAGCCAGTGTGTTACTGGGCTTCTAATATTCACTTAAGCTGCTTGCCTTGTACTTCCTGTTCTGTCTCTGCCTTTTTGAAAAAACCTCAGAAAATTTCAGTTTCTGAACTTTGAGGCTCTACTATGTCCTGCCTCCTTTGTGTTCCTCCCTTCTGAGCAAGAGCCCTAGGCCCAAAGTCCTTCTAAGGCAATCAGTCATCCTCTCCTTGTGATTCTGTCAATGGATGCAGATACAAGTGGATTTCTTTTCTTTTCTTTTTTTTTTTGGAGATGGAGTCTCACTCTGTCACCAGGGTGGAGTGCAGTGGTTTGATCTCAGCTCATTGCAACCTCTGACTCCTGGGTTCAAGCGATTCTCCTGGCTCAGCCTCCAGAGTAGCTGGGATTACAGGTGTGTGCCACCACACCCGGCTAATTTTTGTATTTTTAGTAGAGACGGGGTTTCGCCATGTTGGCCAGGCTGGTCTTGAACTCCTGACCTCGTGATCCTCCCGCCTCAGCCTCCCAAAGTGCTGGGATTACAGGCATGAGCCACTGCACCTGGCCTTCAAGTGGATTTCTTATCATTAGCAGGAAGCAGTGGTGAGGACTTTGGAGTCTGACAAAACAAGGCTTGAATCCCGGCTGTGACCATTGGTTAGTTCTCTGACCTTGGAAAAGTTGTCTAACCTCTTTAACCTTAGATTCTTCATCTGCAAAGTAGGGATGATAATTGACCTGCCTCACACCATTGCTGTGTCATGTTTACTGATTCATCTCTTCACTTTTCTCTTCAGTTGCTTCTTATATATTTCTCCTGACCTAGGCTGTGAGCCCTGTCACAGCAAGGTATATGGCACCTCCTTCTCCTGCCTTCACCGTAGTAAGTCACACAAGGCTGGCTGGCACTCAGAAGACACACGGTACAGATGGAGTCTGGCCCGTTGATTGATTGGTTGATAGAAACCTTGTTTATTCTCCAAAGGCTAACCAGCAGGAGAGCACAGCCCTAGGCAGCAGCTGGGCAGGCTGACTGGTCCCCAGGATCCTCCATTCATGTGGATGGAAGGCTCAGGAAGGCTGCATAAGAATCCTCTTTGAGGCTGGGCTGAGGCTTCCATCTCAATGCCCTTTTGTTTGAAGGGATAGCACCCAGGCCTCCTGCGAAGCCTGTGTGTTTGACCAGCCTTTGCAGATGGACAGTGTACTGGGGCAGAATGTAAAGCACAAACAATTGAGGGAGGCCCCCGGAATTCCCAAGGGCTCAAGAGTCCAGCAGGGGTGGGGAGGGGCAGGATCCTTCCCAGGACACATCAGGGGCTCAGTCACAACTCCTAGATGGGTCAGACAGGATCTCAGGCACTTTTGTCTCCAGCCTCATTTCCTTTCCAGTATTCAGGTCCCCACTTTAGCTTCTCTGATGGTCAACATCCAGCCCTCTTTGGGTGCCTCTAGGTAGGAGGCACTCTCTGCCTCCTGAAGAATAGGCAGATTCTGACTGAATATACATTCATTCTTTTTTCTTTTGAGGTATAATTCACATACCATAAAATTCAACCTTTAAAAATATACAATTTAGTGGATTTTAGAACATTTATAAGATTGTGCAACCAGCACCACTAATTCCAGAATGTTTTATCACTCTCCCACCCCACCCCGGACCCTCAGAAAACTCTGGTTCCAATAGTAGTTACTCCCCATTCTCCTCTCCCCCTAGATGTTGCAACCACTAATCTGCTTTCTGTTTCTGGATTTGCCTATTCTGAACATTTCATATAAATGGAATTATACAATATGTGGCCTTTTGTGTCTGGCTTCTTTCACTGAGCTTAATGTTTTCAAGGTTCATCTATGTTGTAGCATATATCAGTACTTTATTCCTTTTCGTGGCTGAATAATATTCCCTGTATGGATGTACTACATTTTATTGGATGTACATCCATACAGGATGTCATTTGTCAGTTGATGGACATTTGTGTTTCCACTTTTTAGCTATTATGAATAATGCTGCTGTGAACATTCGTGTACAGATTTCTATGTGAATGTATGTTTTCATGTCTCTTCAGTGTATACCTAGGAGTGGAATTGCTGGGCCATAGAGTAACTGTACATTTAACATTTTGAGGAACTGCCCAACCATTTTCCAGGGTGGCTTCACCATTTTACATTCCCAAAAGCAACGTGTGAGGGTTCTACCTTTTCCACATCCTCACCAACAATTGCTGTCATCAGTGTTGTCATCACTTACAGCAAACCTAGTGTGTGTGGAGTGGTATCTCATTGTGGTTTTGATTTGCATTTCCCTATTGGCTAATGATGTGAGCATCTTTTTATGTGCTTATTAGCCATTTCTGTATCTTCTTTGGCATTTATTCATTCTTTTTTTTTTCTTTTTTTTTTTTTTTTGAGACGGAGTCTTGCTCTGTCATCCAGGCTGGAATGCAGTGGTGCGATCTTGGCTCAATCCAACCTCTGCCTCCTGGGTTCAAGCGATTCTTCTGCCTCAGCCTCCCAAGTAGCTGGGATTACAGGCACGTGCCACCATGCCTGGCTAATTTTTGTATTTTTGGTAGAGACGGGGTTTCACTGTGTTGGCCAGGCTTGTCTCGAACTCCTGACCTCAGGTGATCTGCCTGCCTCAGCCTCTCAAAGTGCTGAGATTACAGGTGTGAGCCACTGCGCCCAGCCATTCTTTGGCATTTATTCATTCTTAAGGCCTGTAATGAGCAATTTCTTATTAGGCATTGAGGAGGAGAAAAATGTATCGTGATGACCTTTGTCTTTCAAGGAACTTGCGGTCTGGTAAGAGAATTGTAGTTAGTACAGGTGAAAAGTTAGGGCTTCACAGACAAGGTGGCCTTTAGTTTGGGTCTGGAGATAGGTCGTATTTGTATACAAGGAGCTTTGCAGAAAGACTTTCTGGGCAGTTGGAGTAATGTAAGTAAAGACAATTTGTAATTAGTAGTAGAAAACAGTTTTATCTTCTGATGAGCTCTGAAGCAATAGTGTGAAAGCACCTGGCATAGCACTTGGCACATGATGGGCTGTCATTATGTGTTAGCTCCCTTTGCAACTCCCCTCACTTGGTCCCAGCTCTGTCTTCTAGGACTACATGGCTTCCTTTTCCTGTTCCAGATTTTTAACTCTTAGGAGACAGAGCTCCAAGCTATATGAGCCTTGGTTCCCTAAACTGTGGTTTCAAGTCTCCTCCTCATCCTAGTCATTTTAAAATGAAACAGCTAGAAAGTTTTGGTGCCCTCTCTGAATTCCAGTGTGGCATGACCATTATTGTGAGGAGCAGGGCAACCATCCCCTTTGTTAGAGATTTTATACTTCTATTAATATGGCCCGACCTTGCATTGGCTTTCTTGGCAGCTGCATTACACTCCTAGGTTCTGTTAAGCTTGTAATCGGCCCAGCCTTCTGAGATCCATGACTTCTTATGTCCTGTAACCCTTTGATTGGATTTGTTCGCAGAGCTTGTTTTAACCTAAAGGTAAGGGCACTTTAAGGCTTTGTATTTGCTTGTGAATTTGTAATATTTGAAATGTGAATATGTACTATGTGAAAGTAGTGGTGGTGGTATGGAGACTACCAGAAAGAAGAAAGGATAGGCTTGGAATGTTCTCAGCATGAGACTAGAAGGAACTAGAACTTCCAAGAGAGAAGGTTCTGGGAAGCTTCAGGACTAAACAGAAAGTATCTTCACCCCTCAAGTAAACTCCTTTCCACTTGAGGCTTTTCCTTATTTTCTGTCAGCTGATTGGTCCCATCAGACAACTATGGTGTGCTGACGCATGCTAAATCTGGGAAAGAAGGGAAGAACTGGGCATATGAGCCCTGGAAGGCAGTGTGGCTCCATAGAGCTTGGGCTTCATCCCCAGCTGCTACTTATTGGCCTTGTAATCTTTTTTTTTCTTTTTTTTTTTGAGACGGAGTCTCACTCTGTCACCAGGCTGGAGTGCAGTGGTGCGATCTCGGCTTACTGCAACCCACGCCTCCCGGGTTCAAGTGATTCTCCTGCCTCAGCCTCCTGAGTAGCTGGGATTACAGGTGCCTGCCACCATGCCTGGCTGATTTTTGTATTTTTAGTAGAGATAGGGTTTCACCATGTTGGTCAGGCTGGTCTTCAACCTCTGACCTTGTGATCCACCCGCCTCGGCCTCTCAAAGTACTGGGATTACAGGCGTGAACCACTGTTCCCAGCCTGGCCTTGTAATCTTAATCAGTCATTTACCCTCTGTAAGACTTGGGCTTCTTTCAGAGGATCAAATGAGATCATAAATGTCAAGTATCTGTTGCGCAGTAGGCAGCTCAAGAAATGTGAGCTCTTTTGAACTCCATCATTCAAGAGCTTTTTGCAAGGCAGTGAGTTGTGCTCCCTGAGCCTGCGTAAACATCTCTGAGCACCTGTGATACTTAGTGCACTTATTTGTGCGCTTGTTTCATTTTCCCTCCTCCAGCTCAGAATAAGAGCTCCTTGTAGGCAAGATTCATGTCTGATTGACTTCGGTGTCTGTCAGTGCCCAGCACAGAGGCTGGCTTGGAGATGTTACTTCAGTTTTGTTGAGTGAGTGAAGGCCACACCTTTGCCCTAGGAGGCCAGGTTTTATGGTTGGCTTTTCATTGTCTCTTCTTTACTGGAAATTTTGTGAGATTCCTGAACTTCACAAAAGGTGGCTCAAGTACCAACACTGTTTCACTGTTTGAGAAGTTTGAACCACTTTTGTGTCTCACTGCTGTAGTGTGACAGGTTTCCTGGCAGCCAGCCAGGAGGCCTGCTGTGGGGCCAGTAGGTGGCGCCTATGACCCTTTCCCACACCTCAGGTCCTGCACAGGCCTTGCCTTCTCACCACCACAGCTGCTGACTCTCTGGGAAATGCATATATTAATAGCTCTGGGCAGGGGTACCCAGATGAAGGTGCTTTGGGCCACTCCCTCCTGTTTATGGCCTTGTATTGTTGGACTTTCGTGTTTTATTCAGTCTCAGCCTTGGCACACACTGCCTGGGGAAGTAAAGATGTTTGCTATAGAGGATCCCAGAAGGTCACTCTGGGAATCTGTGCTTCTGGCCCATCCTTTCTGGCACACTCTGCCTCTAGGAAGTCATCCCTGTGGCTCTCTTGCTCTGACCTGTACTCTCATGGCACCTTCCTCTAGGGTCCTTGCTTGTATTTTAGCTGTTTGCCCAGTGTGTAGCTGTCCAGTGAATGCTTTGAAGGCAAGGATACCACAGAATTCATCACAGTACCCTGAGTGCCCTGCTCAGAGTCCTGTAATAACCAGTCCTCAGGAAGAGTTTATGGAACGAATGGATGCATAATAAGTAGTACCTCAAAAATTGTTATCCACATTGAAGGGTATTCTACAAACAAACTAGCCTTACTCTGCAAAAAATGTCAATATCATGAAAATCAAAGAAAGGTTGAAGAACTATCCTAGATGAAATTGAAACATATGCAGTGTTTGGTCCTGATATTGATCCTGGCTTGCATCTGGATCACAGGGGGAGATTGCTATAATGAATATTGGGATAATTGAAGAAATTTGAATGTGGGCTGTATATGAGATAAAAATAGTATATCAATGTTAAATGTTCTGAATTTTATCATCATTAGTTAGTGGTTCTGTAAGAGAGTGCTCTGGTACTAGGTACGAGATGCATGTACCAATGTATCTGGTATATGCTCGATGAAGTATTTGGGGGTAAAGGGGCATAGTATCTGAAATTAATTCTCACATGGTCCAGCAAAAAAAAATAGAAAAGGAATAGAAAAGCAAATGAAACAAAATGTAAACAGGATATGAGTGAAGGCTATTTATTTATTTGTTTTTTTGTCTTTGTTTTTTTTTTCGAGACGGAGTTTCGCTTTTGTTGCCCAGGCTGGAGTGCAGTAGCACGATCTCGGCTCACCGCAGCCTCCACCTCTGGGGTTCAAGCGATTCTCCTGCCTCAGCCTCCCGAGTAGCTGGGATTACAGGCACGTGCCACCATGCCCGGCTAATTTTGTATTTTTTAGTAGAGACGGGGTTTCTCCATGTTGGTCAGGCTGGTCTCGAACTCCCGACCTCAGGTGATTCGCCTGCCTTGGCCTCCCAAAGTGCTGGGATTACAGGCCTGAGCCACCGCACCTGGCATGAAGGCTGTTTGAAGGGGTGTGTGTGTGTGTGTGTGTGTGTGAGATTTTTGAAACTGTTCTATAAGTTTGAAATTATTTCAAAATAAAAAGTTAAAAAATAATCTAAGCACTTTAATGCGGGCCAAGTTTCTGTAAGAGAGATGGGACAAAGAATGATCACCCAGTGTTGCACTTTATTCAGTTGATCCAGCAAGTATTTACTGAGGTTGTGATTCAGCTCCTCCACTGTGTGCCTCAACAAACAGAACAATTGTAATAATAGCAACTAAGATTTGGAAAATGTAAGTGCCCTCACAAACATTATTTCCTTTGGTCATCTCAGCACCCATGTTAGGTAGGGCTGACAGGCTGATAGGGTAAGATGACTGAGGTTCAGAGAGGGTAGTGTGATCTGCCCACAGTCACACAGCCTGGAAGAGACAGACAGAGGCAGGCTCATATATAGATCAGTCTTTTCCAAAGGGGATGCTTTCTGAGCCTCCCTATCTGTGTGTGTAAAAGGAAGATTTGGACTGATTAATCTCTGCAGATCATTCTTTAAGTTCAGAAATTTTAAAGTTTTCTGTGATAGGAAATAGCCAGCTATGAAACATGCAGACACATTCCACAGTACACTTGCATTTGTGGTAGGTACTGCATACCTGCCAGCCTCTCCCCTCCCTCACTGCCCTCACTCCCTTGGAGTTCTCCAGGCATGACAGAATGCTCAGTGGGCCATCTCACTGGGAATGAGAGCATCTGGAGAGCTTCCTCACAGAAGGGTCCCCAGCTAGGCCTTGGAGAAGGGTGCTCAGTTCAAGTAGCAAGTGCAGAAGTTGCTGGAGAGGCCTTGTCTATGGAGTTGAAGCACCAAGACCCTGCCTGAAGTCTGCTGTCCCAGGCTGGGGGGTCTATGAGCAGCCTTTGCTCCCTTGCCCTGCCCCTCCCAGCCCTGGCTGGCAGGCTAGATAAGGCACAGATGGAGGCTGCCTGGGGATTCTGGCCCCAGGCACCTTGCCTCTGCTCAGACAGCAGGGCCTGGTGCTGTTATTACTGTAAACAGGGCCTTCTGTGAGGCTCCAGCCAGGGCCCTGTTGCCCAGATAGCAATCATGATTGGGTCTGCATGGCTCAGTGCTTCCAGGCCTCTGATGCAGGTGGGATAGGGCTCCCTACCCTTCAGCCCCTCCCCTGCTGCAGCTGAGGGCTGGTTCATGTGAAGGATCCGGAAATCAGTTGGAACAATGCATCATTGAAGTTCAGTGGCCGCTTTGTATTGATTGGTCCTAAAGAAAGAGGAAGAAAAATCAAGTGGTACCTCCCTCCCCTGAGTGGAAGAGCTAGTTAGCCAGAATAACTCAAAGCTGCCCCTGTGTCCCTTTCTGGGACTCTTTCCCTCCCTCCTACAAACAGAGCCTGGGGAGTTGTCTTTTCGTTGGAAGTCTTGCTGAGTGCAGCGTCTGCTAGGAATCTACTCAATTTTCATTTTGATGCTGCACATATTTAGAATTATAACATTATAGAGCTGGTAGGGACTTCAGAAATAATTTCATTCATTTCCTTCTTTTACTGCAGATAAAAGTAAGGACCACAAAGACATTTATTGTGGTCACATAGCTAGTAAGTGATAGAGCCATGACTGGTATTTGTGACCTGTAGCCCCTAGGCCTGTATCCACAAATGTCCTCAGCCCTGAGACTGAGAAGCTGCACTCACACCCTCCTACATATACATAGAAGCCTAAGTTCTTCGAAAAAGACAAGCTTACAGTTATAAAACAGGTAACTTCCAGCACCAGACAAAAGTATTGGTGAGAAGTTAATGTAGGTAAGTGCTGTAGACATTCATTCATTCAGACCCCGAGCTTCGTGGTGTGCCAACTGCCATGGCAGGCACCTGGAGCAAAGAGATGAAGGCAAGTCCTTGTTTCTAGAAGGACATGCTTGCCTACTGGGGAAGTTAGACCTGTGGACTGTATGACAACTACATTGATACAGGTTAGCACAGGGGATTGTGGTGGCAACAAGGTCATCTTAGGGAAGGCTTCTTAAAGTATAGGATTTTTTTTTTCCTAAGAAAGTTTTATTTTAAAAAAGAGTAATAGTATGGTCATTGTTATAAAAACAGCACAACTTCAAACAATACAGAGGTACTCACAGCAGAAAGAGAAAGCTTGACTGCTTCATTGCCCCTTCCCCAATCAGTGGTAATAGCTGTTACCTCTTTGGTCTTTAGCTTGCTGGACTCTCCAGGATCACTGATGGATGGGAGCAGGATATGTTTTTCCTGACTGATTTGTCCTTCTGTGGTAATCTTCAGCTCTTGGGCTAGGGAACCTTCCCTTTCCTGCTGCTGCCCTTGCCTGGGAATTTTAGACAGTTCATTTATCTATCCTCCAGTAATTTGGAGCACTTACTATGTTCCAAGTTCTGTGTATACCTTTTCCTGTATCATCCTAGTTACTCTGTCACTTCTTTAAAATCGAGTGAACACGAATTGGAAAGTGATAAGAATAGTATAAGCTCTTCTTATGCTATTTTGTACAGTGCTTTATTGCATCCCAAGTATTTTTACATATTTTTTCTCACTGTCTCTTCATAGCACCCTATGTGACATATATAGTAGGGTTGGTGAGGTGTTCTCCATTTTTTTTTAACAGATGCAGAAACAGGCTTAGAGAGCAGGAGCTATCATGTAAATGGAGGAAGCAGTTGAGATTCAGAGAGGCTAAGTCATTCATTCATCCACCACTCCTCACTTAGTAAGTAACAGAGCCTGGATTTGTTTGTTTTGTTTTTTTTGAGATGGAGTTCTGCTCTTGTTGCCTAGGCTGGGGTACAGTGGCACGATCTTGGCTTACTGCAACCTCTGCCTCCTGGGCTCAAGTGATTCTCCTGCTTCAGCCTCCTGAGTAGCTTGGATTACAGGTACTGGCCACCATGCCAGGCTAATTTTTTATATTTTTAATAGAGACGGGGTTTTACCATGTTGGCCAGGCTGGTCTCAAACTCCTGACCTCAGGTGATCCACCCGCCAGAGCCTGGATTTTTTTTTTTTTTTATACGGAGTCTCACTGTCGCCCAGGTTGGAGTGCAGTGGCACAATCCCGGCTCACTGCAACCTCCGCCACCGGGGTTCAAGCGATTCTCCTGCCTCAGCCTCCGGAGTAGCTGGGATTACAGGCGTGCGCCACCACGCCCAGCTAATTTTGTATATTTAGTAGAGACGGGGTTTCACCACATTAGCCAGGCTGATCTCGAACTCCCAACCCCAGGTAATCCGCCCGCCTCCATCTTCCAAAGTGCTGGGATTACAGGTGTGAGCCACCGCACCTGGCCCCCAGAACCTGGATTTGAAACGAGATCTTTGCTGCTGATTTTTCTGACCCACTCTACTGCCTGAGAGTTGTGCAAGAGCTTGGATTCAACTCTGGACTTTTTTTTTTTTTTTTTTTTTTTTTGACATGGAGCCTCTCTCTGTTGCCCAGGCTGGAGTGCAGTAGCATAATCTCAGCTCTCTGCAACCTCTGCCTCCCGAGTTCAAGTGATTCTCATATGTCAGCCACCCGAGTAGCTGGGATTACAGGTGCCCGACACCATGCCCGGCTAATTTTTGTATTTTTAGTAGAGATGGGGTTTCGCCTTGTTGGCTGGGCTGGTCTCGAACTCCTGACCTTAGGTGGTCTGTTCGCCTTGGCCTCTCAAAGTGCTGGGATTACAGGTGTGAGCCACCATGCGTGGCTTCAACTCTGGACTTCTAATGTGGTCTACTCTGTGTCTACCACCCTGGGCAATCCCCAGATAGGGGTCACCTACTGCTGCCCTGCCAAGCAGGAGACCTAGTTCATTAGGGAAGGGCCTTCCACAAGTCTGGAGTGAGCCCAGAAAGGCCCACTATGCCCACCCTGCCTCCCTAGCCCCTGGACACAGGCTGTTCTGCCCTGAGTGGCAGCCTGAATTAAGCATTCTACTCATCATCTCAGGGATGATGGAATCCTAACCTTTTCGGAGACACCGTACTCTGTCACAAGCATTGCTCTTTTTAAAAGAGATTAATTCACTTGCCACATTTTGCCCATTGGTGAAAATCACAGGGGAGAGCAAGGGTGGCTTTCTCAGGCTTCAAACGCCCTTTCAGCTTCTCTCAGCGGGCAACCCGCCGCCTAGCTGGCCCAGGACTTTGACTGCCCACTGTGCATTCACTTGCAAAGCAATACAGTGAAATGCAGGAGACCTGGTTTGTAAAATCCCAACTTTCTGGGCTGCTCTGCACTGAGGGGAGGCAGGGGAGGGGCCTACCCAGCTCTTTCAGAGTTACTTGTGGTTGGGTTCTCTTGTGGTCTTTTCTTTTCTTTTTTTTTTTTTTTTTGAGACAGAGTCTTGCCCTGTCACCCGGGCTGGAGTGCAGTGGCACAATCTTGGCTCACTGCAACCTCCGCCTCCTGGGTTCAAGTGATTCTCCTGCCTCAGCCTCCCGAGTAGCCGGGATTACAGGTGTGTGCCACCACGCCCGGCTAATTTTTTGTATTTTTAGTAGAGACAGGGTTTCACCGTGTCAGCCAGGATGGTCTTGATCTCCTGACCTCATGATCCACTCACTTTGGCCTCCCAAAGTGTTGGGATTACAGGCATGAGCCACCGCACCCAGCCCAGTCCTTTCTTGATCTACTAGGCGCCACCACTCCTTACAAAATTCTGTTTTAATCCTTACGACCACCTTGCACAAGAGGGATTAATATCTTCCATTTCACAGCTAGTGAGTGACAGAGCTAGAATCTGAACTCCAGCCTTTGGACTCCAGGGCCATTGCTTTTTTTCCATTATACCTCAGCCCCAAGAGACTGCAAAGAATGATGCTCAGTCAAGAAGCTGGGCAGGGCTGAATGCTGGAGTCTCACTGAAGAACACCAAGATTTCCTCCTCTGAATGGCCCCTCAGGTTTGTAGAGCCCTTTCCTTTATATTTCGGTGATGCCTCCTAAAACTCCTATGACACTGGGAGGATTGTGATCCTCATTGGACCTATGAAGAGACAAAGCTTAGCCAGGTGATGTGCCTTCCTTTAGGACGTTAGAATAGTAGGTGGCAGAGGCCGGGCGCGGTGGCTCATGCCTGTAATCCCAGCACTTTGGGAGGCTGAGGCGGGTGGATCACAAGGTCAGGAGATCAAGACCATCCTGGCTAATACGGTGAAACCCCATCTCTACTAAAAAATACAAAAAATTAGCCGGGCGTGGTGGCAGGCACCTGTAGTCCCAGCTACTTGGGAGGCTGAGGCAGGAGAATGGCGTGAACCTGGGAGGCGGAGCTTGCAGTGAGCCGAGATCATGCCACTGCACTCCAGCCTGGGCGACAGAGCGAGACTCCATCTCAAAAAAAAAAAAAAAAAATAGTAGGTGGCAGAGCTAGAGCTAGAACCCAGGTCTCCTGACTCTCCCATATGTTCTTTCATTGAAATGATAGCAGGTTTAGAGAAGTGCCTCTTCCAGGAGTTCTTTCTCTTAAAATAGAAAACCCTGCAATATACAGAAGAGAAAATCCCGAAATGCAAACATGCATATAACAAATAGCTCAAAATTGTTAGTCATCAGAGACATGCAAAATAAAACAATCATATAATAGCCCTTTACACCCACCCATTAGACTGGCAGTGATTAGAAAGCTGGCTATGGCCAAGTGTTGACAGGAAGAGGGATACACAGGCACACCTCTGTCCTGCTTGTGGAAGGGTCAGTGGGGCAGCTATTCAGAAGAGGACCTTGGCACTATTTAGTCAAATCAACTATGCACATACTGTAGGACCCAGTGATCTCACTCCAAGTACATGCCACAGGGAAATGCTCACATAGGTCCAAAAGGGGACATAGGAGAGGATGTTCTGTGAGCATTGTTTTTGGTGGCTGGGAGATAGAGGCTCCCTGGGTGGGTATGCCTGGGAGAGCAGAGAAAGAAAATGTGGACACACACCGTGGGGAGTTATGCAACAGTTAAAAACAATGGAGTTATTGCATACTTAGCAATATGAGTATACTTAAAAGAGAATTTTCTGTGAAAAAAGTTGTAAGCAGAATTTTATACACATACACACACACGTACCTACACACACCCATGTATATGTATTTATAAAAGAAGGAAGGAGGGAAGGAAAAGAAGAGATAGATCTTGCCTGGCTCAGGTCTTGGAAAGCAAGAACCTCTCTCTCTGTCTCCTCCCCAGTAGCCAGCGAGAGGCTGGGCACAGAGTGGGTGTGTGCACATGTTTGCTGAATGAATGAACAAAGTGCCTAGAGCCAGCCTTGCTGAATTATCCAGGTCATCCTGTGTGATTACATCTTAGAATCCCTGGGTATTAGCCAACCTGCCACTACCAGCTTGAGAGTGCAACACTTAGTTCCATCAAAATGATGGAAGTGAGATAGGATAGTAGGGTCTGTATTGAATACCTGCTATATGCCAAGGCTGGGATCTTGCAACTTAGAGATTATTATCCCAGAGGTCAGAAGACTGAAAATTAGTGTTGATTTTCTCAGAGTTATCTAGCTGGATCAGAATTCAAATCGGGGTCTGACTTACTCCAATGCCCTTTATTCATCCATTTCTTTTTATTAGACTGCACTCGGCCCTTCAGGGGCAGTAGGAGGAGGCATTTCAATCTTCTTTCTTCAGCCCTACCTCTAGAGCAACGCTGCTTCCACAATTTTCAGGGTCCAGGCAGGGGAACATGGGTCATTGTTCCCTTGGAGGCATGAGGGATTTTGGTCACTCTGAGTTTATCCTAGGTACACCCTCCTTTCTCATTTTCCTGCCCAAGCTCCTCTCCCAAGGTCTGTATTACACCTCCAAACTGGTCTTCTTATCCCCATTTTGTACCCTTCGCCATTCAAATTCAGCCTGCTTAGTGATTAGGTTAATTTTATAATTTCTTTTGTCCCAAAACCTTGAATGACAACCTCACTGCCTTTGGTGGGAAGCTAAGGAATGGCAACTAGGTTTTCTCTCTGTTGCTAACTTCAGTGGATTGATGGTGGCTAATTGGAACCTATTTTGAAGAGGATTCTTTTTTTTTTTTTTTTGAGACAGAGTCTCACTCTGTCGCCCAGGCTGGAGTGCAGTGGCGTGATCTCAGCTCACTGCAAGCTCCGCCTCCCAGGTTCACACCATTCTCCTGCCTCAGCCTCTTAAGTAGCTGGGACTACACGTGCCTGCCACCACGCCCGGCTAATTTTTTGTATTTTCAGTAGAGACGCGGTTTCACCGTGTTAGCCAGGATGGTCTCGATCTCCTGACCTCGTGATCCACCTGCCTCGGCCTCCTAAAGTACTGGGATTACAGATGTGAGCCACCGTGCCCGGCCTTGAAGAGGATTCTGAGGCTCTTTCAAAGGCTCCACAGCAAGAGCTGCTGGGAGAGATGTGTGATATCCCTCTTAGACGTGGGAGCACAGGACAGTAGCATGCATGCCAGGAATCTGTCAAACCTTTAGACTGAGCTTTTATCCTAGGGTCCATTACTGATTTCACGGGGGCTGCGAACACCTGATCATTATATGTAAAAAAAATGTTTTTGAGAGTGTATGCTCCTATGCACTTTTCTGGAAGAAATTCGATCGTAGTCACAAAAGAGCCCATATCTCAGAAAGGTTTATGCCCACTGCCTTAGCCTCCTAGTCTGACATTCGAGGTCTTGTGTTGGCTCCGCATGCCTCAGCAGCTGTCTGTTTCTCTGCTGTGAACTGTCACCCAGATGGAGCTGCCTAATGATCTCTGAATGTTCCTTTCCTGCTTCGCAGTCATATCCTGTTTCTTGCCTTGATTGACGTGTACTTCCTTCCACTTCTCTAAACTCTTCCCCTTCTTCAAGACACAATTCAAGTTTGTGCCGTCAGAAGCCTCTGATTTTCTTCAGCCTATCCTGATTTTCTAGCCTCTTGGACTGAGGGTCAGAGAAGCGAGGCCATCCCATCAGGATCGTAGTTAGGATCAGAACCGTGCGCTCTCTACCATATCACGTGGCCTGCTAAACAAGGAGAAGAGGTTTTGTAAATTAGACAGGGTTCTTAGCGTCTTTAACATTCTTGGCCATAGAAAATTGTTTCTGCATAAAAGAAGTGTAACATTATGTATAGTAAGGGACCTTCACCAGAGTAAATCCTCCAAACTAGAGGTAAGAAAGGAATGTTTCCTAACCTCTCTTAATACTCTTCCCTCACATGTTGTACCCCAGTCATACCAAACATCTTAGGGGATCTCATGTACCCTGTGCCTGCTCCAGGTGAAGAGGACTGCATCTACCTGGAACACTCCTTCCCCTCCCTCACTTGCTTTTGTTTGGCCAGTTCCCCTTTATCAGCACCTCCTCAGAGAGGCCTTTTTGGCCACTGAGACTGGGTTAAGTTTCCTTGTAGTGCACCTGCAACCCATAGTCCCATTCATAGCACTCATGAGATGTGCAGTTCTGTGGTCTGTCTCCCCCTTGGGCTTTGACAGTGCCTTTGAAAGTATTTGAGAGAAGCCTTAGTACATGATGTTTCTCATCCTCTCAAGCCTTAGTTACCTGCTAACATCAGCAACACAGATTTTATTTGACTTGGTCTGTAGGGACATTTACTATAGACCGTGGCACAAGAATGGTGCTAGGATTCAAACCCAAGCCTTTGGACTCTCTGCCCTTTGGCTAGAACCCACTGAAAAACAGCCTCCTAGCTTCCCAAACCCCTCCTCCCTTTCTTGGCACTGTGTTCTTTGATATGCTGTCTTGAGCCATGTCTTCTCACCCTCATCCAGAATCTAGCAGGGGACCAAGTGCATGTCATACTGATTCACTGACATCAGTGTAGTGTTTGTCTTTCATGTTATCTAGTGCCAGGTTCTGTCTGGAGGAAGGGTGGTGAGGTGAGAAGGAGCCTGGCTGTAGAGTCACTGCCAACCAGTCACTGCACTGCCCCTTAACTAGCTGCGTGACCTTAAGGAAGTCATTTCACCTCAGTGAGCCTGTTACCTTATCCCTGAAAAGAGGCGATTACTCTTAGGTCCTTAGGTGGTGTCGAGAGTACATGGAATCATGAATGTAAAGTACTTGGGGTAGTTCCTGCTTGTAGAAGGTGCTCAGTAAGAGTTCATTCTATTTACCCACCCCTACATTGTTGGTCCTTTTGTCCTGGGAGCAAAAATTCAGACTTTTAGTGGGATACTTTAAATTCTGTGTTTGTTAATTTATTTAATAATCATTGAGCTTCCACAATGTGTTAGGCACTGGCATATAGATTCTGGTAGGGTCTGTGTGGACTCTCCTAGAAACCTAATCTATTGTTTCCATCTTTCCTTGAGTTGAAGGATTTTCAATTTCCAAACAACCACAATACAGATAAACTTGAGGAATATGATCATTTTGTGAACTGAGAACTACCTAGATAAGACATGTCATTAGGCATTCTGTTCCTAGCATTGGGAAATTAAGGAAGGAAGAGCTGTGGACTGGATGAGTTAAAGAAGGCTTCCTTCTCAGGAGTCCACGAGCCACAAGGATTGTATTAAATAGCATGAGAGGAGAATTCAAATAGGCAAAGGAGCTGGGAGAGAGCATTCTGGACCAAGGGAGTGACAGTGTCAGCATATTGAGATAGGGAGGGACCATTCTTTTCTCAAAGGGTTTGGAAGATAACAAGGGGGACAGACTGATTTAAGGGAAGGAGAGAGGTAGGGGAAGTCTTGATGGGACAGAATGGCCAGAGGAGCTGAAATTGGGAATGTAGTCCTCAAAGGCCTCTATTTCCTGACTCATTCAGCCTCTGTTTGTTGACTGTGTCATTTCTTCTATGGTTGTTTCTACTTTTACATCCATGATAAGCCATACACTGAAAATATTCCTTTGTCTTGTTTTAGGCTGTTGTCAGAAGGTGCAGATGTCAATGCAAAGCACAGACTTGGCTGGACAGCACTCATGGTGGCAGCCATCAACCGAAACAACAGGTGAGAGACCACCTTCCACACAGGGCTCCTTTAGGCAGATCTCTGCAGACTGTGCTCCTGAGCACTCTCCCACCTGGTGTGCCTCCCTGCTGTCTTTTCCAGAGGCAGGAAGATAGATTTAGACTGAGGTACTGGACTTCACCTGGTGCATTGGACTGTTGTATAGTAGCTGTGGACCAGAAAGATGTAGCCTTGAATCCCAGCTCCCTCAGTCATTGGCTTTGTGACCTTAGGCACGTCATTTGCATTGTTGTAGCAACCAAATGTTTGGAAGCCTGTTGTAATTGGTTGTGTTTATAGGTGCAAATTATTGTCATGTTCTGTTACCTACCATCTGTTGACCTTGAGAAGTCTGCAGTTACTGTCCCCAGTGAATACTCCTCCAGGGGCTTTTTCTTTGGAAGTTCTGATGGAAACTAAGAAAGGTGGGGGCTTCTTTCCCTCCCATTGGAGGCTGTGCTATTTTCCTGCCCCCTCCCCCATCCTATCAGGGTTGTAGCTATTGTATAAAGATTGAAATAGTTTACTTTGTGTAGTGAGTTATCTAATTCTCACAATCACTCCACAAAATATATACTATGCTCATTTTGTAGCTCAGAAAACTGAAACCCAAAGAGATAAAGTGATTTATTTGTGTCACATGGACAGGATTTAAAACCTGGTCTGGCTGCCTGAAAGGTGTGTTTTTGGGTTTTGGGGTTTTTTTGAGATACAGTCTTGCTTGGTCACCCAGGCTGGAGTGCAGTGGTACGATCTATGGCTCGCTGCAGCCCCAGCCTCCTGGGTTCAAGCGATCCACCCACCTCACCCTCCTGAGTAGGTAGGACTACAGGTATGCACCATCACACTGGGCTAATTTTTTTTTTTTTTTTTAAAGATAGGGGTCTCACTGTGCTACCCAGGTTGGTCTTGAACTCCTGGCCTCCAAGTGCTCCTGCACCCTCAGCCTACCAAAGTGTTGGGATGACAGGTGTGAGCCACTGTGCCCAGCCATGATCTGTGTTTTTTACTTTATCTCACTGCTACCTCCTGATGCCCGATACCACCCTAGTGCTGATGCTGCCTTTCCATTTCAGTCTGTTCTGATTTCTGCCTTGGAGTCTGTATAATTCTGGAAGTGCTGGGATGAAGTACACATTTGCTCTAGCTATGATTGTGCGAAAGAATTGATTAAATAAGAGCAAAAAGGGATACTTTCAAAGAAAGCAGAGTGGGCACTTTAGTAACAGCCATTGAAATTGATAGTTGGAGGTACCAATTTCAGTTCTTTCTGCAAGTAGGTGTTTAAGGTGTACTGGCCACCTGTGAAAGGATTATAAATGTGAAAGAACAAATGTAACTGGGATTTTATAATCTAGAGGTGGTACTGCCTCAGACTGACTGAGAGACTTAGCTGTACATGAGATGGGTCTCTCTTCTCTGCTCCTTTGTTGTGGACTTGTTCTCAGTCACTCGGTTTCCTCATTTGCTCTCTTTAGCTCCAAGCACCTATTCTTTTTTCTTTTACTATTTATTATTATTTTTTGAGACGGAGTCTCACTCTGTTGCCAGGCTGGAGTGCAGTGGCGCGATCTTGGATCACTGCAACCTCCACCTCCCAGGTTCAAGCAATTCCGCTGCCTCAGCCTCCCGAGTAGCTGGGACTACAGGCGCACACCACCACACCCAGCTAATTTTTTTGTATTTTTAGTACAGATGGGGTTTCACCATGTTGGCCAGAATGGTATCGATCTCCTGACCTTGTGATCCACCTGCCTTGGCCTCCCAAAGTGCTGGGATTACAGGTGTGAGCCACCATGTCTGGTGCACCTATTCTTTAAAAGCAAAATTGATATAAATAGGCTTCGTAGTTGAGAGACCTAGAGTCCAGTCCTGGTTCCAAGCCTTAACTGAATTTCAGAACTCCATGGACAGCCTGTTTCTTCATCAGAAATTAATTATTTCTATGAACATTAGGTAAATATCTGCCTTGAGCCAGGCCCTGTGCTAGTGTTTGCAGAATCCGAGACCTTGGGGAATTTGCAGTCTAATGGGGAAAACAAATGCAGGTAAGGAGACATAGTATAGTATGATCAGTGATTTCAGAGCAGTATGTATGGGATACTCTCGAAGCAAAGAGTGTGAGGGGACTCAATGTGGCAGCATAGTAGATCCTCACCATATTCTTTGGAGAATCAAATAAGGTAATGTATGTGCTACAGGTTATAAAGGTGGGTTGTTAGTCCCTGATGCCCCCATTAGATCTCTGTACACAAACACATGTGTTATTCTACACCGCTGGTACTTCACCACATGCACCAGTCTTTTCCCCCAGCTTGTAGCTGTTTCCCTCTGCAAGAAATAGCCAGTGGTGCTAAAGAAGGAGAGGTGGAGAGGTGTGTTCCCTTCTGTGTGTAGTATTTTCAAGGTTGAGACTGAATAGGAAACAACACGATGCTTAAAAATACTGTCAGTTAGTGATCAGATGGCTAGTAGATATGCTTTTGGGGACACATCTCTTTGAATCTAATGAGTTGTTGGCTTAACTGATTGCTCTGTCTTTATCCAGAGCTGTTAGCAAATCAGTGATGCTTGTTGAGCAAAGTGAGAGTGTTGGCTTATATTTACTTGCTTTGGTTCCTAGGACTAATTATCCATTTTGTGACCTTCTCTTCCACTATCCAGGGAGGACAGATTTTTACTGAAAATAGCACACTCTTGGGTTGGATTTATGTATTCATATCACAAAATTTTTTTTGGCCCCTACTGTTTGCCAGGTATTGTTCTATGTACTTGAAATAACGTTGATGAAAAACAAAGATCCCTGCCCACAGAGAGCTTATTTCTGTATTAGTTGTGGTCCTTTGGTAGAGAAAGATGTGGATAGACAATAAACAGTGAGTATAATGGATACGTAAACTATTTAATATATTAGAAGATAAGTGCCGTGGGAAAAAGGAAAAGTAGAACTTGTTAAAAAGGAGTACCAGGAGTACATTGGTCAGGGTGAGTAGGCCTCATTGTTAAGGTGCCCTGTGAGTAGTCTTGGAGGATTAGCATATCCATACCAGCACAATCTGCCAATAAGTTTTTCCTTATTAGAAATATACTGATTTTCATATAATCAATCTCCAAATCCTTCCAGAATCATATTGGTCGGGCCTGAAATGCTACCACCTTTGAATTAGATTTCGATGAAGGGAAGATAGAGGGGGAGCACCCTTGATTCAAGGCTGAAAGCAGAGAACCTTCACCTCCTTCACCTCCTTTAGGATGTAGGCAGCCACAAGCTCAAGAGAGAGATCCTCGGAGTAGCCCAATCATTTCACCCTGATGCTGCTTAATAATATGTTAAGTCTTTAGGGATATAGAATACAATAGTCTCTATCCTTAAGGAGCTTAATGTCTTATGAATTTCTAGATCTGTATGTACATTTTATTTAGTTTTGAATAGGAAATAACAGTGCTATAGAACTACACTTTAAAAATGTGCACAATAATTTAATTTATAATTTATTTTCTCCTTTTATTTCCAAAAAGAGTTTGAAGTGACTTAAAATACAAATATAAATATACACAGGAAAGGGAAAACTGGATCAAGATCAGAAATCATATTGGTTAAAGGAAAGATAATTGTATAAAGATTGAACCAGAGAGTCTCTTTTCTGAAAATAGATTTATTGTTTTTGTAAAAATCATACATAAAATAGTAGTCACCTGAATTCCCTTTATCTGGAAATTGATTGTTATATATATGTTTATGTACAAATTTAACATGAATGGGACCATGCTGTATTTACTGTAAATTAAGTAATTAGGGAAATTGAGTATTAATTTAGATTGAAGTTCCCTGATAGAGCCAAAAAGGGATACAGAGAGTTATATCTTTATGTATTATATATATATTTATGTTTTTATATATATAAAATATATATTATCATTATGTATATTCAGCAAACATATTTAAAAACTCTGTGGTGTCAGGTGCTAATGTGCTAGGCTATCAGGGATTCAGAGAATAAGCAGTCACAGCTTTTGCCTTAAGAAGCTTACTTGGACTGCCGACATCAAGGACTTGAGTAATGTGATGGCCATTGTCTTCAGTAGCCGTGCTGCCAAAGCTTTACCAACATTCTACTAGGACAATCCTTTTGCCAGCCCTAGTAACAGCTTGGGTATAGTATTGACTCAAGGAACAGTCATTGGGGTCTGGCCCCTTCTCCACAGTGAGCCCTCTATAAGCCTCATGCCACAAGGCACTTGTTTAGCCTGAGTCTGGGTGTCTCATTCTATATTGCACTCTGACCCAGTCCAGCTAAAGGCTAAGCCACAGGGTCCCAGAATGATCACTGTGACTTAGCGTAGCCTTCACCGGCTTGTGCAAATACACACAGCTTTCAGCTAAATTCAATTAGTTTTTCTTTAAGAAGGAAAAGAAATCCAATTTTACCAAACACGGACAGACGGTGGAAGGCACTTTGATGTTACAACCTCTCGGTGATGCTTTACTTAGTCACAAGTTCATAAGCAAGAAGGCTTAATTACTTGGGAAAACACAGGATTAAAACTGGACACAATGGCTGAGTATCCGCTCTCGGGCGACTTGATTCGAACCCATGCACCCAGTTCGTGTGTGGTGCAAACTTTGATGTGTGCTATGACAGGCTGAAAGTCATGACCCCCTTGGGGAAGCTCCTTTAGATGGCATTTGCAGGATGTGTAGGCGGAGAGGCAGGGCCTGCCAGGCCTGTTCGCTCAACTTTGATGTCCAAGCAGCCACAGGCCCCACTATTTGCTCTTCCACTGAGGGATGGATTGGGAGCCTCCTACCTTTCCCAGTGAACAATGGCCAGCAATGGAGTGTGACGACTGTTGACCATTCCAGAAGTCTGGCGGACCAGAACAGGGCTTTGGGAGGTGCAGAGCCTGGGGGGCCAAAAGCTGTTCATAGGACAGTCATTTCTCCAGATGTAGCTTTCCTTAAAGCTCTGGTATTGTTAGGTGCTTGCAATGGAGATAAAAATAGTCTCATGAGTTTTAGCACGTTTTAAGTACTTCTTGGCCCTCTGTTCCAGCAGCACTAAGATGTTTGTAAATTAGAAGTTTAAGTCGTTCCTAGTCCCTTAATTAGAGTATATGTGCAGAGGATAGTGGTTTAGAAGAAAAATTGTAAGACTTAGATTCTTATAATTTCTAATTCATAAAAAAGAAGCTGTCAAAACATGTATCTTATAAAGCAGTAGTACCCAGAACATATAAAGAAGTCTTACAAATCAATAATTAAAAAAATCTAATTTTTTAAATGGGCAAAAGATTTTAGCAGATGCTTCATCAAAAAAGAGATGGGTGGCAAATAAGCACATGAAAACATACTCAGTGCAAATTCAAGTCACAATGAGATACCACTACATACCTGCTACAGTAGCTAAAATTTAGGAAAACTGACAATACTAAGGGCTGACAAGGATACAGAACAATATTGATACATCACTGATAGGAATGCATAATGGTATAGCCACATTGGAAAACACTTTGGCAGTTTCTTATAAAGGTAAAGTATACATTTACCGTACCACACAGCAATAGCAACTCCTAGGTATTTGTCTAAGAGAAATAAAAATGTACATCTGCAAAAATACCTGTATGTAAATATTTATAGCAGCTTTATTCATGACCACCAAAAACTGGATATAATGCAAATGTCCATCAACTGGTGAATGGACAAACAAATTGTGGTATATCCATATGGTAAAAACAGCCAAACAAACAACGACAACAAAAGCACCATGCTAAGCTAAAACCAACACAAAAAGCTACCTACTCTGTAATTCCATGTATATGACATTCTGGAGAAGACAGAACTTTAGGGGCAGAAATCAGATTGGTGGTTGCCAGTGTTTGGGAATGGGAAGAGAATATAAAGGAACTTTTTGGGATGATGGAGAAATATTCTGTATCCTGATTATCATGTTGGTTACATGAGTGTATATAATTATCAAAATTCATTAAATTATATATCTTAAAAAGGATGAATTTTACTATGTGTAAATGTGATACTTCAGTAAACTGACTTTAAAAACTTTTTAAAAAGCTGTCATCCCTCTCTAATTTTCATTATTAATTGTGACCAGTGGCATACTGAGAATTTGTATTAGTAGTATCAAAATTAATTCATATTGTTAATGGCCACCTGGAATGTTTTGAATTCTTATTGTTGATGATATCTCACATTCGAGTGATATGCATTCTGATTTTTAGTAGGGAATGAAGATTTGTCAATTCATACTATCAGTGATGTAATGAAGTATAATTACTGATGAATAGTGATAAATTCACTTTATAAGTAGTGTACAGTGGACTTGTATAAATTCATAAAGTATATGATTCTTCATTCCAGCAAGGAGAAAGTTGAGGTTACAGACTGGGAGCTTGCCTCTCCCACACTATTCTTGGGTTCCTTATCTCTGGACTCTCATGCAGGGACACCACCTATATAGTGAGGCCATCGTGGTGCTTCAGGAACCAAAGATCCTGAAAAGGGAGGCTGGTGTGGGGAGATTTTGATTTCATCCTGCTTGGGCTTGGTGGTGGCTTTTGCAAGCCTTTGCCTCAGAGAAGGTGAGAACTGCAAGGCAGAGCATGAAGCACATCAGAACTGTTTGAAATTCCCCACAAGAGTCTCCCTCCCTCCTTCTGACTTTTCTCCCCGAGTGCATTTCATCAGTGTCGGAAGGACTGGTTCCCGGCACTGCCTTCCCTGCTTGGCCAGGGTCCCCGAGGAACTGAGCTAATGAGTGGATAACACGCATTTGCCAAGGCCTTCCTGGATGTGGTACCTGGGCTTTGTTAATTTTAAAGTGCTGCCATCCTTGGCTGAAGACCATTCAATTCCCTCTCACAGCAGTCATTTATTTTTAGCATTTGCTTATTTTCCCTCTGCCTTACTAAGGGGAGAGGGTGCATTATACCCTTTCTTTAAAAAACCGATAGCCTAAGCCAGATTGCTGTCCTACAGAAGAGGTTTTAAAGGCCTTCCTTTGTGGACCCCAACAGCTCCATGGGTGTTCTTAGAGCGAAGAGCAGATGCTAATCTTGCAGCTAGACTACTGGCAGCCTCCCTGGGAGGCTCTGCTTCCTTCCTGGCTAGCTATACGTGGAGCAGGTAGAGTACCAGTGTACCTGTGCTTGAAAGTAGGTCCTTAGGGAACCTGACCAACCACATGGAAGTCGGTCCTGCCTTAGGGGCACAGAGCCTTTTCCGTCTTCTAACCTATTCTTGGTCTGGCTTCGTGCTATAGAGTAGGGTTACCTTCTGCCCAAGGAGGCTGGGCCTTGTGCTGTGTGATCTCCTGACTGTAGTAATGATGATGGCAATAGTTGATTGGGTGCTTTCTGTGTGCCAGGCCCATGTCAAGCACTTCCCATGTTGGGTCTAATCCTCAGGGCAATCTTGAAAGGAAGGGATTATTATTCCTATTTTACAGATAGGGAAAATGAAGCTCAGAGTTGTCCAAGGTTGTCCAGTTAGTAAAAGAAGGAGCCAGGATTTGAAGCTGGGTCTTTCTGAACCCCAAACCCTTGCTCTTTCCACTGGACTACACTGCCTATGGAGGGAAGGGTCAGGGAGCAAGGCCATGGGATGGACTGAAGGATGCTGGGACCAGGAGTCAAGTAGGCTCTATCAGGGTTTCTTGATGACCCATGATGTATTATATGGATTTTGAGAACTGTAAAAACAGACAAGCCACTCTCCTTGTTCTCAGAAAGCTGACACTCAGAAAAGGGATAAAAGTCCCGCTTTGGAGAATGAGGCAGAATGTGTTCAGTGCCACAGAGAAGAACACATAGAGTGCTGTGGAGGAGATGATGCTGTGTAGAGCCAGCATCATGAAAAGAGGCCCTTTCAGAGGAATTGGGCCTTGAAAGATAGGCAGGATTTGATTGGTAACATAGGGAGTAGGGGGAGAGCATTTGCAGAAGGACCATTGTGAGCATAGGCTCACAAAGGTGGAAAGCAGAGATGTGCTAGTAGAAGCAACCAGCAGGGAACCCAAGAACATGGGACCCCTGAGCAGGGTACCTTGATATAGGCTGGCTTTTGTTACAGGTGGCCACCTGCCCAGTGCAGGACAGTACCCAGTATTCCCCAGCAAGGAAGGGTGGGTGAGGGTGCTGGCCAAGTGCCCAGAATGCCAGCACCGCAGCACCGTGCCCCCAGAAAAGTGTGCTGGGCTTGACGTTTCTCCCACCCCTACTGCTATGGCCGATTATCTCTGAGTAACAAAGAGTCATTTCTAATCCCATTTGGAATCGTTGCTCAAGATAATCCTGTTTTGTGGTAATGATATTCCAATTCCAGCATGCACTCGTAGTTTGGCAGACACATGCCTCAACCTCAGGCAACTCAAGACGCTGCTCCCTGGAAATCAGTGCCAGCTCATTTGCCTAACGTGACAGTCTCAGGGTATACTTCCTGGGCCCAATGCTCTGTTCTGTCCTGGGGTTCTGTGTTCAGTGCTGTCTTCATGGAGAGTGGCAGTTGGGGATAGGAGAGCATCCAGTGTTCATTATGGAGAGTGGCAGTTGGGGATAGGAAAGCATCCAGTGTTCATTCAGTTCAGCTGCTTGGGGCAGGGTGTTCCATCTCTAGGAATTGTGAGATGGTTTAGTTCTATACCTCTTCTTTAAGAGACTTCTTTAAAAACAGCTGTACCATAAGCTGCTTATTTTAACAGAGCTGCCAGGCTGGTGGGCCAGGGGTCGGCAGTAGATATGATGGGTGTTTCAGGCTTTTAGTAAGATATTTGGATGTCTCTAATGACATCTATATGAGTAAAATTATGATGTAAAAATAGTATAGTCAGACTAGTAAATGTAAATGACCTGGTTCATTGTTTATGTATGAACGGACATCAGACTAGAGAGCAGGCTTGAGTGGTGAGCCATGGGGCTCTGTCCTGTTCAGTATTTTATATCACTGATTTCATTGAGGTCATTGATAAATGCCAACAGAGTTAATGAAGCTTGAGGAGGTACTAATATATTGGGTGAAAAAATAGGGGACATTAAATAAAACCTCAGTGGGCTAGAGCAATGGTTAAATCTGTGTTGATAAAAACTAACAAGGATAAGTATATGGGTCAACAATTAAAAACCAACTGTAAAACCCAACGTGCAAAACTTAGCAAAACTAAAAGTAAAGTCTAGAAGCTGACTAAAAACCCAATATGTTGTCTGCTGTGCAACATCAGGCCCCAGAAGTGAATTGATTCAGCAAATATTTACTGCCCTGTATAGGCCCTATGTGTGAGGAGATGGAAATAGTCAAGGCACAGTCCCTGCTTTGGGGAGCATCCAGTCTACTTATGTATACTATGGTAGTGAAGAATAGGGGCTCTGGAGTGAAACTGCCTGTGTTGGATACCTTGCTGTGCCTCTTATAGTTCTTAGTTTACCCATCTGCAAAATGGGAATAATAATGGCACCTACCTCAGCATAAGGTGGTTGCAAAGATTAAAATGCACATAAAACTACTTAGTGTAGTGCATAAGTAGGTATCTGCTGCTGTTATTAATATTGTTTTTTCTTTTTGTTGTTATTTTCACCCGAGTCTTAGAGATATGCCAGCCCCATCATACTGTTCTGGATCATTTGCCTAGAGAGAGCCTAGTCTGGGTCCATACTGTAATAAGTCCTAACATCTAGGGCCTGACTACACTGGCCTTAGGTTTGGTGACCATATATTATGAACCACAAATTGAAAGACATGGAAGTGTATTTAGAACTACGCTGAGGATGTGAAATTGGGATTATCTTGGAAACCCTGTTGTGGGTGATCTTGATTCCTTGGCCATCTGCTTAACGTGCCATGCCTTCCTCGAGCCTTGCCCCTAATTATATCACCTCTGTCTGGGTTCACCACTGATTTTTACCCTTGTCTATCTCAAACAGACTCCTTCTTATCCCAGCTAGCTGCTATGACCTGCTTTGCTTTAACTGCCATCTGAAAATATCACTGTTCCTGGTACTATGCAGTAAGGGCTTAGTAACCATGGGATAATAAGACAGACTAATGGATGGTCAGTTGGGTGAGAGCCAACGTGGTTTAGGGGAATGTACACCAAGTTTAGACTCAGACAGACCTGGATTTGAATCTTGGTTCTTGTGCTTATTTAATGTGTACATTTGGGTAACTCATATTATCTTGCTGAGCCTTAGTTTACTTATTTATAAAATAGGACTGGTACCTCATTGCAAGTTGTTATAAGGATCTGAAATAGTGAATATAAAGTGTCTAACACACTGCGGCTGCTTTATTATGATTATTGATCTTTACCTTTTGAGGTAAATAAATAAACATTATCCTCATTTGAGGAAACTGGGGCACATTTTCTATACAGGTACCTTATTTCCTACCCAATCTTTAATTCATTTCCTTAGGAATCTGGCTTTAAAAAGAAAACTGTTCTCTGTGCCCTCTCTACTCTCAGCTCATGTCCCCATGCCACAGGACTTGTAGATTTAACAACTGCTAGTGCCTTTGGTTGGGCCACCCGGCTTTCCTGACCAGCCAGAGACCAGGTTACTGAATGAGCCACAACTCATTTGACTTTCCAGCAGACCTCCTGAACTGTGACCTCTTCGCTTCCTCCCCTCATCGAGGTGTGCACTGGGTTGAGAAGAGGTCACTCTTTGTCTTCTCCTTGGGACCTGTGACACTCATCACAGTGATCCTATGCTTCAGATGTGGGGGTGGGGAGGAGGAGGAGTTAGAGGAGCTTCTTCTGAAGCTCAACATTGTGTAGGGATGACCTGGAGCTGGGATCACTGCCCTTCTTGCTTCACCAACTCCAGCTGCTCGCCAGCCGTCTTTGACACGCGCCTGGCCCAACACAAGCCTGAGCTCACACCATAGGTTTTCTCGCTCTTCCCTAAACAATGTGAGCACCCCAACCCCCTCTGGCCACTGAAAGCAGAAAGCCTAAACACTGATTGAAGTAACTGCCCTCCCATTTATTGTGACTCCCCACCACCCTGAAAGCAAGAGCTCATCAAGGTCAGTGTGAGCCAACTTTCCTACATGTGCTTCCACTTTTAATCTAATTACAGCCTTATCAGCAAATTAATTTGGCTGTGGCTCCAAAGGAAGTTCCATGAATCTCAGGAGCTGCCACTTAGTGACCACCCTCCTGTTCATTTCCTGAGCTTTGTCTGGGAACTTTCTGTAGCCCAGGAAGGAGCTACTGTTCAGGAGAGGAACATATACGTTTTCCACAGCTAAACCACCCGCAGCCTAGTTGGGACCTTCAGGTGGGAGAAGGCTGAGCAGAGCAGAGACAGCTGCTGTCCACCTTTCTCTCCTATTTTCCATCAAATAAATTAATGATTTCATTTATTCATCTTTCATTTATTTATTCATGCACTCATTCAGAAAACATGTGTGATCCAGGCACTGGGCAGGGAGCTGGGAAATAAGGTTGAGACATGGCCCTTGCCCCATAGTCTAGTGGGAAAGGCAAATAAAAGTAAGCAGGCCATCATGATACAATATGAGGGTCACCTACCATGGGAGTGAGTACTGGGTGCTGTGCAGACAAAGAAAGAGCATGGACTCATACTGGGAATCAGAGAAGGCAGTTGAGTTGGTGATGGTGTCACCAAGGAGCCCTGAAGGTGAATGAACACCAACCAGTTGAAGGAGGGGACAGCAGGTGGCATCTTTGATGGCCCTTGGTGTACTGCAGGGAGTTCATTGTTTTCAGTAGATCTTTAATATTTCAGCCCCCAAGATTACTAGATCATATAGGAATTAGAAGTTCTATAATTGAGAGACTCCCTGAAAGGGATTAACTTTTGGAACAAATGGTCAAGTTCAATTAATATGTAAATAAAAGAGATAGGACTTCAACACTTTTTGAAAAAAGTCATCCATGTATATCCAGCCTGTTGCTTCTAACTACTGCATCATGTTTCATAGTGTGTGACTACCACATTTACCTTATCCGTCCCCGCAGTGGTGGACACTTGATGACCTGCAACTCCCCACTGCCACAGAATGCTGTGATGAACCATTTCTTGTGTTGCCCTTTATGGACCTGCATAAGAATTTTTCTAAGAATTGTATACTCAGGAGCAGAAGTGCTTGGTCATAGGGTAAGGTGCTTTAATGAAGTCCTACAAGATTGGCTTCCAGAATGGCTGCACCAGTCTATACCCTAACAGTGCATGAAAAGTCCCAGATCCTCACGTCTTCACCAACACTTGCCATTTTTCAGCTTTCTAACATTTGTCAATATGTTGAATTTACAGTGATATCTCATTTTAATTTGCATTTCTGTAATAACAAATGAACTTGAAGATTTTCTTTATATACCTAGTAATAATCCTTTTTTGGTTTCCTCCTGTAGGAATTGGCTGTTGATATCTTTGCGTCATTTTTGTTGGGCCTTCTTTTTCTTTTTTCTTTTCTTTTTTTTTTTTTTCTATTTCCTTTTTTTTTTTTTGAGACAGAGTCTCACTCTGTTGCCCAGGCTGGAGTGCAGTGGTGTGATCTTGGCTCACTGCAACCTCTGCCTCCTGGGTTGAAGTGATTCTTCTGCCTCAGCCTCCCGATTAGTTGGGATTACAGGTACCTGCCATCACACCTGGCTAATTTTTGTATTTTTAGTAGAGACGGGGTTTTACCATGTTGGTCAGGGTGGTCTCCAACTCCTGGCCTCAAGTGATCTGCTCGCCTCAGCCTCCCGGAGTGCTGGGATTATAGGCATGAGCCACTGCGCCTGGCATGTTGAGCCTTCTGATCCTAGCATTTCTATCAAAGCCTGATCTGGGGCAACGTACTCCTACAGACTATTAACTACCTGAAAGTCAGTATTGGGAAGTGAAAGGCAATATAACATACTTGTGCCATAGACATTCTCTGCTTCCCCAAATTAGTAAGGGTAATAGGGTATCTGGAGATTATCCCTAGCCTTTGAGGGTTGTACTACCATGAGAGGCCAAATCTTGAGCTGGTTGAGAGAATGGCTGATAATCTTTCTTTTTTTCCTGCCCAGGCTAGAGTGCAGTGGCACAACCACAGCTCACTGCAGCCTCGACCTCCTGAGCTCAAGCGATCCTCCCGAGTAGCTGGAACTACAGGCATGTGCCACCACACCTGGCTAATTTTTAATTTTTTTTAAGTGATAGGATCTCACTATGTTGCCCAGGCTGGTCTTGAACTCCTGGGCTCAAATGATCCTCCTTCCTCAGTCTCCCAGAGTGCTGGAATTATAGGTATGAGCCACCATGCCAGCCAGAGAATCGCTGATATTCTTAAGCCTTTGCCCAGTGAGTGCCTGTGGAGTAATTCCTTTGAGTGGAGATGTTTCCTGATATAGAAAAACATAATTGAGTGGCCTGGTGTACTCTGCCTCCTTTAATCCAACTGTTAAGACCGTGAAGGCCTAGCCTTATACCACAGCCCATGTGGTACCAACTACTCAAATTTAAGACAGTAATAGTGAAACCCACACCTACAACATGGCAGCCTGTATGCCAGCACCAGAACAAAGGAGAAGTTGCTACTGTCCTATTGTCCTTTAATGGATCAGCTCCAGTAGCAGTGCCTACCTTCCTCTGTGCCATCAGATTTGGTTCTTATTGCTCACTCTGTGTTCTGTATATCAGCCAGATGGGCTGACTCACCATCATCTCCCCATGTAAGTCACCTTCTCCCAAATACTGTTTTGAGTTGGGGATTTCTTTCTGCTTCAGCAGAAAATAAAAGAGGCAGAAATCATTCCATTTCCATTGTCTCCTTACTGCTGCTCCTGGATGCTGCTGCTTTTGCCTTGCCTTGACTTCTGGTACAAGTGTAATCCTTGGTTTCTGGCTACTCACTTGGTTTATAATCTGTTCTACCTCACCCTCTAGTTCTTGACCTCTGACCTCATGTACACCTTTGCTGCCTGGTGTGTGGCCCTTAATTTTATTTTGATTGTGAACTTCTTGGCACTCCCTGGTGTTGGCCTACTGCTGAGCCTGTTTTCACCATCCTTGCCTTAGATTTCTCTAACCTGGCTAGCCTTCTACCCTGTTTCTGCCCTGCTATATGCTATATGCTGTAGTTTCAGTGAGGTTCTTTTGGTGATCAAAGCTAGTGGTGAATCATACTCTTGTAGCCCTCTAGCCCGATCTGGGCTGGCTTCTCCAAGAAGGGCCTGACCCGTTTGGAGCTCTTGGTTAGATACTTTATAAGTACATGAAGGCTGTTGAACAAAAAACCTACTGGCCATATGTCAAGGTGTTTGATGCCACTGTTGGTTACTGAGCAGCCATGGTTTCTTTAGCCCTGTCTATACCCCACAGTGGTGCTGCTGCCTTCTGAGTATTATTAAAAGTGAAGGGAGGGCCGGGTATGGTGGTTCACACCTGTAATCCTAGCACTTTGGGAGACTGAAGCGGGCAGATCACGAGGTCAGGAGATCAAGACCATCCTGGCTAACACGGTGAAACCCCGGCTCTACTAAAAATGCAAAAAATTAGCCGGGCATGGTGGCGGGTGCCTGTAGTCCCAGCTACTCAGGAGGCTGAGGCAGGAGAATGGTGTGAACCCAGGAGGCGGAGCTGGCAGTGAGCCGAGATTGCACCAGTGCACTCCAGCCTGGGCGACAAAGCAAGATTCCGTCTCAAAAAAAAAAAAAAGAAAAAGGGGGGGGAAGGGAATCTTCTCTGAGGTTTCAGGATGAGTCACTGTCTTGGATGCTTACCCTCTTTGGCCTCCAAGTTTGTGAAGTGAATTGCCTATTCCCTTTGATTGGGTTAGCAGCCCCAGGGTCGATCCTAGTCACTCTCTTCTCCCCACCCTGCTAGACCACTGTCTGCCCTCTGGGACCAAGGGCAACATACGTGGTTGCTTGGACACGTCCTACAGCCTGCAAATTGGACAGATGAAATCAATACTCATGAACCTGGAGAGGCCCAGGTAGCACAGTTAGTGACACTAGCTGCCTGGAGGGACAGCCTGCCATGGGAGGGGGTGTGATTGAATGGTGATTGGACGCAGCAGCTGAGGATTAACCAAATTACGTCCCTTTGAGTTTAGATCGACACTTGGATTTTAACACACATCAACTTGTGCAGAATATAGAAGAGCTGCCTTCTTAACACAGGACTATGCCAGCATGAGTGCTAGGGTGGTCAGGTATAGATCTGGTGCCCATCACAGCCCAGATTCATGTGATTATTGCTAAGATTATACAAACAGAGGGTAAAGAGCTTAGATTTGTGGAGCTTTTTTTTTTTTTTTTTTAATATGTCAGGCACTATGGAGTTTTACGTACTTATAACCTGCACGGCAGCCATCATTATCTCCATTATTCTGGTAAGGAAATGAAGGCCCAGAGGTGTAGTAACTGGTCCAAGAACACACAATCAGTAAATGATAGAGCTTTGATTTGAACACAGGTCTCTCTGTGCTTGTTATAAAATGCCATGCTGTCTTCCCAATTTAGATGTCTTAATTGGTATGTCTCCTGACTTTCCTTAGTTCAGCCACAGGGTCAGGTACATAGTAATAATAACTAACATTCATTGAGCAGTTGTTATGTGTCAAGACACTGTTCTAAGCTACTTTATGTGTATTAACACAACCAGATGAGCTACTCTTATTATCCCTAATAATTATTATGAGGCCACAAAATGGTGGTTTTCTAATTTCATCCTTCCTTCTACAATTATTAGTTTTCATTCTATAGTAAGACAGAACTTTCCCTTCTCTCCCATTTACTTATTAATTTTCAGCGTGGACTTCAATGGAGAATCTTATTTTACTCAGTGGGTTATAATTATATATAATTAATGGGTTATAATACATTACTGTCATTATTCATTCTGATGCTCTGATCATCCCAGATTTTACAGCCAGTTTTCTTAATTTCTGTGCCATACTACTTCTCTATCAGACATTGTTTTGCAGTGCTTTCAGTTAGTTTGCCTATCTGTATCTGCCTTTTTGTACCCTCTTGGCTTTAAACGTTCTGGGAAATAGGAAGACTGACTAATGCCAATCTTAATCCAAATTGTGTATAAACTGAGAGTAAATAGTCTCCAAATGAGAACCCGACAGACTTCTATGAATTAAACATGTGAGTTTTAGACATAGATTTTAGCTGCTTAGAGACCCTTCTCATTTCTCTTTGAAATCTTAATTCATATTCTGGATAAATTACCTTTGAAGGTAATTTTAAAAGTTATTTTAGGTAAGGTGAGTAGGCACAGAAGACTCACTTAACTGATTCAGGTCACATATAGAAGAACCACTGCTATGTAGGAGATGGAATCTGGTTTTGGGCTTACCTGTAAGGACTGTATCTTTGTGTGCATGTAAGTTAGTGAAATTCCTTCATTCGTTCAGCAAGTAATTGAATCAGATACTGTGCCTGTTGAAGGTAATGAAATTCAAACCAAATGGTACGTGGGAAACCATCAACATTACTGGTTACAAATACTAAAAAACTATCAAGGAAGAGAAAACAAACTATAGTTTGGCTTTTTAATAGTTACGATAAGTAATTTGTTTAAAATGCTTACCACTTCTGCTTGCAGAAGCATTAGCAGTTTTGAAGGTTAGTAAGCAAAAGATAGACACCCTAAGAGAAAGATGGGCAAAGGACCTTAATAAGGGATTTGTGAAGAAGAAGCACAACTGACTATTAAACATATTTTTAAAAAATTCATCCTCACTAGTAATCAAAAAATGCAAATTGAAAGAGCAGTGTGATTCTATTTTCTGTTTTCCAGATTGACATATTCTGGAAAAGAAGAAAAAAACTACTCTATTTTGGTAAAGGAAGGCACAGCAGTTACTCTCATACAGCATACTTTGCTAGTGAAAATAAAAATTAGCACAATCTTTTTGCAAAGCAACTTAGTAATATTTATAAAACTCTTAAAATGCTTATACTTTTTGATGTAAATTTTATCTCATATGAATTTATCCAAAGGAAATAATCAGAAATATGTTACTAAAATATTTAAAACAATCTATTGTTTTATAATAGGGATTGGTTAAATCAAGCATGGAATAGTCTTATAGTGGAATACTGTGTAGCCATTTAAAACAATGTGGGTTTTTTTGTTGTTGTTTGTTTGAGACGGAGTCTTGCTGTGTCGCCCAGGCTTGATGCAGTGGCGCGATCTCAGCTCACTGCATCCTCCGCCTCCCAGATTCAAGTGATTCTCCTGCCTCAGCCTCCCAAGTAGCTGGGATTACAGACATACACCACCACGCCCAGATAATTTTTGTATTTTTAGTAGAGACAGGGTTTCACCATGTTGGTCAGGCTGGTCTCAAACTCCTGACCTCAGGTGATCCAGCTGTCTTGGCATCCCAAAGTGCTGGGATTATAGGCATGAGCCACTGTGCCCAGCCAGTAAAACAATGTAATAGACATATAATACATGGAAAGATGTATGTGCATTCAGAGAGAAAGTTTATATATGATCCCATTTTTATAAATAAAAGTATGTATATATCCATTGAAGAAACTGGAAAGATGTTATATGTTCTAAGACCTTTTCTTCTTTTGGTTATCTATATTTTCTGGTTTTTTATAGTGAACATGAGCCCTTTTTTATTAGAAGGAAAAAAATGTATTAGTGGGAATATTACATAAATAGCAGGAAGAAGGAAAGCTAACATGGAGTCCCTGCCTCTGGTCATACTCCCTCTTCTCACACAGCCACTGGAGTGATTTTTGTAATTGCAAAGGTTTGGAAGGAAACTTGCCAATCTATAAACGATAGTTACTCTTGGAATTTGGACTAAGGAGATGCATGTAAGGGGAGACCTTTAATGTTCCCATGTGCTTGAGAAGAATGTGTGTTGTACTGCTGTTGGATGGAATGTTCTGTATAGGTCTGTTATATCCATTTAGTCTAAAGTGTAGCTTAAGTCAGACATTTCCTTATTGGTTTTGTTTCTGGATGACCTGTCCATTGCTGAAAGTAGGATATTGAAGTCCCTACTGTTTCTGTAGTATAGTCTATCTTTCCCTTCCCATTGATTAATAGTTGCTTTATATATCTAGGTGCTGTGATGTTAGGTGCATATATATTTACAATTGTTATAGTGTCTTGATTAATTGACCCCTTTATTATTATATAATGACCTTCTTTGTCTCTTTTTACAGTTTGGACTTAAAGTCTATTTTATTCCATATGAATATCGGTACTTCTGCTCTCTTTTGGTTCCCATTTGCATGCCATATCTTTTTCCATTCCTTCGTATTTAGTCTATGTGTGTCCTTAGAGGTAAAGTGAGTCTCTTGTAGGTAACATACAGTAAGGTCTTACTCTTTTTAATCCATTTAAATTCAAGGCAATTATTGATCGGTGAGGACTAACTTCTACGTTTTGTTGTTTTCTGGTTGTTTTGTAGATCCATTGTTCCTCTCTTCCTCTCTTGCCGTCTTCCTTTGTGATTAGGTGATTTTCTTTAGTAGTATACTTATATTCCTTACTTTTTACCTTTTATGAATCTACTTTAGATTTTACTTTGTGGTTTCTTTACACTTTTATTCCATACCTGCCACAAACATATTCTGTATTTTTAGTGTCACAATTTACATATTTTTGTATTATATATCCCTTAACAAATTATTGTAGCTATTATTATTTTTAGCAGTTTTGTATTTTGACCTTAATACTAAAGATAAAAGTGATTTACTTACCACCATTTACAGTATCATAGTATTCTGAATTTAACTATGTGCTTACCATTACCAGTGAGGTTTTTGGGGTGTTTTGTTTGTTTGTTTTGAGATAGGGTCTCATTCTGTCACCCAGGCTGGAGTGCAATGGTTGATCTCAGCTCACTACAATCTCTGCCCCCCAAGCTCAAGTGATTTTCCTACCTCAGCCTCCTGAGTATATGAGACTACTGGCATGTGACACCACGCCTGGCTAATGTTTGTATTTGTTTGTCTGTCTGTTTTTGGTAGAGATGGGGTTTCAGCATGTTTCTCAGGCTTCCAGTGAGTTTTATACTTTCTTGTTTTTGTGTTGCTAATTAGCATCCTTTTCTTTCAACATGAAGCACTCTCCTTAGCATTTCATATAAATTTATTACCGTCAGACCTGTCTAAGAAATATAAGACAGGTCTGGTGGTGATAAACTCCCTCAGCTTTTATTTGTCTGGGAAAGTCTTTATCTTTCCTTGATTTCTGAAGAAGAGTTTTGCTGGATATAGTCTTCTTAGTTGGCAGGGTTTTTTTTCATTCAGCATTTTGAATCTATCATCCCATTCTCTCCTGGCCTATAAGGTTTATAATGTGAAATCCACTGTTAGCCTTATTGGAAGTCCCCTATATGTTACTTGCTTTTTTTCTCTTACTGCTTTCAGAATCCTTCTTATCTTTAATTTTTTTTTTTTTTTTGAGACGGAGTCTTGCTCTGTCGCCCAGGCTGGAATGCAGTGGTGCGATCTTGGCTCACTGCAAGCTCTGCCTCCTGGGTTCACGCCATTCTGCTGCCTCAGCCTTCCGAGTAGCTGGGACTACAGGTGCCCGCCACCACGCCCGGCTAATTTTTTTATTTTTTATTTTTTAGTAGAGACGGGGTTTCACTGTGTTAGCCAGGATGGTCTTGATCTCCTGACCTCATGATCCGCCCCCACTCAGCCTCCCAAAGTGCTGGGATTACAGGCGTGAGCCACCGCACCCAGCCTGTCTTTAATTTTTGATAGTTTGATTATAATATGTCTTGGTGTAGTGTTATTCGGACTGAATCTTATTGGAAACCATTGGCCTTCCTATTTTCAAATAACTGATTTTTGAGTTCACATATTCTGTCTTCTGCTTGATCAGTTCTGCTGTTGATGCTCTATGTTGCAGTTTCATTTGATTCATTGTATTTTTCAGCTCCAGGATTTCTTTTGATGTTTTTTAAAAAAATAATTTCAATCTCTTAAATTTGTTTGGGATATTTATTGTTTTCCTTATTTTGTTAAATTGTTTCTCTATATTTTCTTAATGTTTGCTAAACTTTCTTAAAACAATTATTTTTAATTATTTGTGAGGCAGGTCATGAATATCCATTTCTTTAGGGTTGGTTACTGATCCTTTGTTTTGTTCTTTGGGTGGGATCAAGTTTCCCTGATTGTTCTTGATTCTTCTGGCCATGCTTTGGTGTCTGAGCATGTGAAAAAGTAGGAACTTATCCAGTCTTTGCAGATTGGCTTTGCCTGAGAAAGCCCTTCACCATTCAGCCTGTCCAGAGATTCTGGGCAGGCCATCTTGTGTGGTTCTTGAATGAGCTTGGTGCTGGAGTCCTTAGGCAGGCTGGCCTGGTACCTGGGTCAGCAGGTGAGTGGGCCTGGTGCCTGGGTTCTTAGGGTAGAGCTTGGAGCCTGGGCCCACTGGAGTGGACCTATTGATTGGGACCACAGGGGTGGGCTGAGAGCCTGTATCTGTGGGGGCCAGCCTGAAGCCTAAGTACACAGGGACTGACCTTGTGATGGCATGGGCCTTGAGCCTGAATCTGCAGGGAATGGTTAGTCATTGGGATTGACTTGGTGCCTACATCCATGTGGACGGGCCTGGAGCCTAAGTCCACAGGGGTTGGTCTGGTACTGGGGCAGACCTGGAGCCTGAGTTTATGGGGGTTGGGCCTGGGCCCTGGGTCCACAAGGGCTGGCCTGGAACGTGGGTATACAGGGATGGTCCTGGAGTCTCAGCCCATGGGGGCCAGGCTGTTACTGGCATCTGTTGGAGTGGGTCTGGACCTTGAGTCTGCTGGAGCAGGCCTAGACTTTGGGTTCACTGAAGTCTGTGGCATGGGGACTGGCCTGGAGCCTGGGCTGGCCTGTTCCTGGGCAGGCACAGAGCCTGGGTCTGTGAGTGATGGTCAAGAGCCTGGATGTGCAGATGCTGCCCCAGAGGGTAGGTCTGTGAGGGCTAGCCTGGGTACTAGGGCAATGAGGGCCAGCCTGGGACCTGGGTCCATGAGGGCTATCCTGGAGTCTGGATTTGTGGGAGCCAGCTCAGTACTGGGTCTACTGGGATGGGCCTGGGGGTTGCTAGAGAAGGCCTGGAGTGTGGGGCCACAGGGACTGGTGTGAAACTGAGCAGGCCTAGAGCCTGTGTCCACAGGTGCTGGCCCAGTGCCTAAGGCCAGGGGTACTGACCTGGTGCTAGGGCAGGCCTAAAGCTCTGAGCTGTGTGGACTAACTTGGCTGTGGGCTGGGCTGGAGCCTGGGGTGGACCTGGAGGCTGGGTCTGCTGGTGTAGGCCTGATAACTAAGGCTGTCAGGCCGACCCAGTGCTAGGGCAGACCTGAAGCCTGGATTCATGCCCCAGCCGGTTCTGGGGGGAGTCTAGAGCCCTGGGCCACCAAGGCTGCCCTGGCCCTAGGATGGGCCTGGAGATTGAATCTGCAAGGTGGGCCTGAAGCCTGAGTCTGTAGGGGCTGGGCTCATGTTAAGGTGGGCCCAGAGTCCATGACTGCTGGGGCTGGCCTGGCACTAGGGCCAGAGTCGGGCTGCTAAGGTCAGTCTGGCTAGGAGGCAGATCTGGAGCCTGGGGCTATGGGGTATGGCCTGGCACCAGGGCAGGCCTAGAGGCTTAGTCTGAGGGTATCAGCCGGGAGTTTGGGAGCCTTCCAGGCACTGAGTTTTACTGGAGTGGGCCTGGTTTCAGGGTCCAAGGCAAAGTCCAGCCCTCACTTCCCTCTCCTTCCCCCATGAGTGTATGTCTCTCCATGTGTACCGCCTGGAGTTGGGGGAGGGGTGATATGGGTAAGGGGAAACTGTCTTCCTACCCTCTGTAGGTAATCTTTTCTTTACCTCTGTGCTACGCCCAGGTGCTATCATCTCTCATTTGGTTTACTTAGCTCTTGTGAAGGTATTTTTGCATGTGGATAATTGTTCAAATTGATGTTTCTGCTGGGGAGCAAGTGCTGGAGAGTCCTGTTCTGCCATCTTGCTGATGCCGTAAGGGCTTTCTTGATCCTGTTTCTTGGTCTGCTGCACGTTTCTCCTGTCGTAACCTTTATCACACTTTGAGCTGTAGCTTTATACTTAATTATTGTTTTTCTCAGCAGACTGGCCCTAGCTTCTTGAGGTCACAGACCTCAGCACCTAAAATAGGGACTAGAACATGGTAGGCATTTGATAAGTAATTGTTGGATAAACAGTTTGTATTTTATAATTGTGGAAACTGGGCCTTAGAAAGGTGTTAGGTAACTTGTCCCAAGCTTCTCAGCTGATAAGTTTCAGAGGCTGCTGCCTTTTTTTTTTTTAAATGAAGTTTCACTATGTTGCCCAGACTGGTCTTGAACTCCCGGACTCAAGTAATTCTCCCAAAGTGCTGGGATTACAGTCATTAGTTACTGCACCCGGCTAAGATCTCCTGTCCCTGTCTTTCCTATCCTTGTCTTTTACACTCCCAAAGTTCATGGTTTTTTTCCTACTGTATCACTCACATGAGCAGAGACAGCTCCAGTCCCCAAACATGCTTCCGGATCTGGGTCTGTACCTCCTGGGCCTTTCTTGCTTTTGACACTTCTGTCTTTGTGATTTCTTCTAGTGTGGTGCAGGTCCTGCTTGCTGCTGGGGCTGATCCAAACCTTGGAGATGATTTCAGCAGTGTTTACAAGACTGCCAAGGAACAGGGAATCCATTCTTTGGAAGGTAAGTGTGGGCTGTCCTGCTTCTCTGAGAGCTCTCCTCTTGTGGCTTTCATGCAGCCTTGCTCTGTGGTGTCAGCTCTACCAGCAACTCAGAGTGACAGCCTGCATGTTCTTTACCTCTGTGGACTCATGGAGACCCCAAAGGGCTTGGAACAGCTGCCTTTCACAGTCCCCTGGCTCTAACTTTATGTCACTTCAAAAGAAGTCCTGGGGAAAGAAATAGAGGCCTGATTTCATGACCTAATTGCAGGTAGGAAGTACATTTCAACTGGTGTTTTCCTGAAAGTGCTTCAGCCTGGAGAGCCGCAGATGAGTGGACAACGGAGCAGATTTCAGTAAAATAATTAAGGCAACTGCATGGAATGTGGATTTGTTCGTCTCCTGTTTCCTGCAGACTTACCTTGCCCCATTCCTGCCCCAGAACTAGACAACAGCCTCACTGGATTCCTCAGCCTCAGAAGTCCCTAAATACTATTACTCTGAATACTGCTTTTCCCCCTCCTAAATGTAAAATGCAGTCCTGTCTCTGGGACTGTCCCCTCAACTTACTCTATGATTCAGGACAAACAGTGGACCTTCTCTGTGTTTTGATGTCTATCCTCATAAAATGAGGTCATCATCAATGCCTCCTCTGGGATGTCTGGGATGTTGTGTTGGTGGTGGTTTGAACTTCAGAATGAAGAGGCTCTGGGATGAGTCTTGGGGATTGAATGTCCAAGGCAGGTGTTTGGGTTTGCACTAGGGCTCGATCATGTGTCTGTTGGAGGGTGCCTCAGCAAGTCAGTCTATGTTGTGTCTGGTGAGTACTTCTTCCAAAGTGGGATTGAAAAAAACAGCTGGTTGCTTTGGCTGCGGTCAGAAATGAGTATTTTACATTTGAGCTTTTGTTTATCCAGACTGTCGCCACTGCTTTCCCCTTGTCCTGGATCATTCACAGAGGCTGCGATCCCTCTGATATTGCCAGCAATAGGGTGGCTGAGCAGTGACTGCTTTAGTGTTAGCAGTGATGCCAGGAGGACAGACAGCCTCTCTGACTGCCTGAGAGCCAGAATATTGACGCTGGGGGAAATTCAGCCAAGGGGAGCAATGTGCTCAGCCTTCAGAGCTGTAAGGCTGCCAGACTGACGTGGTATGTGGTAACTCAGAGTAGCGGTGTTGTTGCTGCCCTGGGGAGAAGGTTTCTCAAATCAGTGGCATGAGAGGAGTGTCCAAGAGCATTAAGGCATTGCTGCCCAAGTAAAGTTTGAAGTTACCCTCTCCCTTCCCTTCCACCTCTCTAAACCTGCTCCTTCTCTTAAGGCTCCATTGCTAAGGCTAGATCCTCCACAAAGGCTTCCCTGTCCTTGACAATAATTGCAACCTGCCCTCAGCTGTTCTTTTGAATGTTCTCTAGATCTTGGCCTCTTGTATGGTTACTTGAACTCTCATCTACCCATATGTCCTTTCTCTCCTCCTCATGTGCAGGCCATGATCTTTGTGTCCTTGGATTCCCCACTGAGCCGGAGGAATTGTGTTTATGTTTTAAACAGAGAATTTCATGAGTACCACCTTGCCCTCTATTTGTAGCCTGATATGTGGGGACTCAGCTTATGGGCTATCCTCTTCTCATTCAGGCACAGCATTGCAGTGCTCAGCTCTGTCTTCAGTTTAGGTGCTGATATGGTTTGGCTGTATCCCTATTCAAATCTCAACTTGAATTTATCTCCCAGAATTCCCACGTGTTGTGGCAGGGACCTAGGGAAAGGTAATTGAATCATGGGGGCTAGTCTTTCCCATGCTATTCTTGTGATAGTGAATAAGTCTCATGAGATCTGATGGGTTTGCTAGGGGTTTCCCATTTTTGCTTCGTCCTCATTTTTCTCTTGCCACTGCCATGTAAGAAGTGCCTTTTACCTCCTGCCATGATTCTGAGGCCTCCCTGGCCATGTGGAACTGTAAGTCCAATTAAACCTCTTTTTGTTCCCAGTTTCAGGTATGTCTTTATCAGCATCATGAAAACGAACTAATACAGGTGCTCTCACCAAAAAGCAAGGTGGAGCATTTGTTGAGAGGGCAGGGCCAGGTAGACAGGAGGGGATTCTTTTGAGTGCCTTCTCTTCTGCTGTCAGGATTCTAGCAGGGCTCAATAAACATTTTTTTGTTTTATAGAATCTCAGAGCTATGAAGCCATCTAGTCCAACTTCTGCTGTCACACTGATCTCCACAATGTACATTCATGTTTTGTAGCTTTGTGTTTTAATGGTAACCTCCAGGGTGATACTCACATTCAACATTGTAGATCAGTAGTCAGCAAACTTTCTAGAAAGAGCCAGATAGTAAACATTTAAGCTTTGTGGGCCAGTTGATCTCAGTTGTGACTACTTACTTTGACCATTGTGATACAGAAGCAGCCACAAACAATACACAAACAAAGCGATGTGGATATGTTTCAATAAAATGTTATTTATAAAAACACACAGCAGGCTGGATTTGGCCCAGAGGCTATAGTTTGCCAACCCTGCTCTACATAATTTTCTTTTTGCATTCCTAGTTCAAGGTTACATAATTTCTTTTTCTTAGTTTTTCCTTCCTTCCTTCTCCTTCCCTTTCCCTTCCCCTTCCCTTCCCCTTCCCTTCCCCTTCCCTTCCCCTTCCCTTCCCCTTCCCTTCCCCTTCCCTTCCCCTTCCCTTCCCTTTCTTTTCTTTTTTCTTTTATTTTCTTTTTCCTGGTCAACCTCTGGATTATTTTTAACTCTTATGCCAGACAGCCTACATTCTGGGTAGGTAGGTAGATAGGGAGAGATAGACAAGAAAAATATTTGAAAAGGCTATCATGTCCCCTTATGAAATAACAATTAAAATATTAACTATCTCTTCTTATTTCATATGATCTGCAAATTTAGTAGTAGGCTTCCTGTGGATTCACTTATTTATTCAAAAGTATTTATTGATCACATTCCTGTATACCAGGCAGTGTTTTAAGCACTGATGAGTTAGACAGACAAGATCCCCTGCCGTCATGTTCTTACTTGGATTAAAATGTTTATAAAGACTTTATTAAATACAGAGTCCTAGAGCACATAGGATAATTTTGATGCATTATTCAGCATTCTCAGGTGTAATTCTACCAACCTTCATTCTTTTCCATCCTCCATTCCTCTGCTTTGTTCACAAAATTTTAAGAGCTTTTTCCCCATATTTCTTGCTAAAATTAAAATGTTTCTAGCATTTGTCGTATTTTCCTGTCTAACAACCCTTTCCAAAAAAGGAAATGAGGTTATTCTGGCATGTTGATTTATTGTTCTTAGGGAACCCATACTGGTACCCGGTAATTACCCAAGTGTTTAAGAACTGTTACAAAACGCTGGGCACTGTGGCTCATGCTTGTAGTCCCAGCACATTGGGAGGCCGAGGCAAGCAGATCACCTGAGGCTAGGAGTTCGAGACCAGCCTGGCCAACATGGCAAAACCCCATTTCTACTAAAAATACAAAACTTAGCAGGGCATGGTGGTGCATGCCTGTAGTCCCAGCTACTCAGGAGACTGAGACACGAGAATCACTTGAACCCAGGAGGCAGAGGTTGCAGTGAGCTGAGATCACACCACTGCATTACAGCCTGGGTGACAGAGCAAGACCCTGTCTCAAAACAAAAACAAAAACAAACAACTGTTAAAATAATAATAATAATAATAACATCCTAGAAGTTTGTCAGGAATCATTAATAAACTCACTGTGGCTTGCAAGATCTCTCTACCTTTTTTTTTTTTTTTTAAATAATTCTAGACTACCTTTGTCTGCCACAGTTTTCTGGCAGCTGGCTTTATTTTCCTGGGTGTATTAGTTTGGATGTGCTCTGCTGTCCAACTTGGTGCACTGAACGTTCCGACTTGGACCTGGATAGTGATAGTCCTTTAGAATCTTCTCAGGGCTCTTCTCTCTCATCAGCCTAAGCCTTTAGCTTCGTCTTAACCATGTCTTTCCTTTTTCCGTTTAAGGAAACCTCATTTTTTAAGCCATTCAACCAATATATATTGACTGCCAATTGTATGCAAGGCACCATACCCAGCTCTGACTCATTCTCATGGATGAAATAGAAACAAAAGAATCCTGTAGTTCTCTTATTTTTGTATTGCATTGACTTTTGCATGAAAAATTACCTGACTTGTAGGGATGGGTAAGGAAGGTAGAGTAAAACAAGAGATATAATTCCCTTTCCTTCGAGTGTGTCTAGGCAAATTCACAGGAAGTTCACAAGCTCAGGAAAGTTGGGCAGTCCTTTGCTGTTATATTAGACTATGGAGTCACTGCCAAGT